>NC_133413.1:35822500-36463750 GCF_049350105.2 Macaca mulatta
CTTCAAAATCTGGCATGTGTTTTCTGCTACAGCCCATCTCAATTTGGACTCGACACATTTCAAGTGCTCCAAAGCCACTAGTGATAAGTGGCTGTCGTTTTGAAGGCCTAGACTCTCATCTGTGTGTCTCACATGACTGCCTGCTTCAAGCTTTGATAACTACGTCTTAATCTTTACTTGTGTACTTGCTGAAAGCAAGCTCTCACCCCAACTCTTTCATCAGTGGATTTCAACGGAAGGCATAGGTGCTCTTAAATGTGCTCTAAAAAGTATCCAACTATAGGCTGTTTCTCTCCTGGTTTCAAACTTAAATCTCAAAGGAAGCAATACGTCATGCAAATGTGTGAATTTGGCTACAGGTAAGATGAAAGAAATGCTTGGACTGGTGAGGAATTTGAGCGTGGGCCCTGCTTAAATTCAAAATTAAAAACCAAAATCAAAAAAGCATCTGTGCCAGTCCAAAATATTTTTTAGGACAGTATTTAACCCCAAGACAATCCAACTGATATGCCTGTGTTCTCTTTGGTATCTGACTTATTTCACAGGGGCAACATTTTATTTAAGAAAAGCAAAGGAATATTTTATATTATATCTTTCCTGACTGCAAGTATCACTGTCTATTATGATCTATTGATGTATCCCTTGCTCATTGATAATAGTGTCTTAATGTTCTTACACCATACTATTATGCCAGCCTCACCTTCTGGTATCAATAGCTTGGGGCATTGCCATTTAAATTCAAGATTACAGTATTCCCCTTACACCATATGTGAGAATACATAGACTAGAGATCATCCTGTGGGTGATGCTATATTTTCCTTCCTTAATTATGGTGAGAGTTTTTATCGTGGTGACAGATAAAAGTGGGAAAGGTCTTTTTCCTTGGATGAAAAGGTTTTATCCTTGTGACCTCGTGGGGGAGTTCTTTCTTAGCATTTAGGAAAATTAGCTGAGTGGAAGGCTAAGTTATCTCCTATGTTCTCCTGTCCCAGCTTGTACTCTTTGCCTTGTTATCAGTGTGACTATAAACTAGTGGGAAAAATCTGTGTTTGGTCACAGCCAGAGGTGAGTGGCTGGTTATTATATTTTCTCATTTGGGAAACAATTCACTGTAGCCCTCAGGACAGGGATGTGTTTTTATTTCTCCCTCTCTCCAGCTTGCTTTTCCCTGTTTCTCTGCAGTAATCAGTGCATAGTTCCTTAAGCTACATTAGGTTTAAAATGCCATATTTTCAGGGAAAGCATCTAGCAAATTAAGAGGTTAAAAAATCTGCCTTTCCCTCCCCTATGTATTATATAAAAAGCTTGTTTTGCCAAATTCGTGTTTTTGTGCTCTGATAATTTTCCTCATTATTAAAGCCCACCGTCAATGGCTAATCAGCTGTCCCCCAGGGAACATTTGCATATTGTACAGAAGGGGAAAACTCCAGTCAAACAAGGAAGTAAATCTGGCATCTTTAGGCAAACCCTTAAAGTGAATTTTTAAAAGACTGTGTGTACGTGGAAGCTGGGGCAACAGGCTGATCAAATGAGGACTCTGATTGCTTAATCTATTTTCTTTTAATACAAGCGTGGGCCATCTAGTTAATGGAATAGATCATGAAAATGGAAAAAAGAGAAGAAAACACAAATGCTTCATATTATAAATCTGTTCCTTATTGCTTACAGCTCCAGGCAGCCTTAAGAATCAACTTTTATTAACTCCCTATTAGAGGACCATTTTCCTTATAATTTGATTATTAGAAAGAATATATTTGAAATCTACATTTCCATATAGATAGAACCACTCTGTTTTTATGGCCCTGATGCACCCTTACACACTCACAAAGGGACTCCATCTGCATTTCCTCAGTTGATTGTTTTCAAGAAAGAAATGTGAACAAAATCCACTGAACTAAGAGGGACAGGGTCCAGGTTAGGAAATGATGAATGGCAAGCATTGGCTACCTAGAGCCTCATTAGATAAAAGAAGTATCTTTATTTTCTTTGTCCTTGACAAGCACATCGATTAAGGGAAAATTATTCTGATTTTTCCCTCTTTTCTCCATTCAAGGAAATATGCATTTTCTCTCTTCCCTCTTCTTCTCTCTTCTTTGCCACTTAATATACATACTAAGGATGCACAAACTCCTGCAAAAGTCCTGCCGAGTGTATAGGTTTAAGTGCTCATTATCCAGTTCCATGCTGGCATTAATAATAGTTAAAATGTACTGACCTACTCACCTTTTACTTTATCCCAGGCATTGACAGCATTCCATCATTTAATCTTCACAACTACCTATGTGATAGGCGCTGCTATTATTATTCCCATCTGCTAGACAAGGAACCTGTGGATTAGAGGGTCCAAGAAAATTGCCCAAGATTGTACAGAGAGTTGATAAAGGATGAGTTTGGGAATCAAATTTAGAAAGCATGAATCAGTAGTCCAGATTCTTAACCTTTCTACTGTACTGTCTACAAAGTAGGTCCAAACCATGATCTCATTTGATTCCCACACCAAGCCTGTGAAACATTTATTATCATTCCCATTCTAAAGACACACACTTAAGCTCAGGATGGCATATCCCTTGGACATGTTCACTCAGCTGATAAGTGATAAATCTACTGTTTCTCTGCTACTCATGTTGAAAGATTTTGGAGGAATAGGTAGGTATAGGTCCTGTCTGCAAGAAAGTGTGCAGACGCTCCCAAGGGGACTCCAGGTCTCTGATATCTTTTATAGATACAGGACTCCAGAATGCACTTGAAGTTTAGAGTAATGTGTGAGGTGGAACTCTGTGGAGACAGTGGATGTCCTCACACCCTACTATCTCCCGTACACCCCAACCAGTTCTACATCTACTTGATTATGGTTGGAACATGCTGCCTCTCTTGAGACATCCAGAATGACAAGTGGGGAATTGCTGCATTAATAGAACAAGGGGAACAAGTTCTAGCATTTTTCCTGTTTCAACCATGAAAACTTTGAGTTGAATGTGCAATAATGAGTAGGAAAAAAATTAGGTAAATACAATTATATAACAGTAGAATTGCTCCAAATTGATTCTCTTCCCCTCGTTGTTTTTTATTCCATTTTATGTTCCTGGGGAGTGCTCATTCAGGACAGAAGTTATCTTAAAGAGTAACAATAGGGTTTGTTTTTAAAATTTGGGTGAACAGAGACAGTGATCCTGGTGGATTAAGATGTCTCTTTTTTTGTTTTTGTTTTTGGAATTTCATTTTCACTGTGTGCTTCACAGGTGGGTATGCAATCATACAACTGCTGTGATCAAGTAAAACCTGGGAGTTGGTCTGGGAGGGTGTGCTTCTCTCCGGTGAAGGGAAGACTTTTTCAGTAAAAATTCTGCTAATCATTTTATGAGTGATAATTCATAGAAGCTCAAAAGTACATTAGAGGTAATATAATTGAAATACCTTACTCAGTAGATAAGTTAACTGATATTTAGGAAAATTGACTTTTCCTAAAAGTCAATTCTCAGGATGGGATTGTGAAACATGCAGGAGACCCAGGCTGGCTGGAAGTGGAGATAAAGGGAGAATATCAGATTGAAATAGGGAATATGTCCAGCTGGTTCTTCAAGCAGAGAAAGCCTAAAAGAATATTAAGAACCTACATGTGGAAGAAAAAATGAGATCAGAGACATCAAGACTGAAAGAGTGGTTTGTGTAAAATTTCAAAAGTAATGGCATCCTCATGTATTCCCGCAGCAGAATCAATTTGTCATGGACAAGACCCTAGATCACCTTGTTTTCTACCTCCTTATGGTGCTAATATTGCAGAGTGTGTTGGGAGTGAGCCACACAGGCCCTGGAGTCTTAAGTCTTATGTGGGATCAACTCCACTCTGCCACTGTGACCTTGGGCATATTACTTGTCTTGGTTTTCTCAAGGTTAAGTTAGTCTAATACCTCATAGCATTGTGAAGATAAGATGATATATGAAAAGCATTTAGCATAGTTGCTGGCACAAAGTGAATTTGCAGTAGGTGATAGTTACTATGATTGCTGACTAAGATGGCACAGCTAGTGCTTTTCTGTTTTTTTTTTAGAGAGTGTGCTTCAGTTCGACACTGATCTCCTTTTTGACCCCAGGAGCAGGCATTTGAGATGGCTGGCTGGGGACAGGATGCCGTCAGGGATCTCTCTGGGTGAACGCTCTGGTTCCTACAGGAATTGGCTTTGGGCTTCACCATCAGCATGTTCTAACAACTGAACACGTGGCCCACATAAAAATCTGATTGTCAGCTGAAGTCACAGCTCAGAGTTCTGAAACTTAGTCCCAGTAGACACTGCTAGTTTGGTAGGAAAAACAGGATTTCTAGACTAAGATTAGGCATAAGGCAAAGCTGACGATGGGAAATTCTCACACCTTTTGTTTTGGGCATAGCCTTTTGTTTTGTCTGATCCATCAATAAAAAACAACTGCATGGGCAAAAGGTGAATCGTTTATGTGAAAGACAGTTGAGAATCCTTATTTAGAAATAGACCAGAGAGGAGAAAGTTGACATCACAGTACCGTTGACTTACTAGTTCAAGAAAAATTTATGTAGAAATCATTCAAATTTAGAACTACCTAGTGAGGAAAGTTGGAGGGGGTGTCCCAATTTTTTTTTTTTTTCAGATGCTGAGGTTATGATGAGTGAGTGATTGAGGTATGTTTTAAGGGCCATAGGTATATGGAAAGTACTTTTTGGAGCTTCAGTGAGTATTTTGAAGCATGGCTTTTTGAACTCAAAGCTGCCATTAGGGTCTGAGTTCAGCGTTTAATATTCTCTCTCTCTCTCTCTCTCTTTTTTTTATGTTTTTGATGGAGTCTCCCTCTGTTGCCTGGGCTGATCAGGCTGGAGTGCAGTGGCATGATCTTAGCTCACTACAACCTCTACCTCCTGGGTTCAAGCGATTCTCCTGCTTCAGCCTCCCAAGTAGCTGGGATTACAGGTGCCTGCCAACACGCCTGGCTAATTTTTAAATTTTTATTAGAGACGGGGTTTTGTCATTTTGGCCAGGGTAGTCTCAAACTCCTGACCTCAGGTGATCCACCTACCTCAGCCTCCCAAAGTGCTAGGATTATAGGCATGAGCCACTGTGCCTGACCTCTCTCTCGATTTTTAAATCTGTTTTATTTATGATTTTTATGTTTGGTGGAGTGCCTGGCTTATAGTATGTGTTCAGTAAATATTTATTAAATGAATGGATGCAGTTACTACAAGAGGCCCTTATAATGCTAATACTAGCTGATATCTATTGGAAAACTACCATGTGTCAGGTTTTGAGTATTTCGTATGCATTAACTCATGTCATTCTCTCAACAATCATCGAAAATAGGCATCATTATTATCCCCATTTTATAGAGGAAATACAAGAAAATTAAATAAGTTATTCAAAGCCACACGGTTAGGAGGGAGGAGAGCCATGATTCAGACTCTAGCGATCTTGTTCCAGAGCTTTCTGTCTTTACCATTGAAGCTTTGTTGTGGTCCTAAGGCTACTGTGATGAATAAGGACAAGTCCCTGTTTTTAAGGGATATTCAAATTTAGGAGTAGGCAAACATAAAAGTATTCGTACAGCATAATGAAAGGTAGTGTAATTTATTAAGAGCTTAGGACCTGGAGTCAGAGAACCTGCTTCAAAAAAGAGTGAAATAATTTCACAGAAGTTTGACAAAAGTGAGAGGATAACATAGAATCATGAACTCAGAGCACTACAGGGTCAGGGAAGATAACCTCAAATGAGTAATGCAGGTGGAGTATTCGAGTGCTTGTCTGATTGACTAGATAGTATGATGGGAACTGTGTACAAGCGAGGGAATAAAGCACTGTTATAGGCTGAAGTGCATCTCTTCAAACTCATATGTTGAAACCCTAAGCTTCAGTACCTCAGAATGTAGCTGGACTTGAAGATAGGACCTTTAAGAAGGTAATTAAGTCAAATGAGGGTTTTTTGGGCAAGCCCCAATTTAATCTGATTGCTGTCCTTATAAGAAAGGGAAATTTGAACACACAGACACCAGAGGTGCATGTGTGTACACAGATGAAAGACAATAATCTTGTCTCTAATCTTGATTATGGGTGATGCACGCCCATAATCCCAGCACACTGGAAGGCTGAGTGGATCATGAGGTCAAGAGACTAAGATCATCCTGGCCAACATGGTGAAACCTGGTCTCTACTAAAAATACAAAAATTAGCTGGGTGTGGTGGCATGTACCTGTAGTCCCAGCTACTTGGGAGACTGAGGCAGGAGAATCGCTTGAACCCAGGAGGCTGCAGTGAGCCAAGATCGTGCCACTGCACTCCAGGCTGGTGACAGGGTGAGACTCTGTCTTTTTTTTTTTTGAGACTATATGAAGATACTGTGAGAAAGCAACCATCTGCAAGCCAACAAGAGAGGCCTCAGAAGAAACCAAACCTGCTGACACCTTGATCTTGCAGTTCCAGCCTCTAAATCTGTGAGAAAGTAAATTTCTATAGTTTAAGACACCCAATCAGTGGTTTTAGTTATGGAAACCCTAGCAAACTAATACAGCCACTAAGAGGAGTAGTCATGATTCAGGTATGTCTTACTGTTGGTGTGTTCAGGGCTGTGAATTCAGGGCTGCCAGATTTGACAGTTTTTTTTTTTTTTTAAATGCTGTAAATCTAGGGGTGTTTTCTCAGAAATATCCTGATTAAAAATTTTACATTTAATATTAAATCCTTTTAACTGAAACAAAACACCTATATGTTATATTTGGCCCATAAGCCTTTGGTTGGGAACCTCTGATATAACTCATGTAGGCATCAGCTCAGGGTCTGGCACATAATGAGCTTTCCTTAAATTGTTATTAGTCAGTGAAAAATGCTGTGATGGAGTAGACTCCAGAGGGACGCCAGATCATCCAGCTCTGGAGGTAAGAGTGGAAGGGAAAATTGGTGGCCTGGAAATGCCTTTGTAGGAGGTAAAGCTTGCGTGGACACCTGAAGGATGATTTGTCATTGTCTAGGTAAGGGAGAGGGCAGCAAGAGAATGCTTTCCAGGTAAAGAGAGCAGTTGTCAGTGGCCCTGAGAAAGAGGAAGTATGGCCTTTTGGTGAACTACAAGTTGTACAATATGTTTGGTGCATGGAGTTAAAAATAGAGGGTGATGATGCTTGACGGGGGGAGGGAAATGAGGGCCAAATTGTTAAACTTTATCGAGAGAGCAAGGGGAGTAATTGAGTTTGAAGCAAAGCAAAGGTAGATTAGATTTGCCTTTTAGGAAGACTGCCCTGGAAATAATGTGAAGGCCGAATTAGAAGTGGTCAGGGTGAAGGAAGGGAAACCAGTTCTCATGCAATGCAAGAGATGATGGTGGTTTGAACTTAAATAATGGCAGTAGAAACAGAATACGGATTTGAGAAATGCCGAAGAGGGAGAATTGACTTGTGATTGGTTGGGTGTGGAGTGAGGGAAAGAATGAGTTAAAGATGACTTTCTGTCTTCTCCTTTGGACAATGGACTGGAATAATACGTCCTTCCCTGAGCTACAGAGCACAGAACATCTGTAAACCAAAGGACAGATGAATTTGGTTTTACATATGCTAAGTTTGAAGTACCTGTTGGTTATCCAAGTGTGATGGAGAAGCTTGCACTTAAAAGCAAGAGATCTGGGCTTGAGATATACATTTGGTATTTACCAGTGGATAGATAATAACAGAGGTCCTGGGAATATTTGGAGTTGGAAGAGAAGAGGGCTGAAAGAGGAAGCAAAGTTGGAGAAGGAGACCCTCGATACATTAAATTGAACTCCTGACCTTGCTCTGTCTCAAAACTTCTCTCACTTTGCTTGTATCTGTAGCTAAGATTTGAAATTCTCCATTAAAGCAAAGATAGTCATGTCCTATAATGGAGATTTCTAAAGAACAAGGAGTCCATTACTTTATATACAAATAAATTATTAAGGTACTAAGTAAGTAGCTTGGTCAAGGTCAGTGGGAGACTCAGGATGACTTTCTATTGCATATATGCTGTGTGGCATATTCAACATGTTAATATCATAAATGCAATTTAGACATGTAGATAATATGAACTCTAAAGTAATACTTAGGATTACTTTGGAAAAAAGGAAATAATCTTGCTAAAGATAAGAGGGAAATAATACTTTGTGACTATTTACATACTGTTAGTATATAAACAATAAGTAAAATCCTTGTAAGCATGCAAACAAAGAATTGCTGCTCTTCGGATCCCAAGCCCTAGAACAAGGTTAGTAACTCCTTTCTCACAATCCAGCACTGTGAACCAAATTGCAAACATAATTACCTGAGCTTTGTAATTCTGTAAGAACTGAGCTTAAATCAGACATGCTACTGAAGGATCTTATATAATCAGTTATATAACAAGTACACATCACAATTTGTTGTCTTCATTTTAGCAAGAATATGAGCATTAGACGAAGCCCGTCAAGGAACCAAATGAGAGCTGAAAATAGAATGATAATTGCATGACAAATCCAAAGAAGAAAAACGTCTAAGAGAACTTTGTCTACCTATATGAGCATCTTTAAGGTGTTAATTTCCTGCCTCAGTAGCATTGCCTCTAAAGACACGTGGTTCCAAGGATTTTTCAAATACAAAGTTATGAAGATGTGTTACATACTAATGCATCACAGATGTGGCTCTCACTTCAATTAGAGTCGGCTTTAGAACCTCAAGCGTTAATGTTAGAAGAATGGGAAGTGTTTGAGCAAAGGAGGTGTTTCGGAAATACCGGTGCTGTGCCTGTTTCCAAGGTCTATTTGACTCTTTATTGATAAAATGACTGCAATCGCAATTGGTGAACTTTTTTCAGACATTTCTGGAGTTCTGATGAAGGCAGCTTTGCCTCAGCTAGGCCATGAAGCCTGTTTTGGGACTTGAACAAAACCCAGGTGTTTTGAAAAGTTCTGCATCACCTGCTTTTATCTTCATCATCACTGACCCAAGCAATGTCTGGAAGTTTCCCTGAGCTCCATACTTCCTTATGTTATCTTCTTTCAAAAAGTACATGGACTTCTTTTTTTTTTTTTTTTTTTTTTTTTGAGACGGAGTCTTGCTCTGCCGCCCAGGCTGGAGTGCAGTGGCCGGATCTCAGCTCACTGCAAGCTCCGCCTCCCGGGTTTACGCCATTCTCCTGCCTCAGCCTCCCCAGTAGCTGGGACTACAGGCGCCCGCCACCTCGCCCGGCTAGTTTTTTTTTGTATTTTTTAGTAGAGACGGGGTTTCACCATGTTAGCCAGGATGGTCTCGATCTCCCGACCTCGTGATCCGCCCGTCTCGGCCTCCCAAAGTGCTGGGATTACAGGCTTGAGCCACCGCGCCCGGCCAGTACATGGACTTCTATAGCCATTAGCTCTTAATTTTTTTCTCTCTCCCAGAAATGAAGAGGAGGAAATATATTATCTTATTGCAGTCAAGCCCTCTAGGTAACAAAATCCCCTCTCCTTTCATTTCAGGGAGCTTGTATAAGCAAAAATGAAAGACAATCTCTGTCTTTTTTGCTAGCACACTGGAGAGGATGCTTTTATACCAGAGGAGATGAAATAAAAGAGGTCACTGTTCAGTGGACCACTCTCTCAGTTACACGGCTCTGTTCTCAGCACTTTGTGAATACTAAGGTTACCTCATCCCCATGGCTATCAGAATATGAATTGTATGGTCTTGAAAATGCCTAATGGTTCTACCAGTCCATTTGAAGTTTAAAAGTATATCACTCTTACAGCTTGGCTTTGGTTTGCAGTGCTGGATACTAGAAGGGCAGAAATGGAGCTGCTCTTACAGCGTGCAGTGATAAGTGAGCTGCTCGGGGCAGAATATCATTGTTATGGATGTGGGGGTAGAAATCTCCAGTCTAATGGGCATTTTACAGCTTTGTTTAGATTGGTTTATTTTCTTCTGGCTGAGCATCAGTTTCTTGAAGTGTCATATTCAGAGCCTGCCTTTCATCTCCAGTATCCTTGAGTATTGTGTTTAAACCAGAACATGCTGTTGGGACAAAGAGCTCAGGACAAGATGGTTTGGAATGGGGCTATTATAAATAGCTTGTAGAGTTACCAATGAAAAGTGATAGGCCCCAATGTATCAGCTAAGGTTTTTTTTTTTTTTTTTTTTTTTTTTTTTTGTGAGACGGAGTCTCGCTCTGTCGCCCAGGCTGGAGTGCAGTGGCCGGATCTCAGCTCACTGCAAGCTCCGCCTCCCGGGTTCACGCCATTCTCCTGCCTCAGCCTCCCGAGTAGCTGGGACTACAGGCGCCCGCCACCTCGCCCGGCTAGTTTTTTGTATTTTTTAGTAGAGACGGAGTTTCACCGGGTTAGCCAGGATGGTCTCGATCTCCTGACCTCATGATCCGCCCGTCTCGGCCTCCCAAAGTGCTGGGATTACAGGCTTGAGCCACCGCGCCCGGCCTCAGCTAAGGTTTTATGCAAGGTAAAACATCTCAAAATTATCATCGAGAAGTCTCAGCTACACTGTCAGGATAGATTAAAGAGACCTGCTACAGGATGACTTTCTTTTTTCTTTTTCTTTCTTTAATGGAGTTTCACTCTTGTTGCCCAGGCTGGAGTGCAATGGTGTGATCTCAGCTCACTGAAACCTCTACCTCCTGGGTTCAAGCGATTCTTCTGCCTCAGCTTCCCAAGTAGCTGGGATTACAGGTGCCTGCCACCACACCCAGCTAATTTTGTGTATTTTTAGTAGAGATGGGGTTTCACCATGTTGGCCAGGCTGGTCTCAAACTCCTGATCTCAGGTGATCCACTCACCTCTGCCTCCCAGTGTGCTGGGATTATAGGTGTGAGCCACTGTGCCTGACCTCAGGATGACTTTCTATTGCATATATGCTGTGTGGCATATGCACAGCCACTTTATCTGGTGTGTTTCTTAAATTTGTAGTGGAACTCATTCATTCCTGAAATCCATTTTGATTTTATATATAACTCTAGAGCTGAGAAAGTTCTAAGTTACAGACTATTTTCTTGACCCATAAGGGCACATTTTATACCCTGGGATTTGCTGGAGGTATGTTTGAGAATGCAGAGCCATTCCACATGATGCTTACTTAATGTTTGATAATTCATTTACTTTTATTCATTCAAGAAATATTTATCACTTATCTTTCATGTGATGGATACTGTTGTAGGCACTGGATTACACTGATGAGAAAAAGATAGCTTCTGCCAACAAAAATTCTTTTCAGTGGTGAAATGGTCAAATATGCTACAAAACAGAGCTGTGAAATGATGTTAATATAGTACTCTAGCAGTGGTTTTCAACAGGGATTGACTTGCCCCATAGAGGACATTTGGCACTGTCTGGAGACAGTTTTGGTTGTCTGAACCGGGGAGGGGTGGTACTGGCAACTAATGGGTAGAGGCCAGGAAATATGCTAAACATCCTACAGAACAGTGCCCTGTGACAAAGAATTATCCAGCCCCAAATGTCAATAGTACTGAGGTTGACAAACACTTGGTTATAGAATAAAAAAACATAATGCCTAATCGAAACAGTAAGTCCTCGGGAGCTCATCTAGCTTTCAAATCAATTCTACCTGAGTGTGAAAGGGCAACGGCAAAAAGCATCCCAATGGTTTGATGTTTCAGTTGAGTTATGAAAGATGAGTAGACATTAACCAGATGAATTAGTGGAGAATGAGAAGGAGGATATGTAGAAAAGCTTTCCAAGGAGAGGAGCCATACAGATTTGGGGGTGACAGATCTTGGCATCATCACTGATTGGCAAGTGGTTCTTTATAGCCTGAACACCTGTAGGATCTGCAAGGACAGAATGATAGGGTACAAGGTCTTGGCTAAAATACTGAAGAGCTTGGATTACTTTTTAGATATAATGGTGATCCAGTGAATGATATTACAAAATAGAGTGACATGATCAAATCTGTGTTTTCTAATGATTTTTTTTTTTTTTTGGGAGGAAGGTGGTGGTTCTAATGGGGTGAGGCTGAAGTGTGGGACACTGGTGAGATTTTTTTTTTTTGAGATGGACTTTCGCTCTTGTTGCCCAGGCTGGAGTGCAATGGCATGATCTTGGCTTCCCTCAACCTCTGCCTCTGGGGTTCAAGTGATTCTCCTGCCTCAGCCTCCCAAGTAGCTGGGATTACAGGCATGCACCACCATGCCTGGCTAATTTTTTTTTTTTTTCTATTTTTAGTAGAGATGGGGTTTCTCCATGTTGGTCAGGCTGGTCTTGAACTCCCAATCTCAGGTGATCCGCCCTCCTCAGCCTCCCAAAGTGCTGGGATTACAGGTGTGAGCCACTGTGGCCAGCCGAGGTTTTTGTATTTATTCCAGGTGAGCACTGCTGAGAGCCTGAATGGGCAGTGATCATGCAAATGAAAATGAAGTCACAGATAGAGACTTTTAGAAAGTAGTGTTGTTAGGAGAAGTAGCCAGTTAGTTGTGGGTATTTTAGAACAGGAACTATTAGAGGATAACTCTCAGGTTCCAGCACCACCAGATAAATAGTGTTAGCTTTTAACAAGTTAGGGAATACAAAAGGAGAAGTAGTTTTGGGTGAGAGAGAACTGTGAAGGAGATGGTGAAACCCTGTGTTATGGAAGGAAATCATGAAACCAGTCTAATTAAAACTGTCGGTCACTGGGGGCTCATCTAGCTTTCAAACTTGTCTTCTAATAAAACATATGAAATGTTTTCCTAAAAGATAACCTGACTTGTTAGCTTGGTAAAGATGGAAATACAAGGAGGCATCTATTCTGACAGGTTTACAATCTGCACAAACTCATAAGGACATTCCTGTCAGAATTGTCTGCTTAGCCTTTATTGGAAGCAATTATTCTGGACAACTGAAGCATATTTATAAGGGCACCAACTAGAAATGGCTCACTCTCTGTTACCTTGATTGCAGTTCACTCTTTCTTCTCAGGTAGATGGTGACCACAGGTGTAAGGAACCCTGTAGCCATGTTGACTCTGCTTACTTGATTGGGTACTACAGTTGGGAAGAGGACTTGTTCTCCAAAGGAACAGGGACTCCTGGGATAATCAGTTTGGATTACTCTTGTCTCTGTGCTTTGTAAGTTTCCTGGCCATTTGAAATTGCAAGAGACTTTAATCTTGTTGGGATAGCTTCAGATTGTCCCTCCTATAGACTTTTTTTTTTTTTCTCCCAGATCTAATGCTATCCAATAGGAAATTGGTTTGTGTCGAGTTTCTGAGATCTGCATTTGGGAGCTAAAATATTTTTCTGTGTTTCCCATATAACTTGCCTGCTGGCTTGAGTGTGCCCTTTTTAGGCTACAGAAGTTGGGTGAGATTTTATGGTTGGGTAGGATAATCTATTTTGCCCCACTTTTTAAAACAGCATCCTATGTTACAGAAGTAAGATCCCTGTGATTTTACTCTTGCCTGAACAATTCTAATAAAAGGAGCTGATGTTATTAAATACTGGCAATATGTCAGGTTTTTACATGAGCCAACTTATTTAAGTTTCATATTTTTATTTGAAATAGTCATTGTCTCTTTTTCAGTTGAGAAACCTATGACTCAAAGATGTAACACTAGTAAGTGACAGGGTTATAACCCTTTCCTGTGGCTCCACCTGGCTCAATGCTCTATTTTAAATGCCAGATGGCTTTTTAGCCTCCTTTTCCTGAAACAACACAAATGGCAGAGCTTTGACTATAATGAAGAACCCTGCTGCATGCAAGGCAATAGTCACCTAGTCTCAGTAACACTCCATTCTTCTCTCATTCTGAATGTTGTTCTATTTTGAATTTTGGTTGTGTACATGCTTGTCATCCCCTATTAGACTGATAGTTCAAATATATGAAATCATTGTAGGTCTGTTTCGTCTGTCTGTGGCTTTGTTCATGCTTGTGCGGTCTTGTTTTCTTGTGTAAGTGGTAATATATGACAGTTCCTGGATATTCTTGAAAAATTATTTGTGAGAATAGAGATGCTTTGTGTTTGTTTCTGCTAGACATTGATAGACATCTCCAGAATGAACTGCTGTGGACCAATTCAGGGTTGAAGAGTCTCTGGCCCATGCAGCCTATGCATAGGACACCCAGGATCATTGAACCCTTTTTTTTTTTTTTTTTTGAGACCGAGTTTCACTTTTACTGCCTAGGCTGGAGTGCAGTGGCACAATCTTGGCTCACTGCAACCTCTGCCTCCTGGGTTCAAGTGATTCTCCTGCCTCAGCCTTCCTAAGTAGCTGGGATTACAGGAATGCACCACCACACCCAGCTAATTTTGTATTTTTAGGAGAGACGGGGTTTCTCCATGTTGGTCAGGCTGGTCATGAACTCCCAACCTCAGATGATCTTCCTGCCTCAGCCTCCCAAAGTGCTGGGATTATAGGCATGAGCCACCGTGCCTGGCCCATTGAACACCTCTTAAGGGCAAGTGGGCAGCTACTAGGTATGACTTATGCCTTTCACTTTTCTTCTCCCTTTCAGGTCTGTCACTAAGGCAGCCCTCTCTGAATTTTCATTGGTTGGGAAAGAAGAGGAACTGTTTAGATCTAGTTTACCCTTACCTTGATAGAGTGACACCTGGGGCCCAAGCTCTGTGTCAGGAGGGTCTCATGAAGCTCCTCTTGTATTACTCTGTTCTCATGCTGTTAATAAAGATACACCCAAGACTGGGTAATTTATAAAGAAAAGAGGTTTAACAGACTCACAGTTAGCATGGCTGGGGAGGTCTCAGGAAACTTACAATCATGTGGAAGGGGAAGAAAACACATCCTTCTTTACATGGCAGCAACAAGTAGAAGAATGAGAGCCAAGCAAAGGGGGAAGTCCTTTATAAAACTGTTAGATCTTGTGAGAACTCACTCACTATCATAAGAACAGCATGATTAAGTTACCTCCCACTGGGTCCCTCCCACAACATGTGGGGATTATGGGAACCACTGTTCAAGATGAGATTTGGGTGGGGACACAGCCAAACTATATCATTCCATCCCAGCCCCTCCCAAACCTCATGTCCTCTCATTTCAAAGCACAATCACGCCCTTTCAACAATACTTCAAAGTCTTAACTAATTCCCTCATTAACTCAAAAGTCCAAGTCCAAAGTCTCATCTAAGGCAAGGCCAGTACCTTCTACCTATAAGTCTGTAAAATCAAAGGCAAGTTAGTTACTTCCTAGATACAATGGAGGTACAGGCATTGGGTAAATATAGCCCTTCCAAGTGAGAAAAATTGGCCAAAACAAAGGGCCTGCAGGGTTCATGCAAGTCTGAAATCCAATAAGGCAGTCATTAAATCTTAAAGTTCCAAAATGATCTCCTTTGACTCCATGTCTTATATCCAGAGCACACTGATGCAATGGGTGGGCTCCCACAGCCTTGAGCAGCTCTACCCCTGTGGCATTGTAGGGTACAGCCCCACACCCCAGCTGCTTTCACAGCTAGTGTTGAGTATCTATGGCTTTTCCAGGTGCGCAGTATAAGCTGTTGGTGGATCTACCATTTGGGGGTCTGGAAGACAATGACCCTCTTCTCATAACTCCACTAGACAGTGCCCCAGTGGGGACTCTGTGTGTACAAAGAGATTAATACAGTAAATTGGTACTGCTAGAGTAGGGGGCTGCTGTAAAGATAACCAAAAATGTGGAAACAACTTTTAAATCACCCTACATTTCCCTTCTACACTGCCCTAGCAGAGGTTCTCCATGAGGGCTCTGTCCCTGCAGCAAACTTCTTCCTGGACATCCAGGCATTTCCATATATCCTCTGAACTCTAGGCAAAGGTTCCCAAACCTCAATTTTTGACTTCCGTGCACCTGCAGGCTAAACACCACATGGAGGCCACCAAGGCTTGGGACTTGTAACCTCTGAATCCATGGCTCAAGTTATGCCTTGGCCCCTTTTAGCCACAGATGGAGCAGCTCAGATGCAGGGCATCATGTCCCGAGGCTACACATGGCAGAGGTCCCTGGATCCTTCCCAGGAAACCATTTTTCCCTCCTAGGCCTCCAGCCCTGTGATGGGAGGAGCTGCCAGGAAGATTTCCAACATGCTCTAGAGACATTTCCCCCATTGTCTTGGCAATTAACATTTAGTTCCCAATTACTTATGCAAATTTTACTGCTGGCTTGAATTTCTCCCCAGAAAAATGGGTGTTTCTTTTCTACTACATCGTCAGGCTGCAAAGTTTTCAAACTTTTATGCTGTGCTTCCTTTTGAACATTTTGCTGCTTAGAAATTTCTTCTACCAGATACCTTAAATCATCTCTCTCAAGTTCAAAATTCCACAGATCTCTGGAGCAGGGGCAAAATGCTGCCAGTCTCTTTGCATAACAAGGGTGACCTTTACTCTAGTTCCCAAAAAGCTCCTCACCTCCCATCTGAGAGCACCTCAGCCTGGACTTTATTGTCCATTTCACTGTCAGCATTTTGGTCAAAGCCATTTAACAAGTCTCTAGGAAGTTCCAAACTTTCCCACATTTTCCTGTCTTCTTCTGAGCCCACCAGACTACTCCAACCTCTGCCTGTTACTCAGTTCCAAAGTTGCTTCCACATTTTTGGTTATCTTTACAGCAGCCCCCTACTCTACAAGTACCAATTTACTGTATTAATCTCTTTGTACACTTCTAATAAAGATATACCCAAGACTGGATAATTTATAAAGGAAAGAGATTTAATTTACTCACAGTTCAGCATGGCTGGAGAGGCCTCAGGAAACTTACAATCATGGCAGAAGGGGAATCTAACACATTCTTCTTCATATGGCAGCAGCAAGGACAAGTGCTGAGCAAAGAGGGAAAAGCCTTCATAAAACTATCAGATCTCCTGAGAACTCACTCACTATTAATAAGAACAGCAGGAAGGTAACTGCCCTCATGATTCAGTTACCTCCCACTGGGTCCCTCTCATGACATATGGAGATTTTGGGAACTACAATTCAAGATGAGATTTGAGTGGGGACACAGCCAAACCATATCACTCTTGAACTCTAAATCTCTAGCCACATGTGGCTAATGCTGTCTACTTGAACACAGTGTTTGTGGTATCAGCAACTGCCCTCAGGGAAAATGCAGCTCTGGTGTTCTGGTCTTTACCTTACCTTTATTCTTACAGACTTTCTTCCCCCAAAAATTGGCCTGAGGTATCTCCCTGTATTTTTAAGATCTTTAGTGTTTCTATTTATTTGGACAAATTTTACCCAGCACTTTAATTTGAGTATATGAATATAAGTTAGAGAAAGTTGGTATTATTAATATCAATAATTATGTTGATAAAGCCATCATGTTGATAAAAGAAAAACTGCATTTTAAGTTATATTCACAGCTTTTAAAGAATGATTTTTAGTCAATATGTAGGTCTTTCGGGGGAAGATTTGAATTTCTCCCCAGGAAATAGGTGTTTCTTTTCTATTACAGAAACACCAGTTGAGAACAACAATTAGGACTAAAAACTGGGATTTCATCAAGAGAACCAATATAATATGACCCTTCAAAGGCCATATTAACAGAATAAAAGGGCCCCGGCTTGGATTGAAAGTAAGAGATAGATAGTAAGAGGTAGATTGCGGAACACAGAAGGCAAAGAACTGCCCTAGAAAGGGGCTAGAATCTGACCCCATGTGTCTATAATAATAATAACTTTTATTTGCATTACATTGTGTTGTTTGCAAAGTGTTTTAAAATACTATACCACTTATTTCATTTAATTGTAACAATGACCTTAGGAAGAAGGTTATTATCATTAATATTTTACAGAAAATGCCCAAGAGCACATAGCTATGGGAGGCTTTGATAAGAGAACCCTGATCTTTAATACCCTCCTTGCCACATTCATATTCTATCTTCACCCTGAAGGAAGGCAGTTTCTTGTGTTCTAAACTGTCAGTTGAATGTGATGTTATTGATGAGTTCATACTGCAGAAGGGACACGGAATATGATTAAGGATAATGAGTCTGCTGTTTGGGATAGTTGTCACAGTAACTCAAGGGTTCTTACAGGTTACTAGAATTTAATAGCAAAGTTATCCTAAAGAACAGCTCTGGCTTCAAAGCTTCTATACTCTAAAACTTAGACTACCAATTGTGGTTGAGGCATTTCATTCTGTGGTTGCCGCCTGCCATGTCAGCCTTCTTATTTTTCATCTTATATATGGGTCATGAAATCATACCAGACTACCAGACATACTCTCCATTCTTTGCCGTTTCCTATCTTTGTCATGTGGCTGATGTGGTTCTCTCCTTTAGGAATGACATTTTCCATCATTTCTACCTATAAAATCTTGCTTGTCTGTCAATGTCTTTTTCATGTGCTGCTCTTCCATGAGATGGCCCCCTTTTTTTTTTCTGCCCACCACTTGGCTGTTGATTCTCTGTATTCCTATGGCATTTTGTTTCCTCTTTATAGCACAGGTTGCAAAAGTTACTAAAAAGCCAGGGATTTTGGTCTAGGTCTTGCTGTTCACAGAATAGAAAGCCAATAACTGAGTCAAAAAGTATTGCCGGGGAAGAAGGCTTTAGTCTGGTGCTGTAGCCAAGGAGAACAGGATATTCAATCTCTCATCTTTCTCTCCAGTGGACTAAAATTGGGGAGTTTATATAGCAGGGAAGGTGGGAAAACAAGAATTAAGGAGGGGTAAAGAAGCAATCAAGATGGGTGAGGTATTGGGCATCTCATTGTCTGGATGCATTAGTGTGAGTTCCAGTTCCTTTCCTGAAGGTCAGTTTCCTGAGGATAGAACTCAGATGAGACAAATGGAAGTTTCAAGTTTTAAGACCAGGAAAGTATGCTTTCTACATTTATTATTGGGAAAAAAACCCTGTAAGTATCAGTTCTATGGGACAATTAGGTTGGCTTTCCAAACTGAAATATGTGCATGAGCCAGCCTGGTTCCTTAATTAAGGGAGGTAGTTGAGTGTAAAAAAGCTATTAAGATTATGGTGAATTTTTGAGCTCCTTATCTAATAGGTAACTACCACTACGTTCTAGGCATTACACCCAAACTAGTGTGTGAGTGTGAGTGTGTGTGTGTTTGTATGTGAGAGATCTCTTAGTTTAAAAAATATTGGTAAATAATTCAAATGTTTTTTGAAAAGCTGGGGAGACAAAACAAAAATTGTCCTGAAGACTATGTGTGGCCCATTTCCCTAGTTTATGACCCTACTCTATAGAATTTGGGGACAAATAAACAGTACAAGTCAGAGTATAATATGTCCATCATTAATGAAATATCTACAGAGAGTGAACACTCTACGGGATCATCCTTCTAACCTTAGAGTGTCTTTTGTAGAGTAACTTATACGTTTTTGTTGAATTGCATGAAACTTTTGGGGAAAGTTCCCAAAAACTTTGGGAGAACTGTGTTTCCCTGAAGTTTGGAGGGTGAGAGGTGAAAGAGGTTGAGAAGAATGAGTTGGCTGGGTGAGTGTGCTACTTTAGACAAGTTGAGACTACTTTTTGTAAACTTTCATTTTGATGTTTTATTAACCACTACTGTTGGTGAATTTAAATATTTTAATGATCAGTATTACTCTTTGCATGCCCTGGGGCTTTTTGGTTTTTTTTTGAGAAATGGCAGCTTAAAAAAATTAAAATAGACTATCCATTCTATCAGCTTTCAGAATTCTTGGTGCTCACTCTGCCCTGAATCTGGGTCAGCGTGGCATTTGGTGACTAAGAAACCTGAATCTACCTCCCTAGCAGGCTTTCACTGTGTTGAAATTGCTCTTTAAGTAATTTCATTTCTCTTGATTGAGCGTCTGCAAATTATTTCACAAAACAATTCTTCAATTCTTCATTTTGAATGTGAATCTCCACACTTCCACAAAGCTTGGGGGGAAGAAAGAAGCATTTATTACCACAAAAAACATTTGTTACCACTACATTTAAATCTTGCCTTTCTTTTCTTGCCTTTCTAACTATTAAATATCTTTTATCTCGTAAACTATGTAAATTATAGATTGTGTATCTATGGGGAATCTCTGGTGTATATATAAGTTCATAACTCCTTAAGGCTATAAAGTATTTTTTTAAAACAGAGGTTGGGGAAGGTGAATTTATCTTTCAATCTTAAAAAAAAAAAAACAGCATTGAAATGGTGGGCATTTTTTGGTTGAATTTTAGTTACACTTGGCCTCTGTATCCATGGGTTCTGCATCAGTGGATTCAACCAACAAAGAATAAAAAATATTCTGAGGTGGGAGGGTAGGAAATGATAAAACAAAAATGATATAAAAAACACAGTAAAAAAAAGATAAAAATAATATAAATAAAAATACAGTATAACAACTATTTATGTAGTATTTACATTGTATTACGTATTACTAATAATCTAGAGATGATTTATAGGAGGATGTGCATAGGTTATGTGCAAATACTATGCCACTTTATATCAGGGACTTCAGCATCTGCAGATATTGGTGTCTAAGGGGGTTCCTGGAACCAATCTCTGTGGAACTGAGGCACCACTGGAGTTTATTTTTTTTGTGGAGAGGGTATTTGTTCTTGTGTTAGCATGCTAATGTAGTCATTCGTGAGAGGAGATTGTTTTCTTGCTTTGCTGCCTCTTTTTCCACAAAAGCATCATCTTCAGATGAGAGTTAGGGCCTTGACTTCTTGTGCCTGGAGTTTCTCCCTGTTGATTCACACCATAGAGGGTTCCAACTGGGCCTTTTTCTGTCCCCTTCCTTCCTGTGGTTCATCCAGGATCTGTGCAGTGACCAAGTGTGGAGTCGTGATCTGTAACTATCCCTGGAAATTCTCCTACTTCATTGGTCTTATCTGTCCTGTTTTCTTTTGCTGTGCAGTCTTGCCTTTTTCAGTGCCAGCCTTTGCTAATTTCTCCCTCTCTGGGTTGCTATCTAATTCTGTAAATCATTGACCGGCGGAGTGTGGAGCCTCAGTCATGTCACAGAATTGTGATTTTTTTTCATTCCTTCTCACTCAACCATTCTGAATTGTCACTTTTCAGCCAATTCTTAGACACGAAGTTGAAAAAATATATAAATAGCTTTGTGTGACTCACCTGAGGGATTCCTTGACCTTTTATTTCCATTGTTTTCATTTTCCCCCCGACCTTAGTTGGAAATCAACAGTCTGCATTTTAAAAAAACAAAACTCATTGCTCTGCTCTACTAAAGTAGAGTGTGAAGAAGAGTAGGGGGGATTTTAAGACTCCACAGGGAAGAGTTTGGAGGGATTATACATAGGAAAACAAAAACATGAGAAAAAATGTGTAAGTTGGATATTTTAAAGGCATAAAAATGATACTGTAGACTTTGGGAACTTGGGGGGAAGATGTGGGGGTGAGGGATAAAAGACTATTTTGGGTACAGTGTATACTGCTCAGGTGACGGGTACACTAAAAATCTCAGAAATCACCACTAAAGAAATGATCCATGTAACCAAAACTACCTGTACATCAAAAACTATTGAAATAAAATTAAAACACATACACACACACACACACACACACACACACACAAGAATGAACATAAAAGGAAGGTTTTTCTATCTTTGGCAATCCTAAATATATATGTGACGTCGACCAATATTGAGTTGTGATGTTGAACCTTTTCTAAACTATTGATAATAAAAGGCAAACTTAAACAACTAAAGCTGAATGAGATATTTAAAATCTTCTTAATAGAAAATTATTTTTATAAAATTATTATAATCATGCATTGCTTAACAACAGTGATGCATTCTCAGAAATGTGTCATTGGGCAATTTCTTTGTTATGAGGACATCATAGAGTATGCTTCCACAAACTTAGATGATATAGCTACTATACATCTAGGCTATATGGTGTAACCTGTTGCTCCTAGGTTGTAAATCTGTACATCATATTATTGTATTGAATACTGTAGGCAATTGTAACAAAATGGTATTTGTGTATCTAAACATATCTAAGCCTAGAAAAGATACAGTGAAAATGATGTTATAATCTTATGGGATCACCATCATATACATGGTCCCTGGTTGATTTAAATGTTATGAGATGCTTGACTCTATTTGAAGAGGTGATCTAAGTATGAGCAGTCAAAAATGTGAAGAAAATATCATAGATATTTGTCACAAAGTTAATTAGTGAAAATGTTATGCTATTTTCTGAATATTTGTCATGTTTGTGGCATCTGCCAGCTTTTAAAAATTTGTATTTATGATCCTTTTCTGATTTATTTTTGTACCGTAGTTTTATATTTGAAATTTCGTGTTACTTTTCTTAGAGAGGGCCTTCAAGATTGTGAAAGCTTTTAGGCCCTACAAAACCTGGATCCATCCTTGATCTGACTTATCTGTAACCAGCTGATACTTTCTGTACATCAGCTGAATGTGACTAACTGAGGTACCCAGATTAAAAGCTTAGAGCCAACTTCAGATTCTGGGGAATGGAACTCTAGCCATGTGATGGCTACTCCCTGGTAGCAGTATGATCCCCATTCCTTCTTGTTGATCCTGGATTAGCTACTTACTAGGTAGGACAAGGATTGGAGTGCTTTGGAAAATTTGCTGAAGTCATAAACCTGACTAGTTTAAAAACTGAATCATGCCATATCCTGGGGAATCAGTATATACCCTCCGGGACTTCTATATTGGAACTTGAGATCTAAAAAGTACTTCAAAATAAGCAGACAAAAATAATTCTATTAGGACAAAGTAGGGTTAGGAGAAAAATCTTTATATAAAACCCACAATAATTTTCTTTTTCAAGATTAGGATTCTAAATATTCTCTCTATGAAAGTCTGTAACATTGTCATACTTACTTTGCTTTGTCCAAAATTAATATATGTCATTCAGCTTTATTTGGTCAGGGTTAGCATGATATATCTTTTTTCATCTCTACTTTTAATCTGTCTGGATCTTTAAAATGAGTTTCCTTTAGACAACATATAGTTGAGTCTTTTTTTAAAAAAATCTACTCTGACAATCTCCATCATTTAATTGGTATATTTGAACATTTGCATTTAAAGTGATTATTGATCTAGTTGAAATAATGTCTACCATATTTGTATGTATTTTCTATTTGTTGTCCTTTTATTACTTTTACTCATATTCTTCCTTCTTTGATTTTAAGCATTTTATATGATTTCATTTATTTCCTTTCTTAACATATTATAATTCCCTTTTAAAAAATATTTTTTAGTGGTTATCGTAGAGTTTGCAATATACATTAATGACCAATCAAAACCCACTTTCAAATAACATTATACTCCCTGTAAACCAAAAAGTGATTGAGGGCTGGGCGCAGTGGCTCATGCCTGTAATCTCAGCACTTTGGGAGGCTGAGGCGGTGGATCATGAGATCAGGAGTTCAAGACCAGTCTGGCCAAGATGGTGAAACCCCGTGTCTACTAAAAATACAAAAAAATTAGCCAGGCATGGTGGCAGGTGCCTGTAATCCCAGCTACTCGGGAAGCTAAGGCAGAGAATTGCTTGAACCCGGGAGGTGGAGGTTGCAGTGAGTCGAGATCGCACCCCTGGACTCCAGCCTGGGCGACAGAGGGAGACTTGTCTCAAAAAAAAAAAAAAAAAAAAAAAAAAAGTTGACTGAGGCAGGTATCTCAATCAATTAGAGGTTTATTTAACCAAGGTTGAGGAAGCCCAGGACAAAACTCAAATCACAAGAGCATCTGTCTGTGATCTATGTTTTTTCCAAAGAGGGTTTTGTGAACTTTTGTATTTAAAGGGAAAAGAGCAAGCAGAAGGGAGACAAAAGGGAGGGGAGTATAGGCTGTGAGGCAGATGGTTACATTATAGTGAGGCTCTGATGAGCTTCAGTGAATCTACATTTTATATGAGAAAAAAGAAGCGTGTCAATTATGCATTTTCTTGCACTTAGTAAATCTACATTTTATATAAGAGAAAGTAAGCATGTAAAAAGAGGGAGTAGAGGAAATGAGGCGGTGACATGGGACTGTGAAATTACAGCTACCTGTTTGAAAACAAAAGGGAAATAGTGTTGGTGGCTCAGTTCTCATGGTTAACTTTCCCTTTGGCATGTGAGTTTGTGGCCCCAAGATTCTATTTTTCTTTCACATGCCTCACAGATAGTACAAGTACCTTATACTACAGTATCCCTAATTTCTTCCTCCTGTCACTTATAACATTTCTGTCATTCATTTCACTTACCTATAAGCTATACTCACTGAATAAATGATAGAGCTACTAGAGGTAAAATTCACAAAAGTGTTGGGGACCCCTAAAACTGGGCCCCCTCCGAGTTTTTAATTCTCCAACTATTCCATACTGATCCTCTAGTAATTTGTCAATTATAATTTAAAATCTTCCCACCAATATGGCTTTTGCTGTGCACTTCTCCTCCTGGGCTTCTGATCTGTTAAGTTGTGAATCTCTGTATCTGCCTCTCTATCTTCAGTTTTGGTGACAGCAGTTTTTCCTGTGGCCTTAATTCTCTGATAGATCTAATAAGGTTGTTGATTTTCAGTTTGTTCAGAATTTTCCTTGTTGTGAGGATGGGAGTGATGACTTTCAAGTTCTTGGACTTCCAGCCTCTAGAATTGTGAGAAAATAAATTTCTGTTGTTTAAGCCACTCTTCTGTGGCATTCTGTGGTGGCAGCCCAAGCAGATTAATACACTACACCTATTTCAGGAAATATACTGGCAATGCAGAGATGAAGAGTTTACTAGCTCAACAGTGACTGACAGATCCTAGAATTAAAATGATTACTTTCTAAAAATTTGCGTTGTGTTAGATGCCTACTTTCTTGTAAAGGGGCTCTTTGAAATAATTTTTAAATTTGGGTTAGAAAAAAAATGTAAGAAAACATTGCTGTAAACAAAGAAAAAATAGTCTCCAAACTTTTTTTTTTAAATCACATTGCCTTGTAGATGAAGGCCTAAAGTTATGCACTAATGTTAACCACGAAGGCCACTAATATAAAAATGGTTGAAATTTACATATGAAGATTTATCAAGATAGAATAAAATAAATGCAGTCAGCTATAAACATATATTACACAGAATCTCTGAGAAAAGCATGTGAAGTGCCAGATGAAAAAGTTGAGCGTGATAGCTGTATTGAACAGAGCTCAGGAGACAGTCAGGTTCTGTGATGAGGAGGGGTAGCTGCATAGCTCACTAGTGCTATTGTCTTTGGGAAGCTGTCCTATGCCTCTAGCTTTATTTTCCTTGGAGCACAATGGAGATAATGATCCTGTCCTGACCATATTGCAATGTGTTTGGGGGGATTAAGTGATATTGAGAATGTGAACGGGCCTTGGCCTTTTATATTACTGGAGAGTGAGTATTGCTGTGAGGATAATGGACGTAACGTGGGAGACAGCTTCCAGTCCAGTGTTCAGCCCAAAGTAGGGATGCTTTACAAATGGTTCTAGAATAAATGACTGTTAAATAGCCTAAACTGAAACTCTAATATTCTGGATTCTAATCTTCTAGAGGCTTTAAAGATACGTTCTAGGGTTTTTATAAATGTAACAGGTATAGTGAATCTAGAACTCTCAGGGTGTAATACATTTTTTTTTTTTTAACCAACTCCGTCCAATTTACATTTCATCCATGGGAGAGTTATTTCTCTTTGTCTTTAGGTGGGAAATTTGACATATCCTGTAATTTTTCTGCTCATTCTTAGGTAACTGGTAGTCGTAAGATCATGAGTCACAAAGCACTAACTCTGTTCTGTTTGTTTTATTTGTAACTGTTCAGTGTTCCATTCAAGATATTAATCAGTCTTCTTCAATCTTCCATTAAAAGTCCTCCTCTCCTTTCCTTGGATATGTGCTTGGGTTGCAGGGTACCTTCAGGGCTTGTTTCTTTTCTCTCACTTACTTGCTTCACAAGCAAGTAACTTTTGCTCTTTTGGGCCTCTGGTTTGGGAGATGCGAGACTGAGAGGTGAAGGGATAAAGCAGACCTTACTTTAACTGGGCTACTTCAAATTCTCTGGGCCTTGGACGATGGTTAGAACAGACTCTTTCTTGGTACTTCAGTGGATTCTTCACAACTTCCAGTTATTGTCAACTCTTGAAACATAGGTATCATTATTTCTCAGGCACTCTAAGCACCTCTAAGCACCTGATTCTCTGGTGGTTTACTCCAATTGCTGTTCTTTTTGTGTTCTTATTGACTTGGGATAGGATTTTAAAGGACTATGGCCCAGGTCTCTTTCTCATGAGCAGTCTATATTTGCATCAAAGACTTTTGTATGTACAAAAGTACTTTTGTACTTTTGTAACCATTTTGCTTGCAAGACTGAGAAGTTGTAGGGGGATTCCAATGATGTCACTTTATTCTGCTGTCATAGGATAGCTACTTTAGAGTCATATCAGGATTGCATGGACCACATGGAAAGCTCTTCCAAAGCTCCCTCTTGCTGTGATTGGGTTAAATTTTAGCATCTCTCTCACCAGCACTGCATCTCCCCATAACCCCTACCTTTATTGGTTAGGACTCTGCAGTTCAACAGCTCTTTCTAAGGAAAACCTTACAAATCCTTCTTGTTTCTCTACTTTCTAACTTGACTTATATCCTTGATCCTTCTGAAAGGTCCAAGATTTATGAATTCATGCCTCAACTATCTCTTATAAATTTTTCACATGAGAATCATCCCACATTCACAGTGGTATCTGATATGTCTTATAGTGATGCTTTTGTTGAAACTTCAGTATCACACCCTACTACAAAAACAATAAATCATTTCCATCAAAGTATAAAGATTTAATCCCTCAGGATTAAATCTGAGTTTCATTATCTGTAACTTTTTATAGAATGGGGACCTGCAAGAATTCCATTGTGAAGAATTACACTTTTATGAAGATTGGAAAATTAATGCCCTAGTGAAACACTTTGTTCAAGAATGTGTCCATATTTCTAAGTGTATATTCTTTATTTAACAAAATGTGAATCTGCCATATGGATAGCACTGAGCTTATTTTTGGGCAAGTATCACTACTATTGTGACCACTATTAAAGCTTACAGTCAAGTAACCAGAAAGCTATACAGGGAACTCCTTGCCCTTCAGATCTGGGCAAAATATTCAATCATGTTGGATTCCATGCCCCTCCTCCATTGTCTCCCAATATTTCATTATTTTTAGTAATTTTATTAAAGATATGCAGGCTGATGACAGGCAGATGGAGGGATTATGTCAACAAATATTCAATTTTTTGACATCTCACAGAATCTACTTCTTCTCTCTTTCTCTTCCCTCCTTCTCCAGAGTAACTAGCAATTTTTCCTCCATTTTTCTTGGATCAATTCTATCCTTAGGCCTTGTTGTCATTGTATCTTGCACACTCAGCCCTTTTTTAAGCAGATACAGTTCACTTCATAATGGAAATTTTGGTGCATCTGATTTATCCTTCAAATTATATTAATAATAACCTAACCCACACTTGGAGAACACTCTGCAGTTTATAAAACACATGAATCTACATGGCCTTTTGATATTTTTAATTTTTAATGCCTATATTATTATCTGCACCTTATAGACATAGAACTGTTAAAATATTATCTGGACTAGTGGAATTTATAATAAAGGAGAGAAGACATATACATTATAAATTATGAAAAAAGACAATTTTTAAAGTATGCATAACTAGTGTAATATAGTATAGATTAGATAGCAATTACTTTGGATCTGATAAACCAGAGGAGACTTTGGGGAAGGGAAAAACATTTGACGACCAAAAAGAGACAGCTTTTTGTCCAGTCAGTCAAAAATCTTTTTTGAAGGTTTGACGTATCCCTCCATCTGTCTGTCATCAGCCTGCATATCTTTAACAAAATTACTAAAAATAATGAAATGTTGGGAGACAATGGGGGAGGGACATGGAATCCAACATGATCGAATATTTTGCCCAGATCTGAAGGGCAAGGAGTTCCCTATATAGCTTCAAAAAAGGTTTCTAGAGAAGAAAATTCTAAGCAGATACGTTTGTCAGAGTATGTAGGTAAGAAAGCAGGCAACATGTTTAAGAATATGACTGATTTCTAGGGGCTGAACTGCAGAAGGTTAGTTTGTGGCCAGTGGAGGAGGGAATGGTTGGAGGGAAATTTAAAGTACTGTGAACAATTTCCCTTGTTTTATTTTCTATTTTCAATTAGATAAAAAAACTGACAGTAAGTACCCTTAACCAGATACATGTGAGGATTTGTGTTGGCATAATCGATCATTCATAGGCTCATTCTGTTTAAAAATTAAATCTATAGAAACTAACAGAACTACATGGAATTGTTTGTAAAAATATTTATTCTCATGGGTGTATTACTCTTACGTTACTGGCAACAATGTTAAGATGCAACTACTTTTTGGAATCATCTTACCAAAGGAGGGCATTTCCTATCATTTTAAATAGATATCCTCCCAAAGTTTTATATTGGAAAATCTGAGGCAGGTTCTTTCCTGTTACAGACAATAGTTAAGAGGGTGTATTGTTGATGGCATTAAAAGGTATATTAAGGAATTTGTACTTTATTTGCTGTGCAAGGCAGTATTTAGTTATGAGATACATAATCCAGTAGGTTTTTTAGTTTTTATAGATAAGAACATTGAATTTTTAAATCTGATTATAATCTAGTGGTAGGTGAGAAGATATCTGTCTAACATTATTTGTTTCAAAAATATTATTTAAGCACCTACTATTTGTCCAACACTTTTAGGGTCTGGACAGGAAGAAACCCTGCTGGTTGTGGGCCAAGAATGTGATAGAGAGATAAACACCACCACCAAAAAACAAAGAAAAAAATAGTGAACATGATTATTTCAATTATTTATAAAGTGGAAAATTTCATAAAAATAAGAACCAGAATAAGAAAATAACTTGGGTGTCAGGGTAGCTACTTACGATTGGGAGGTAAATTTTGAGCTGAGACCTAAATGCCAGGAAGACACAAATCATATGGAAATGGGTTGAAGAGATTTCCAGGCATGGAGTAGAATAAGGGGAAACATCCCAAGGCAGGAAAAAACTTAGGTTATTAAACAGAAAAATAGGTGAGTAAGCAAGGATGGAATGAGAGGAAGTTATACAGGGAAGCAGAGGCCAAGTCCTGGATGGGCTGGGCCATGGAAATAATATATTGTATTCTTAGTGTGATATGGGAAGCCATTGAAGGGGATTAATTTAGGAAGTGAGGCAGTCTGATATTTATTTTAACTTTGATTTTTAAATTGACAAAATAGTTATACATATTTATGAGGGACAGTGATGTTTTCATATATGCAATGTATAGCGATCACATCTGGGTAATTAGCGTATCTATTATCTCAAACATTTATCATTTGTTTGTGTTGGAAATAGTCAATATTCTCCTAGCAATTTATAACTATATATTATTGTTAATTATAGTTATCATATGGTGCTATAAAACACTAGAACTTATTTCTCCTATCTAGCTGTAATTTTGTATCCTTTAACAAAATTACCAAGCAGAGCTGACGCATTACCATGGGGATGGCACCAAGCCATTCACTAGGGATCCACCCCTCGTGATCCAAACACCTCCCATTAAGCCCACCTCCAACATTGGGGATAGCGTTTCAACATGAGATTTGGAAGGGACACACATCCAAACCATATCAGTCCCTTCCCCGGCCCTTCCCAGTCACTAATATCCTCTGTTCTACTTTTTTCTTTTTTCTTTTCTTTCTTTGTTTTTTTTTTTTTTTTTTGAGACCGAGTCTTGTTCTGTCGCCCAGGCTGGAGTGCAGTGGCGCGATCTCGTCTCACTGCAAGCTCCGCCTCCCGAGTTCACAGCATTCTCCTGCCTCAGCCTCCCGAGTAGCTGGGACTACAGGAACCCGCCACCACGCTCGGCTAATTTTTTGTATTTTTAGTGGAGCCGGGGTTTCACCGCGTGAGCCAGGATGGTCTCGATCTCCTGACCTCGTGATCTGCCCGCCTCGGCCTCCCAAAGTGCTGGGATTACAGGCGTGAGCCACCGTGCCCGGCCCTGTTCTACTTATTTCTATGAGATCAATATCTTCAGCTTTGGCATATTACTGAAAACATGTGAAAGATCTCTCTGGGTTCTGTGTGGATAATTCTTTATAGGAAAGTAAAGAGAAACAATATGACCAGTAAAGATTTCATCTTAGTTTCTGGGCTGGAGATGATTGGGGCTTGGGATACGTTATGTGAGCATTTATTTGGTGGCTTGGATTAGGTTGGGTCAGAGTCTCAAGTAGGTAACACATTTGTGAGGGAAAGATAAAAGAACAACATGTCATTTTAGCCATGACAGCAGCATCATGAATCCTAATTAAAATGGATTACATAGACAAAAGATCATTCACATCTCTTTAAGGAGATATACCACCAGAACCAGATTAGCATTACAAATCTATATAAAGGAATCAGTGATTTAGAAGGCTATTGCTTAGAAAACACGGGTAGTTAATTTCACAGAGAAATCTTTGTTTTCGTTTCCCAATGCTGGACTGCTAGCATAATAAACCAAATGTAATGATTTCAAATATTCAAGATACATAAATGTATATCTTATTATTATTATATATTTTTTTGAGATGGAGCCTTGCTCTGTCACCCAGGCTAGAGTGCAGTGGCACGATCTTGGCTCACTGGAACCTCCGCCTCCCAATTTCAAGGGATTCTCCTGCCTCAGCCTCCCAAGGAGCTAGGATTACAGGCACCAACCACCATGCCCGCCTAATTTTTTTTTTTTTTTTTTGTATTTTTAGTAGAGATGGGGTTTCACCATCTTGCCTGGGCTGGTGTTGAACTTCTGACCTTGTGATCCACCTGACTCAGCCTCCCAAAGTGCTGGGATTAGAGGCGTGAGCCACAGCACCCAGCTTATTAAAAATTTTTAAAATAAAATTATAATTATATATAATAAAATTATACAAATATGTAAAAAATTAGTACAGAAGAATTTTCAATGAAAAGCAGCAATCTCTTGCTCCAGTTGACCTAATCCCAGTCTTGTTTCCTGGAATGAACTACTTTCAATACTCCCTTTTAGTTTTTCTGAATGTGCAAATTCAAAATAGTAAGGTTATGCCATTCTTTTTTTTTTTTTTTTTAGATGGAGTCTGACTCTGTTGCCCAGGCTGTAATGCAGTGGCGCAATCTCTGCTCACTGCAACCTCCACCTCCGAGGTTCAAGTAATTCTACTGCCTCAGCCTCCTGAGTAGCTGGGACTACAGGTGGCTGCCACTATGCCTGGTTAATTTTTGTAGTTTTAGTAGAGATGGGGTTTTGCCATGTTGGCCAGTCTGGTCTTGAACTCCTGATTTCAAGTGATTCTCCCACCTTGGCCTCCCAAACTGCTGGGATTACAGGCATGAGCCACTATGCCTGGCCCTTATACCATTCTTTATTGGTATCTATTTATTGGTATATTTACTATAGATGTTGTTAGACTTTCTGCTGGAAACCTAACCTCAGCATCAACCCTAGTGCTAACCCTAACCTTATAATCTCACTTACATGGCTTCTCTCCCATATAATTACACAAATATTCTGAGTTTAACCATCTTCACTGGTTAACTTTACAACTACAAAAACGTGACTTAAGTCACAATTATTTTCTCCATGGGTTACACCATGAGGTATATTGATAGTCCCTGTTTCCACCACTCACGTAACCTGTGTTACCTCTACCTTTTTTTATTGTTAGGATGAATAACATTAATTTCTTCACTTACCTTATCTCTCAACAAAAGTGGGATTTAGAAAGTGAATATATAGAAAAGATTTTGAGAAAAAAAATGTTTTTTTCCTATTTCTATTGCTCTTGTAGCCTGCTCCTTTCATGTTTACCTTTCTTGTGTTAAAGTAAACCACTTAGTATTTTTTCTATGAGGTCTTCGAGAGTAGTACATTATTAACCTTTTCTGAAAATATATTTTTTATGTTTTCATTTGAGTGATAGTTTGACTTAGAGTAGAAATCAAGGATAATAGTTATTTCTTTTAGCACTTTGAAAATATGATTGCATTGTCTTATCAATGGGGTATCTGTTGCCAATTTGTTGTTCCTGTTAGATGATGTGTTTCTGATTTTTTAATCTCTGGTGTGATAGCAGATCCTGTGAGTTGTCTGTGGCTATTTTTTTCTTAGTTAAAAACAGAATTAAGCGAGATGTGGTTGCTCCTGCCTATAATCCCAGCACTTTGGGAAGCTGAGACAGGCAGATCCTTTGAGGTCAGGAGTTCGAGACCAGCCTGGCCAACATGGCGAAACTCTGTTTCTACTAAAACCCTGTTTCTACTAAAAATTAGCCAATCGTGGTGACGCATGTCTGTAATCCCAGCTACTCAGAAGCCTGAGGCAGGGGAATTGCTTGAACCCGGGAGGTGGAGGTTGCAGTGAGTCAAGACCGCACCACTGCACTCCAGACTGGGCAACAGAGCAAGACTCTGTCTCAAACAAAACAAAACAAAACAAAACAAAACACTAGCATATGGGTTCACAGATATCACCTTCACAGTTTGGTTTAACTATGTGGTTAAGTTATCCCAAGGTGTATATGTATGCACCTTCTAGTAAGGGGCTCTAAAAAATATACATGGACCCTTGCTTCCTACTTCCAGGGATGCCAAGAACTGCAGAAGCTATCCGGGACCCAGATACCCAGCCAGTCCTAGAATACTTACCTACAGAACTATGCTGTCACTATGGTGGCCAAAAGTCACATTTGGCCATTGACTACTTAAAATATGACCAGTGCATCGGAGGAACTGAATTTTAAATTTTACTTAATTTTCAATAACTTAAATTTAAATGCTAATATTTGTTCTGGGAGTTGAAAACTTTTGAAAATGTTTGTAACAATTTGGGTATGTGAATGTACTTTTCTCACAGTAAATGAAAATATAATGTCCACATTGAGATCTGCTATAAATGTGAAGAATTTAAAGACTTAGCAAAAACATGTAAAATACAGTAATCCCCCCTTTTATCCATGGATGAGGGATATGTTCCAAGACTTACAGTGGATGCCTGAAATTGGAACACATTGCTGTCATATCTTCCACACACAAATGTAATGCCGTTTCCATCTTAAGCACTTACCATGCACTGTGGTTGTATTTTTTTTTTCCACATAAAGCTTTTTGAGTTTTATTTTTTTCCTCAGGTTAGAGATTCATCTTAACATGGATGCATTTTAAAACACTAACAGTGTCTAGAACTGTTTAAAGCAGATTATTAGGTAAGCACAAGGGATTGAAAATTCCTATTTAAAAAATGCAAATTGCAGTGGGATATTGAAGTCACACACGTGGTGAGGTGGTAGTTTGTCCTGCTTCCCCCAAAAGTGGGTCTAAACTTCATTAACATATTTTGATTATGATGATCTGACCTGATGCTGGGGTGTGTCGAGCAGCACTAGGGCTCCCCCAAACAGTGTTGGCTCCCATCACCTCACAAAGTGGCTTTGAGCAAGGGTAAGGGGCTCCTGTGGAAGCTTCCGCACTGGCCTCTGCCTGGGATCTTGGCACAAGCTGCTGAGGGACAGCTGAGTCTTCTCTTCCTCATGGGGAACATTCTAGAGGAGGATGAGGGCCACATCACTCCCCCTGCAGATGGCTAGTAGACTTGGAGACAGCTGTCTAAATATGTTTTCCCTTTGAGGACCCCCTGCCCACATAACTGCCAGAAAGAGGTGAGGCTTCCAGACTTGGGGTGGCCACAGGTTTAATGTCAGAGCTCTGAAGGTTGTTTAAACACATTGTCCCTTCTGGCTCCCAACACCTGAGTAGCTCAAATGCTGGAGTGCTGCAGTTTTCTCTCTCCCACCTTGAACTGGTAAAAAGACAACTGGGGGGGTAGGACTGGCTAGTGAGTGAAGGCCTGGGTCTTCGTTCCACCTCCCCATGGTATGCCTTGGCAGACCATGAAGATGGGAAAGTCACAGGGCAGGGGTCTAGCCTCAGGCTCTGGGCACTGCCAGGAGACCAGTTTGAAGCCTAAAGCACAGACAAGAGAAAAGAGTGAAGCAGGGAGAGGGGACGAACAGCCTGTGATTGGGAACTTAGAGACTACCACTGACAACAGTGTGGCTGTAATTTCTGCAGTTTGAGGTGGGCCAGCAAAACTAGCAGAGATTTCTTTTTCCTTCTTCACGATTTCATATATAGAAGGTTTGTTCTTACCATAGATCTTAGCAACCTCAGGGCACAATTTTTTTTCTTTTCCTATTAAGTGAAGATCTTTCATGTTTTCATTTAAAAGAAGTACTTCGGGCAGGCAAGGTGGCTCATGCCTGTGATCACAGAACTTTGGGAGGCTGAGGCAGGTGGATCACGAGTCAAGAGGTCAAGAGATTGAGACCATCCTGGCCAACATGGTGAAACCCCATCTCTGCTAAAAATACAAAAATTAGCTGGATGCGGTGGCACATACCTGTAGTCCCAGCTACTCAGGAGGCTGAGGCAGGAGGATGGCTTGAACTTGGGAGGTGGAGGCTGCACTGAGCTGAGATTGTGCCACTGCACTCCGGCCTGGCAACTGCGCTCCAGCCTGGCAACATAGCGAGACTCCATCCCTACCGCCACCGTCCCCCTGCCCCGCAATAAAAAGTACATCACAGCTTCTCTTCTGGCAGGTCCACATAGCCAGCAAACTACTCTTGTGCTTTAGGGCCGTTATGAAGTAAAACTAAGAGTGACTGTGAGAACTGAAACCATGGAAAGTGAAACTGTACATAAGGGAGGACTAGTGTATCTGATTATTTTTGTGTTGATTATATGTCGAACTAAACTGATATTTTAGATATATTGCATTAAAGAAAGTAAAATATTAACATTAACTTTTTTACTGTGACTGCTAGAAGTTTTAGAATTATATATGTGGCTTGCTTTATACTTCTTTTGGATAGAGGTGCTTTAGATTATTACATGAGAAAAGAAAATGAATTTCAATCATTTTGAAAGCATTGTATTTCTTTTTACTTTGTAGCTAAACATATATATACCAAAACAAATGAGGCTGTTTTTAACAATTTTTTCTTTGTGTTTGATGTTCTATTGTTTCACTATGGTGTGGCTAGGTATAGACTTATTTTGACTTACTCTGCAGAGGATTTGGTGTGCTTTTCTAATGTCTTAAATTCTGAAAAATCTATCTTTAGTCCTTTTAATAATTCTTCCTTTTTCTCTATTTTTCCCCCATTAGGAATGCTTATTTGATGTGTGTTGTGCCTTTTCTTTCTAGCTTATATATCTCATAACTTTTTCCTTTTCTGTGTGCTGAATTATGTATTTTCTCAGATTTTTCTTTTAAATCATTTTATTTTTGTTTGTACTGTTAAATCTACCCGTAATATTTCAATTTCCCTGATTGTATTGTTTATTTATGGCATTCTTCTTAGTCTTTACAAAAATCTGCCAGTTTTTATAATATACTTCTCCTATACTTTCCTGTTTCTATTTCTTCTTTATCTCTTTAAGCATTTTAAACATACTAATTTCAAAGCCTCTCTCATATTGCATTACTATTTCTAGTTCTAGACTGTACATTTTCCTGTCTACTTGCATTTCCTAATGGTTCTTTAGTGTACTTCATTTCCTCACATACTTTATCATGTTTGGCTATGAACCCATTTTTGGTGATGGCCTTTTTCCATGGAAGTCCTTGCTACAAATCTTGTTTGTAGAAGCATTCTTACAGTGTGATTTTGTACTGGTCTCTGATAAATTCTGAATCAATTTTTTATGCAGATTCCTTGGCTTGGAATTCACGTGTCCTTGGAGCGTATGAATTCAGATCCTATCCCTGCAAATGGCATTGGCCTGCATTCAGACTTTTTATAAACATGAACCTGAATGGATGGGAGCCTTCCTTGTCAAATCCCAGGGTGTCACGTGGGGTTCTTCTAGACCCTATTTACAGCTAGGACAAGGCTTTGTGACTCCTGGCCGTATGCAGGAATCATGTCTCTGGATTCCTATGCTCTTGAGGGCAGTGGCCTGGACTCCCCCTCTCTGCAGGGAACAGAAAGTATCCCATTCCCTAGTTTTTAAAACCCACTGTGGTTTCCAAAATACTGTGAGGTATTTTGCTTTCAGTCCACAGTAGCTACTCTGAGTTCAGTCTCCTTTTATTTCTATCACCTGAGAATTTTCTATTCTTGGTGCCAAGTTTAGTTATAGTTTCGAAAACTTAAATGTTATATTTTATTCAGTTTTTCTCAATTCATTTGAAGTGGTGTTGAGTATATATTTTTCCATCAACTTAATACACCATTCCAGAAATATTTTGGTTGATGATATCTGTGTTACCAAACCAAACTGGATCTGTTTGTCCATGCGCAATGCCAAACCCCAAAGCACTGGGTTTTCGCAGTGAGAAAGGTTCCGTGCAAGTCAACTGGCAAAGAGATGGGAGGAAATGTTCAAATCCGTCTCCTTGAACTGGGGCCTGGGTTGGTTTTTATAAGCATAGGGTAATGAGGATGATCTGATTGGATCTTGCAGTGAGGTGAAGTGAAGGAGTGTTACCTAATTGGATCCTGCCATGGGGTGATGCCAGAGCTCAATCTTATTGGATCCTGAATCCTGTCATATAATGCCCACTTCTTAATTCAGTCTATGCTTCTCTGCCCTGTCATGCAACACCCACTTCTTAATTCAGTCTATGCTTCTCTGCCCAAGCACTTAGGTTCTTGCTGTGGTTGCATGCCTGGTTCATTTGGGCCTACTCAGGTTATGTGACCTTCAGTCTGAGGGTCTGTGGCAGCTGAAAAACAACTCACAACTCTATTACGTAAAAGTTCAACCAGATTGGCCTAGTGTGGCTACAGTTACTCTTTCTAGTTTACAATGAAGTCTTCGATGTTTTTGTTGGTTAATCATGAAAGTTGAAAATTAATAAGCAATTGATATTATTACAGCTACATAGAGAAGGTTTACTTCAGAGCCATCTGATAAGATAGAATTTATTTTTGGATGCAATATCATTGCCACTATGTCACTCAAAGGATAATTATTCTATCATCACATTAAAATACAGACAGGTATGGCCATAGGTTCTAGTCTTTGCTCATGAGACAATATAGAGGGACAATTCATAGGGTTCTCATGTTTCTGAACATCTTAAGAGCAGAGGCACTGACTCTCCCTTTTTCTCTGGATTATCCTTTCCAGATTGTGTAGTAATCAGTCATGGAAAAAGGGACAGTGTCTTTTTTCTGGAGCAAACAATATGCATTCTTACTGCACATTATAAAAATGTGGGTTCTCTGAGTTCAGATTTCCTCTCTCGGAATGCAAACCACTCCTGCTGTAGGCATCTCTCTGGGCCTATTGATGTCACCCTTGTGGGACTTGGGAGCAGTGGGCTCTGACACAAATATGCTGATGCCCATTGTATTAGTCCGTGTTCACACTGCTATAAAGAAATATCCAAGACTGGGTAATTTATAAAGAAAAGAGGTTTAATTGATTCACAGTTCCACATGGCTGGAGAGAACTCAGGAAACTTACAATCGTGGCAGAAGGCGAGGCAGACACCTTCTTTACAAGGCATCAGGAGGCAGAGCATGTGAAGGAGGAACTGCCGAACATTTATAAAACCATCATATCTGGTAAGAACTCACTATCACGAGAACAGCGTGGGGGAAACCACCCCCATAATCCAGTCACCTCTCTGCTGTGACATGTAGGATTACAATTTAAGATGAGATTTGGGTGGGGATACAGAGCCAAAACATATCACACATGCTGCATGCTTTGTGATGAGTGATAAACTTCTTTATCTCTGACCAGCAGTCTTATATTTTCTTCCTGCATTCATGCATCTGTGGCATGCTGACATGTTAGTTTGCAAGTTGGGTGAAATCTCAGACACTTTGTAGTTCTTGACAGAGATTTACAAGAGGTTACACTAGAAAGCTTCTGGAAACAAATTGACCTTTGTTTTTTAGAGGAACAACTTTTGACATAACTTTTTGCTTTCCTCCTCCCCTTGCACGTGGTTGTAAATAAAGCCTGGAGTTATGCTATCTTGAGGTCATTAGGTAAAGATGAATTCTGATGTCATTGAACCATTTAACAAATGTCAGTACCTTACCACCTTAATACTTTTTGATAATGTTAAGACAAAAGAAAAACAAATGAGCATAAACCAACACAAATCCCCAAACCCACGAAAATAAAACTGTTTAAGCCACTGTTAGCTAGGTCTTATATTTCTTTGACAAATGCCTTCAAAACCATTGCCATTGGTCATTTCTCCAAGAACTCAATGTTTATTCTGTATGAGACATTATGCTAAGCACTAAAGAGGATAAGAAATGTTAGCTATTATCCTGCCCTGGAGGAAGATACAGCTTTTTTGAGAAAATGGTAATTAGCAAAACAAGGCAGCGATGTAAATTTTTCAAGAGTGAAACAGGTAACAGGAGCTGATGGAACTGAAGGGAAGGAGGAATGGCTGAACTTTACATGCTTGGAGGGCTGCCGAAACCATCGAGTATGGGGAAGCCATTTCCTCATCTGGAAGATGAGAAAGCCAGCTACAATCAGATGTTTTTGAACTGTAATTTTAGCAGCAGAACTATTTTTGTAAATGAAATTTTACAGAGACCTTTAGTCTACGAAACAGGTGAAAGCGCAGATTCTTTGAAGTTGAAACCTGGAGTCAGCTCACTTGATCTTCCCTCACCAGTCTGTCTCTCCATTGCTCACTGCTCCCCACCCTTCCAGAGTTTATAATGCATCTCTCTGAAACCCCAAAGATCACAGGATACAATCTGAAAATGATCAGGCATGATGATCGAAGAGAATTACAGAGCTAAAAGAAGTGCATTCTACAAGGATCAGTCATACGTGTTGAGTTTCAGTTGGGTAGCTCTGCTGACCCCATCAGCACAGTGCAAGACTCCAGCCAGGTCTTTATCCCTTGTTAACTTGGCTGGCCACTTAGTTACAGACAGCAGCCTAAGAAGAACTAGTAGCTCTGTAGACATCTGCTATTTGATCCTAGCGTGGGGGACGATCCGAGCGAGGTCAGAGGATGTGAATGAATCAGTTCAAAATCCATCATCACTAACTAGAAAAACAACTTACAGCTCATTCCTCACTGACTGCGGGTTGGTGACGTCTCTCTACTTAGTAAGGGTGACAAGCATCTGTTTGGAAATCAGTATTTCGAACATCATGAAAGAAAAAATGCTTTTTGGATTAGCTCCCCCCTCAACTGCACCCCCACTATACCCAGAGGGAAAGGCTTTTATGGTCATTAGCTTTTTCTGTATTAAAGCTGCTTGGTCTGACTAGGCCATTTGATTTCAGGTTTATCCTAAAGCCACAGAAATCGAGTTGCTGGGTATTTACTTGGGATTAATGACCAGTTAGGAACAGCTGTGCTTTATACCATTAACCCGACCCAGGTGCTAATTCCTGGAACATGCCCTGTAAGCAGGGGTCATTACTGCTATTTGAAGCTGCAAATGCTGCCTTAGAGATTACAGACTTTATTTGAAGAGGAAGCCATTTTGATTGGTCAACACGTCATATTTCTGGAGAATTAATGCTCTGTGTATAAGCCAATCTGATTGCTTGGAAACATCTCCCTGTACTTGTGCTGTTCAGCTGATAATCCACTTCTAGACACAGGGCAGCCGGCTGGAAACTGCAGCAGGTTCTATTTTTGGTACCTAAAATCAATGCCCCACTCTGGCAGCCTGGGCGGCTGCCTCATTATCCCCCCTGCCCGGTGCAATGAGCACAGCTTCCCTTTGTGGGAGATTAAAGCAAGTCAGGGAGTGTGATAAATGCTTTTAGTCATATCTGCTGTCATTTGAATAATACTAGGTGTCAGGAAGAAATACGTCCCTAGTGGATTTTAACCAACCAAACTCTTTTGATATTCTCTTTTTCCTTAGTGCAAGAAGAAACAGCATCTTAGAAAACTGTAACCCTCCCCTTGCCACCACCCCCAGAAAAAAACAAAACCAAAACAAAAAACAGCAAAACCTGTTTGTATTTGGAGGCTAGGTTGGATAATATTTCTGTAAAGACTTTTTTCATTTATCCAGCGATAGTCAGGGAGTGCCTATTGGGTTGAGGAGGGACGTTTCCTCTGTTTACCAGAAGAGAAAATGACTCAGTTCTGCCAGTTTTCCAGTCCTCTGGAACCTCAGATCACTTTTTCTAGCTAAATCCCTATCTACAGGCATTTAAGTTGGCTTTATTGAGTATGCTTATTCATGCTTCAGTTTTCCTACAGGTAAAATAGAAGAAAGATAAAGGTGTGATGAAAGGCATAATTGGATGGAGTGTAGGGCATGACTCCCGGCCCCTCCCTACTCTTGCCAGGCTGGGATGTCAATGCTGGCTTCTTATGTGGCCAAAGCCATCACAGGCAATGCTGAGGCTAGTGATGTTGGTCCTCAGTGGCTCCCAGGTTCCCCTTTTTGAGTCTGTTTGCTGCACAGGTGGGTTTTCTTCCATTCATCCCTTCAGTTAAACATGGGTCCTCAGATCCTCTCTCCTTATGCCCTGTTGAGATCAGCTCTCAGGAGGGGATCTGATAGATTGTTTATGATGTAATACAGACAGCAGGAATCTTCTAGGGTAGTGGAAGACTGTTACACCTTGAACGCTGATTGGGCCTATCTCTCTAGTTGTTTAAAATCTGTGAATGGCTCCCAGAGACACTAGTATCAGGCATTCTTGGATTCCAAGAATGCCTAAGCACTCTCTACAGCGTGCTGGTAAACTGGCTCTGATTTGTAGCTGCTGCTGATTTCAGTGGTAGAACAATTCCCATGACTACCGATTTCAGGGTACTAACATAAAGACATTGATCACCAGGCTGGAAAGAGATGTTCACATTTCTCTGCTGTGTGCCACTATGAGTCTTTCCCTAGCCCTTTTTAGGGAATTTGTACAGTATGTTTTTTGCATTTGTTTTTTCATGGCTAACTTTACTGACTATAAGATAGGGTAGTGATAGGATTCAGATGGAGAACCTTGGCTTGGAATCCTGGATTTCCCTATTACTGTGATTTTGGACAATGTAATATCAGTGAGCCTTTTTGTCCTTGACTACAAAATAATAATACATAACTCTCAGAGGTGTTCAGAAAATGAAATATATAAAATATGTGAGAAAAGCCAGCACTTATTAGTGGCTCAACAAATATTTTAGAACCAAGTAAATTATTTCACATGTGAGCAAATGGTAAGTGCTATAAGCAAATAATTTAATAATGTAATGTCTATCATTGTTTTCTTCTGTTTATTCTTAATTTTAAAGAGAAATGAGAAACAGCAGCCCCAAGGACACATGTGAAAATGTCCATTGCTTCTACAGAAGGAGGTGGGATTTCTGTTTTTTCTTTTCCTGTACCTTATCTGGTCCTTAGTGAATCCCTTGCTGGAGAACTTAGTCAAGAACAAACATCTTCCCTTTGAGGATGATAATTAACATGATAAATATGATTATTTTGCCCTCTTCTTGCCTAAAAGAAACTCTGGATCATGGTTTCAGCAATTGCTGTATTTGGTTTTCAAAAATATCCAGTATCTCTATGAAAAGGTTTTGCATTTTAATAAGGATCAGGATTTTGAGTCAAGAGAATGGATATAACAGCTAACATCTTTTCATGTTTACTACATGCTAGAGACTTCACTAAGCCTTTATAAAAGGATTATCTCATTTAGTCTTCACAACAACCTATGAGACAGGCACTATTATTTCACTTTACAAATAAGAAATCTGAGACTTAGAAATGTTAAATAATTTGTTCAAGATCACAGAGGTAGAGTGGATTATCTGTAATTATGGGATTTTAAGCATCAGTGAATTTGTATGTGAGGTAAATTGGGGAAAGAGGAACCTCCGTAGGGCTCCAACAATCATGCCTCACGGGCAGTCTGCTTGGCTAACTCTATTAATACTTGACCACAATAAGTTCTTTGAGGGCAGGGAGCTTGTTCTATTCATCCCAATATGTTCTCATCACTGCCTGGCATGGTGCTTTGCACAAAGTGAGTCCTTAGTAAAAGACAGTTGAACTGAATCTTTAATTTACTGACTAAATTTTTATAAAATATCTCTGTGATAGATATTTTTCTAGGCACAAGAGGTAGGGTGGTAGAAGAACAAAAGACGGAAAAAAATGTATTGTTTTCATGAAGTTTATATTCTATTAGGAGGAGCCTAATACAAAATATAATTAAATTATTTCACATGTTAGAAAATGGTAAGTGCTATAAGAAAATAAGGCAGGATAAAGAGGAAGAAAAATTGAGTGAAAGGAGTTCAATAAAATGATGGAATTTGAATAGACACTTGAAAGAATGAAGGTAGTAGCCATTATGATTATGTTCCAGGCAGAAAGAAGGCCCTGATGTGGAATGGAAGCATGCCTAACCTGTTCTGGAATAGCAAGGAGGTCCCATGGCTGGAGCAGAATAAACAAGTGGAAATGTAGGAGGTGATCGGGTCAGAGAGTTTGGGAATGTGCATTGCACAGGACCTCTCTGGCTTTTACTCTGATGAAACAGAAAGCCCCTGGAGGGCTTCCAGGCTCAATTTTTTGAAGGTTTCAGAGTGTAACAATCTGACTTACATTTTAAAAGGACTTCTATGACTGAGCTCAGACTCTAAAGTAAAAAATGCTAGAAGCAGAAAGATCAGTTAGGAGGGCATTGTAATAATCCACGCAAGTCATGATGGTGGTTGGAGCCAGGGAAGTAGCAGGAGAACAAACAGGATTTGAAGGAGGGGAGTCAAAGATGATGCCCAGCAACTGGAAGGTTGGGGCTGCTATAACCTGAGTTGGGGAAGACTGCTAAGAGAGCAGGTTTTGGGGAGAAGATCAGGATTTGAATCCTAGACATGTTAAATTTGAGATGTTGATTAGGCATGTGTCTAGAAGGCAGCTGGATATGAGAACACGGAATTCAGAGGAGAGGATTGGGCTGGAGATTTTTATAATAATTGGGAATGATCAGCCTCTGGGTAGAACTAAAAAATGTCATCCAAAAGACCACCAGTATGGCTAAAAGATAAAAAGGACAGCTTTACTGGGAATATCAGTTCACAAACTGAAAAGATCTAGTCTCTGGTGTTAACCAAAGGTGTTCTTTCTTTGAAGAAGAGAAGAACCAGTTGGGTTTTATGCCTCACAGGGTCTGCATTACAAAATAGAGTCCTACAAATTCAGCAGATTTGGAGAAGCTATACATATTTATGAGGGACGGTGAGTTATGTACAATGGATAAACATATAACATACATCTCATGGCAATTTGGGGGTAGGTACTTAGCATTAAAATGAAGTGGAATTGGACTCCTTATGTCAAAAGGTAAATTATAGGACACAAAACGATTTGTGTGCAACCTCTAAAAGCTGGCTGAAATCAGCTTAAGGTCTGCAGTTGCTTATTAGAAAAGAATCTGAGGTCAGTCTTCTGTCCAGCAGAGTTGTAGTGGTCTGGGTTGTGAATCAGAGTTAGGAAGGGTCTGATAATTTTCCTGATAGCTCCTATTGTTAGGGAGTTTAGCAAGAGTGCAGTTTTTCTTGTAGCTGTAGGAATTTGGAAATTTTGCCAGCCAGACCCTGAACCCTCAACCCATAGGTACCTTTTGTTTCCTTAACCTTAGGGTTCTTCTTAGTTGATAAAGGGGCATCTACCTTGGGGTCTCAGATGATAAAACTGAGAGACCAGAAGAGGATATCAAGAAGAGAAAGAGATCAAGGACTAAACCTTTAAGGTCTGAAGCCAGAAAAAAAGAATAAAAATTAACAAAAATATTAATAAAGTATGGTTACAGTTTGGAGAAAAATCAGAACAACATAGGGTCCTAGAGGAAAAGTAAAAAATAAAATAAAATAAAATCATGTATCTAAGAGAAAGTAAAGAATGACTGTAAGAAGCTGCTGGTAGGTCAAGTAAGATGAGAATAATGGACCCAGAATTTCACAATATGACATCTCTAGTGACCTTGACAAGAGCAGTTTCAGTGGAGTTTTGGTGGCAAAAGCCTAAATGAAATGAGTTTTGGGAAGGTTGGATGAGATAAATGAAAGACACTGAACAGAGATAACTCTTTCAAAGAGTTTTAATGTAACGGGGAGCAGAGAAATGGGGCAGCATCTGGAGGGGGAAGAGGAACTAAGGAGAGGTTTATTATTATTATCATCTCTTAAGTTGGAGAAGTAATAACATGCTTTATGCTGACAGGAAAAACCAGTAGAGATGAAAAATGGGAGACTTAAGAGAGATGCAGTTTAAATGTCATTGTGTAGAACGGGGGAATGGGATCTTGTGCAAATATGGAGGAGGTGGTTCATAAATAGTTAGAAGGAAGTCCAAGTGCATCTGTACTGACTCTTTTGGCCTTCTTTGGCCAAAGATGGCTCAAATTTTTTTTTGTTCTTGGTGATATATATGTATATTCTCTGTAACGAGTGTGTGTGTGTAAATAATAGCTGTGAGGTAAGCATGCATATATATTTGACACATATATGTACATATATATGTATTACAAATGTATATTATACAATACGAAGATTGTTATTTTGGGATATATACACACATGTATGCACACATACATATTTAGTGATATACACATATAGGTATATATACATATACATGCGTATGTAGTCTTATTCTCTGTAAGGTAGAAAACAATAACAAATAAATGAATTCTTCTGAGAGATTTCCAAACTCCATAGCACTATAAAACCACCTAAAAATTTCTGACTTTTCAAAGGCATATTGTTAAAGCTCAATTAGTCTTTTTTTAAAAAAAAATTCCTTCTGGTATTAAATTAACATGAAAGAGCAGTTAAGTATATTTAGGACACTTTATTTAAAGTGTTTTCCAATCAGGAAACAATAAATATTTTTTTTAAGAGTGAATCTTTGAAGTGAGAGAGCCGCTGCTTCTCCCTCCCATAATTGAAGTGAGGGAGAATTATATGGAAAGAGTCCAGGATGCTCTTCGGTCCAGACAAAGCTGTGGTGATTAGGAGAATGAATTGCAAATGAGGAAGACAATAGGGAAGAAGGTTCTTTTATGAAGGGAGAGAGGATGGGTGTTGCAGAAAGGACGTTTAATAATGACAATGCAGGCTCAGAAAGCACTTGAGGATGTGAATAATTCAGCAGCCATTAGAGAAAAGGAAACCTTGGGAGAATGTCATTCTGTGGACACCAAATTGTACAGTATGGGTGCAACATCTGTGCCCTCCCAGATGGGCCCTGCTACTGATGGGTAGACAACAGTAAATACAACCAGTTTATCGAGTACTCTCAATTAAGAAAGATAAAAACATGAAATGGCTTTATTTCTCTATGGTTATAGCTCCTATCCATGCTATGCCAAATCTCCCTTCCCCGTTGAGAGCAAATCCCTTTATTCATTTTGGGAAGATTCCATAATTTTTACAGATATTTTCAGTTATTAAAAGACCAGTTTAAAATTTAATCTCATATATCATCCCAAGCTTTCCTTGCTATCATATGTCAGGCTTATAGCCAGGGAGATGGGAGGTGTGGGGGCAGGCTGTTCCAATACTATATCAAGATGGGGGCTTCTGGTGGTGCAGGATCATGTACCACCAGCAAGTCCCATGATTATGGGCATACCTCATTACCTCCTTCACAGTGAAGTGGCCCCTTTGGTTAAACACTACATTGGTGTGGGATTCTTTGCCTGTAAATCAGGCTATTTATTGGTCCTTGGATGATGGTGCTGGCTGAGGCAAATTCATACCCAGAGTAAGTATCTATTTTCATGGGAATATATCATTGACTCTTCTGGGCTGAAAGGCACTCATTGTAGCCAACTTGCCACCATGTGGCCAGTTGGTCTCCTCAAGGAATAGTGCCAGTCTCAGCTTTGGTCTCTGTTACTTGTAGGTTGGACATTCAGAGGTGACAATGGCCAGATCAACCGGGAAACTACGGTGTTTGTTCCATGCAAAGTTCTTTCTCTGCCACTTTGTTTGTTTGCCTCTTTTTCCAGTACTTGAGGGTGGCAGCTGACAAAGTCTGACTGATATCAACAGACTGATTCATTTCATCTGGTTGGAAATTTACTGCCTTTCCTGTGGTAGATGCCTTCTGATGGGTCTTAATGGGAAATGCGTGTCATCACACTTAATACTTGTGCCTATATTACCTTCTACGTACTTCCGTCAGAAATCTTTGTTCCCCAAGTCTTTTACCTTCTTGGCCTTGACATGAGTTTCTATATAAATACATATATAGATATGTATATGCACACACATATGTATGTATATGTGTGTGTATATATGTATGTGTATAAATATGTATGTGGTGTGTGTTTGTGTGGTCTTTTCTTTTTTCATGCAAAATAGTTGATCAGTGCACTACCCAATCCACCCTTTGGGAAGATATTCTGTCCACTGACTTCCAAGGCTACCTTTGAGTGAGACAGTAATGCAGCTCTTATCCATTTTTGGCTTCTACCTTCCGATCAAGTCTTTCCATCCATAATCCAGACTTGGGCTTTTTCTTCCTTCCTTAGGTCATCTTACAGGACTTCCCATGGCTGGCTGTGTAAGCTGAGAGAGAGATGGTGGTGTAACCATGATGGATAACATGGTGCTCCCTGCTCATACAGCTTGTCCGTGTCCTGTGTTCCCAATAAAACTCTCTTTGAACTGCCTTTGGACCAGCTTGACTTCATTACTTAGTGGGTGAGACAGGACCCAGCTTATGATGGGGAGCTCTGCATGTCCATTTCCTGGGTGTTTCATGATTAAGTATTCCATCTCTACAAGAGCCGAGGAGCATGTCAAGAGCTTTTTTTGATTTTCCTCCAACACATGATTTTCCACAGCAGAAGTCAAGGCTTTGTACCAGAAACCCAGATTCTGCTTTGTAATTCTCCCCCTGGGCTTGCCATAAACACATCTTTTTCCATCCCTGGCACCTCACACACCAGAGGGTTCGTGAGAACCTATTCTCCACGTGGCAGGGCTATTTATACTGCAACGCGAACCTGATGATGAAAACTTCCCTCCTTCAGGCTCCATTTACATTCAGCAGTTTCCATGACTCCCAGTGTTTGATCTGGAACAGTATTGTTTGGTGTACAGTGTGTTGCCTCCAAAACTCAACAGAGGCCTAGCAGGTGTGTGCTTCACTCTGTAATGGTAGATATAGAAATAGAGATAGAAAAGCTGCAGTGATTAGTCTTTTCTTTTTGCTCTTTTAACATACCACCTTATTGAGGTATGTTTGACATATAAGAAGTTGTACATATGTAATTTATACAATTTGAGTTTGTAGATAAGCATATACCCATGTAACCATCACCACAATGTGTGCCATAAGCCTATTCATCACCTCTAAAAGTTCCCCTGGCCTTCTTATTTATTACAATTATTATTGCTTTGTGATAACAATACTTAACATAAGATCTACACTTCTGGTTTATTTTAAAGTATATAATACAGTATGATTTACTATAGGCATTATGCTATACATTAGATCTCTACCTTACTCATCTTGTATAAGCAACACTTTGTATTCTTTGACTAATACCTCCCTGATTCCCCAGCCTCTGGCAACCACCATTTTACTCCTGCTTCCACGAGGTTGGCTATGTTAGATTCATCATGTAAGTGATATCATGTATTTGTCTTTCTCTGTCTGACTTATTTCGCTAAGCATAATGTTCTCAAGGTTCATCTGTGTTGTTGCAAATGGCAAAATTTCCTTTTTACGTGAAAGTTGAATAATATTCCATTGTATGTACTTACCAAATTTTCTTTATCCATTCATCCATTAATGGGCACTCAGGTTGAGTCCACATCTTGGCTATTGTTATTTGTGTCTCTCTTTTAGATAAACGTCTATCCAATTCCTTTGCCCATTTTAAAAACTAGGCTATTTTATTTTATTTTTATTTCTGCAATTGAGTTGTAGGAGAGTTCCTTATATATTTTGTCTATTTATCTTTTATCAGATGTAAAAGGTTTGCAAATATTTTCTGTCATTCTGTAGGTTGGTTTTTCATTTTGCTGATTGTTTTCGTTGCTGTGCAGAAGCTGTTTAGTTTGATGTAGCCTTACTTGTCTCTTTTTACTTTTGTTGCCTTTGACTTCCAAGAAATTATTGCTAAAGCCAATGTTGAGAAGCTTTCCCCCTCTGTTTTCTTCTAGAGGGTTTATGGTTTCAGGTCTTAGGATTAAGTGTTTAATCCATTTTGAGTTGACTTTTGTGTATGATGGAAGATAAGGTCAAATTTTCTTCCCTTGCATGTACTCTGTGTTTTTCTTTAGAGTGATTATCTCAGCATTCTCCTGACTACTGGACCCCTAAACACTTTATTGCAGTGAAAGGTCAATGAGACCTCAGGATGTAGTTGTCTTAACATAGCTTTTAGCATACTAGCTACCTCTTGCTCAGTTTGCTGGGTAAGCATAATGTCATCAATATAATGTATCAATAAATGTGATATTATGTGTGATATTCGGGCAGTACAGGTACATTTGGAACAGACCATGAGACAAGTGGAAGAGTTAGCATAGCCCTGGGCCAAAAGTGTTGATGTATATTATTATCTATTCCATGTCAATTCCATGTGAACTGTTTTGAATCCTCTTTTCTAGTTGCAGTAGAAAGAATGCATACACCAAATCCATGGTTATGTATCATTTATTTGATTCCATAATAGTCTGCTCCAGCAACAACGTAACCTTTTGTGTGGTGGCAATGTTGGAGCTAATGATTGAGTTCATGTGGTATACTGTCATTTCATTCCCCAGCAATCATCCAGCTTTTGCAAGGATGAACTGGAATTAAATGAAGATATAAGGATTACCATTTCTGCATTATTTAGATGCTTAAGGGTATAACTAATCTCTGACATTTCCCCCAGGATGCAATATTGTTTTTAATTCATGTCTAAGGCAGGAGGGAGGGAGACAGTTGCAGAGACTTCTATGTGGTACTCCACTTTCTATAGCTCTTACTTCAAAGGCCAAGATCCCAGTGTGAGGGTAACTCTAGCCCAACTAAATGGCTATAGGTCCATTTGAAGAAGGACTAGGGGAATCATTAGGGTATATACTTGCCCTGGTGTTGCCAGTATATGGGCAATCAGTTCTTGTTCTGAAAACTGGCTTAGGGATGGTATCTGGGCAAGAGATGGTGACTTTTTACTGGACTCACTTCCTCAGACTCCTCCTGTTCACTCATTCTTGCTTTCTTTTGATTGTATGTCTCAAGCAGTGACTTTGTTGGCTGCCTGACCCTCCCCTGACCCTTTTTGCCACTAGGATGCTTTATTAAACATCTGCAAAACACTCTGAAATCAAGACTCTTGGCTACTGCCCTGACCTTGTATGCTGTTATAATAATTGCAAACTCCTGGCTTCTGCCACCTAAACTCTATTGCTTCAGAAGCACTATTCCATAATGGCCTCTCCCACCTACCACCATCTCTGGCCTGCAGAGGGGAGGGAGCCTTGTGCCTTCTTCCCAATGTGTTCCTGATAGCTTTGGTAAATGGTGTGTTCTCTGAGATTTCCAAGGAACACAATCATAATTTTGAACTTTATATAATAAACTCTTAACTCTTTTAAAGTATAATCCTTTTTTTAAGCTAGATTATTTAATTCTGGCTATATTATGCTGAGATTTAACTCTAGTTAATAGCCAGGAGAGGAAGTGGAAGCATCTTGAGAGATGGCCTTGTTAACTGCAGGACAGAGCCTCTGCAGCATCTCCCAGTACAGGGCCACAGGGAAGTGGTAGTTTTATTTTTAATTTTTAAAAACTCAAATTTTAGTATTATAAAAATATACAACATATCATAAAACATACCATTTTAACATTTTTAAGTGTACAATTCAGCAGCATTAAGTATATTCACCATGTTGTACTATCACTACTATTTCCAAAACTTTTCCATCACCCCGTATAGAAACTGTGTACCCATTAAGCAATCTTCTCAGTCCCTCATCCCCAAGCTTTTGGCAAATTTTCTTTTTTCTTTTTTTTTTTTTTTAATGGAGTCTCGCTCTATTGCCCAGCCTGGAGTGCAGTGGCACAATCTAGGCTCACTGCAATCTCTGCCTCCCAGGTTAAAGTGATTCCCCTGCCTCAGCCTCCTGAGTGACTGGGATTACAGGTGCCCACCAAGCCTCACAAATTTTTGTGTTTTTGGTAGAGAAGGGATTTCGCCATGTTGGCCAGGCTGGTCTCTAACTCCTGACCTCAAGTGATCTACCTGCCTTGTCCTCCCAAAGTGCTGGGATTATAGGCGTGAACCACCACGCCTGACCAGCTCTTGGCAAATTCTAATGTACTTTATGTCTCTATTAATTTGATTATTCTGCATATATAAGTGGAATCACAAAATGTCCTTTCATGTCTGGCTTATTTCATTTAGCATAATGTTTAAAAGTTTCATCCATGTTGTAGCACAGGTCAGGACTCCATTTTTTAAATGGTTGGGTAACCTATTATATGCATATACCTTACTTTATTTATCCCTTCATCAGTTGACGGATTTTGGGGATGTTTTCACCTTTTGGTTATTGTGAATAATGCTCTAATGAACACTGAAGTACAATTATCTGTTTGAGTCTGTTTTCATTTTTTGGGGGTATATATCTAGGAATGGAATTGCTGACTTTTATGGTAATTCTTTTTAACTTTTTGAGGAACTGCCAAATCAGTGCTAGTTATTTTTTTCTTTCTTTCTTTTTTTTTTTTTTTTTTAGATGGAGTCTCGCTCTGTCACCAGGCTGGAGTGCAGTGGTGCGATCTCAGCTCACTGCAATCTCCGCCTCCCGTATTCAAGCGAATCCCCTGCCTCAGCCTCCTGAGTAGCTGGGACTACAGGCACGCACCACCACACCCCGCTAATTTTTTGTATTTTTTAGTAGAGACGGGGTTTCACCATGTTGGCCAGAATGGTCTCGATCTCTTGACCTCGTGATCTGCCTGCCTCGGCCTCCCAAAGTGTTGGGATTACAGGCCTGAGCCACTGTGCCCAGCCGCTAGTTCTTAAGAGGGAGGTATGAGACATATGTATAGACTATTGAAAGGAAAATATCTTGGGCCCCCAAAATCACTAAGCTAAAAGGAAAATTCAAGCTGGAAACTGCTCAGAGCAAACCTGCCTCCCATTCTATTCAAAGTCATCCCTCTGCTCACTAAGATAAATGCATATTCTGATTGGCTCCTTTGGAAAAGCTAATTAGAAACTCAAAAGAATGAAACTATTTGTCTCTCACCTACCTGTGACCTGGAAGACCCCTCCCTGCTTCAAATTCTCCCTGCCTTTCTGGACAAAACCAGTGTACTTCTTACTATATTGATTAATGTCTCATGTCTCCCTAAAGTGTATAAAACCAGGTTGTGCCCTCACCGCCTTGGGCACAGGTCGTCAGGACTTCCTGACGCTGTGTCACGGGCATGTATCCTCAGCCGTGACAAAATAAACCTTCTAAATTAAATGAGGTCTCTCTCAGATTTTCTGGGTTTACAACTATGAATGTTCAGGAGAGTTTGGAAGCCAGTATCTTCAAGGTCATCCACTTACCTGTGTTAAGGGGACATCTCCAGAGGGACAGAAACACTGGGATACATATGAAAGGAAACTGACTAGGGGAAATTGGCTCACACAATCACAAAGGTGAAGTTCCTGATGGGCCACCTGCAAGCTGGAGAACTAGAGAGGTGGGCGGCATGGTTCAAAGTCCAAAAGCCTGAGAACCAGGGAAGCTAGTGCGGCAGCCCTTAGTCTGAGGCCGAAGGCCTGAAACGCCCTGGGAGTCCTCTGGTGCCAAAAGGCCAGCAAAATTGGAGTGTGATGTCCAAAAGCAGGAGGAGAAAAAGGCATCCTGCTCTGAGACAGAGAGGAAGCAAGAGGGAGCTGAGTATCTCCTGTCTTCTACCTGCTTTGTCCTGGTGGAGCCCCTAGCCCATGGGATGCCTCTGCCCCCTACTTTGAGGGCAGGACTGTCTCCCTCAGTTCACTGACTCACTCACTAATCTCATCTGGAAACAACCTTAAAGACACACCCAGAAATAGCCATTCCCCCTTCCAGTCACATCAACCCCTAACATTAACCATCACGCTTTCCCATGTGTCAGGATGCCACATTCCTCAACTAGGGCTCTAACCTTAGAATAACAACCTGGCCTTTTGTGAACTTCCACTTATATTTGAAAATCAGGCTATCATTTTACTTTTCCACTTGACTCACAGGAAACCCTGTCATTCTTGCTATGCCAAATACAGCTACTGGGCATAGAGCTGCTATACATTTTTTCCTTCTCTGTGTCCTAATATGTGAAGCTTCGCATGTCTATCTAGGTATAGAGCAGAATAAAAAGTTATCTGTTTAAATTAGATAAGCAAATGAAGATTGAATACCATTTGCTTCTACTCGCAATCATTGCTAGTCTTTACTAGGGCACTTAACTCTGAAGATTAGAGAGAACACAGTCTTTCCTGTCCCCTCAGGAAGGTACCTGGCTCCCATCATTAAAGAATCTCATTATAGTATGGGATGCTTATTGCCTCTTTGTCCTCATCTCTGGTCTCTAGTCACCAGTTTTAGGGGAACAGAAATGCCAGTTTCCTCTAACAGTGAATGGGCAGGAGGGCTTAAGGATTCTGTGTTCTATGCTGCAAGTATACAGAAGTCTGCTCAGGTTGGTAATCACATGGTAGAGCCTCATTCTAAGTGAAGACTGCTTCCCTAGTAGTAGGGAAATAATACTTGCAAACGGTGTGGTGTAGTGGTAGGAAGAGCCCACAGGGTGGTCATCAGGAAGTGTGGATGAGAATCCAACTCTGCCACCTTCCTACTGCTTGACATTGGGAAAGTCACTTATCCTTTGTGAGCTACTTTCCTCATTTGTGAAATGAGTTGATTACATTCTCCCAATGTGTCATAAAAGGCTGTTTTTGAGAATTAAATAGGGTTGTGGCTGTGCAAGAATGGTAAAATAATAAAAGGTTTTCCTAAGGTAAGGTGATATTCTTGTGAATGTAGAGTGCTCTCAAGGTAATTTTTGAGAGGTTTGCTTCTGAGAGTGAAGGTTGGTTGAAACATTTTGCATGTAGGCTACCCTTTCCATCCACCCACCATCCACCCATCCATCCACCCACCCATCCACCCATCCATCCATCCATCCACCCATCCATTTGTTCACTCATTCATTTACTTACTCATTCGTTCAACAATAACTGAGCACTTAACAAGTGCTGAATGCTAGAGACACAAAGATCAATGAAAGAGGCCTTCATTCTTCAAAGAACTCACAATCTAGTGAGAGGAATAAACACACAAAAATTCATAATTCAGTGGAATCGAGGTTTCGATGGAAGTAGGTTGTAGAGTATTGGGAACCCATAGGAGGGGCATCTAACTCCTGGGCAGGTCAGATGAGGTGAAGATCCCATCATATGTGAAGGCTGAGAGAGTGAACACCTTTTGAATTAGGCTGAACATCTTTTGAGAATTGTCCCATGATAAAAATTACCTCCCGTTTGTGTTCTCAGATGCTGCCAGTTTTCCTGCCAGGCAACATCTGCTGTAGCACCTGTAAGCCTTACGCTAATGATTATTAATGACACTCTCTCCCTGCATTATGGTAGATTGCAGGGGAAGCCACAGCCAACAGTCCCTCCAAAGGGCTTGTGCTGTGGCTGCTGCTAAAGGAACCAATGTCTTACCTCTGGTTCTGCCGGGCAGCAGCCCACCCATCAGGGAGCACGCTTGCTTGCAGCAGGCAGGGCCTTAGCTTTTCTTTAAATGCACCTTCTCTTCCTTGAATATCTCATTTGCATCTCAGGGGTTTAAGTTTTCTCAGAAAAGGGGCTTATTTTCACTCTTTGTGGTTTTTTTCATGTCATCAATTACCAAAGAAAAAAAACAATAGCAGCAACAGAAGCAACAAAAGCAGATTCCCATATGAACTTACTCATTCAACAAATTTGTGCAAGAGTGAGCACAAATGTTACTGATTCACTGACCAGACCAGTCCCTACTATGACCTCTTGTGTATAAAAAAAACAAGGACTTTCCTATATTTGACATAACATATGGGCATAAGAACCCTTTTCTGGAGTCAGGGAGAACTGAGCTTGAATCCAAGATTCAATATTTTCTAACTATATAAGCTTGTAGAAGTTGCTTCTTTCCTCAAGTCTTGGTTTCCTTCTACAGACCTACTTCTATAGGGTATTTAGGAGGATTAAATGAGCTCATGCATGTAAAACACTTATCACAGTGCTTGCACATTGTAGCAGTGCCGTACATGAAAATATTACTACTCTTACTGTTATCACTTTTGTCCTGATCCGCCATAGCCTGTTCCCTTCCTTTGGGGTTTGGATTAATTTAAATGGAAAATTCCAAAGCACAGAAGGGTTCATGGAGAAATTGTCCCCTCTGCACTATTTGTCAGTAGTTGGAGAAGGTTAAACTCTTCATCCTGTAAGGCAAACACTGTTACCGTTTATAGATCTGAAGTGCTTACTAGACAAATACCATGAGAATGTTTATATATGTTATCCTCTTAAATAGCTCTTTGAGGGGTGGTGTAGGATTGCTGACTCATAAGTAAAGGATTATGCCTCTTTGCCCTAGTTAGTATCATAAGCTAACTCTATCTATATTTTGTGGTTTCATCAACCCTGCCTAAGTGTTGTATGGTCCATCCTTCCTCCCCAGTGTTCACAGGACAGTCCTAAAACTGTGTATTGAGATGTAGTCACTAGAAAAAGACACTGAACAATTGGTGTTGAGGAACTGGGCAATGTTCTAAATGGAAAACACTCCCTTCCTTCCTCCTTGTAAAGCAGTTATAAACAATTGGGCCTTACTTTAAATACTTGGTCTGAATTATTAAATTCTTAATACATCTGGATTATTTACATACACTATTTCCTTTCTTAAGAGAGACTTTACTTTGGGCAGTGCCATTATTTTCTTTCTATTTATATTAGTCCATTTGTGTGGCTATAAAGGAATACCTGAGGCTGGGTAATTTATGAGGAAAATATGTTTATCTGGCTCATGGTTCTGCAGGCTGTATGAGAAGCATGGTACCAACATCTGCTTCTGGTGAGGGTCTCAGGCTGCTTCCACTCATGGTGGAAAGCACAGGAGAGGTACTGTGTGCAGAGATCATACAGTGAGAGAGGAAGTAAGAGGAGGAGGAGGAGAATGTGCCAGGCTCTTTTTAACAATCGGCTCTTGTGGGAACTAAGAGTGAGAAACCACTTACTCCTTTTAAGAATGGCACCAAGCCATTCTTGAGTCATCTGCCCCCATGATCCAAACACCTCCCACCAAGCCCCACCTCCAATATTAAGAATCAAATTTCAACATGAGACATGGGTTGGGGGGGCAAATGAATCATATCCAAACCATAGCACTATTCCTTATATCTTCTCCCTTTACTCTTGCTGCTGTCATTATTGTGACTCAACACAAGCATCAATACTAGCTACATAGGAGTGGTAGCTGGTATTTAAGTAGTGTGTCCAGTGTGCCAGGCAGTATTCTAAGTGTGTAGTTAATCATCACAGCATCACAACATTGGCATTTTGCAGAAGAGAGATTGAGGCACTGAGAGGTTAGGTAAGTATCCCTCAGTCACACAGCTAGCAAGTAGTGAAGCCACATTTTAACCCTCAGCAGCCCATCTCTAGATTCGTCAGTCTTGACCACTATGCACAATTGTCTTTTATCCATAGTGTTTGAGCAGTTTATATATACAATTTTATTTCATTCTCACAGCCAGCTTGTGATGTATGTATCAATATTTTTTCATTTAATAAATGAGGAAACAGTGTTTCAGAAAGTTTTAGTTCTTCAGAGTTGCACAGCTAGTAGTCATCCAGCTGGAACTTGGAACTAAGATTTCTAACCACAAATAATCTCTCCATGTAGCACTTTTCTTCAAATAGAGAATGAATATCAGAACTGCTAACTTCAAGAGCATTTGATTCTTGGCCCCATTCTCCATCTTATTGCAGTTTTGTCCTGGTGAAAAAACTACGTACAGGCATTGAAAATGCTTTCCAACAACCCTGTTCTCCAAGGTCTGATTTTTCTTTTTTCTTTTTTTCCCCTTCACACAGTGAGAAAAGTTAATTGAAATTCATGTTGTGGTCTTATGAACTATGAGTCAGAAGAAAGAAACACTTAATCACTTAATGCAATGATTGTCTTTTCCAGTAAGAAAAGGGAATAGGATGGGGGTGGGGGTGCAGAGAAGAGACGAATGTGCAAGATTTTTTATGGGAAACCCTTTGAAAACATGACTCCTTGATCTTTGTAGTTTTTGTGAAGTCATCCTGTGTAACTCAATATGCTCTTTTCTTATGCTTTGTTTAATAAAGAGGAAGCTAACTGACTGAAGTTCTGCATCTACTTTGGTGTCAGAAAACACAGTCAAGTGTGTCTGTGAACCATAATTCATTGGTCAGAGCAAGGTCTTCTTATGAGTCTATCTAACTGGGATGATGGTCATCATGACCAATACGGGGTACCTGGGTTCCCTCTATATTGTTAATGCCCCCAAGTTAGATGTGTTTCTAAGAGCCAAGCTTAACTCCCTAGAAAGATAGACACTGTCTTTGACTACTTTTCGTGTATCACCTTTCCCACCACCTGTTCTCTTCCTCTTGAGTTAGGCTTCAAAGTCATGGTATGTGACACAACTTGCATGTACTAACAATTACTCTAGAACAGTCCTTCAAATTCTCCCATAAAGAACACACTATATGAGTTTATGCATAGTGCACCAACCTAGTAAGTCCAACGCAAACCAGATTTTTCCTTCAGTGTTGCAAGAAATTTGTTTCCTTGAGTTTTCTGCCAGATGAAGTGGCTGGCTAGTGTTTAGAACCATGTGGGCTAAATAGGTTTATTTATTATTTTTACTTAGCCTTGCATATTTGAATTTGCACTGGTTAAATGTCATTACTTTGTACCTGGTATGTGTGCCACATGTTGAAGATAACTGATATGAACATGTTGAGTTATCCTGTGATTAAGGCAGAAGGGTTAGGCTATTGTGTACTGCCAAGGATGTCACACAGTAGGGAGGAATTACAGGGTAGAAGCGTTTTGCAGCTTGGACAGCTCTTGCATTAGAGTTCCCTGAACTTCCTTTGCTACATGATAGATAAAATAGTATATCATGTTCTGTCATTAACCATTGACTCATTTACTCTGCCTAGTAACAGCTCTCTCAAAGTTGTTTGTTCTTTATCTGTGGGGAGAAAATTTACGTTCTCTGTGTTTATGAAGGATTGTGTTTATGTATGAGATATAAATACTGTATGCCTGCATTTTGTAAAGGCATCAGGATATAGAAGACTTACATATTTCAGTGTAGATTTAGAATATATGCCACTTATTTTTTAACTCTAGATAGTGTGACTTTGGAGACATCACAAACTTTTTAGGCCTCAATTCCTTTATTCCTTTATTTATTTGTTATTGCTAAATGCTTTGTTATCAAATAGAATTTTCTTGCATACATATTGAAAGAACTGTTTTAGACTTAGCTAGACATTTATTCCTTCATCATATAACACTCTTGTGCATATATAAAAAGGAAAATACAAATTGAGGTGTTCTTAAAAGTGTTTTCTATTCAGAATCTATCCTTGCTGAATCACTCTTTGACTCAGAACTGTTGAAGTTTTTTTTTTTTTCAACAATAATTTTAGATTCATGGGGTACATGTGCAGGTTTGTTATCTGGGTACATTACATGATGCTGAAGTTTGGGTAACAAATGATCCCATCACCCAAATACTGAGCATGTACCAATAGTTGGTTTTTAATCCCTTGCCTCTTGCCCTCCTCTAGTAGTCCCCACTGTCTGTTGTTACCATCTTTCTGCCCACGAGTACCCAGTGTTTAGCTCCCACTTATATGTGAGAACATGTAGTATTTGATTTTCTATTCCTGCATTAATTCTCTTAGGATAATGCCCTCTAGTTGCATCCATGTTGCTGCAAAGGTCATTATTTCATTTTTATTTTTATGGCTGCTTAATATTCCATTATATATCTATATTCTATATCTATATATCTCACATTTTCTTTATCCAATTTACCATTTATGGGCACCTAGGTTAATTCCACGTCTGCTATTGTGAATAGCACAACAATGAACATGTGAATGCATGTGTCATTTTGGTAGAACAAATTATTTTCCTTTGGATGTATACCCGGTAATGAAGTTGTTGGGTTGAGTGGCAGTTCTGTTTTATTTGAGAAATCTCCAAACTGCTTTCCACAGTGACTGAATGAATTTACACTCCCACCAACAGTATTTAAGTGTTCCTGTTTCTCCATATCTATTGTTTTTTGACCTTCTAATAATGACCATTCTGATCGGTGTGAGATGGTATCTCATTGTGGTTTTGATTTGCTTTCCTCTGGTGATTAGTGATGTGGAACTTTTTAAAAAATGTTTGGCTACTTTTATGTTTTCTTTTGAGTTTTTGTTCATGTTTTTGCCCTTTTTTAAATGGGGTTACTTGTTTCTTTGATTACTGTTTAAGTTCCATATAAATTCTGGACATTAGACCTTTGTCAAATGCATAGTTTGCAAATATTTTCTCCCATTTTGTAGGTTGTCTGTTTACTTTGTTCATAGTTTCTTTTGTTGTGTAGAAGCTCTTTAGTTTAATTAAGTTCCACTTACCAATTTTTGTTTCTGTTGCAATTGCTTTTGAAGACTTAGGCATAAATTCTTTCCCAAGGCTGATGTGCAGAATGTTGTTTTCTAGATTTTCTTCTAGGATTCTTATAGTTTGAGGTCTTACATTTAAACCTTTAATTTATCTTGAGTTTTTTTGTTTTTGTTTTTGTTTTGTTTGTTTGTTTGTTTGTTTGCATATGGTGAAAATTAGGAGTCCAGTTTCATTCTTTTACATATGGCTAACAAACTATCCCATTGCCACTTACTAAATAATGAGTCTTTTCTCCATTGCTTATTTTTGTCAACTTTGTCAAATATTAGATGGTTGTAGCTATGGAGTTTTATTTCTGAGTGCTCTATTCTCTTCCATTGGTCTATGTATCTGTTTTTGTATCAGTAACGTGTTGTTTTGGTTACTGTAGCCTTGTAATGTAGTTTGAAGTGGAGTAAAGTGATGCCTCTGGCTTAGTTCTTTTTGCTTAGGAGTCTTTGAGGTCTTCTAGGTATAGAATTATAGCATCTGTAAAGAGAGATAGTTTGAATTCTTTGTTTCCTATTTAGATGCCTTTTATTTCTTTCTCTTGCCTGATTACTCTGCCTAACACTTCCAGCACTATATTGAATAGAAGTAGTGAGAGTGGGCACCCTTGTCTCATTCCATTTCTCAAGTGTAATGCTTCCAGTTTTTGCCCATTCATTATGATATTAGCTGTGGCTTATCATAGATGACTGTTATTATTTTAAGGTATGTTCCTTCAATGCTTAGTTCCTTGATGATTTTTATCATGAAAGGATGTTGGATTTTATCAAAAGTTTTTTTTTTTTCATATCTATTGAGATAATCACATGGTTTTTGCTTTTAATTATGTTTATGTGGTAAATTACATTTATTGATTTGCATATGTTGAACCAACCTTGCATCCCAGGAACAAAACCTATTTTATCATGGTGAATGAACTTTTTGATGTGCTGTTGGATTTGGTTTGCTGGTATTTCATTCAGGATTTTTGTATCTATGTTTATCAGGGACATTGGCCTCTAGTTAGCTTTTTTCATTGTGTCATTGCTCTATTTTTTTACTTGTAAAATGGAGATACAAGTACTTGCTTTGTAAATTTTATATTTGTTGTAAGGATTAAATAAAACAACATGTGGCAAAACACTTATGTGAAATGAGTGGGACTGCTGAGATGTTTAATTTCCTATGATGAATATATGAATTTTTGTTATACTTTTATAACACTATTTTTTTCTCCTTGATATGAGGTCTTTCTGTTTTGTCCAGGGTGGTCTTGAACTGGTCTTGAACTCCTGGGCTAAAATGATTCTTCTACCTCATCCTGAGTCGCTAAGGCTACAGGTGCCTTCTGTTGCACCCAGCTTAGGATACTATTTTGAACTATTTATTGATATTTCTATGTATGAAAATCTTTTCTAAATATTAGAACAAGCTACTCCATTTTAAGAAAAACCAATTAAAGGAAAAAGAAATCCAACTAACTGTATTAGACAATATTAGGAAGATTTTACAAACACAAAGGAGAAGGAGCATCAATATGGAAGAAGATTTTAAAACAAAATTTAAAATGATCACAGCACTAAGGCGGTTAGTACTTATTGTTAAGTAAAGGTTATAACTCTCTTGGATGATGCCGAGGAGCTTTGACCAAAGAATTGAGTGGATATGTATGAAATATCAGTTTGTACTATGTGGCATAGAAAATGGGTAATGAACAAAAGGGACTTCACAGTGCATACCTTTGTGTAGCCTTCAGGATTTGGATAGTAAGGAAGATTTGCAGCATCTGTGACTGTGTCACACTTTTCATAAATTTATTGTTTTCAAAGATGGTTGGTCTGCTTTTAGGAGTACTGTTACTAGAGCCATGTTTTGATAATATATTACTCATCCATGTCATCAGATAATTTTTTTATTTTTATTTTTTTTGGAGACAGAGTCTTGCTCTTTTGCCCAGGCCAGACTGCAGTGGCGCTATCTCGACTCACTGCAAGCTCTGCCTCCCAGGTTCATGCCATTCTCCTGCCTCAGCCTTCTGAGTAGCTGGGACTACAGGCGCCCGCCACTGCGCCCGGCTAAATTTTTGTATTTTTGGTAGAGACAGGGTTTCACCGTGTTAGCCAGGATGGTCTTGATCTCCTGACCTCGTGATCCTCCCGCCTCAGCCTCCCAAAGTGCTGGGATTACAGGCGTGAGCCACCGTGCCTGGCTGTCATCAGATAATTTTATTATCTCTATGGCACTGTATTACCTTCATGGGGCAACTGGAATAGTATACAAATTAATTGATTGGGTGGGCAGATACACTAATATATACTCCACCCTTGTAGATGCAGTAAGAGAAAGGGAAATAGGCTTGCTTCATTTTGCCTTAAAATCTGGCAGATTTCCTAGTGGTTCAGATCATCGTTCAATACTACAAATACAAAGAACCTTAAAGAACTTTTAGACTTTTTTTTTTTTTTTTTTTTTTCATTTTATGTGTACAGGAAGTACCAAGAAAAGATACTTGCCTAAGGTCACATAGCTAATTTGTTAGAGTTTAGCTTTTGTCTCTGCTCAGCTAACATTCAACAGAAAAATAAAATGAAAATGGAAATATGATAAAATAAATTTGGTACTGTCATTTTCTGGTTTGACTGACCACATTGATCTAGTTAATTGTGAACTTGCCAAGTTTCTATGTTACCTTCAGCTATGAAGGAAACCTGCTGGCATTTACCTTAGAAATATGAGCTTTCTGTGAGTAAAATAGCATTAAAGTTTATTTTATTTTATTAAAGCACAAGGACATATTTCCTAAAAGTCAGAAAGGCCAGTTATAGTGCAACTATGAAAAGAACAGTTCGGAAAAGATTATTGTTTTCTAACATGAAATTCTTTCAGTTTTGGAGGGTAGGAATAGCAGTCATTAAAACAGCTCGGAAAATTGTGATTTTGAAGAAAATATTAGGAACTGTAGTTATTTAAAATGTAACTACGGTGTTTTTTTCCAAGATGGCAGATAGGAGGCAGTGTGAGTGTGCCTCTCCCACTTGGAAGGACAGAATAGTGGGGAGATTCACACTGGATTTTTTGCCCCCAAAACCACCACAGAAACTTACCAGGAAAACTGAAAGTATCCACAGAACCTTTGAAAGAAGCCGCAGACTGCAGCCTACTCTGTCAGACAGGCAAAAAACAGAGTGTGGACGGGGGAGAGCCTGCCTCTGAGCAGACATCCCTACCAAGGAATCTGAAAATCCAAATCAGAGGAGAATATCTTATTCCTGCCCAGAGCTGGAACAGATTTAGGGAGTGGCATGAAATATATAAGTAGAAGCCACAGCACAAAAGGCCTTATAGGCATTCCCAGTCTCCAGTGTGAGCCCAGAGAAGCCATTTCTGACTATATCTCATAGAGACCCTCAGGGAAGTCAGCAGATGAACACAGGGAGGGGTTGCAGGGTGAAAGAAGCCTCCAATTGAATTTTGTGATATAATTTTGAGGGGTAAGAACTCCCTTGAACAGAACCCAGGGGTAAGCAGCAATTGCACTGCAGACATGAATGCAGGAGCTGAGTGCCTGGTCTTGTGAGCAGATGGGGAGGGACAAGGGCTGAAAGACATGCTTGCTATATCTGCAGGGGAGCTTATGGCCTGGGGCAGGTCTGAATTCTGTGAATATGCTGCCTGGATCTAAACCTGGCACTGTTGGTGGTGCATTGCAGGAGTAAGACCAGCCTCACCAACTGTGTGGAAGCTGGGTGAGGCTTACTATTGCCTACTACTTCCCACTCCCTTTGCACAGCAAAGACAGTTATAATCCTCTCTGGAACATTACCCCAGTGGCCTGAGAACCACCTCTGTCCCTAACAGTGGCCTCAACAGGCCCTGCCCAAGGAGAGTCTGAGCTCAGACTTGCCTAATCCTGCCTCCACCTGATGGCATTTCTCTACCCACCCTGTAGCTTTACATGAAGAACATAAACTTTTGGGGGCTTTGTGGCCCTGCCCATCACCTGAGAAACCAGAATACTACCCCTGGACAACTTACAGCAAGCTCAAATCCCATTGCTACCACCAAAGCTGGTGCTCTCTTGAAAACACCACCTCCTGGCTGGAGGCCAACCGACTCAGGTCCTTACAGCACCTCTTGGCAGAATAACACTGCACCTGGGAAGGAGAAAATGGCTGTGGGATCTCAGCTAACACTACTGCCTGAAACACCCTGGCTGACAAAAGATCCTGAGTCTGTCCACAGGACAGGTTTACAACTAGTCTAACCAGCCTTCAAGAAAGCCAGCACACACACTAAGATCCTTTCTACAACCAGTAATCTCGCAGAGTCTACATCACTCCCCTGCCACCTCCGGTAGAGCCTCTGCTGGTATCCACTGCTAGGAGGCCTGAAGACAGGTCGTATCACTGAATCTTTTGCAGGCATTACCTAGCCCCAGCCTGGAGCCTGGTAGCTCCACTGGGTGGCTAGACCCAGAATAAGAATCACTGTAGTCTGGCTCTCAGGAAGTACCATTCCTAGGGAAAGGGGGAGAGTACCTCATCAAAGGAATACCCTGTGGGACAATAGAATCTGAATAGCAGGACTTGAGTTCCAGATATTTTTGCTGGTGGGAAGTTTCTTATAGCAGAGACACAATTGCAGGGCTGGCCACAGTAGGGAAAGTCTGCATCTCTACCCCAACAGGCAGGCAGCCTCTGTGATGGTGAAGGGTCTTGGAGAAAGAGTTCTTGTTCCCTGCATTGTACACCACTGCAGACACAGCTGGGGCTTCTCCTGTGAGAATGCAGTGTGGTTGCAGACCCACAAGAGAGATGCTCTTCAGATTTAGGTCTGCATGAGAGGCAGTCACAATTCCTCTCTACTTGGAACATCGATATCCCTACAGGTGAAAGGAGGTGCCTGTGTAATCTGAATAGTCAGAACACTGGAACAGGAGCGAAACTGGGAGGTAGATAGCTTTTCTGCTGACCTGGCAGGGGAGCTGAGGTAGTTCCCAACCTTTACCCTGACAAAACCACAGTACATCTAATTGAGAGCTCCTCCAGCCACCTTCATCAGGATTGGGACCGCTGCTCACCATTGGGTATTACATCTACCCACTTACTTTAGCTATAACCAATGCCTACCCAGAGATATCTCCCCTATTGGCCTGCAGCCTGAATCATCAACACAATAAATAAAATACTAGGGAAATTAAGTAAATAAATATATAAATATACACCATGACAGAATGAGATAAGCTTCAAGAGATCCCTGTCATTCCAATCCCGTAGAAGACGATGAACTTGTCCACACAACACGTACATAACTACTACAACCAGCAGTTTGGAAAGCCAGCACACAACGATTCTATATAATTAAGGAACTTATATAGAACCTTCATCCCTACAAGTACCAAGAATCAAATTAGGCTAAAATAAATTATAAGCATCGAAGTCAGAAGAATAAGAAGAGGAAGAGAGGGAGGGGAAGGAGAAGGAGGAGGGAGAGGAGGAGGAACAGGAGGAGGAGGAAACAGTTCAATCAAAAATAAATCCAAGGACAATTTGAAGAAATAGTCTACCCATATGAGAAGGAACAAGAAAAGTACTTCTGGTAATATGACAAACCAGGGTTGTATAGTACCCCCAAAAGATCACACTAGCTCCCCAGCAATGGATCAATACCAAGAATAAATCTCTGAAATGCCAGATAAAGAATTTAGAAACTTGATTATTAACCTACTCAAGGAGATACTGGAGAAAGGTGAAAACCAATGAAAACAAATTAAAAAAAAAAATCCAGGATATAAATGGAAAATTTTCCAGAGGAATCGATACCATAAGGAAAAAACAATCAGAACTTTTGAAAATAAAATGCACACTTAGGAAAATGCAAAATGCAGTGGAAAGTTTCAGCAATAGATTAGAACAAGTGGAAGAAAGAATTTGAGAGTTCAAAGGCAAGGCTTTTAAATTAACTCAATCAGATTAAGACAAAAAAGAATGAAAAATAAAAAGAATCAAGTCTCCAGGCAGCCAAACCTAATAATAATTAGTGTTCCTGAGAAAGGAGAGACATCTAAAAGTTTGGAAAACTTATTTGACGGAATATTTGAGGAAATACTTTCCTGACCTTACTAGAGATCTAGACATCCAAATACAAGAAGCTCACAGAACTCCTGGGAAATTCATTCCAAAAAGATCATCACCAATACACAAAGTCATCAGGCTATCTAAAGTCAAGATGAAGGAAAGAATCTTAACAGCTGTGAGACAAAAGCATTAGGTAATCTATAAAGGAAAGCCTATCAGACTTACAGTGTATTTTTCAGCAGAAACCTTATAAGCCAGAATGGATTGAGGTCCTATCTTTAGCCTCCTTATACAAAAGAACTCTCAGCTAAGAATTTTGTTTCCAGCAAAACTAAACTTCATAAATGAGGGAGAGATAAAGTATTTTTCAGACAAATGCTGATGGAATTTGCCACTACTGAACAAGCAGTACAAGAAACGTTAAAAGGAGTTTTAAGTCTAAATAAAAAACTAATTATACATCAAAATAGAACCTTCTTAAAACATAAATCTCACAAGGCCTATAAAGCAATAACAATGATAAAAACAAAGTATCTAGGCAACAACTAACATGATGAATAGAATAGTACCTCACATCTTAATACTAATATTGAATGTAAATGGCCTAAATGCTCCATTTAAAATATATAGAATGGCAGAATAGATAAAAACCCATCAATCAAATATATGCTGTCTTTAAGAGACTCACCTAACACATAAGCACTCACATAAACTTAAGGTAAAGGGTAGAAAAATATATTCCACACAGATGGAAACCAGAAGTGAGCAGAAGTAGCTATTCTTGTATCAGATAAAACAGACTTTAAAGCAACAACAGTAAAAAACAAAATCAAAGAAGGACATTATATAATGATAAAAGGATTGCTCCAACAAGAAGATATCACAATTCCAAATCATTTGTACCTAATGCTGGAGCTCTCTAATTTACAAAACAATTACTACTCAACCTAAGAAATGAGATAGACAGCAGCACAATAATAATGGGATACTTTAAGACTCCGCTGACAGCACTAGACAGATCAAGACAGAAAGTCAACAAAGAAACAATGGACTTAAATTATACTCTAGAACAAATGGACTGAACAGATAATTACAGAACATTCTTTCCAACAACTGCAGAATATACATTCTATTCATCAGCACATGGAACATTCTCCAAGACAGACCACAAAACAAGTCTAAATAAATTTAAGAAAATCAAAATTGTATCAGGTATTTTCTCAGACAACAGTGGAATAAAGCTGATAGCAGCTCCAAAAAAAAAAAAAAAAAAAGCCCTAAACCATACAAATACATGGAAGTTAAATATTTGCTCTTCAATGATTTTTGGGTTAATATTGAAATCAAAATGGAAATTTAAAAATTCTTTGAATTTGAATTCTTTGAATAATAGTGACACGACTTATCAAAACCTCTGGGATACAGCAAAAGTTATGCTAAGCCATATATGACAAACTCAAAGCCAATATCATATTGAATGGGGAAAAGTTGAAAGTGTTTCCTCTGAGAACTGAAACAAGACAAGAATGCCCACTTTCACCAGTTCTGTTCAACATAGTACTGGAAGTCCTGGCCAGAGCAATCATATGAGAAAAAGAAATAAAGGACGTAAAAATTGGAAAAGAGGAAGTCACCCTCTTGTTTTTATCTACAATATGATTGTATACCTACAAACCCTAAAGACTCAAAAAGAGCTCCTAGATTTGATAAATTCAGTAAAGTTTCAGGATACAAAATAAATGTACACAAATCTGTAGCACTGTTATATGCCACCAGTGACCAAGCAGAGAACCAAATCAAGAACTCAATTCCTTTTACAACAGCTGCAAAAAATAAAATAAAATAAAATAAAAGACTTAGGAATATATTTAACCAAGGAAGTGAAAGATCTCTATAAGAAAAACTACAAAACACTGCTGAAAGAAATCAGAGATGACCCAAACAAATGGAAACACATCCTATGCTCATGGATGGCTAGAATCAATATTGCAAAAATGACCATACTGCCCAAAGAAATCTACAGATTCAATGCAATTCCCATCAAAATACCATAATCATTCTTCCCAGAACTAGAAAAACAATCCTAAAATTTATGTGGAACCAAAAAGAGCCCTCATAGCCAAAACAACACTAAGCAAAAAGAACAAATCTAGAGGCATCACATTACCTGACCTCAAATTATACTACAAGGCTATAGATACTAAAACAGCATGGTGGTATAAAAATAGGCAGGCAGACCAGTGAAACAGAATATAGAACCCAGAAATAAAGGCAAATATTTACAACCAACAGATCTTCAACAAAGCATACAACATAAATTGGGGAAAGGACACCCTATTCAATAAGTGGTGCTGGAAAATCTGTGAAGTTCACATGTAGAAGAATGAAACTGGATCCTCATCTCTCACCTTACACAAACTCAACTCAAGATGGATCAAATACTTAAGTCTATGACCTGAAGCCATGAAAATTCTAGAAGATGACATCAGAAAAACTCTTTTAGATATTGTCTTGGGCAAAGAATACATGAGTAGGACTACACAAGCAAATGCAAAAAGAAAAAAAAAACCAAATAAATAAACAGGACCTAATTTAACTAAAAAGCTTCTGCACAGCAAAAGAAATAATCAGCAGAGTAAACTGACAACCCACAGATTGGGAAAAATATTTGGAAACTATGCATCTGACAAAGGACTAATATCCAGAATCTATGAGGAACTCAATTCAGCAAGAAAAAACAAATAATTTTATCAAAAAGTGGGCAAAGGACATGAATAGATGGTTCTCAAAAGAAGATACACAAACAGCCAATAAACATGAAAAATTTGCAGCATCACTAATTATCAGGGAAATGCAAATTAAAACCACAGTGAGATATCACCTCAGTTTTGCAAGAATGGGCATAAATAAAAAGTCAAAAATAATAAATGTTGGTATGGATGTGGTGAAAGGGAGTACTTTTACACTGCTGGGAGGAATGTAAACTAGTAACACCACTATGGAAAACAGTATGGAGATTCTTTAAAGAAAACTAAAAGTAGAACTACCATTCAATCCAGCAATCACACTACTGGATATCTAGCCAAAGGAAAAGACATCATTATATAAAAAAGGCACATGCACATGCATATTTGTAGCAGCACAATTTGCAGTTGCAAAGATATTGAACCCACCTAAGTGCCCATCAACCAACAAGTGGATAAAATATGTGAATATACACCGTGGAATACTACTCACCTATTAAAAGGAATAAAATAGTGTCTTTTGCAGCAACTTGAATGGAGCTGGAGGCCATTATTCTAACTGAAGTAACTCAGGAATGGAATACCAAATATCATATCTTCTCACTTACAAGTGGGAGCTAAGCTATGAGGATGCAAAGGCATAAGAATTATATAATGGACTTTGGGGACTTGGGGGGAGAAGGTTGAGAAGGGGTTGAGGGATAAAAGACTACACACTGGGTACAGTGTACACTTCTCAGGTGTCAGGTACACCAAAATCTCAGAAATTGCTACTAAAGAATTTATCAGTGTAACCAAATGTCACCTGTACCCCCAAAACTATTGAAATCGAAATTTTAAAACATAGCTAAAAATTGTTTGATACTTCTTTCAAGGGATACAGCCTAATTTTTCTCCCTTGTGGGCTGGACTTAGTGATAGTCTTCTAACAAATGGAATAAAGCAGAAGTAATAATGTACGACTTTGGAGACTAGATCACATAAAAAAGCACTACAGCTTCCTTCCTAATACCTATCTGGTGTTGCTTAGTCTGGGTTAAGTGAGCTTTCAGGTCTATGGAGAGGACCTATGGTGAGGACCTATGGAGAGTCTATGGAGAGGACCTATGGTGAGGACCTTGTAGCAAAGAACTGAAGTTGCCTGCCAACAGCCAGCAGGGAACTGAGGCACCTGGCCAGCAGTCATGTAAGTGTGCTGTGTTGAGAGCAGATCCTCTGGTCCCGGTCATGCCTTCAGATGGTGGTAGATCCTGCTGACATCCTGACTAAACCTACCTGAGACAGCCTGTGCCAGAACCATCCAGTGAAGTCTAAAGTGATCTACCAACTCATTCTGGTTTGCCTAGAACTTTCCTGGTGTGATCACTTAAAGTCGTGTTTCCTAAGAATCCTCTAAGTTGTGGGAAAACCAGATGGTTTGTCACCCTAATCTTTCCTAAATTCCTGACCCACAGAAACTGAAACACCCAAACTGATTTTAAGTCACTAAGTTTTTTGTTAATGTATTACACAGCAACAGATGCTCAGACAAGAGCCATGGTTTTCTACTTATTGGCACATCAAAATTTAGAAAATTAAGAGTTGTCTCAGACACTCATTTATACAATTTGAACTTTAGATTCTGACTCTAGCCTTCATGATCTAACAAAAAATTGGCTACAAATCTAATAATTTTACCTATTGTCTTATTCCGTAATGATTATTGGAATGCGTTTTTTTTTTCTCTAAATTTTATGGTTGGTTTGATACCTGGTGTATGTGTATACGGTGTGTGTATGTATGTGTGTGTGTATATATATGTGTGTACATATGTATATATGTATATATATGTGTATATATGTATTTATGTGTGTGAGTGTGTGTATATATATGTATATACACACATGCATATATATGTATGTATATATGTATTTGTGTGTGTATATACCAGGGTCTCACTCTGTCACTCAGGCTGAATGCAGTGGCACGATCCTGGCTCACTGTAACCTCAAACTCCCAGGCTCAAGTGATCCTTCCTCTCAGCCTCTTGAGTAGCTGAGACTACAGGAGCATGCCACCATGTCTGGCTAATTTTTAATTTTTTTGTACAGATATTTTTAATTTTTTTGTAGAGACAGGGTCTTACTGTGTTGCTCAGGCTGGTCACCAACTCCTAGACTCAAGTGATCCTCCCATGTTAGCCTCCGAAAGTGTTGGGATTATAGGTGTGAGCCACCACATTCAGCCAAATATCTGTTGAATATTGATCACATTTCTAAAAGTATTACTCAATATATTGTATACAGACTACATGCTTTACAATCATCTGGAGAATTTGTTAAAAATGCACATTCTTGGCCCCACTTCAGACCCACTGATTAGAATTTCTGGGGGTGTGGAACAGAATTTTGTGTGCTTATTAGGCCTTGTAGGTGGTTCTTAGATACTGACTTAAGAGAAATGATTGAAAAATTCTGCTATTGACTACCAACTTTCAAGCTGGTAGAAATAATACTTTGACTATAATATGCTATGAAAGAGCTGTTATTGATAACAAGGTTACAATTACCCTTGGGTTTTAGTCTTCCTAACTTCACTGGGGAAAGGAGAGGAATATGTACTGACAGAGCAGATGGATGAGTTCAATGATTGCTTTCAGGAGATGGATAATAGGTCAGCAAACATGCTGTGGACTCATATTGGGAAGTGCCTTGTGTTATCTGGTATTGGGAGCTGAGGAAAACAATGAAAAGCCCCCTGGCTGAAAAGTCTTGGTGCATATTTCCCTTTTCTGTGAAGTTATACAGACATCACAAGGCCCAACTAATCTGTTACAAATTCAAACAACTACAACTGGAGTCAGGTTGTTTTTGAAGGGAGATGAGCAAAAGGAAGACAAATTGAGGAGGTGCGGGAGTACTAAAATGAGAAAAGCGATTGCAGTTCCAGCATAATGACAAATGTGAATAATAAGCACGCCCCCTTTGTGGTGTGCACATCGTTGCTAATGAAACACTTTACAGATTGTACAAATAACATGTCCATCACGAAGTGGGGGGGAATATACCAAAGTCAAATAATTAGAGAAGGCAACACTTTCCAGGAAGATGCAATACAGCAGAAGCAACAGATGGAAGCTAATGGAAGAAAAGGAAAAGAGAGACTATGAGATGCTTCTTGTGCTAATAAAAACAAAGTGCAGGAGGTCAAGGGGATGGAACAGAGCAGGAAGGAAGTGACTTGCAAATTGCAAATTTTTCTCATTGATGCATACAGCATAGAATTGATTAGCTTCAGTTTAATTTAATTTAACTCAGTTCAACATTATTAACTCTGCAATGCACTCCACTTAGGCACTGAGATTATCCAAGAATGAGTAAGGCAAGATTCATTTTTTCAAGGAGTTTACAATCTAGCAGGGAGGAGTGAAGATGGGTAAATACACGCATAAACAACTAGTGATAATTATACCCGTTTCTCTTATGAGATATATGTCATGCCCTGCATTGTATCCTGAAGAATATCTTCTGTGACCTCTGTGTATAAAGGATAAAATAATCTATGCAACTTATCTAATTTGTCTGCAAAATTCAAACTTTTTTTGTTGAGTTATCTCAGATTTTCTAAGTTTCTTCTCTTTATGCCTTTAGAGTAAAAATATTAGAGGAATTTGTTTAATGAAAACTGTTTAGAGAAAATATTTCCTTCTGACACCTATTATTTAAATGATAGCAGGTATTTATAAGCATATAGATTTCTCATTAACATAATAATTATATGGACTAGCTATTGTTGTCCACATTTTAGAGATGATGAAAAGAGGTTGAGATACTTTAAACTAAGTATGTTGCTCAAGGTCATACAGCTAGTAAGGGTAGAGCTGCAGTTGTAACCCACATCTTTCTAATATCATTAGCATGCCCTCTTAAAATTCTTTATGTTGCCTTTTGAGATAGCATGGAAGTAGAAAGAAATAAGTGCTAAGTGTATGTATAAATAAATTATAGGCTTCCAAATGAAGAGGCATTTATTTTTTCTGACATGAGATTAGACAATCCAAAGGCATGGTGGCAACTGAATTAGGTTTTGAAGGATAAGAGGGATTTTAATAAAGACTTGAGAATTGAAGGAGCAACAGGAGCAAAAATGTTAAGACACACAAGCTAAAGGTGTGTTTTGAAATTGACTAGCATACAGTGTTACATACAGAGGAATCAGACTAGAATGATAATTTGCAATTGATTATTTTTAAAACCCATGATAAGAACTTGGGGTTTTATTCTGGAAGCAATGAGGAGGCCATATAGTTTTTGAGGAGAGAGATGAAATAACGAGCTCTATGTGGTTGGTAAGGGATAGGAATATTATGGGCAAAGAGGCAAATGGTTAGAGTTTGTCAGGCTGATTAGAAGGCTATTGAATTAGTCTAGGTTAAAATAAAACAAACAAAAAACCAAGAGCATATTTAAGATATTAATAAATGTTGCAAAACCCCCCAGAATTATTAGGATTTTCTGAATATCTGGATGCAGTGGATGAAGAATAGAAAGCTGTTGAAGATGACTTTAAAATGTGTGCTTGTAATTAGAATAGAAGCACTTAGAAAACCTCAGCAGAGAGGCAATTTTCCAGAAGAGGAAGCTAAAGAGTTCATTACACTAAAATTGAGTTTTAGAAATGTACGGAAAACAGCTGGAAATATTCTAGAGATCAGGAGAGAAAGTCTTATGATATAGATGGGAGCATTTATGGTCATTGGATGATTTGGGAGATTATTTTGTCTGTAGAAAACTGGAGGAAAAAACAGGAACATTCACTTCCCTGAGATTGCATGTCCTCTAAGTTATTATAAAAATTAATCTCAATCAACGTTTAATGAGGAAAAGGCATAGGCTGTGGCCATTACAAGCCTTCCATTCAAGAAGGAGAAAGAAATAATTCAAATTCTATAAATATTCTGTGAATTCCCATGGATATCTCATAAAATTAGAGATTTATAACCCCTGAGGGGCCTTAGTAAAAATGCAACATTATACAGGCTGGGAATGTCAAAATTCCTTGAAACTTTGCAAAATTATAGCAATGAGAGAAATCTAACATTATTGACTCCATCTTGCTTCATAAGCTAACTGCTTTTGCTTAATCTTGTACATAGGTCGGGCTAACTGTGGGAGGAATTTAGTTCACGGTTCTACCTTAGAGCAAGGATAATAATAGTCCCTTCCCAAAACTAACAACCTCCTTGTTCAGGGACTAAAACTGCCTTTGTGGAACCAATACAAGGCCACAAGCTTAGAATTATAATAGAGGCCTGAATTCTGCTAAGGTATAGGCATAGTTAAACAATAACTAGTCATTGTTCCCTAACTTGCTTTTTATAATTGCATACTGCTCAGGAATCACATAGCTGGTGGTCACAAGATTTGTAACTTCCCCAGTTGCTCCTGTAGATGACACTGCTATTGCGAAACTTAAGACTGGTGTTGAAGATATTTTTCAGACTTTGCGTTCTGGTGGACCAGCTGATGCCACCTAGACCAGGGACCCATATCTAGAAACTGACTCAACTGGTTCTGTGACCCCAACCCAGGAACTGACTCAGCACACAAAGACAGTTTTGAACCCCCTACGATTTCATCCCCATCCCAACCAGTCAGCAGTGCCCATTATGTAGTACCCTGCCCACCAAACTATCCCTGAAAACCTTAGTCTCCAAATTCTCTGGGAGTGGGATTTGAGAAATATCTCCTGTTCTCCTTGCTTGGCTCCCTTGTGATAATTAAACTCTCTGCTATCATACCTGCTGTCTTGGTGTATTGTATTTTCTGTGCAGCACACAGGAAGAACCCATTGGGCTGTAGCATCATGGGTCTCTTTTTTTCAGTCCATATTCAGGCTTGAATTAAGCCTGGGGATAGGATGATGTGGGCACTTCCATAGTTCAGTATTCACACCCTACAATTTTTGCTGCCTCTTACAGTTGTACTCAGTTGAAGAGTGATTTTGGCAAGTATATTGCTTCATGCTCTGTCTTTGAAATCTTGGTGTTATTCTCTCTTAAGAAATTTTTAAGTAGAAACAGCATGTATCACAATTGAAAAACGTGTCTTTTCTCTCCAATATTAAAAGGAAGAGTTTTTTTGCAGCTGTCATTTCAAAAACTAATTATCTTTTTTGTCATATGTGTAGCATATTATCACATTATTTTAGGAACACTAGGAGTACTATTTTACATTTTATGCTATAATGCCATGAGTATAATTATTATAACTATTTCTTTACTTATTTTTACTTTTTTGAGACAGAGTCTTGCTCTGTTGCCCAGGCGGCAGTGTAGTGGCACAATATTAGCTCACTGCAATCTCTATCTCCCGGGATTCTTGTGCCTCAGCTTCCTGAGTAGCTGGGACTACAGGCATGTGCCATAACACCTGGATAACTTTTGCATTTTTAGTAGAAATGGGGTTTCACCATGTTGGCCAGTCTGGTCTTGAACTCCTGGGCTCAAGTGATCCCCCAGCCTTGGCTTCCCACAGTACTAGAATTACAGGCATGAGACACCATGCCCAGCCTAATTTTTATAATTATTTAAAATCTGTTCTGATGAAGTTTAAATGGACATAATTTGTAATGAAAGGAAGTGTTCTGTTTATGGCAAGTCTGACTAACAGATGTTAGTTTCAGAAGTTTAGGAATAGTGAAATTCCTCCATTAGTTTATAGATGCCCTGTACATTACCAAAAGGATATCCAAAAAATTTGCATTATCTGACTGATATCTTCTAAGTACTATATTTATGACTTTTCTGAATAGCTTTTTGAGTCCATAAACAACCAGGAATTAAAAGACTAGCAGAAATGTTTGATGGTGGCTGTTGTAGGCAATCGGCTGTTCACTCATCAAATATGGAGCCATTTCAGAGCTTTAGTGCCTCTGGAACAGAAGTGACATAAGAATGCCTCCTAGGTATTTTAGATGTGAGTAAGTATACTTTTTTTTCAAGGTCAGGCAGACATTCCATTTTTAAGTTCTGGGAAAGAGAACTTTTGTTATTACAATCTACTTACAAGATAACCCCTGCAGGATGCTTATAATTGCACATCTTTAGCTCTCAGGCAATGAACGTTCTCAACTGATTAGCTGACCACAAGTAAGTCAAATCTTTATTTCATTCATGAGGCAACTTGTATTTCATTAGGTTTTAATACTTTGCTTTGGACGTGTGTACTGACAGGAACTCGGTGTCTTATGGCTACTTCTAATTCTTGAACCAGTGATTCTAATGAGATTATTTGTCTTAAATGGGTCTCATTTTACTTACATTATATAACATAATAAGGGCCTAATAGTATCGCAAATATTTGAAATATTGTTTTCAGTATGGATGTTATTAACTTCTCTTGAGAATGTGGTCTGTTTTCTCATGTGAGTGATTAAATGGTGAGTTATCAAAAATGGCAATAGAGTGAGAGCTTCAAATTTGGGCTTTAATGACAGGCAGACCTATACTGAAGCCAATTCTGTCATTTACTGAGTCGAGTTGGTCAAATTATTTGAACTGTAGAAATTCTCAATTCCAGTAACATAATTACCTCATGGGGTTGGGAGGCTTAAATGACAAAATGCGTATAAAGCATTAATTTGAAAAGTGAGGTTATTGGGGTTTGTGTCTCTTGATCATTCATTTGCTGCAGGAAATTTTATTAATCTCTGATAAGGAAAGTAGCCAAGAGGCAGAGCTATTCATGCATGATGCACTCTTCCCACACAATACAGAAGGTATACTGGATTTGGAATAGGTAGAGTTGTGATGTGCAGGAAGGAAACACTATTTGCACCTACCAATTTCAGGAAACATGGTACTTAAGGGAACACATGGAAAGAGGAATCCAAGATTCTCAGTTAAACACAAGAGCAGGGTTGGAGAGGTTTCATAAATGAGTACACCTAACTTCAAACACCTGGGCAAATAAGTTATGAAAAAGGTGTTTTTATTCAGTGGCTACTATGTATAATGTGTTACGTTAGAAATATCGTTGTAGTCTCCCAATCCTATAATATAAAAATCATTACATCAATAATGGAGATAAATTTCCTAAAATTTAGAAAATTTAATTTTCCTAAGATTCACATCTAAAAAAATTTAACATCATGAAGGGAGATGAAATTTCCTCTCTAATATTGCCTCCCTGACCTGCTTCTATGTTTTAGACATGGGATTATAAGAAATGGATCAAGAAAGAGTATTCTCTTCCCACTGGAGGATGACTTGGCTGAAAGAGATCTGTCAGAAGAGTCAAGGTAGTTTCTTCAGTATTTGCATAGAGACCCCTTCCTAGCTTGCCTGTTTAAGGTTCCAGGCCCCCATTAATCTGTAGAGGCCATGGCAACAGCCCACAAAAGTGCAGCAAACAGTGCTGCATGGGGCCTGCACAGGACAAATCGGAACACTACATGGTCATCTAAGGCTATAAACAGGTTTTGGGGAAGGAAAGTTCTCTAAATCTTGAAGGGTTGGAAACAATAAATAGACCTCAGACAAGACAGACTGTGGCCAGACCAGTAAAGAAATGAAGAACACTTTCCCTTGCTTATATACCATCCATTATGTTCTTTGGGCACCATTCTGTTTTGCTTTGTTTGCCAGGGGTTTCTAAGCAAAATTATCTCAACAGATGTACAAGTAGCCCATGGGTTTTTCAAGAGGTAACGAAATAGCCTTGCTAACTGTCAGTGTACTAAGATGTTCCAAATACACAACTTCATGTTGTTCTAGGGGCTGGGATGGTAACAGCTGGCCCAACTGGCTTCTTAGTCCAGGGAGATTACAGTGAAGGGAAACAGAAAAGTTGTCAGTGGCTCTGCATGTGACTTCTCCCTTCCCTAGTCACATACTTACCTCTCTTATCAATTTAATGCTCAAAAATATTTTTTTAGGCATTAAGAGTCCTGGAAAATATTCTGAATTCTGGGACAATTCAGAAAATGTCCCTGCTCTCATGGCACTTGAGTTTGTGACTGGAAGATAGATACTATCAACAGACACATCGAGCTGTAAAACAATTCTAGCTAATGATAAGCACATTTGAAGAAAAATAAAGGTAAGGAAGAAATCAGAGTGCAACTGAAGAGAGGTGGCTGAGGGACGAGGGCAAAGGTTATGGTTAAGCTGAGGTGATTAGGGAAGGTTTGAGGATATGGAAGCTGCGGTTTGAACAGATGCTCTGGGAGAAAAGGAAGAAGAGGCAGAGTGGAGAGTGTGGGATTGCTTATGGAAGATTAGAGAGTGATAATTCCAGGGTCATGCCATTGCATGGGAGAAGTAGACAGAAGTAGTGAGAAGTGGCAGAAACTTGCAAAAGAAACACAGAGACAAGCTTAGATAATCAAATATGTGCAGCTGTGTTTTGGTCTCAGTGTTTTCTTCTTACTCATAACAAATAAAGTTAGATTAATTTAGTAGCACATTTTCATCATCAGAATATATCCCCCCCACCAACCTCCGGTACTTTCTTCTTTCCTTCCAGAAGGGTGTATTGTTGGAGATGTTAATTTAACCAGAAAAGCTGAAACCGACAATGTGGAACGTTCATTCGCTTGCCATTGAGGCCCTGAATGTTACAAAACCCATTTGTGACAGGTCTAATATGTCTCTCTTTACTGGTAAATTATCATTTATCCTGCAAGGTGTGAGAACTTAATCCTTTGCATTTAAGGAGCTCATAGCTTGAGCACTGCAATGATCAACCCATTAATTCTTTTTCTTGAGAGACTAAAAAAACGTGCTTAAAATGTGCCCATGTCCTTTTCTTGGTGTCACCATAGTCTTAACTCTGCTGACTGAGGTTTAACCGACTTGTGATGTATTTTCTCTCTGGTCTTCTTGATGTTGCTACTGTGTTGGGCAGAGCTTTGCTCACTCAGCACCTTAATAAAGCAAAACAAAATATTTCACTTTGTATTTCCACAAGTTCAAATATCTTAGGAGGTGGCAGGAAATAATGGAAAGAGTAAGGATGTTTACAATCAGACCATTTTGGGTTCTAACTGTACAGTGACATCATTTACTAGCTATTTGAGCTTGAACAAGTCATTTTAACTCCCTGAGCCTCAGCTTCCTCTTGCCCAAAATACAGCAATAAGTGCTACCTTGTTTGTTCGTATTAAGGACGAGATAGAATATGGTACCTGGATGTCAGGCCCTGGGAAGTGATTAAGTCATTCAGTTAGTATTAACCCATCCTTTAAAATTTAACATTAATCAATATTAGTTTATTAACATCACCCATTATACATTAAATAGGCCAGCATCCCTCCTGGTATCTTTCAGGATCTGAGTATTTGCATGTTTTACCTGAGCCCTTCTGGCCTTAATCCCTGGTTCTGCCTCACTGTTGACCTCAGATCTGCCTAACAGTTTGGTCTGCTGCCCCCACTTTTTTTCCGTTCTTACCTGGAGAAAATTAAAAACAAAAAAACAAAAACTTCAGTATGCTGATCAACTTTCTCTGGTTTTGTTAAAGAATACTATATTAGTCTGTTCTCATACTGCTGTAAAGAACTATCTGAGACTGGGTAGTTTATGAAGAAAAGAGGTTTAATTGACTCACAGTTCCACAGGGCTGAGGAGACCTCAGGAAACTGACAGTCATGGTGGAAGGCGAAGGGGAAGTAAGCCCCCTGTTTCACATAGTGGCAGGAGAGAGTGAGAGCAAAGGGGAAGGTGCCAAAACTTTTAAACAACCAGATCTCATGAGAACTCTATCATGAGACAGCACTACGGTTATGTTGCGAAACTATTGGAAACTCCCTCCATGATCCAATCATCTTCCACCAGGACCCTCCCCGGACATGTGGGGATTACAGTGTGACATGAGATTTGGGTGGAAACACAACGCCAAACCATATCAAATGCATTTTTCAAAAAGGTAAAAACTGTGTTTTTTTTTTCTCTGTAGGAGCCCATTCCTGGCTTATCCTGGTCATGCACAGATAGACTATTTTCACAGTATCTAAATTGTTCATCAATGATACAGCATCACTAAATGGAGATCTGTTCTTTCTTCCCAGAGGAATAATACTGCATCGTCCTTTCCCTTTTTCTGTCATGTTAAATACTTGGCACATTGTACACATTCAATAATTACTACTTCCCCTTTACCCTTCCTGACTTGTTCTTCAATTCTCAGCTCAGATTCTATGGCTGTTACATGCTTTGCATTGTTTCCCTGAGCTAAAAGTATTCTTCCCACTCTGAATTTTCACATCTTTGTACTGCAACTGCTCCATCACAGCAATAAGAATGTTAAATGTCCTGAGAGATGCTGGTGCTTTACCTCCCCTACTTCTTGAAGCTATGCAAAGCACTACTTTTAGTGTCTCTAAGTAAGCAGTCTTCAAACTTTTTGGAACCAAGGACCGGTTTCATGAAAGACAGTTTTTCCACAGACTGGGGGCAGGAGATTGTTTTGGGATGATTCAAGCACATTACATTTATTGTGTACTTTATTTCTATTATCATTACATTGTTTTATATAATGAAATAATTATGCAACTTACCATATTGTAGAATCAGTGTGAGCCCTGAGCTTGTTTTCCTTCAATTAGGTAGTTCCCATCTGGGGGTGATGAGAGACAGTGACAGATCATCAGGCATTAGATTCTCATAGTGAGTGTGCAACCTAGATCCCTTGCGTGTGTGGTTCACAATAGGGTTTATGCTCTATGAGATTCTAATGCCACTGCTGATCTGACAGGAGGTAGAGCTCAGGTGGTAATGCAAGCGATGGGGAGTGGCAGCAACTACAGAGGAAGCTTCACTTCCTCACCCGCCACTCACCTTCTGCTGTTTGGCCCGGTTCCTATCAGGCCACAGATGGGTACCTGGGGATTGGGAACTCCTGCTCTAAATATCCTCACAGAATCTACCACAGATAATTGAACTTATTTTGTTCGTATGCAAGGTTGAACTAACTCAAGGAAAATAGAGTGATAAAGTGAAATTATGGCTTCAGGTATATTTGTATTTTGATCATCCCTAAATCTCAATTTAGCATCAGAATGTGACTGAAAAAAATAGAGTCAATGGCATAGAATTTGAAAGGAAGCAGAGAAGATAAGACAAGAAGTCCTTTGAAATCTTTCTAATTACAGGTTTTGTTGAGAAGATAAAAATTACTTTTACTCAGGGAGTGAGATCAAGACAGGGAGGTTATTTAATTGCATTTCATAAAATAGAAAAAGAATCTTATTGTTTCTCAACCTGTTTGTCATTGTTATAATCAGTCATGTAGAACTGTATTTCTCAAAGTGGGTTTCATGGTCTACCTGCATTAAAATCATCTGAGGGCCTGTTAAAGTAGCTTTTCAAAGTAGTTTATTTATTTATTTATTTTTTGGCATCACCCTCTTAAATCAGAATATCTCAGGGTGAGTTGGGGGTATATCTCTCAAGAGTCTGAAATTTTATTGTAGACCTCAGGTGATTTTTAGTCCTGCTGAAATATGAAAACTTGGCCATAGAAAATGCATTATTTTTATATTCAAGGAAAATATTAAGGGACTCTTTCTAGTATGGCCAGAAGCAGTGCAGTTCAGTGAAAATAGCAGAAATTTGCAGTGCCACAGCTTCCAGAAGACCTAGGGTTTGACCATTGCTTTTTTTTTTTTTTTTTTTTTTTTTTTTTTGAGACAGAGTTTTGCTTTGTCGCCCAGGCTGGAGTGCAGTGGCACGATCTTGGCTCACTGCAAACTCTGCCTCCTGGGTTCACGCCATTCTCCTGCCTCAGCCTCCTGAGTAACTGGGACTACAGGTGTCTGCCACCACATCCGGCTAATTTTTTGTATTTTTAGTAGAGACAGGGTTTCACTGTGTTAGCCAGGATGGTCTTGATCTCCCGACCTCATGATTCACCCACCTCGGCCTCCCAAAGTGCTAAGATTACAAGCGCAAACCACCGCATGCTGCGTGACCAGTGCTTTTTCATGAACTAGCAGATCACTGGGTAAGTCTTCAAACCTCACTGACTTAAAATTTTTTGAGAGACAGTGTTGAACTAAATGATCTCCATGTCTCTCCCAATCTTAAACTTCGTTTATTCTTTTCATAAGTAAGCATGAAGATAAACTTGTTCTTTTGATGATAATATGCTTAGAAGGTATTGTATATTTTGGGGGAGGAGTCATGAACATATTAATTAAACTTCCTGCCCCCAGATGGCTACAGAAAAAGGCACTGTGCAAGTTCGCTGATAGCATATGATGAACCATGAGTTATCTTGTTTTTTTTTCATGTGCTTGAGTTGCGTGTGTGTTTGTTGTCTTTTACTTAGATGCATGCAGCACTCTTTTCTACTGAAGGAACTGAGGCAGAAACACACTTCTGAGCTTCCTCCGCTGGGGAAATCTTATACCTGAAGCCTAAGAAAGAATTAAATAAGAATTCAGGCACTCAGCATTATGGACAATAAAAGCTCCATTGTTCTTTTAGAAATAGTCTGAAAGGCAATGCTCACCCTCCTTTGTACTAGAGCTCAATTAATTTAGCTGGAATAATTTTTCTTCCTTTATTAACTGTCCTCTGTGCTTAATGGGACCAAATGTGAGATAGAAAGATGGAGTACTCAAGTATATATATGACTAATTTTAGCATCAGGGTTAGTTGCGTGGGGCTTTGAGCCAGATGCATTTCAGTCTTAATGAGGTGACACCTCCTCAATGCTTTTGACCTTGTCCTTTATAGGTGGGAATTTGTAGAAACCATTTAGACAGCTTGAAGTACGGTTGACAGAACTGTCTGTACCGTTCATCCTTATCCATTTTAGCAACACAAGAGCAGGCCAAGTGACATTTTCTGTAAGTATAGAATAACATACATTTACTCAGTCATGGGACAGACACAAACATGAATTGACAACTCTTCCTGGCTCTCCTGCCCAACATGAAATCAGCATTAATAAATCCCAAATGATCCTGATTTTGCTTAAGAGTCATACACTAAGTCAGCAGGTTTCTTAGAGTACCATCAAACCTGCGGCCAACACCTGACAATAGAAAATAAAAAGTAAAAGTCATCCAAAGAAGCTATATGACTAGGGCAGTTTCCTCCAGCTAGGTTCTGACCATCCTCAACGGAATCATTTGCTAGTCTAGGATCTCATTTGATGAATCAGAAAAACTGGCAGAGTCATATCTGTCTGTAAATCCCTGTTTACTGACTTTTGTGGTACACTATCAAGCTTATTTTTAAGTGTACTATGAGAAGAAGGATGATGGCTATCTTTGACCTTTGGTAATACTTGATCAGTCCTTCTCTTGAGTGCTCTTGAGAAATATTTTAACTAAGATGGCTACAGTTTCTAACAGCCTTCTGTTAGTCATTTATTTATTAAATCTACTTCCCCCCATTTATACTTCCCACACCTTTTCAGTGACAGCTACCATTTTAATAACTCAAAAACAGTGAAATAAACAAACAGAAACCCCTTACCATTGTCATTATCTTTTCCTTACTGAGATATTTCTTTGAAAGAGAACAGTGTATAATCGGTACAACCCACTTCAACAGAAAAGCTCTTCAAGGGCACACAGGCTTTGTGTGTGATAAGTTCTCTCGAGATGAACATAAGTTAGGCAGAATAATTTCATGGTTTCATGGTTATTGGGCTTAGGAGTACTCCATTGATATAGCAATGATGTTAAAGACTTTCTAGTTTTGTTCAAAACTTTTTGTTAATGTCTGCATTTCCTTTGGAGAAAAAACTCTTTCTCCTTCTTGGAAAAGGTGTTAAAAATAGAATATCTTAGAATGGGAAGACATGTATCTAGTGACAGAATTAGGACTAGAGTTCAAAATGCCGCACACAATTATTGGCTCATCAGTACATTCCAGCTTCATCAGTTTTCAAGATGTCAAGAAGCCTCTGCCTGCAAAATGCTTATACCATTGAATTAAGTGTGTTTACTGGATATATATGAGAAAAAATACAATCACATGCTTTATTTTTCTTTTATTTGCACCTCATAATTTCTTCCCTTCATGCATATCCATCCATATCCCCAAAGCCTAAGAAATGCCTGGGTGCATGAGGAAAAGCACAGAATGGCATTGATAAAGAGAGTAATTTTATTTCTAGCACAGTGATTACATAATGTTGCCAAAAGAACACTGAGCTCAGAATTAGGACTGAGTTGCATTTTCTTAGTTGTCTTGAACATGCCGTGTAACCACTGGTTAGTTAAGTATCTTGAGTTTAGCTGGGCATGGTGGCTCATGCCTGTAGTCGTAGCTACTTGGGAGGCTGAGGTGAGAGGAGTGCTTGAGCCCAGGAGTTCGAGGCTGCAGTGAGCCATGATCATGCCACTGCGCTGTGCCCTGGGTGACAGAGTGAGACCCCAACTCTAATAAATAAGTATCCTGAATTCAGTATTCTTATCTGAAAAAGAAAATAGTATTACTGGCCCTGTTTGATACATAGAATGGACATAAATATCAAATATGTTAATTTAGTTGAAAATATAATTAGAGATCACTTCAGGAAAGAGTTAAAATCAAAAGAAAAAATAGCTAAGGACTTCTGTTATGAAAGTAGCAATTTGAGCATGATCCAGGTTCTTACATGTTGACACACGGTATAAAAACAACATACAAAAAAGAGGCGTATGTTTTTTTCTTTAGAAAATAGTAGTTTTCCCAAAGTACCTTTCCTATAAGTTGTTCCTTCCTACCTTAAATCATATTATAAAAATCCTTGGGACCCAAGGATTAACCAAACTGGAGTGACTGTTGAAACCCAGGAGTCTTGTAAAACCCGAGACAGTGACAGTGTGAAGCCATAACAGACAGCACAACTATACCTCCTTGCTATGTAGTCATGGTGGCCAACAAGACTGAAAAGAATCATCCGTACCTGAGAGTGGCAATGAAGACTGCAAAGGAACCGCAGCAGTTACTGTAGTGCGCAGAATACTGAGCTCAGCACAGAATAATGTCAGGAACCAAGTGTGCGCAGTACATCAGATAAAAATTAGTGTGGTGGTTTCTCAGATTGGACAAAAAGACTGCTCTTCCCTGCAACAATGGAATACAATACATGGATGTGCAAATTTAAAGAGACAGAGATGGATGAAAAGGAAAAGAGTAATGTAGCAGCAATTGCAGCTGCAGTAAAAGTGGAAAGTCTTAAATATTACTAAGTGGACTTAAACAAATGCAGTGGTAGTCTGTACTGACCTTTTGGAGAGGGCTCTAGAAAATATCAGGACTGTATTAAAAAAGAAAATTAGGTAAGGGTAATTACAGGATCTTAGTGTAGATTGATGCCACATAAGACCATGACCAAAAGTGAGATTTAGCAGTTCCTGGGGAAGGTGAGGATATAGCAGAAAGAAATCTATGTTTGATGTTAGTGTAATAAGGCACACACCCTACCTTTCACCTTTAATTAAATCATTTGTCTTTATAGTTTCTACATTTAAAAAAATGAGTATTAATAGAACAGAAATGAGCTAATTGGAGTGGACCGAACTAATATACAGACAAGATTTAAATGCCTAAGAGATATTAACCTTGGAAAAGTCTGCAAAACCTATTACAGAAACATTGAAAATCCAGCTGGAACCAGAATAGGAAGTGTCTCAGGTGTGAGCATGTCAAAAAGGTCAGAGAAAAGCTTGTTGGAAAGCCTAAGATGTGACAAAAATGCAAGGTGTTGTTACTAAAAATAACCACTTAACACACACAAAAAGAATCTCCAGAGTAGGTCAGAAACTGCCAGTTGCCTTTCATGTACCCATTCAGCATGCTTCTCCTCTTTCTGGGTCCCTAATGAAATGAAGGAGGTTGAATTTATTGGGAAGTACAAAAAGATAAGCACTAGGATTATTGTTATAGCTTTCACCTAAAATAGTCTTTGCCTACTAACTCTTTCTTGCCAATATAATCTCCTTTGTTGCTTTACTAGTTTTTTACTTGCTTGCTCAAGTGTTTATTCTTCATTCAACAACCATGACTCATCCTAGTAACTACCAAGCACTGTGCTTTTACAGAGCTCTATTCATTAGCAAAACTAACAAATGCCCCACACCTCTTGAAGCTGATAGCATACTGAAGAGGTAGAAATTACATGTACTACTACGTGACTGTGGATGAAGGACACGCATATCATTATAAACCATAGTGAAAAGATGTGCAGAGGCCTACGAGAGCATATAAGTCAGGGAATCTTGTTTAGACTGGAGGGTCATGGAAGGCCTCCCACATGGAGTGGCTCTTAATCTGGGACCTGAAAGATAGGTGGAAACGAGAGAATATTACTGTGGGGGCAAGAGTATTTTAAGCACAGAGACGTGCAAATATCCCAACAAAGAACAGGCATATTTGAAAAACAAGAAGTGGCCTGAGTCTAGTAAATAAGAGAGGTGGCATGACAAAGGGAGGGTGAGGAGGAAGTCTGGGCTTGTGTTGTGTTGCAGGAGGACCATGCTGAGCACTTGGGTGTTTTCCCAGGTTTCTGGACAGTCACTCTTCTCTTGATGTCATCTCTTAGCTCTGCTCCATTCTTTTCATGATTATTTCTGAATTTCTTGTTGCCAGATTTTCCAAATAGCTCTATCCTCTGTTTTCTAGAAACTTCTACTTAGTGTTCATCCAAGCACATACAAGAGAAAACAACCATGACTGAAATAGCACCATGATAGAAAATGACACCCAGAGTAGCGAACAACTAGGGCCAACACTGCTCATAATATGGCACTTGTATGTTCAAAAAGGAAGACTTTAGAAGCTGTATGGGGACTCCTCATACAGGGGAGCGGGGGTGGATGTGAGTGCAGTGCTTCCTGGAATGTGTGGAAGCTACAGCCTCAAGCAGCTGTGATCACTTTCCAAGTGTTCAAGGGCAAAATGGACTAGAGGGAGATACAGTAGGGTACAGGTTTTAGTTTACTTCTAGTGGTAATGCAAGCTTGTCCCCAGTTCATCACTCAGGCAACGAATTATTTAAAATTTTTAATTTTAATTTCAATTTTGGGGGTATCGGTGATTTTTGGTTATATGGGTAAGTTAGTTAGTGGTAATTTCTGAGATTTTATTGCACGTATCACCTGAGCAGTGTACACTGTACCCAATGTATAGTTTATTTATCCCTTACCCCGCTCCCAGTCTTTCCCTACTGAAGTACCCACAGTCCATTATATCATTCTCATGCCTTTGTATCTTCATAGCTTAGCTCTCATTTATAAGTGAGAACATAGGATATTTGGTTTCCATTCCACTCAAAGAGTTTCAAAGCTCAGCCTATTACTGGCAGCATTTATGGCTGTGATTCCCTGGCCACAGCCCACCTATTCCATGACTACCTGAGGACTCTATCAGCTTTCTTCAGAAGACCTCCAGTTAGTTCTGCATGTCACACAGGAACTAGGCATACTTGAGGAAAACTTTCCTGAAGATTTTTTTTCAGGTGAGTTTTCTCTTAATCTTTTAAATTCTGACCTTCCTCAATCACACCCTCTTATTCAGGAATACAGATTCCTGAGGGGTGGAGAGTTGGGAAGGTGGGGAGGTGTTGAGGAAGAGGGAGCTAGAGTGGAGAAAAAAACTTTTTGCTTGAAGAAAATGTCAGCATTTTCCTTCTATGTTTTTAAATCTACAACTTTAAAAATAGTCATTCTGAAAAAAATTATAGAATCCTAATAGCTAGCAATTTTTCAAATTGTTTAAAATGGTTAAATAAGTATTCAAAAATGAAATTATAGGGAAGAAAAAGCAATCTGAGGTGCCTAAGTGCATTTTGATCTTGGAAGAATTTGCCTTAAAACAATAATCAACCGATGATTAATATTAATTTACTATTATTCAATTTTTACTTTAGGAAAATATAATCTCAGCAATTTCTATAGTTTTTTAATGGAGACTGTACCAGCAATGAATTTTCTTCTCTTGCCTGTCACTTGGTTATTTATGTCTAAGGTGGGAATAACAGTCGGTAAATCCTGTAGGGCACCAGCCATTAAAAATCATTCTTTATATTTAAATATGCGAGTTTAAATACTGCTCCAGGTAAGACTCCTGGGTGCTTAGTAGCTGAGGAGAAAGTACAGCCACCACTCATTCCATTTTGCTTAGTCCATGTTACTATCTTCCAAATATAACATGGGGTTCCCTAGAGAGACTCTCACAGGAATAAAAAGAGAACTAATAAAAATAATGCTTAGTAATATTATTTTTGGGCAGCACTTTTCTCTAAACTTATAGGTCCACACCAAAATGAATGGCAGGCAGACAGCAGGAGGCAGTCCATGTGCAAGGAGAAATTACCTGCCAACCAGAATCCCTGGGAAGCAACCTTGCTGGGCTACAAATGTGCAGAATTTACCTGGTTAAATGGTCATTCTGTCTTATTTACATTTATTTTTTTAAATTAGGGATAATAACATTGGCTTGTTGCTTTCACAGTGAGTGGTTAACTATAGGAGGGAAAGAGTGCTGAGAAAAATAGGGTAAGTTAGCTTATGGTTAGGTTTAGTGTTTGGGCTCACTCTGGAAAGTAAGGTTGTCATAAATTCTAGAGACTGAAAGGCTTGGGAAAGAAGGTGGTTTTCTGTTCTGTCATCCTCTTGTCCTGATTTTCCTTTCTACCTGCAGTTTTTCTTGATAGAAGTATATACTAGGGATGGGCATATCTATTTTGTAAAGTAGTGGTTTGGGAAGAGTTACTATCTTTCTGTGATGAAGTTTCTTATGTTTTGGATATGCTTTTACATGCTTCAATTTCTAAGACTGCCATGTCCTATAAATAAAATAGTGCCGATATTCTTAAAGATTTATTATTTAAAATAGGTGACTATATAAAAAATCCTTCATAAGTATTTTCTAGAAATTAAAAAAAAATGAATAAACAAGCCATATTTAAAAAAATACTCCAGTAGTCAAAGGAACTTTTGGAAGTTTGAACTATCAGGATTTACTTACCACCTGGGTATAGAAAGTCAAGGAAAGGAAAGCATTAGTGATAATCGATTGCATAGGTAAGTGGATCCCAGTAACCAGTCAGGGTAGGGTAGCTTACTATGTTCTAACAAGCACGTCGCGAATCACAGAGCCTTAAAACCCAAATAGTTATTTCTTTTTAAGTCAATTTGGCAGGGAGATTAGTGCATCACAGTCACTAAGTTACCCAGGTTGGGAGAGGTTGCTACCATGCTACCATTTCAACATTTCCCTTCATGTACTAAGTCTGAAAGAGACAGCATGGATAATTATGCACCAGTTCTTTAATCTGTTTGCATGAAAGCAACAGATACACATGAATCTATTCATATTTTATAAGTGGCCCAACATAAGTGCAGACACTTACAGGAAGGGTATGTCAAGGGAGAAAAGAAGCAGAACAGGGATATACTTTGGAAAACTCCAGCACTTAGGTACAGCTAGAGAGAAATAGTCAAAAGAAAACTACAGTAAATAATGGTAATGTGGGCTGTGTAAAACATATGAAGCCAAATTAAAATAAAAAGATCAGATAGGTATGTGTATTTTCATATTTACTTGGGTAAAAATAAGGACCTAGACCATAGTTCTTGTCGCTTGTGATTTCCAGCAAACATGCTGCATGTGGGTACATACAGTCCGTTGGAAGTCACCTTGAAACAATTCTGCCAATCAGTCAGCAGCAGAACAGAGCTAAAAGGAATTAAATAGCTCACAGAGTGAGGAAAGCAATCTTGTTAAGTTGGGCTTCTAAGTGACCCCTGACTGACGTACCTCAAACTCGGAAAGTCTTTGGCTTTTATGTCGTAGAAACTGAAATGTAAAGAACAGCTTGTCTTTTTGGAGTCGTGATTACAAAACCTACTAGAAAAGTGAACTTTCAAAGTTAAGCCTGAAAGAGTCACCCAAAGTGGTCGTCACTGCTCTTGAGAGACGGGGTCTCTAATGGGCTGAGGATGGGCAATGGAAGAGGTCACATGATCAATAGGTAAAGTCAAAAGGTTCCAGATGCAAGAGAAGAGGGAGGTTATTGGAGCTGGGAAGCTTAGAAAAATCAGGCAATATGAGAAACCTATTTTGTTTGTGACTCTTAGAGGATGGAGACTACCATTTTGAAGAGGTCCTTAATGGGTAACAAGAAAACCTAAAGGTTTCTAGGAGAGCCAATCCAAGGTAAAATGCTTTGGGGCTATTTTCCCCAGCTCCCTCTCTTGGGCCTGTGAAAGAATGAATGACCTTCTTTTCCTTCTTATTTTTTGAAAACAGCTTGTTTTTTATATACATAATTCTAATATTGAAAAAGTAGAGAAGTGTAAGGGTGAAGTGAAGTAGCAGACGGAAGGAAGGAGAGAGATGCCTGTGAGTGGTGGGTTTTCACACAGAGATTGAGAAGTGGTTGGTAACCAGAGTGGAATGAGCACCTTGATTTATTGTTGGGATCACTGATGATCCATCATCTCTGTTCCATGAAGGTTATCTTTACACAGGGAGGAGAAACTTGGTGGGCACATTAAAAAGGTGGGCTGCTTTGAAAGTAGAGTTTATCCAGTTTTCCTCTGGTCATTGGAAGGTGTTGGCCTGAGGATGACAGCAGCACACAGGCATTCATGAGATTCACTTTAGATGGAAAATTGGAACCAAAGGGAGGGAAGGCAAACTTCAAAGAGAGAAAAGATCTCAAGAACAGACTGGTGACCAAATTCAGTGGAGGAAAAATGTCAACCACCACCTAATTTTTCTTATTTTCTGACCTGGCTTTTTCCAGGTCCTCATGGGTAAGCTGGTGATTTGTACCCATCTGTGGATTAAAATACTAACCTAGTTTCATGGCTAGGTATATTAGTCCATTCTCACACTGCTATAAAGAACTGCCATAGACTGGGTAATTAATAAAGGAAAGAGGTTTTATTGACTCTCAGTTCCCCATGGCTGGGGAGGCCTCAGGAAACTTACAATCATGGTGGAAGGTGAAGGAGAAACAGACACCTTCTTCACAGGGCAGCAGGACAGAATGAGTGCTGAGCAAAGGGGGAAGCCCCTTATAAAACCATAAGATCTTATGAATGAAAACTCACTCACTATCAGAAGAACAGGATAGGGGAAACCGCCCCCATGATTCACTCACCTCCTAGGAGGCCTCTCCCTAGACACATAGGGATTATGGGATTACAATTCAAGATGAGATTTGGGTGAGGACACAAAGGCTACCCGTATCACCAGGTTGGCCAGAGATGGAGAATGTAGTGGCATCCTTGGTACCTTTTTCATATGCCCCTGCTGGACACATGCACAGGAGTACAGAATAAGGCTTGGGCTCCGGGGGCCCAGTTATGATTGCTGGCTTCTCATCTTTCTTTTGGAGACGTTTTGCTGCCAAGAAAATGAACCACCTGGTGTTTCTAAGTCCTGGGACACAGGGCTCACTCTAATTCACTGTGCTCCCCTTTTTTGGGTTGGTTGAGCTTATATCCTGCTTTTCTCTATCTCTCAGGATGCACTAGGTTATGTTTAACAAACTGCCCCCAAATCTTAGCAGTTTAGTAAAATACATATATGTTTATTGTTCCCCTGGAAAACCCATTTCAGGTTGCTGGGAGCTCTGCTCCACATCTTACTCAGTTATGAATATCACAGACACCGGTGCCATCTGAAATGTCATCAGTCACTGGGACAGAGGAAGAAAAAAGTATATTGAATGATCCACTAGTATTTGTAGACTTCTTCCTTGAAGTCCTATGTGTCTGCCTCTTCTCTTCATGTTGCTTTTATTGGCCATGTTGCTTTAATTAAGACACATGGCCAGCATGACTTGAAGTCTGATGGGGCAGTAGAATGCTGATATGTATCCAGAAGGAATAGAACTGGAGAAATTGGTGATCACTGCAAGTTTTATCTCAGCTGCTGCTCTAGATTTCAGCCAGACTCTTTCCTAGTGTGTTGGCTTATTTCAGGACGGCACTTCAACTGGGAGGCCTATCAAGGATTGGAGTTTTTGCCCCTTGACCTTTCTTCCTGCCACTTTTGTGCATGTTAGCTAGCACATGATGAACTACCTGCAAAGAACTGCTTGGGTCTTTTGTCATTCTGCTTGGCCCACTGTAGCAATGGCTTTCAAACCTCTGGCAGAAAATAGTGTCCCCATGAAAACAAACAGTGCTTGGCCAACCTACTCACACTTCTGGAGTGAGCCTTTCATTGCATTTGATCTACCCTTTTGAATGAATCTTGAATCAGTTTCTACCTCCCTTCTCTTCATTTCCTTCTCACCTAGAATGACCCATAATGCCTTGTGTCTTTGTCATAAATTGAGCATGCCGGCTGGGTGCAGTGGCTCACGCCTGTAATCCCAGCACTTTGGGAGGCTGAGGCAGGTGGATCACAAGGTCAGGAGATGGAGACCATCCTGGCTAACACGGTGAAACCCCATCTCTACTAAAAATACAAAAAATCAGCCGGGCGTGGTGGCAGGCGCTTGTAGTCCCAGCTACTCGGGAGGCTGAGGCAGGAGAATGGCGTGAACCTGGGAGGCGGAGCTTGCAGTGAGCTGAGATCACGCCACTGCACTCCAGCCTGGGCTACAGAACAAGACTGTCTCAAAAAAAAACAAACCCAAAAAACCAAAAACCAAAATGCCTGCAAATGTCCCTCATGAACTCTCTTGCAAAATATCTTGTATTCCTGTATACCCTGAATAGTCCCAGAGAGAGATTTTAACTGGAACTTTAAGAATGGTGGGCTGGACATTTTTAATTTTCTGTCTGTATAATTTTGGCCTACCTCATTGCCCTCGCCATTGCTACAGGAACTGGCTACTGCAAATGTAGAATGCGCTGCCTATCTTTTGCTTTTTGCTCTTGGGATTCTTCGCCATCATTACTTATAACACCGATTGATGGGAGGGCATTGGACCATTCCAGTGCATGTGGAGACCTGAAAATGTGAGAACATGAACACCCCCTGGGTAACATTTGACAAAGAGTGGATGGAAGTTGGAAGGCAAACACTCTCTTGGTCTCTGTCTCAAGTAGTTAACTTTTGGAGAGCTGCGTTTTTCTCAGACAGTCCTTGTTGGAATCAAGACTGCATTGCCAAAATCTGTTATCACAATAATGTGCTACACTTCTTTTTTCACTTGTCTAACTCTCTGTGGTTCCTTGCTTCTGCACCATAGGATCATCTCCCAAATAAACTGCTTTCATATTGTCACAGGCATTTGAACCACAGTGACTCCATTTTGAGTGAGAGCTAGAAAAATGAGACCTGAAATTTGCTGGGCTGCATTCCCAGAAAGTTAGGTATTCCTAGCCTCTGGATGTTTACAGTTAAGGGAAAACAGTAATAGTGTTTTCTAAAACAGACCCAGACCTGGGAGTGTCCAGATATCCTGATATCTGGAGAACAAAGGCATTCCTAATTTTGCTTTAAAGATAATATTGATTCTTGCAAAATATAGTAATTAAGAAAATTAATCTTTTATCACAAACCCTTGTAGCAGAACACATCTCCCAATATAGACAAGCATTGTACCTAGAGTGGATGCATTCCTCCTCTTACTTTCAGGAACATTCTACTGTGTCTATGGAGTAGCTGTCCTAGCGGTCCTTTCATCATTTTACTTTCTTAATAAACTTGCTTTTGCTTTGCACTGCGGACTCACACTGAATTCTTTCTTGCTCAAGATCCAAGAACCCTCTCCTGGGGTCTGGATCGGGACCCCTTTTCCTGTAACACATTTCTGGTGACCACAGAAGGGACTATAGTGCAGAAACTCTTACCCAATGACTAACTTTGGGTAAGTGTTGGGATCCTGTAACATATTTCTGGTCAACCACAGAAAGGAAAATACTAAAGAAGCCTCCCCAAACCAAAGGAAATAGACTGCAGCACTGGTTGCATGACTTTGGGTAAGTGGTGGAGTACCCAGGTAAAGAATGAGATTGGGTTAGTGGCCGAACTTAAGAGAGTTAGAGTCTCTCCTAATATAGAGTGGATTAGAGGCCTCTCTTAATAAAAGGCAAGGATCCTTCACTGGCTTCGGGTTAGAGATACGACTTAGGGTTAGAGGCCCCTCTCAGTACAGTACCTCTGGGCTAAAAACAGGTTTGGCACCACAGGCTATGCTCTTTGTATTAACCTGCCTTGTCCTCCTTGCAGCATGAATCAATTTCTTAGTTGCTGTCTCTGTTTCACTGTCATTTTCGGGAGACTTCATTTAACTGGACTTAGAGATTTTAACTTATTCTTCTGTGTGCCTCCCCATTTCCCACCTGTTTGCTTGTGAAACATTGGGAACAAAATCATTGAAGGCTCTGTCTCTAAAATTGCTGATTGATATTTGGTGTTTAGTAACTATGAACAATAAGATTAGAGGTGATTATCTTTTGTAGCTGCTGTGCTGACTAGGTGTGATCAAGAAGCACTAGGATAGAAATCAGGGGACTCTTCTTGTTGTTTTCTTTCATTTTGCACACTAAAACAACAATGACAACAACAACAAAAAACCAAAAAACAAACAAATAAAAAAAGTATTTTTCTTGGATTCAGGCAAACCAGCTTTTCTTGTCCAATCCACACTGCTGCTATTTTCTAGAACCTGCTTGCTTTGGTTATTCCCATCTGAATCCTCTTCATTTTCTTTGCATTATTTGACATTTTTGTTGAAGTCCATGTTTCAGTTAATCTAAGACTTATGGCTTGGCTCACTTATATTATTTGGATAATGTGAATAAGATAATCCAATTTTCAGCAGGGATCCCCTCATTAATGAAGCTGGTCTAAAAACCTCCATCATCCTTTACTTGGCCAGTGGCAATCCAATCTTACAGGTTTGGAACTTTTCTTTCAACATCACCTGACTCCTTCATGGGAATGATGGCATTGATTCCAAAGAACTCGCCACTAAGATATATTCTTCAACACTGGGACCAGTTTAAACTGAATGGGCTTAAGAGAAAACTGGTGTTTCTGTGTAATACTGTTTGGCCTCGGTATTACTTGGAGAAACCAGAGAAATGGCCTCCTACCTGAACTACGGCCTTTAATACTATACTTTAACTTGATTTGTTTTGTAAGCAGGAGGGAAATGGGATGAAATACCGTATGTCCAAGCATTTTTCCTGCTCAGTCAGGATAGCCCTGCAGCAGGTGTGTGCATGTTTGATAAGTGGAAAAGAAGAAAAAGAGCTAGACATACTGGATGACCCTTTAATGCAAGCCCCCTTCCCCAATTCAGTGGGCAGTTTTGGGTAGAGCAAAACCTTCTTCTGTCAGCTGTGAAGGTTCAGATGTGTCAGTCCCTTCTCCCTCTAGTTCCCCTGAAAGTTCTACTGAGAACCCTTTGTCCCCTCCTGCTTACCCATCTAGTCCCACTCTATACCCACCACTCCCTGGGGGAACTTAGCCATTGAATACTACTCTTAGTGGAGCCTCTTATCAACCTCCAAAGAAAAACCTCTGTACACTTAGAGGCGGCAAATGGGGAAGAAGGCACTGTTTTATGTCCGATTTTACTCTGTGTAAAGAGAAGCTTGGTGATTTCTCTGAAGATCTAGGAAAATTCATAGATGAGTTTGAGAAATTAATTCTGACCTATAGTTTAACTTGGCAGTATCTGCATATATTGTTGTATCTGTGTTGTACAGTGGAAGAGAAACAATGCATTTTGGGGATGGAGAGGACCCATGCAGAGGAGGTATTGGCTCGTAACCCACACCATAATATATATCAGGCAGGAGGTACAGCAGTTCCAGATCAAGACCCAGAGTGGAACTATCAAAGGAGCAGTGAGGACTTGGGGAGGAGAGATCATAGCGTCACTTGTTTGTTGGAAGGGTTGAAGAAATGTATGCAAAAACCTGTTAATTTTGAAAAGGTTAAGGAAGTTTCTCAGTGTACAGATGAGAATCCAGTTTTGTTTCAATAACATTTCATCTAAGTAATGAGGAAATATATTAACACTGATCCTGCCTCAAGGGAAGGACAAATCATTTTGGGAGTACATTTTATAACCCAGTCTGCTCCTGATATCCATAGGAAACTATAAACAGCAGCTATGGGTCCCCAAACTCCTATGGAGCAGCTTTTGGATGGGGAATTTTTAGTTTTTAATAACAGGGACAAAGCAGAGGAAGCAGAAAGAGCAAGAAGGACCTCCCACAAGGTGTAGCTCTTGGCTGCAGCCTTAAGCTCACCTCCCACATGGGGCTGCCCTCCTGGCCTTGGCCTGAGCAAGGGAAGCTGAAAGGTGGGAAGCCCAAAGTTGAGTGTTTGAGTCACCGTGCCTTGGGCATAAATCAGTGTGTACACTGTAGGAAAACTGGCCATTGTAAGAGGGATTGCCCAGTGTTTTGAAGGGAGCCATTGGCACCCAAACCAAAAATGACTGAAATAGCCAGGCAAGCCCAAGAGTGACGGGGCCTGAGACCTTCTGCCACAGCTCCTGTGAGACAACTAGCTATATCTCTCGAGGAGACATGGGTAACACTTGACATGGCAGGTAAGAATATTAACTTCCTTCTGGAATGCTTACTCTGTTTTGACCCATTATAATGGGTCTATTCACCTCAAAACTGTGTGGTCAAGGGGATAGATGGACAAGCCCATACATGCCATTTTTCCTTTAAGGTGCTCTTCAGGGGCTTTGGTTTTTTCCTGAATGCCCTACCCCCTTGTTGGGAAGGGATTTGTTAACTTAACTGCATACAGTAGTATCTTTTGGAAATCACAAGGTAGATGAGAAATTGCTCCTCCTTCTTTCCTGTGAATAAATATCAGGCTTTGTTGCTAGACGCTCCTGATATCATTCTTAAACTATGCCAGACTTTGAATCCAGCTACCTATTTGCCTGAACCCACAGGCACCCTAGATCATTCTTGTATACAAGTTATGGAGCAAGTTTACTCCAGCCATCCAGATTTAAATGATGAGCCTCTAGATAATCCTGGTTTACAGAAGGAAGTAGCTTTGTGCACCAGGGAAATAGGGCAACAAACTATTAATACGAGGTGCTAATCAGTGGAAAATAGTTCAGTATTTGCATGACTCGACTCATTTGCGAAGAGAGTCCCTATTTCAATTAATGTCCCAGCTTTTTATAGGAAAAGGCTTACTTAAAACAATGAAGCAGGTAACTCGGGCCTGTGAATTATCTGCCTGGAATAACCCAAATAACCAACCTTTACCTCTTCCTCTAGTAAGGCTTGTTCAGCTTAGGGGAACTTACCCTGGTGGAGATTGGCAAGTAGACTATACTCAGATGGCCCCATGTAAAGGATTTAAATATTTGTTAGTATTTGTTGACTCCTTTACCGGTTGGATTGAGGCTTTTCCTACCTGGTCTGAAAAGGCAATTGAGGTTTCTAAACTCTTACTAAAGGAAATACTTCCTAGATTTGGGCTGCCTGAAAGCTTACAGAGTGATAATGGCCCATCTTTCACAGCGACAATTATCCAAAACACATCTTCAGCCCCAAGAATTCGGTACCACCTTTACTCAGCGTGGAGGCCAGTCTTCAGGCCTCCTGAAGTAGTGATTAGTAGAAAAGGCTAATCAAACTCTAAAAAGGACTCTTGCTAAACTATGCCAAGAGACATCAGAAACCTGACTGTCTTTATTGCCTGTAGCCTTATTATGGGTTCGAGTGGCCCCTAAAGGAAATCTGTAGCTCAACCCTTTTGAAATTATGTGTGGAAGGCCTTTCTTAACTATAGACCTCCTAATAGACATTGATACTTTCAAGCTACAGAATTATGCGATCAACTTAGGACAGGGGCAAAATAGACTCCTTGAATATGGAAATCAAAAACTGTCTTCCCCCACTAAGGGAGAGAATCTTTTTATAACACAGGTGGGAGACTGGGTCCTATTAAAAACTTGGAAGGAAGGATCCCCAGAAGATTAACTTTCCCTAATACGGAAGGGACCGTATCAAGTTCTCCTTAGTACCCCAACTGCAGTTAAACTTCTGGGAATAAACAGCTGGGTCCATTTATCTCGAATTAAACCTGTCTCTTATGAAGTCCCACAGACCAACGGAACACAAGAGAATAATCCCATTTATTCCTGTGAACCAATCAGTGACCTCCGACTCCTGTTCAGAAGAAATAAAAGGGATTGCATAACATAAAGATATGGATTTGCATTTTACTTTTAGGTATAAGCTGAAATCATGCAGAGAATAACTTATTTACTGAGTGGGCACAGACTGTAGCCTTGCTACATAATCAGACAAACTGTTGGGTATGTGGAGAATTGCTACTTTCTTCCACTTCCGGGTTGCCCTGGCATATTCAACCAGCCAACCTAAGTTTATGGGGATTTTATTATGATTGGGAAACTGAACATTATAAACATAGCCCCTCTTTTCCCATGTATCATAGCCACATGGGCCTTAGCCCCTTCCCTTCCTATGAAGAGACAAGGAGGCACCTCTTTTTTTAAATTTTTTTTTTTTTGATGGAATCTTGCTCTGTCGCCCAAGCTGGAGTGCAGTAGTGCGATCTCGGCTCACTGCAAGCTCCCCCTCCCGGGTTCACGCCATTCTCCTGCCTCAGCCTCCCGAGTAGCTGGGACTACAGGCACCCGCCACCACGCCCGGCTAATTTTTTGTATTTTTAGTGGAGACGGGGTTTCACTGCGTTAACCAGGATGGTCTGGATCTCCTGACCTCGTGATCCGCCCGCCACGGCCTCCCAAAGTGCTGGGATTACAGGTGTGGGCCACCATGCTCCGGCAAGAAAGCACCTTTTAAATCAAATTAGAAAACAGCTAAACTCCACCCCGTATAGGTTATGCTACACATAATGAATTTGGGTGAATGACAGCTGTTGAAGTGCAGGTATCAGGCAAAGGGCCTCTGTGTTTTGAAAGGCACAATAATAGTCACCACCAGACAGAAGCCCATAATATGAGATGGCTATCATTTCAACAATGTAATCAGACCTTCTTCTAACAGGCCAGATATGGATGGGGGTGGCAAGGTAATTTGCCAAAAATGAATGCCTACCCTTCTCCTTGGGGATGGTTGTGGGCTTGTGGAACGCCTGGCTGGCCATACTTACCTTATAACTGTACTGGAAGGTGTATGTGGGGTTGTCTTTATCTGCTGGGTTGTGTCCTCACCTTATTGGACTCTCTCCCATCTAACTGGCAAATTGTAAAAGCTTGCCATAAGCGACAAAAGCGAGGATCTTGGTGGTTCTGTCTGATGGCTGTATTTTCCCTACTGGCAGCTACAGTCAGTATTGAGTTATGAGTTTAAGCCTTAGCCAAGGACACGGCTATGGTTTTCAATAATGCATCCCATGCCCTTACCTTCCTAACTGAGGAAATTCCTCAGATTAGGCAGGTAGCCTTACAAAACCGTATGACTTGGACATTTTACCAGTGGCCCAAGGGGGCACTTGTGCTTTGATCAAAACTGAATGTTGTGTGTATGTTCCAGAATATTCACAGGTCAATATAACCCAGGCTATGAAAGCTTTAGACACTCACATCTCTGCCATTGGTGCACTATCAGTTGATAGTGTATTGGCTTGGTTCCAACAACTGCCCAGTGTTTGGAAAGCATTCCTGTTTATTCTACTTGGAATGATTTGACTTATTTTGCTTTGCTGTTATGGAATATATTGTGGTTATACTCTTTGTGTAGGAATGCAAAACAAGCTCACTCAATGCTTTCTTAAATTGGACACATTAATCTTCCAGATATCACCTTTTCTCAAAACTCGGAGTTATGAACGACCTTCACCATACCAACGCTCTGACTGAGCTTTGCTCTACCCTGAATGCAAGAGACCCTAATAGTTAGGCAGGAATATCACTGCCCCTGTTCAGCCTGAAGAAGTTACAGAAGATGCATCTTCATCCCTCTGCAACGCTTAGGATTAAGGGTCCTCTTGTAAAGGGAGGGGGGATATGTCATATGCGTTTGAACCAGGGCGACTCCATTTTGAATGAGGGCCAGGAAAATGAGGCTGAGACTTGCTGAACTGCATTCGCAGAAAGTTAGGTGTTCCTAGCCTCTAGATGTTGATGGTTAAAGGAAAAAATTAATAATGTTTACTAAAACAGACCCAGACTGGGGAGTGTCCAGATATCCTGATATCTGGAGAACAAAGGCATTCCTAATTTTGCTTTAAAGATAATAATATCAATTCTTGCAAATATAGTAATTAAGAAAAGTAATCCTTTATCACAAAACACATCTCCCCATATATAGCAGCATTGTACCTAGGGTGGACGCATTCCTCCTCTTACTTTCGGGAACATCCTACTCTCTCTATGAAGCAGCTGTCCTTTCACCACTTTACTTTCTTAATAAACTTGCTTTTGCTTTGCACTGTGGACTCGCCCTGAACTGTTTCTTTCACGAGATCCAAGAAACCTCTCTTGGGGTCTGGATCGGGACCACTTTCTTGTAACAATATAAGTCCTTGCCTCATTCTCTCCTTTGTCAGGAAAATCTAGCTAAGATAGTTTTGACCTTCATTCATTCTCCTTTTCCAAGTTCAGGTGCTCTTTTCCCTTTTCTATCCTCTCTGGTAAAAAGCTTTGTGAAAAGAGAAATAATTTATTTTAATAAACTCTTTAATAACAGTTTTGTATTTATGGAAAAATTGTGAAATAGCACAAAGAGTTCTCACAAATCTGTCAAATACCTGTTTCAGGACTGAACTGGGGTCCATTCACTTGGCACAGTAAAATCAGATAACTACACCAAGGTTTGCAGCAGTAGAAAAAAAAAAAAAAAGGCTTTCACAGCAGGGTGCCACGCAAGGAGACCCAGACAGCTAATGCTCGAATCCTGACTTCCCAAATGGCTTGAAGGCAAGGATTTGTAAAGGTATGTGTACATTTCAGGAAAGCAGAAACTATAGGCAAACTCATAAATCAATACATGGAAGTTACTCATTGATTTACACTCAAGAGGGTGGGATACCTTGAAATGGGTGTTACAGGTCAGAGATAAATTTAACAATTTTCTGATTTGCAATTGGTGAAGAAAGAGAAGATTCTTTACAAAATTTGGGGTAACATTTGTAGAAAAAATGCTAACTGGCTAGAGGGAGTGACTTGCTGCAAGTGCCTCAGGAAGAAACTGAACAAAGAACAATGGTTAAAGTTCAGTCTTCATTGCTTCCATACCTGGGATTGAAGAGCAGGTCCATCCATTTGGTGGTGTTCCTAAGTGGGAGCCTCTGAAAGGCAACCAAGGGACATATGTTAAGGTGTTATCTTTAGTTTCTATGGGGAAAGCAAACATCTGTCTCTGGAGCTTTAACTTCCTTGGCTGTTCTTCAGCTACTATTACCTTCTTGTTTAACAAGTTACTTAATCACTTCTGGGGCTAGCTGGATGCCTGGAATTTTTCTTGAAGGAATTTCAGGATTTTTGTTTATTTTTATGCTTGGTATCCTTGCTCCATCTTATACCAATCCAGATTATCCTGTTATTATATTAGTATGGCACATTTTTTTTTTTTTTTTGCTATTAATGAATGAATGAATATACCTTACTATTAACTAAAGTCTTCAGTATATTGGATATCCGTAGCTTTTACCTAATGCTCCCTCTGCTCCAGGATCCCAACCAAGATGCCTCACTACCTTTAGTGGTCATTACACCTTAGACTGGTCAGATTTCTCCATTGTAACATCGCTCTTTTTCTCTGCTTTCCACACTTTGCTCTTTAGGTGGAAGCTGTTATGCATAGCCCACATAGGAGGGATAAGAAGTTATGCTCCATATCCTTGAGGCAAAACTATCTGGACAAATTATTTGAAATTCTTCTGACCAGGAGATTGGTCTATTCTGCTCCATTTGTTTATTTTAGTTATTTATTTATATTACCATGGACTTATGGACATTTATTATAGTTTGGGTTGTAATCCAAAATTACTTTATTTTCTTGCACAAGTGGTTTCTTCCTGGAGCACTGGAGCTCTTTCAGTTGTGTTCTGTGTTCTTTCCACATAACTCCATCGTTGTGTGTTGTATTACATTGTTACCTTACAAGATGTTCCAGTTTATCTTGTAAAGTTTCTGCCACAGTCTTAAAATCTGCTTTCTCCAAGATGTCCTAGTTCTTTTTATTGGAAAGTGGTGGCAGACACCAAGATGTGGGTGTTAAAATGCTCTGAAAACCTTTTTAATTCCCTTATATTAATTGGAAAACTGGGTTCCTTTTGTCATTTGCTTTACCTGAGTCTGTCAATCATTCCTCCTTTCAGGGGATGCGGTATCTTTTCCAACTGATTATCAACTGTTCTTAGGACCACTTGTTTCCTCCCTCATTCTCGTCCTAACTACACTTAATTTTCCTATGAGTGTGCATTTTATCACTTTGAGAAAATGGAACCAGATGTGCATAACCATGGAAATCCCTGGCTCAACCCTATTCCATATCACACAGAATTAGCTAGCTTTATGGAATAATGAAATAGGCTTCTAAAAGGTCAGTTAAAATAACAACTTATTTACCTAATGGACATATATTGAACCTAGGCCAGCTGGAAAATCCAGCTCAGCTGATTGGTGCAAAGATCTCCAAACCCTATGTCTGGGAGAAGGAGGCTTTGGAGTTCTTCTTGGCATAAAAATCAGACTTGCTCCCTTCCCTATCTGCAAAAGTAGAGACGCAGGCAGTTCCCCGTGAGCCATGTGAACACCTCCTGTAGGAGAGCTACCGTACCCAGTGCCTGAACCCACCTATGCCTGTTTTTCTTGCTGCCAGTATTTTCACAAATAAAAACTAAAAATTATATTTAAAAAATAAAATGACAATTTAAAGACAAATTCTGTGGAGTTGGAGTGTTCTCCTCTAGGATTCAGTATATCCAACAAACCAATATCTTATACTGTGTCCCCATTAGGTAGGAACACAGCTCAAAGAACCAAAAGGTGAAATTTGGATGGGTCCATCTTACAATAATTGTATTGTGGAATTTATCTTTTGCATCCATGCAACAACCTTAGGCATCGTTGGTTTGGAGGTTCTGGTTCCCAGAGAATAAAACATTTATGTGAGAGGATGAATAAAGTTTTCCAGTAGGATGTTATTGATCCTGATTATCGTAAAGATCTAACTTTGTTACTACATTTAGTGATGGGGAGCATTATCCAGGGATCTCAATGGTACACTGGAGTGTCTTTTTGTATTTTTCATGCTCAGTAAAAAGGATGAATGGACAATTGCAGTAAACATAGCCTGCTGAGTGTAGGTCAATTAGAAAATGAAACTTCTCAGGAAAAAAATATGTGTGTTACCTTAACAGGAAAACATCTAGATCCACTGAAATTCTGGCTGAGGGCAAGGAACATTTGGAATGGATGGTGGAAATAGAGGATGATAAATTGAATATAAGTTATGGATTTGGGACTAGTTGCCGTAGTAAAGACTAACTCGTTTAATCATTTCATGTCAGGTCCTTTGTGAAGACTAAGCTTACTACCATCCTAAGGGCTCTTTGACGGAAAGAATCTATTTAGGGCATAAACTTAGATCCAAGTGGCTCAAGAAATGGACTGTGTTAGACTTCTTTGATAGATTTCCTGGTTAGATTTCTGTCTCTGATGACCTCACTGAGCTTCAATTAAACAATGGGTTTCTTGCTTACTCCCTAGGAACTTTCTGGTACTGTCATGTAGGATGCTTAAAGGAGCCCACTCAACCTTCCTGGTGCATGATCAAACCTGGATCCAATTTGGTGATGGAGCTCCATTGAGTTTCTGGTTGGCAATTATGGCAATAGTATGTTTCAGAAGATCCTGGAAAAATCTAGTTCCCATTACACAGGGGTGACCTTGATGTCTCACCCTTATATTAGCTTTACCTCCTTCCCTGTCTTACTCTGTCAGCTTCTCACTCTTCCTGGCTTACCTGCCCCATAAACTGCCTACTCAAATGCCCTGCATCAAGTTCAGGTTTTGTGGTAATCCAAATTAAAACAGATGGGCAGATCTGCAGTGGCCTGAGGGAAAGAGATAGAAAATTTCATGAGTAAAGAACTTGACTTATAATGAAAAATCTCACTGTAGATTAAGCACTGGGTTCTAAATATTTTGTTTTTTCCAAATTCCATTGTGTGGGTAGTTTTTTCCCCCTTTTTTTCTCATTCTTTCATCCACAATTTTTTTTTATTAAGTTCCAATTAAAAGTCAGGCTGTATATAACAAACTCTGGGGAATAATGAACTTAATGAGCTTATGAGGTCTTGGTATGATGAAGAGACCTATGGAATTCTCTGTATGTGTGCATGTGTCTGCACAATGCATTCACTGCACCAAGAGCTTGGTGATGCAGGTGGACAGTACTGGGAATCTTATTAGAAATGACTTTCAGATCTTCTCCCATATGCTCTTGGGTTCATATTAAAGGGTAAGGCATGATCACGAGGCAGCTGTGTGACAGCAAGAATTACTTGGCTGTTACTAAATTGCTCTCACCAGAGAGACTGAACCACTGAGACACACATGAGTTGAGGTATTCCCCATTATCCCTGATGAGACACCTGAGGCCTAACAATTCTGTCTGCCTTCCAAACAGGCTCCCTGCAATCCACTGCCCTTGTCTAGATCACTTAGGCTCATTAGCCTCCAAAATGTGAGCATGATGCAGAATCATCAGTGGCTTTGAAATAAACTAACAAGGAAATTATTCTTATGGTTTTCTATATTATTCAGAGTCAGCAATTGACTTGGCAATCAATCAACAGCATTAAGAGCCAGGGTCAGATGCACTGACATTTAGCAAGTGGGAAGAAGCATTTGACCAACTGAAGGCATTTCCAGTGGCGCTGTGGCCATGTCACAGCAGGTGAACATGAAGACACACATATATGTGGCAGAACATACTTATGGATCAAAACACACATGCATGTGTACACACCCACACATGCACACACGTACATTCTGCCTTCTGTTCTAGTAGGAGAGAGTATAGTGATGTGGAAAAGAGCACCAGCCCTGGGGAGAAAGTGCCTGGGTCTGAAAACTCGTGTGGCCCTTTAGTAGATGAATTTGGAGATAATGTCACTGGTTTCTATGAGAATTAAAAAATATTATTTATAAAAGATACATTATAGGTGCCTACAGGTGATAAATACTATTGTAACTGAATTTAAATGTGTTTCACATGTCACATGACAGTATAAAAAGACAGATGACAGGGAGAAAGATGAAGTCTTGAAATAAATACATGAAGTAAACGAGCAGAAGATGAGACACTTTTATCCAGAAACCCAGAGGTCTAGAGGAGAATTTCACCCAGTACCAGGTGCCAGGGAACCTAATTTTGTTTTATCCCTTTTTTTTTTTTTTTTTCATTTTGCCATTGATAATATCTTTTGCACTTTCTCAGGGTTTCAAGTTTTCCTGAAAATGGGGACATTTTACCTTATATTTTCCTCTTCTTATTTGTCTTTTCTATTCTAGTCTGGTTAGATGAATCCCATTTTCCTTAAGGGACTGGTTCAAGTATCTTGTTCTCTGAGAATTATTTCCCAGCTTGTGGCTCTAGGTCATTCCCCCTTTGACTTCCAGTAGCATCTATGGCCTGCTCCAGCAGCCATGGAGCTCTTCTGCGGGTACTTAGTTAAGGCACACAAAGAAAAAAGGTCTCTCTAAGAAGGCTGTAAGCACATAGAGGGCTGGACCTTATTTATCTTCACATCTCTTATGCTGAATATAAGCCTTCATGTATAATAGGGACTTCATAAATGATTTATTTTGCTATTGACGATGATGATGGTATCTCCAAGATATATTGTGCTGTTAATAACACCCTTTGAAGCCTTCTCAATGAACATCTCCATGGAGATGAGTAAAGGGCACACATCTACATTATTAACTGCCATTGATTTAATAAAATTTCTTAGTTTTATATGGTACTTAATAGGATTTCTCTCATCTCACATAGTATCTCTAACAAAAACATTAATAATAAGCTCCTTAGATATCCCCATGAGGTAGAAAAAAAGCTACATTATTCCTATTGGACAGATAATAACTAACATTGAATGAGGGTTGACTGTATTCTGGGTGCCGTTTTAAATGTTTTTCTTATGAAAACTCATTTGATCTTTCTGACAACCTGATCTAATGGGTACTATTATTATGAGTTTTATTTTACAGATAGAGGAAGTGAGATGTAAGAGGTAGATTACATTTTGTACACAAGCGTTTACCTCCTTTCATGTAAGAGGACCAAGGATCCCTGCCCTTTGCTGTTTGACTTGTTTATCCTCCATATGAAGGGAATATACAGTCATGTGCCACTGATGAACTGCATCTAGGACAGTGGTCCCATAAGATTTTCATGAAACTGAAAAATTCCTGTTGCTTAGTGCTGTCATAGTCAACATAATGTACTGCAATGTGTTACTCATGTTTGTGGTGATGCTTGTGTAGAAAAACCCATTGCATTGCCAGTCATATAAAAGTCTAGCACATGCAATTACGTACAGTATGTAATTCTTGATAATGATAACATATGACTATTACTGGCTTATATGTTTGCCATACTTGTTATCATTATGTGAGAGTGTACCCCTTCAACTTATTGAAAAACAGGTAAAACAGCCTCAGGCAGGTCCTTCAGGAGGTTTCTCAGAGGAAGGCATGGTTGTCAGAGGAGATGACAGCTCCATATGTGTTACTGACCTGAGGACCTTCCAGAGGGACAAGATGTAGAGGTGAAAGACAGTGATATTGATGATCCTGACCCTGTGTAGGCCTATGCTAATGTGTATGTGGGTGTGTGTCTTAGTGCTTAACAAAAAAAGTTTAAAAAGTGAAAATATAAAAAAATTAAAACAGAAAACTTTAAAAATAAGAATATAAAGAAAACTTTTTTTATACTGTTGTACAATGTATTTGTGTTTTAAGGTAATTGTTATTAGAAAACAGCCAAAAAGTTAAAAAAAATAAAATTTTATAAAGTAAAAAAGTCATGGTAAGCTAAGGTTAATTTATAGAAGAAAGAAAATTTTTTAAAATACATTTAGTGTAGACTAAGTATAGTGTTTGTAAATTCTATAGCAGTATACAGTAATACCCTAGGCCTTCACATTCACTCACCCCTTGCATTAGTCTGTTCTCACATTGCTATGAAGAACTACCTGAGGCTGGTTGATTTATGAAGAAAATAGGTTTAATTGACTTACAGTTCTGCAGGCTGTACAGGAAGCATGGCTAAGGAGGCCTTAGGAGAGTTATGATCATAGCAGAAGGCAAAGGGGAAGCAGGCACATCCTACATGGCTGGAGCAGGAGGAAGAGAGAGAAGAGGGAGATGCTACACACTTTTAAACCAGATCTCCCGAGAACTCACTAGCACAAGAACAGCAGGGGGGAATTCTGCCCTCATGATCCCATCACCTCCCATCAGGCCCCTCCTCCAACAATGGGGATTACATTTCTACATGGGATTTGGGCAGGGACACAAATCCAAACAATATCATTACTCATCCACTGACCTCCCAGAACAACTTGCATTCCTGCAAGCTCCATTCATGGTAAGAGGCCTGGACAGGTGTATTATTTTCTGTCTCTTATACTGTACTTTTACTGTACCTTTTCTATGCTTAGATAAACAAATACTATTGTATTCCAGTTGCTTACAATATTCAGTACAGTATCATGCTGCACAAGTTTGTAACCTAGGAGCAATAGGCTGCACCATACAGCCTAGGTATGTAGTAGGCTACACCGTCTACAGCTGTGTAAGTACACTCAGATGTTTGTACAATGACAAAATTTCCTAATGATGCATTTCTCAGAATATATCCTCATTGTTAAGTGACACCTAATGGTACTCCTTTGCATTTTGATATCATTGTTGAAGCCAATGAAATGTGAGTGGAAGAGACAATAGGCCCTTCTCAGCCAAATGCTGGAAGATCTGTCACGTGGCTGGACCTGGCTTTTTTATATCATATATCTGCTATGTGGCCAAGATGTAGGCTTTATCTCAGCTAAATTCCTCAATGAAGAAGATATAGGGAGCCAAGCCTCAGAGCTATAGGTAATCTATAAGCCATAATGCAAATGACTGAGAAATAAACCTTTATTGTGATAAACACTGAGATTTTGTTCTTGTTATACAGCACATGAAAGAATAAGCTACCTAATACAGAAACTTCAAGAAACTTGCTCAAGGTTTCCTGGTGGCAAAGCTTGGATTGAAAATTAAGCAGTCCGGCTTGCAAAGTCACGTATTTAACTAGTATGTAATACTGCTTCATAACACATAGACACTCTGAGGCCCAGAGAGGTAATCATCTTAGCTTGTCTAATCATACATAAAACACTTGACCAAATTGGGACCGTTACTGTATGCCCTGAGCTCTTCCCATGACATAGGATTTTGACTTAAAAAATTATTGCTACTGTGCCTGGAAGGTAGTGCTCTGTTCTGTTTCTATCACAAGAAAAGTTTGGAATTCATTCCTATGCTTCATGGCCTGGCTGCAAAATGATTCTCTGAGGTGGAGCTAGAGCTGGCTCTTCAGCATTCAGGCCGTGTCTCTGCAGCCGTCCTCCTTCTTGGGGATTATTTATGAGGGATGAAGGAAGAAGGGGGGCTGCGCACCGTTATTTGTTTTCTGCAAAGCTAGGGGATTGGAAATGTTTTAGAAACATAACTGGTTGACACAAAGGATAAAAAGTTAAACATACAGAACCCAACATGTCCTCTCTGGGGACCCCTGTCTGGCTAACAGTGGGATTCACTCCGACAGTGTACCGCAGACTGAATGAGGAAAAGACAACCCCATTCAAACAAAGGCTGGAATACAATGGTTTTGAAGGCCTCATACTGAGTTCTGTGAGCGTGTTCAAGAGACAATGCCGTTTGAATGCTAGTTGGGGCCTTATGCAGAGAGAGTCTGGCGGTCTGGGGTCACAACGCTTGAGAAATGAATTCAGGGGTTTCTTGCTGGGTTGCCTGTGTTCATAAGCATCACTAGGAATTGGAGAGGACTTTGTTTTGAGAAATGCCCACCTCTCCCTACCCCCACCAGAAACACATGCACACATTTCAGAGTAACAAAATGTAGAGTACACTACTGCAACAATTTGCTTCAAAACACTTTTCTAATTTTACCCTTTTGAGATGCTTACCAAAATGGCAAGATCTTGATGGTACTAGCTGTTTTATTTTCTATTGCCTTACAGATTGCAGCATCAGCAAAATGGCTCCTAGGGTATCCCATCTCTAACAGTAGAGATTTTGATCAGATGATATTTGTGGCCCAGAAATGTTCAGTGGACTTGCCTCAGAGTGTGTTAGAGGTAACCAGCAAACGAACCAGTGTGAAGAAACCCAGGGCAAAGAACCTTCTCAGAGGTATCTGTACCTCTGAGAAAGCAAAACCTAGACCTTGCCCTATTGAATAAAGAATAATCACATTACATACCATGAATGGAAAGAAAAACCATTCTGAATCCTGAGATAAACTCAAAGCAGGAACACCCTATCTGGGACTGATCTCCCAGATAAATGAAGCCCTGTGGTCTAGTTAGTTCCCAACTCTCTTGTATGGTTTGGCTGTGTCCCCATCCAAATAGCATCTTGAATTGTAGTTCCCATAATCCCCACATGTCATGGGAGGGAGCCGGTAAGAGGTAATTTAATCCTGGGGGCAGTCATCCTTGTGCTGTTTTCCTGCTAGTGAGTTATCATGAGATCTGATGGTTTCATAAGGGGCTTTTTCCTCTTTTGCTTGGCACTATCTCCTTGCTGCAGCTATGTGAAGAAGAACATATTTTCTTCCCTTTCTGCCATGACTGTAGGTTTCCTGAGTCCTGGAAACCTACAGTCATGGCAGAAGGTGAAGCAAACATGTCCCCTTTAATTTACTGTGAGTCAATTAAACCTTTTTCCTTTATAAATTACCCAGTCTCAGGTTTGTCTTTATTAGCAGCATTAGAATGGACTAATACACTCTCTAATGAAAACTCTTTCCCTGACTTTTGGAAACCGTCCTTTTGCAGTCACGTGATGACGTCTGCGTTTGGGATAATTATGTGAAGAAACTGATGTTTTTCCACCACCAACAGGCTTACCGTGCTAGATCAGGTTTCCCAAGAATCAGATATGAAAACAGGATTAGAGGTGCCAGAGTTTTTTTTTTTTTTGGCAGGGAGCAGGGGTGGGGGTGGGGGAATGTCTGGAAAGAAATGTCAGGAAGAATTAAAAAGAGCCCTGAGACCACTATGCAGATTTGACACCTGTGAGAACAGGGAGAGAAGGAAGGAATGGCCAGAAATCGCCTCATATTGCAGTGTAGCTCTGTGAAAGTCTTGGCCAGACTGATGGGGAGTCTCAAGCCAAAGCTGTCCATTGGAAGAATTCCATAGACAAAAATTGCCTGCTTCAGGTACTTCCTTATTCTCAGTGACTGGTGAGGAACAGCTCAGGGAAGCATGTCCTGGTGTGAACACCACAGTGGATTAGAGGATGTGGCATTGGCTACCATTCCCTGCAGAAGGTTCTCTGGAACCTCTATATTTCCTGCAGTAGATTTTCTGGAAGGGAAGTAGGTTCTCTGGAGCTTCTATGTTCCCTGAGGTTGGTTCTCTGGAAGGGAGATTGGGCCTCTAGACTTCGGTAATCTAGTACATGTTTTCTCCTTAAAACCTGCCTTAATCTTTATTTGAGAATCCAGTTCTTCAGAAGTCTGGAATTCCTTGCAAAACATTGCAAAGAAGAGTAATTTAATACTCTTAATACTCTAGTCTCTGTGTAATATTGAAACATAATTTATTAAATGCCACTTTAAGTGTCAGCAGCTGTAGATGTTGGGTGTAGCAGTGAATAAAACATAAAATTCCTGCCGTCCTGTAATGAACATGCTCCGAGTGGGAGGAAGCAGACCATCCACATGTAAATGTTTTGAAGTGGTCAATTAGTATTTACAGTTTTACATTTTACCTTTAAGGCCATAATCTATTTTCAATTTTTGTATGTTTCACAAGATCTTGAGATTTTCCTTTTTGCTTATGGATGTCAATTGTTCCAACACCATTTGTCGAAAAGACTTTCTTCCGTGGAATTGCCTTTGTGGTATTTGTCAAAAATCAGTTGGGCATATTTGTGCTGTTCTTGATTATTGTAACTACATAATAAATCTTAATATTGATTTTGCCGTTCCACTATATTCTTGATTTTGCAAAATTGCTTTAGCTATTCTAGTTAGTTTGCTTTTCCATCTAGACTTTAGAATCTTACCTATCTCTATAAAAGTCTTGCTTGTATTTTGATGTTTTTTGCTTATTACCGGTTTTAAGCAATTTGATTATGATGCACTTTTATTTAGTTTTGTCCATGGTTTTGTTCTTGGAGCTCATCTAACTTCATGGATCTGTGGGTTTATAATTTTCATCAAATTTGGAAAACTTTTAGCCATTCTTTTCCAGATATATTTTGTTTTCCTCTTCCACAGTCTCTGATCATCCATCTATTAAGCTGCTTGAAGTTGAAGTTGTCTAATAGCACACTGATGCTCTTTTTATTTTCTAAAAAGATTTTTTTTCTCTCTGAATCTCATTTTAGTTTCTATTGCTGCGTTCCCTAGTCTTTTCTTCTGCAATATCTAATCTGCTGTTAATCCCATCTAGTGTATTTTTCATCTCACATATTGCAGTTTTCACCTTGAAAGTTGTATTTGAGTGGTTTTTAAAATATCTCCTATGTCTTTACTTAACATTTGAACATACGGATCACAGTTATAATAGCTTTTTTAATGTATTTGCCTGCTAATTCTAACATCTGTGTCCATTCTGGTTTCATTCTGATTGATTACTTCTTCTTCTCATTCAGGACCATATTTTCCTGCTTCTTTGCATATCCAATATTGTGAATTTTGCTTTTTTGGATGCTAGGTATTTTTGTATTCTTACATGTATTTTTTAAGCTTTGTTTTGGGTTGCAGATAAATTACTTGGAAACAATTTGTTCCTTTCATTTCTCACTTTTAAGGTTTGTTAGGTAAGCCATGCTAGGCCTAAGACTATTTTCCACTATCTGAACAAGACTATTCTGAGTACTACAACATCCTGTCACTCATCATGTTTTTCAATCTGAATGATGGGAACAGGCACTATTTTGGACCTGCTCGAGCCCAGGTCCAGTTTCCTTGCATCTTTCTGGATGGTTCTTTCCTGGGCCGTAGAGGACTTTCTCATTATCATCTGTAGGTTTCTGGCATTTTTTTGGCATGACTTTCTCTTTCCTAGCTGCTTTGATGTCCAAGGACTCTCGGCTCTGGCTCCTTGACCCTGGGACCATGCCATATTTTGGGTTCCTTCTTCCTGTGTTTTTTTTTTTTTTTTTCCCGAGAGAGAGTCTGGCTCTCTTGCCCAGGCTGAGTGCAGTGGCACAATCTTGGCTCACTGCAACCTCCACTTCCTGGGTTCAAGCGATTCTCCTGCCTCAGCTTCCTGAGTAGCTGGGATTACAGGCATGCACCACCATGCCCAGCTAATTTTTGGTTTTTTAGTAAAGATGGAGTTTCACCATGTTGGGCAGGCTGGTCTCAAACTCCCTGTGTTGTATTCTCAAAACATGTTTCAGGCCATTAACAGGGACAGTTGTAAGGTTCACCTTATTAGTTTTTCATTTCTCAGAGATTACTATCCTTATTGTCCATATGTAGTATTTAAAAATGATTGTTGCACATCTTCTGTCCATTTTTTGGTTGTTTCAGGTAGGAGGATAAATGCAGTCCTTGTCACTCTCTTTAGCCATAAGAAGTTACCTAGGTAAATTTCTTTTTTCCCATGCAAACCTATGCCCAACCGTTTGTGACTTTGGTAGAAAAGGGCAGAGAAAATCTGAAAGTGAGAGAACTACTTTTAACAATGATACTATTGTATTTACATTCTCTGTTCTTACAGTTTTCTAGACTAGCTACACAAATTGAAGGTCTGAACTGGGTAACTAATAAGCATGATTGTGAGGCTTTTTCTTATCTCATAGTTGAACAAGTTTAAAGATGATGCAACAATCTGAAGCATTAAGACGACAGACAGAATTCCATCTTTTTGGGGTTTTCATCAATTACACTGAAACTTTATAAGGAGTTTTCTTAATTTGACTGCAAAGCTTACCCATTAGACATCCATATTTGCATGTCCTACAATACTCACAGCATATTAAAAAATGTGTTCTCATTCACTACAGACTGTCTTTAGACTTTTCCCATTTATTTTCACAGCGTCAGCTTTCTTCAATCTTGAAACATTGACTCCTTTATTTTTTGCTTACATTTCAGATGCATTTATTGATTCACCTTGTCTTGTTTCTTTCTTTAAAATAGTCACTGAATTATCCTATTACCATGTTTCTGTTATTCTAGATTGAGTTTCCTTTTTATAATTCTTAACAAAGACTCTCTGCTTTTTGAGTCCTCAGTCAGAATCTACTGTAGAGAGCACTGATGTATCAGACTTCCCCACTTTCCACTTTAATCATGCCACTGCCTTTTCTTAGCATTTAGCTCCCACTAAAATATGACTCTACCTGTCATTAATTATTGTGCCAACTCTCACTTCTTTGTTTTATTAATGTAGTCCTATATCAATTCAACAAATATTTATCAAGTGCTTACTCTGAGAAGAGCACTGGGCTTATGGGTACAAATGGTATTCCATACATTCATGGGCTTTTATTCTAATTGGGAAGCCAATATAGTGACATGCATTAAATATCAGTAAAAAAAAATGTGTAACAAGTCACTATGTGTTTAAGTTGAAAGGCTAGTGTAGAAAGCAAATACAAATGATCCAGTCATCTGTTGGGAGGGCTTACTTTAGACTAGAGTGGGCATAGAATGGAAACCTCATTAAGGATGTCAGTGACAAGTGTCTTGAAGAATAAATAATATTTGTTCTAGTTGAAAGAAATATGAGGGGAAACATCTCACTTATGGTAAACATATAAGCAGAAATATGAAGGTAGACATTCTTGATTTATGTACTGAAGCATTAGCCTAAGACTTAGTTTATTGCTTTCCTATGTGTTCATGTGCTCCAATAGTGACAATATAATCTCTCCCTCTTTTGAAGTGCTACAGGATAATTATTGTTTTAAACAAGTGAGCACTTGATTATATTCTGCTTTGCATTATTCTCTAATGCAGACATGTAGATTGAAGGTACCTCATGGAGGGTTTTGAGTACCTTAGTACATCCTCTAGTAATAATTATTATTGTAAGGATTGCTAGTTAGGCTCTTCTTTTGTGTTGGGCTTTTACGCGTTATCTCATTTAAATCTTCATAGTATTGCTAGATACATAGTACTATTCCAAGCTGAGAGATGAGAATAAATCTCAGAGATTTTACAGGGCATATAATGAAGCTGGGGTGAGATGTGATTGCATCTTTACCTGGCTTCAGGGTCAAGGCATGTCCTTTTTCAGTCCCACCTCGTTGCCTGCCTTGGTGCACATCACAGGTGATAAATTTCTGGAGACAGATGGACGACTTGGGAAAACGAGGGTGAGAGAGGTACAAATCAGATGTAGGGAGACTAAAGAGTATATTTTGGTGATCAATGTCTTAGTAAGGATTGTAGACAAAACAACAGGAGGAAGATGAAATGTATGAAAAACATGGATAGAAGTCGTGTGGATGGAACTAAAAAATACCTCAGATTGCCTGGCTTATAGAAATACAAATGTGAGGAAGGAGGGCTTCTTGTATGGAGAAAGACATCATGATCGATTTTGCACTTGTTAATTTACATATAATTATTGAAAGTGTGAATGATAATGTTTAAAAACACAAGCAGAACTTGAGAAAGAGGTTAGACTGACAATATGGAAGCAAAGATTTGGCATAAAATGCATGGGCTTATAATCGGAGTAGTTCCTTGAGAGAGAAAAGAGGATACAAATCTGTGGAGTTCTGGAAACTAAGCCTCGAGAATTACTGTAGTTTGAAGCTATGAGGAGGAAGAGGCATCCATGGGAAAAACAAACACAACCACAACAGCATTTGCTATGCCTAGGGATTCCGAATAGTTTTATAGCAAATAGGCCTTCTCTAGGAAGCATTAGCCTAAGAATTAGTTTATTGCTTTCCCATGTGTTCATGGGCTCCAATAGTGACAATATAATCTCTTCCTCTTTTGAAGTGCTGCAGGATAATTATCTGTTCTAAACAAGTGAGAACTTGATTATATTCTGCCTTGCATTGTTCTCTAATTTTTTTCTCTCTGCATAACTCTTGTCCCTCTGGTCATAAGAGCAGGGACCATGTCTTCTGCTTTTCATATTTGCTGTAGTATTTGACAATGCTGAGCACAGAGTATTCTATTAGTAAATACTCAGATTTACGTGCAGCATGCAACTGAGTAAAAATATCTGTACTGATGTAGTCCTTATAAGTTTTCTTAGGTAGGTCCTGAAAGTTGACAATAGATATAAATCATACTGTTCTTCATTGATAAGTGATGTAATTAAGGTAAATAAGCAGCAGCAAAGCCGGTACTGTTATTTTGTTGTTATTTAATCAAACCATGTATCTATTCAGCTCCTTTATGCCAAGTAGCAGGGAACCATAAAAGACAAACTCCACAAACTCTGCTTGCTGGGAGGAAGTTGCTGAGATTGGCTTTAGACCTGAAATAATTCTCGGAAGGGTGAATAAAAATGTCCAGAATTCACCTGGGAGAAGATGAGTGAGCTTGCGAAAGAGGTTACGTTGGCAGTGAAGCAAGTCCGAAGGTGAAACCATAAGACCCATGACAGATAAAAGATAATTCTTTGTACTACAGTTTTTTTTTTCATGTGCTTATGATATTAGAGTGAAGCATGTAATTGTTTGAAGATCTTGCTTTACTAGTGAGAGCTTATGGTAATGTTGAGACTTTAAAGAATTTATTTTGAAGCACTTAGGAATGCTTTTTAGAATATCTGCAGCTAGAAATCCCATACTACTTAATTTATAGGCCTAAGAACTTGATTTAAAGTGCCACTATAAAACGGTGCATTATTATAGGGAATCATGTTACTGTGTATTAAATATAACACTCAGAAGAAAATGGCCATGTGTTTGATATAATTTATTGAACTGACAAACATTAATTGAGCATCTTCTATGTTACAGGCATTGTGCTAGGTACAGATTGAGTATCCCTCATGTGAAAATCTGAAATCCTCCAAAATCTGAAACTTTTTGAGTGCTGGTGAAGTGGCGTCATTGTCTGGGGTGATACCTGAGGTTTATTGTCCCACAGACATGGAAAATTAGGATGCAGACACATCAGGATGAGATTCAGAGGGGAAGTTTAATAGGTGAAAGAAAGAGAAAAGCTCTCTCTGCTGCAGAGAGTGGGGTCCCCGAGAAAATGGGTTGCCGCTTCCACAGTGAACAGTAAGAAGTTTTATAGATAAGCTTGAGGAGGCGGTGTTTGATTTACATAGGGCACAGAAGATTGGTCAGACCAGTTGCACCATTTGCATAGTGCACGACAATCTGGCCACCTCCACTTTAATCTTTTATTATGCAGATGGGTTCTCTACCTGGCCAGTACCATATTGCCTGTTCCTTACTGTACACGTGGTGACAAAGAAAAGGGAAAGTGGAACCGTCATGTTGAGCCTCCAGGTAGCCCTTTTCCATTGGCACAGCTGCTGGCATTCACCCGAGCAAGCTTCTAGTTTGCTTATCTATGTCTGCAGCTCAGTTTTTCAGGCTGCTCTTTGTTAGAAAACAAATAAATGAGGAGCTGCTTTTTATTAAAAGGGAAATTTTGCTGACAACTCCTTTACTGTATCTGCCTAAATAATTTCTATCTAGCTCCTGTATCACCGGCATGTTGCTCAAAGAAAGTGATCATTGGAGCATTTTGGATTTTGAATTTTTTAATTAGGAATACTGAACTGGTAAGCATAATTCTAATATTCCAGAATCTGAAAAAATTGGATATCCAAAACACTTCTGGTCCCAAGCAGATCAGGGATGGTAACATTTACTAGAAACATAAAAACGAACAAATATTCTCAACCACCAAAGAGTTTACAATCTAGAAGGGAGATTTTTTTCTTTTTTTTTGAGACGGAGTCTGGCTCTGTTGCCCAGGCTGGAGTGCAGTGGCTCAATCTCGGCTCACTGCAAGCTCTGCCTCCAAATTATTACAGTACAAACATTCTTGGTAGACTAGAGGTCATGAGACATTGAGATTTAGTAAGAAAAAAAGGTCTTTGCAGTTAGATTTGAGTGTGATGTTTGGTTTTTACCTCTTTCAGAGTTGTGCGAATTTGAACAATGTGTTTAACCTCTGAAGCTCATTTTCTTAATCTATGAAATAAGGAGAATCAAGCCTGCCATGCAGAGTTCTTATGAGCATTGATGATAATGCATTAGCTCTTACAACAGTGCCTAGTATAGAGTGGACAGTTCCCAGGAATGATTGTTGTTGTGCAAATAGTAATGGTGATGATGGTGAGGCTGCTGATAAAGCAGCTCAAAGAGCTATAGGAAAATCAAGGAGGAAGCCCAAAACTAGGATTAGAGAGATTAAAGGAAGCTTCACAGAAGAGGTGGATGATGTAGTTGCTACAGGCCAGATAGGCCCAAAGAAATGTACCCAGATGACTGAAAGTAGATTCAAAATGGCTGGAATGAAGTTAACTCCAACATAAAAACTACTGTGTTATTGTTTTAGAACCAGGCTTCAAAAGTGGCTTCCATATATACATAAAAGATATATGTGTGTGTGTGCGTATATATATATTGCCATACATTTTATATATAAATATCCATATTTTATATATATCCATATATATAAAAGACATATATCTTTTTTCTTTCCCCAATATATATATCTATATATATAGAGATATATATATATAAAATTTGTCTTCCTGAAATAATTGAAAAATTGTGTTGGAAAAAGTGTCAACAAGAACTTTTATTTAGAACTCAAAAGGACCTCACCAGTTTTCTAGTTCCACCTTTTCACTTTACTAATGAGAACATCAAGGTTGAGAGTAGGTGAGAGACTTGCCTACGGTCACCTCGTTAGGTAGTGGCAGAGCAGGAATCTGAACATGACAAGGCTGACTCAATCTAGTGTGATTTCTACCCCAGTCTGCCTCGATAATGAGAAAGCAGTGCCTATTAGCACACTTCCGTTGTTATCATTGCAACAGCATGTCAAGTAACTTTATATTTCTATAACATTTTGAACTTTTCAAAATACTTTCACATCTGCTATCTAATTTGATTCTCACAATAGCCTGTGAGGTATTTATAAAGTAATTTCATTTGCAAAATGCAACAGAGATAACACTCTAAATTACAGTAGGCCCCAAAATGTAAAAGAGAATATTTCGAATCAGACAGATGGAGAAAATGTTGATTATTCTCCAATATTGAATTCTAGGTCAGAAATGGGGGAAATATGATAGAGAACTTCGCGGATGAGGTCTTTAAACATGTTAGACTTCTTGAAATAGTCATAAATTTTAGTGGTGCTTCTATGAGGTTTCACAAATTTACATTTGTGTGACTCTGATGTGCAGAGCCATTGTGCCTTCTTTATTTTGCCTATTCAGGTGTTATTCTGATACCACACTGCTGCTTAATGGAGACAAAATTTAGTCTGGCACCTGAGGTGTGCGGGGGCCAGATAGGGATGGGAGATTAGCTCTGGTTTTGTGAATATGTTACCTAGTGATGAACCCAAGGTGTCTGTTTTTCTATGCTGTTGTTAGTTTTTCATTAGACTCCCTGAAATTCATCACATCTCTCTATCAGGAGGATTAATTTTCTATTGAGAACCTCCTTCCTTTCCTATGTATAGGAAAAAATAATATCTCTCATATTATTATATCTTTGAAAATATTTAGGTCAAATAAACCTAGAATGGGGCAGTGTACTGTAGCTGTTACAATGTGTAGTGCAGCCTCTGAAGTCAAGCTGCCTGGACTTTGTTCATGGCTGGACTCCACCAAAAAACAGGGCATGGAAAATTTATCCAAATCTCCCTTTTGTGTTCATTTTACATGAGTAATCCACCAGAAGCCCTTAGAACAAGGTCTGATTTCCTGTTAATAAAATGAATATAGCTACTTAGAGCAGTGCCTGCCATATAATTATATGAGATAGCTATTTAATATGGATGTTATTAATATCTTTACTTATAAACTAAGACATTAGTTTTATTAGGCCAAAATATATATTCCCTGTGTCTGTCCTGAGCTAAATATCGCTTGCCCAAAGCCTTCCTTCTAGGGGGGAGAATTAAGGATGAATGGGTCCTTTCTCTCCATTTTCTAGAATATTGTTTTCTGTAGTGCCTTCAGCCTCTATAATGCACTTGTATGTGATTTATGCTCAATAACTGAATGAATGTTGAGTGAATAGTTTTTTTTTTTCCAGTTATCAACGTCTCCCTCTATTCAAGAGCTTAGAACTATTTACTTTGTAAAATATTGCATGCAACTGCCATTTCAACACTTACAATATCATTAGAGAACAAACTCCTGTAAAGCAGTGGCAGGAAGGTGGCTGGTAACAGGTTTATTACGCAAGCCCTGTCCTTTGCAGAGCATATGAGAAATGTCAAGTAGATTTGAATTTACTTAAACTACAAAGTTTATTTGTCCATCCTGTTCATTTATTTTTCCCTTTTCCCTCTCTGAAAATATTAGTTATTTCTTCCCATTCAGACATAGCAGAGAGACTTAGTGACAGATATTGTTTTTATATCTGACTGAGACTTAAGCTAATTCCTCATAATTTCATGAAAAGTCAAAGACAGAGGGTGTCAGGAAGGTAAAATCATGCAGGCGGCCAGGAACAATGGGAGACAGGAAGGCCTGTGTAGCCCAGAGCTGTCTCATTGCACCTGGAGTGGGAGGGACCAGGAGGAACTCAGCTCTGTCTCTTTCTCTCAGTGGCTGTTTTGTCTTTGTTGTTACAGAACAGAGCACATTTTAAAAAGGAATTCTCTGATGTTCCCAACTTGGCATAAGTAAGAAAGAATAATACAGAGATAAAAAGAAGGGGAGATTTCTAGTTTGATTTAGAAAGCAGAGCATCCTAAGCCATCCTCTTAATTATACTGTAACAGCATTCAGAGCCTGAATGAACACCATCCTGGGTTCAAGGGAGATGTAAATGAAGGAGTCTGTCTACAGCTGACCTCCTCTCCCAGGCCCCAGTCTTCCTCCAGGAGAGTGTGGACATGCACTAATGCTTTTTAAATGGAGGCAGAGCTCAGCAGAATCCAACAACACAGGGAAGGCAGGGGACATCCGTGTAGTGGCAAAGCTGCTCTGAGGATCTGTGTGGTTTCCCAGGTTGGAAGCCTGATGGGAGAAGTGAAAGTGGGCAGCAGCCATGCCTTTCTGGGTGCTGGGATCACAGTGCCACCTGTGGAAACATGAGGTCTGAAGTAAGCTAGAGCAATGGTCTCTGCAACAGTGTGCTCACGCTCACTGGCTGGCAGGGAGAATACACTAGAGCTTTGGTTTATAGTTAGTTTTTAACTCATTTGAAAGACAAATATACATGTACTGGTGGCACTTAAAGTTACAGGGCTTGGGATTTTTAAAAATAACATAGTCTTAGGGTTGAAAAGACATTTTAGTTGTTCATCCTGTTCAATGCTATCTAGCCTAGCCCAGGGTCTGGCTGGGAAGCTGTTTGCTGTATATGAAAACTCCCCAAAACTCAGTGGCTTAAACAATAAGTATTTATTATTGTATAAAAGTCTGTGGGTCTAGGCCGGGCACTGCGGCTCACGCCTGTAATCCCAGCACTTTGGGAGGCCGAGGCAGGTGGATCACTTGAGGTCAGGAGTTTGAGACCAAACAACAGGGTGAAACCCTGTCTCTACTGAAAATACAAAAATTAGCCAGGCATGGTGGTGTGCTCCTATAATCTCAGCTACTGGGGAGGCTGAGGCAGGATAATCGCTTGAACCCAGGAGGTGGAGGTTGTAGTGAGCTGAGATCATGCCACTGCACTTCAGCGTGGGCAACAGAGTGAGACTCTGTCTCAAAAAAAGAAAAAAGCTGTGGGTCTGTTAGTTCTGCTGATCTAGGTAAGCCTCTGCTGATCTCAGCAGGGCTTGGTAATCTATCTGTGGTCAGCTGGTGGGTCAATAGGGACTGGCTGGCTGGTCTAGGATGGCCTCACTCACATGTCTTGTGGTCAGATGACTATTAGCTATTGTGATGAGGGTGATTATTACTTGTCATCCAGCGGGCTGGTCCAGACTTTTTCTCATGGCAGCTGGTTATAAGAGAGTGAGGTCTCTTAAAGCCTGGGCTCAGAATGGGCACAATGTTGTCCACCAGTCCAGATTCAGGGGCACAGGGAGGGGAAAGGCTTTGCTGTGTTGAGAAGAGACGCACAGTCACGTGGCAAAGGACGTGACTACAGAAAAGGGAATAACTGGCCATCTTTCCAACTGGCATAGCGCTAAATACATTTTTGCCAAATGAACCAGTGAAGTAAATGGCACCTAGTTCCCCCATCATTGCTTATTTCGAAGCTCTTTACAATTTCTTAACCAAGTGGTCACCTACTCTTGGCTTGAACATCACATGCAATAGGAAATGCCACCTTCAATTGTAGCCTACTTCCTCTGGATCCAATAGACTGAATTAGATTTCAAAACTTACTTTACCTCCTTGGAGCTCTGTTTTTCATAAAATATTGAAAAGATATTCAACTCCATAATAGAGTTAACAAGAAATTTTTTTCTGAGATTTATATATAAGGTTTCTGAAATAGAGATCACCTTTTCTCATTTTTCTACTCTTTTTTTTTTAAGCATAAAGGAATTATTATTATTATTTTTTTAGGATAGAGCACTATGAAAACCTCTACCTAGGTTTTGCCAAGGACCCAGAGGTGAGAATTTGATAAGATATAGACAGAATATTTTCTTTTTTTTTTTTTAAATTTATTTATTATTATTGTACTTTAAGTTGTAGGGTACATGTGCATAACATGCAGGTTTGTTACATATGTATACTTGTGCCATGTTGGTGTGCTGCACCCATCAACTCATCATTTACATCAGGTATAACTCCCAATGCAATCCCTCCCCCCTCCCCCCTCCCCATGATAGGCCCCTGTGTGTGATGTTCCCCTTCCCGAGTCCAAGTGATCTCATTGTTCAGTTCCCACCTATGAGTGAGAACATGCGGTGTTTGGTTTTCTGTTCTTGTGATAGTTTGCTAAGAATGATGGTTTCCAGCTGCATCCATGTCCCTACAAAGGACACAAACTCATCCTTTTTGATGGCTGCAGAGTATTCCATGGTGTATATGTGCCACATTTTCTTAATCCAATCTGTCACTGATGGACATTTGGGTTGATTCCAAGTCTTTGCTATTGTGAATAGTGCTGCAATAAACATACGTGTGCATGTGTCTTTATAGCAGCATAATTTATAATCCTTTGGGTATATACCCAGTAATGGGATGGCTGGGTCATATGGTACATCTAGTTCTAGATCCTTGAGGAATCGCCATACTGTTTTCCATAATGGTTGAACTAGTTTACAATCCCACCAACAGTGTAGAAGTGTTCCTATTTCTCCACGTCCTCTCCAGCACCTGTTGTTTCCTGACTTTTTAATGATCGCCATTCTAACTGGTGTGAGATGGTATCTCATTGTGGTTTTGATTTGCATTTCTCTGATGGCCAGTGATGATGAGCATTTTTTCATGTGTCTGTTGGCTGTGTGAATGTCTTCTTTTGAGAAACGTCTGTTCATATCCTTTGCCCACTTTTTGATGGGGTTGTTTGTTTTTTTCTTGTAAATTTGTTTGAGTTCTTTGTAGGTTCTGGATATTAGCCCTTTGTCAGATGAGTAGATTGCCAAAATTTTCTCCCATTCTGTAGGTTGCCTGTTCACTCTGATGGTAGTTTCTTTTGCTGTGCAGAAGCTCTTTAATTTAATGAGATCCCATTTGTCAATTTTGGCTTTTGCTGCCGTTGCTTTTGGTGTTTTAGACATGAAGTCTTTGCCCATGCCTATGTCCTGAATGGTACTACCTAGGTTTTCCTCTAGGATTTTTATGGTATTAGGTCTAACATTTAAGTCTCTAATCCATCTTGAATTAATTTTCGTATAAGGAGTAAGGCAAGGATCCAGTTTCAGCTTTCTACTTATGGCTAGCCAATTTTCCCAGCACCATTTATTAAATAGGGAATCCTTTCCCCATTTCTTGTTTCTCTCAGGTTTGTCAAAGATCAGATGGCTGTAGATGTGTGGTATTATTTCTGAGGATTCGGTTCTGTTCCATTGGTCTATATCTCTGTTTTGGTACCAGTACCATGCTGTTTTGGTTACTGTAGCCTTGTAGTATAGTTTGAAGTCAGGTAGCGTGATGCCTCCAGCTTTGTTGTTTTGACTTAGGATTGTCTTGGAGATGCGGGCTCTGTTTTGGTTCCATATGAACTTTAAAGCAGTTTTTTCCAATTCTGTGAAGAAACTCATTGGTAGCTTGATGGGGATGGCATTGAATCTATAAATTACCTTGGGCAGTATGGCCATTTTCACGATATTGATTCTTCCTATCCATGAACATGGTATGTTCTTCCATTTATTTGTGTCCTCTTTTATTTCACTGAGCAGTGGTTTGTAGTTCTCCTTGAAGAGGTCCTTTACATCCCTTGTAAGTTGGATTCCTAGGTATTTTATTCTCTTTGAAGCAATTGTGAATGGAAGTTCATTCCTGATTTGGCTCTCTGTTTGTCTGTTACTGGTGTATAAGAATGCTTGTGATTTTTGCACATTAATTTTGTATCCTGAGACTTTGCTGAAGTTGCTTATCAGCTTAAGGAGATTTTGGGCTGAGACAATGGGGTTTTCTAAATATACAATCATGTCATCTGCAAACAGGGACAGTTTGACTTCTTCTGTTCCTAACTGAATACCCTTGATTTCTTTCTCTTGCCTAATTGCCCTAGCCAGAACTTCCAACACTATGTTGAATAGGAGTGGTGAGAGAGGGCATCCCTGTCTTGTGCCAGTTTTCAAAGGGAATTTTTCCAGTTTTTGCCCATTCAGTATGATATTGGCTGTGGGTTTGTCATAAATAGCTCTTATTATTTTGAGGTACGTTCCATCAATAACGAATTTATTGAGCATTTTTAGCATGAAGGGCTGTTGAATTTTGTCAAAAGCCTTTTCTGCATCTATTGAGAGAATCATGTGGTTCTTGTCTTTGGTTCTGTTTATATGCTGGATTATGTTTATTGATTTGCGAATGTTGAACCAGCCTTGCATCCCAGGGATGAAGCCCACTTGATCATGGTGGATAAGCTTTTTGATGTGTTGCTGAATCCGGTTTGCCAGTATTTTATTGAGGATTTTTGCATCGATGTTCATCAGGGATATTGGTCTAAAATTCTCTTTTTTGTTGTGTCTCTGCCAGGCTTTGGTATCAGGATGATGTTGGCCTCATAAAATGAGTTAGGGAGGATTCCCTCTTTTTCTATTGATTGGAATAGTTTCAGAAGGAATGGTACCAACTCCTCCTTGTACCTCTGGTAGAATTCAGCTGTGAATCCATCTGGTCCTGGACTTTTTTTGGTTGGTAGGCTATTAATTATTGCCTCAATTTCAGAGCCTGCTATTGGTCTATTCAGGGATTCAACTTCTTCCTGGTTTAGTCTTGGAAGAGTGTAAGTGTCCAGGAAATTATCCATTTCTTCTAGATTTTCCAGTTTATTTGCGTAGAGGTGTTTATAGTATTCTCTGATGGTAGTTTGTATTTCTGTGGGGTCGGTGGTGATATCCCCTTTATCATTTTTAATTGCGTCGATTTGATTCTTCTCTCTTTTCTTCTTTATTAGTCTTGCTAGTGGTCTGTCAATTTTGTTGATCTTTTCAAAAAACCAACTCCTGGATTCATTGATTTTTTGGAGAGTTTTTTGTGTCTCTATCTCCTTCAGTTCTGCTCTGATCTTAGTTATTTCTAGCCTTCTGCTAGCTTTTGAATGTGTTTGCTCTTGCTTCTCCAGTTCTTTTAATTGTGATGTTAGAGTGTCAATTTTAGATCTTTCCTGCTTTCTCTTGTGGGCATTTAGTGCTATAAATTTCCCTCTACACACTGCTTTAAATGTGTCCCAGAGATTCTGGTATGTTGTATCTTTGTTCTCATTGGTTTCAAAGAACATCTTTATTTCTGCCTTCATTTCGTGATGTACCCAGTAGTCATTCAGGAGCAGGTTGTTCAGTTTCCATGCAGTTGAGCGGTTTTGATTGAGTTTCTTAGTCCTGAGTTCTAGTTTGATTGCACTGTGGTCTGAGAGACAGTTTGTTATAATTTCTGTTCTTGTACATTTGCTGAGGAGTGCTTTACTTCCAATTACATGGTCGATTTTGGAGTAAGTACAATGTGTTGCTGAGAAGAATGTATATTCTGTTGATTTGGGGTGGAGAGTTCTATAGATGTCTATTAGGTCTGCTTGCTGCAGAGATGAGTTCAATTCCTGGATATCCTTGTTAACTTTCTGTCTCGTTGATCTGTCTAATGTTGACAGTGGAGTGTTGAAGTCTCCATTATTATTGTATGGGAGTCTAAGTCTCTTTGTAAGTCTCTAAGGACTTGCTTTATGAATCTGGGTGCTCCTGTATTGGGTGCATATATATTTAGGATAGTTAGCTCTTCCTGTTGAATTGATCCCTTTACCATTATGTAATGGCCTTCTTTGTCTCTTTTGATCTTTGATAGTTTAAAGTCTGTTTTATCAGAGACTAGTATTGCAACCCCCGCTTTTTTTTGTTCTCCATTTGCTTGGTAAATCTTCCTCCATCCCTTTATTTTGAGCCTATGTATGTCTCTGCGTGTGAGATGGGTCTCCTGAATACAGCAGACTGATGGGTCTTGACTCTTGATCCAGTTTGCCAGTCTGTGTCTTTTAATTGGAGCATTTAGTCCATTTACATTTAAGGTTAAGATTGTTATGTGTGAACTTGATCCTGCCATTATGATATTAACTGGTTATTTTGCTCGTTAGTTGATGCAGTTTCTTCCTAGCCTCGATGGTCTTTACATTTTGGCATGTTTTTGCAATGGCTGGTACCGGTTGTTCCTTTCCATATTCAGTGCTTCCTTCAGGGTCTCTTGTAAGGCAGGCCTAGTGGTGACAAAATCTCTAAGCATTTGCTTATCTGTAAAGGATTTTATTTCTCCTTCACTTATGAAACTTAGTTTGGCTGGATATGAAATTCTGGGTTGAAAATTCTTTTCTTTAAGAATGTTGAATATTGGCCCCCACTCTCTTCTGGCTTGTAGAGTTTCTGTCGAGAGATCTGCTGTTAGTCTGATGGGTTTCCCTTTGTAGGTAACCCGACCTTTCTCTCTGGCTGCCCTTAAGATTTTTTCCTTCATTTCAACTTTGGTGAATCTGGCAATTATGTGTCTTGGAGTTGCTCTTCTCGAGGAGTATCTTTGTGGCGTTCTCTGTATTTCCTGGATTTGAATGTTGGCCTGCCCTACTAGGTTGGGGAAGTTCTCCTGGATGATATCCTGAAGCGTGTTTTCCAACTTGGTTCCATTTTCCCCCTCACTTTCAGGCACCCCAATCAGACGTAGATTTGGTCTTTTTACATAATCCCATACTTCTTGCAGGCTTTGTTCATTTCTTTTTCTTCTTTTTTCTTTTGGTTTCTCTTCTCGCTTCATTTCATTCATTTGATCCTCAATCGCAGATACTCTTTCTTCCAGTTGATCGAGTCGGTTACTGAAGCTTGTGCATTTGTCACGTATTTCTCGTGTCATGGTTTTCATCTCTTTCATTTCGTTTATGACCTTCTCTGCATTAATTACTCTAGCCATCAATTCTTCCACTTTTTTTTCAAGATTTTTAGTTTCTTTGCGCTGGGTACGTAATTCCTCCTTTAGCTCTGAGAAATTTGATGGACTGAAGCCTTCTTCTCTCATCTCGTCAAAGTCATTCTCCATCCAGCTTTGATCCGTTGCTGGCGATGAGCTGCGCTCCTTTGCCGGGGGAGATGCGCTCTTATTTTTTGAATTTCCAGCTTTTCTGCCCTGCTTTTTCCCCATCTTTGTGGTTTTATCTGCCTCTGGTCTTTGATGATGATGATGTACTGATGGGGTTTTGGTGTAGGTGTCCTTCCTGTTTGATAGTTTTCCTTCTAACAGTCAGGACCCTCAGCTGTAGGTCTGTTGGAGATTGCTTGAGGTCCACTCCAGACCCTGTTTGCCTGGGTATCAGCAGCAGAGGCTGCAGAAGATAGAATATTTCTGAACAGCGAGTGTACCTGTCTGATTCTTGCTTTGGAAGCTTCCTCGCAGGGGTGTACTCCACCCTGTGAGGTGTGGGGTGTCAGACTGCCCCTAGTGGGGGGTGTCTCCCAGTTAGGCTACTCAGGGGTCAGGGACCCACTTGAGCAGGGAGTCTGTCCCTTCTCAGATCTCAACCTCCGTGTTGGGAGATCCACTGCTCTCTTCAAAGCTGTCAGACAGAGTCGTTTGCGTCTGCAGAGGTTTCGGCTGTGTTTGTTATTGCCCTGTCCCCAGAGGTGGAGTCTACAGAGACAGGCAGGTTTCCTTGAGCTGCTGTGAGCTCCACCCAGTTCGAGCTTCCCAGCGGCTTTGTTTACCTACTTAAGCCTCAGCAATGGCGGGCGCCCCTCCCCCAGCCTCGCTGCTGCCTTGCCGGTAGATCACAGACTGCTGTGCTAGCAATGAGGGAGGCTCCGTGGGTGTGGGACCCTCCTGGCCAGGTGTGGGATATGATCTCCTGGTGTGCCTGTTTGCTTAAAGCGCAGTATTGGGGTGGGAGTTACCCGATTTTCCAGGTGTTGTGTGTCTCAGTTCCCCTGGCTAGGAAAAGGGATTCCCTTCCCCCTTGCTGCTTCCCACGTGAGGCAATGCCTCACCCTGCTTCAGCTCTCGCTGGTCGGGCTGCAGCAGCTGACCAGCACCAATCGTCCGGCACTCCCCAGTGAGATGAACCCAGTACCTCAGTTGAAAATGCAGAAATCACCTGTCTTCTGTGTCGCTCGCGCTGGGAGTTGGAGACTGGAGCTGTTCCTATTCGGCCATCTTGCTCCGCCCTTAGACAGAATATTTTCTATTCACTTTTATGGTGGTGCCTGCTATAGAACATTTTTGTTGCATTGAAAGAGGTACTTCGAAAGGGGTCATTTGGCATTTCCAAAGGGCTTGCAGACATCCTGAGTTTTCCCTGTGGCAATTCTGTGAGATCAGTGAGGGTTTTCATTCTTCTCAATTTATAGATAAAGGTTTAGATACAGGTGGTATGCCTTAGTCCACAGGATATGTCAGCGATTGAGCTTGCATGAAACCTCATGGCCCAGAGCCCCATCAGTTTGTTGACCTGTGTTTTTATTGGTAAGTGAAGACAGACTGAGTCCATGGACTTGGATTCTACCCTGCAGCTCTCATCCAGGTGAAAGTCAGAACCTTACACTGTATAGAAAAAAGGGATTTCAGAAGTGTTCTAGTCTGGGGTCAAATTCTAAGTGATTTTAAAATGAATTTAGTGGATTGTAGATAAGCATTTTAAAAAATGGGAAGAAGAGGATAAAAAAAGAATAATAGGAAATAGATTGTATTCATATAGTAAATGTTGATAAAAAGTTTATATTTTCTCCATATAAGTGTGCATTTTTACATATGCATGTGATATAATTTTGACTGTGTCCCCACCCAAATCTCATCTTGAATTGTAATCGCCGTAATCTTCACCTGTCTCGGGCGGGACCTGGTGGGAGGTAATTGAATCATGGGCACAGTTCCCCCATGCTGTTCTCATGATAGTGAGTGAGTTTTCACAAGGTCTGATGGTTTTATAAGCACCCAGCATTTCCCCTGCTGGCACTCATTCTCTCTTCTGCCACCTTTGAAGAGGTGCCTTCCGCCATAATTGTAAGTTTCCATGATTGTAAGTTTCACATTTCCCTCCAACCATGCAGAACTGTGAGTCAATTAAACCTCTTTTCCTTATAAATCACCCAGTCTCGGGTATTTCTTCATAGCAGCATGAGAATGGACTAAAATAGTGTGTATATGTACATATATGCATATTTATAGGTATTTATATATAGAGAGAGAATTGAAATTTAATGTACAATTTCTTATTGTGGGTCATATTAAAATATATATATATTTTAAAGCTGTTGATGTAGTCTAGCCTCTCTTAATTTAGAATTCAGGATTCGGAAGCTCAAGGACACGACCCAGAAGGTTGGTGGCCAAAGGTAAGTTTAGAATTTAAGTTTCCTAGTTCTCACGGGCAGTGGCATAGTATGGTGTGCAGAGCAGGGACTTTGGGTCAAACAAAAGTTGGTTCAGATCTTCCCTCCATTGTATACTGGTTGTGTAATAATAAACAAAATTCTTATCTTCATTTTATAGGTGAAGGAATGGAATCTTGGAGAGATTAAGTCTTGGGTTTTAGGCTTTAGAGTGGGGGTTAAATTAGATAATACTATATAGAGACAAAACAATTAAGAACTGACTCATTTGGTAAATACTTTCTCAGGCCAGACGTTTTTGGTAAGGAGAAGAATTTTTTTCCCCTCTCATTCCCAAAGATCACTTATTGCATGATATGGTTTCGGTCTGTGTCCCACACAAATCTCATGTCAAATTATAGTCCCCAATATTGGAGGTGGGTTCTGGTGGGAGGTGATTAGATCATGGGGGTAGATTTCCCCTTTGTTGCTGTTCTCATGATAGTGAGTGAGTTATTGTGAGATCTGGTTGTTTAAAAGCATGTGCTTACCCACCCCACCTCTGCTTTCTCCTGCTCCAGTCATGTGAGATGTGCCTGCTTCCCCTTCCGCCATAAGTGAATGTTTCCTGAAGCCTCTCTAGCCATGCTTCCTATACAGCCTGCAGAATTGTGAGTCAATTAAACTTCTTTTCTTTATATATTACCCAATCTCAGGTAGTTCTTTATAGTAGTGAGAGAATGGAGTAATAAATTGCACTTTTAGATATGTCTTTTGTGTGTGTGTGTGTGTGTGTGCGTGTGTGTGTATGTTTGCATGGCATATATAAAATGATTAAACTTTGGCATAAAAATAATAAACACCTGAATAATTCTAAATTGAATCCTATGCAACAAATATGTGCTACGGCTTCTAGAGATTATAAGGAAACATATCATATAGTAAATGTAGTGGACAAAATGAAACTCATATCCATAAAATGGTATTTTGCAAAACCAAGCAGAACTTGACCATTTTATCATGGAAATGGTCCAAAAAATAAATGTAACAAATCTTAAGCAGAGAGAGAGAGACACCACTGTGAGATAAAAGAATCATGGAGGGCTGCCAGGGGGACATTTGACTCGGTGATGTTTGGAGAATTGGGAGACTTTAGACAGTTATGGGAAGATGATGGCACCATGAGAAGGAGGAAGGGCACACATCAAGGCACAGCAGCGGCAGGTCTAATGTGATCAGACATATTTAGTTTGGGCAATGTTGAGGGTGCTTATGAAGGGGCAGAAGAGTTGCAGAGGGCCTGAATTGCCAGCTCAGGCTTCGGGATGTCATTCTGCAGGTATAATGGCCTCATAAGAGGCTTTGCCTGACTAGTGCCATGAGAAGAAAGTATTTAAAGAAAACTAGTTCTTTATACTAGGCTTATATTCTTTTGGGTATATTATAAAGCCACATTGACATGTATGTTGATTGTAGCACTATTCACAATAGCAAAGACATAGAATTAATCTGAATGTTCATTAATGATAGATTAGATAAAGAAAATGTGGTATATATACACCATGAAATATCATAAAGCCATAAAAATGAATGAAATCGTGTCCTTTGCAGCAACATGGATGGAGCTGGAGCCCATTATCCTTAGGAAACTAACATAAGAAAAGGAAACCAAATACTGCATGTTCACGCTTATAAGTGGGAGTTAAAGGATGAGAACATATGGACACACAGAAAGGAATAACACAAACTAGGATCTTTCGGAGGCTGGAGGGTGGGAGGAGAAAGAGAATCAGGGAGGACAACTAATGGGTACTAGGCTTGATACCTGGGTAATGAAATAATCTGTACAACAAACCCTCATGACGTAAGTTTACCTAGGTAACAACCTGCACTTCTACCCCTGAACCTAAAATATAAGTTAAAATAAAACCAGTTATCTGCCAAGTAGGAGCACGTAGTTTATTGGAGGTGATATGTCTTGCAAAATTTAAATCATGGTAGATGATATGGTTTGGATCTCTGTGCCCACCCAAATATCATGTTAACATGCAATCCCCAGTGCTGGAGCTGGAGCCTGGTGGGAGGTGATTGGATCATGGGGATGATTTCTCATGGTTTTAACATCATCTCCTCTTGGTGCTGTTGTGGCAACAGTTAGTCCTCATGAAATCTGGATGTTTAAAAGTGTGTGGTGCCTCTCCACTCTCTTTCTCTCTCCTGCTCTGGCGATGTGAAGTGTGGTTCCCCCTTCACCTTCCGCCATGACTGTAAGTTTCCTGAGGCCTCCCTAGAAGCCAAGCAGATGCCAGCATCATGCTTCCTGTATAGCACACAGAATCATGAGCCAAATAAGCCTCTTTTCTTTACAAATTACCCAGTCTCAGGCATTTCTTTGCAGCAGTGTGAGAATGGACTAATACAGTAGGTTAATTGAATTGCAGTCATCTATCACTAAAAATGCCATATATCATTTAAAAAAAAGGCAACAGCAGCAAAGAAAATAGGTTCAATTTGAATATTCAAATTTGAGATCAGGCAAGCTAACATTACATCTAATGGATTCTGGGTAAAACAGATTTGGAGAAAATTCTCCCAAAGCATTAGATAAGAGGCAGATAAGAGATGCTAAGCTTTGGAGATAGTCAAGGAAAGAGGAATATAATCCAATCTTGATGGGGCTCAGAGAAATGGTGAGGATGGAGAGGTGATCATTACTTGAATGAAACTGTATGAAAATACTCAAGGAAGTTTGCAGAAATTGTCCCATCAGAAATGATTGATGTCTCTTAGAAGCCTAGGAAAATGACTAGTTGGAGTTCAGCATGGGTATTACAGTTGACAGCCTGAGAGGGTAAGGTAGGAAATAGATGATTTGAGACTCTCACATTTAACGCAGGAACAAAGATATTGCTGCCTGTAAGATTAACACAAAACAAATAATTACTCTAGTTTTCTCATTCCTGAGGTTGCAGTCATTTTTACAATCCCCGTATTCCAGAATCATTCTTCCTCTTTTTATGTCACTCCAAGTTTCATCTCTTCTGCTTGAGACAGGATTGTTGTTAAAAAACAAAAGATATAGGGCATCAATATTCTTTGTACCTCTGGTATACTGTACGTATGCAAAACAATCACCTTATTTCGTGATTGTTGTTGTTATTAGTATTTTATTATTTTACTATTTTTATGTTCTTTCTGGAAATAGCATTATCTGTTGTCAGAGGTAACTGATGCCCAGTAAAGGAAAGCAATGGTAAAAATTTTATTAGCTTCTCTGAATAAGAAACACATCCTGTTGATCCTGCTTGCATTTAATTAGCCGGGCTTCAAATTCTTTACTTCCATACTTCACAGTGGAATATCTGAATAACCTCATAATATAATAGCTAATAGAGAATTTAAAGACTATTAATAATTTTTCTTTTTTCTCTTCTTTTTCTTCCCCTTCTCTTCCTCCTCTTTCTTTTTCTCTCTCCTCCTCCTCTTCCTCTTATTATCCTTGACACATACTCACAGTGCCTTCAACATTTACCCAAATAGTGTGTTTTTGACTTTCCCTTATTATGGCTGTCATTTGCTTTTTATGTCTTTTTTGTGCTTATTTTTTCTTACATTAGGACATCTGGAAGGGAACCCAATGCTCCATCTATGGTTTGACTTTAGAGAGTCAGAAGAGGCTGATTATGAGATTTGTCTGGGATATAGTTTCTACTGTTGCAGTTAAGTATGTCAGATTTGTGATATCAAAATAATAACACAAATTATATCAGACCCAAGTTATGTACCTCTCCAGTTTTGCTTGGTTCCACCTGCCTCCAGGTTTCTCCGCCACTTGCTCTTTAGGGTCTTGATGCAGCTGACACCTCTCATGACTTCTCCAGCTGTCCCTCCCTCCCCTCTCTTAGGCTGCTCTCCAGCACTGCCCTTGTTGTTTCCCCTGTGGCAGAAGTCTCAGCTCCTCAAATACTCAGACTCAACCCATCTATAGCAAGAGAAGCTCTGGTTCAACTCATGGCTTCAGGACCCAGATGAAGTACCCTGGGGCATGAGATCTGGCTTGTCCAGTGGACACTTGAAGGGCCAGGTGATACAGATAGATGCGTGAGAATATTAATGCCCCCCAGGACAAAATTTGACCAATGACAGAAAAAAGACAGAAGAGAGCCAGTATATTTCTTTGTCCTTCCTTCCTTCTGATGAGATGCTTTAATGTGTTTAATCAGTTCAAAGTGCATGGAGACATTCTACATGAAGGAACAATCAGCTAAGTTTTCTTGTGCAGGTATGGGTGACATTATTACTCACAGCCTTTTATTTGCTTTTCTCCTTCCCTGCCTCATGTCCCTATCTCCAATCTTGCTGCCTAGTATTTCTATGAAAGCAAAGCATCTAAGCTTTGTCTTGGGCTTTGTCTTCTAGGGAGCTTAGGCTAAGCCACATACTGAGTCTGTAATCATTTATGTGACAAACACTTAACTAAGTGCTTTTCATGCAGTCTAGATAATGTGTCGAAAAGCTGTGGCACTTACTTGGAAACTTGCTCACAGTCTAGTAGCAGTAATAAATTATTCATCTTTTACATATAAAATTTTGTTAAATCACAGCTTTGCTAAATGATATCAGTAGAGATGATTTTTAATAGAGATTAATGAAAATTTGGCACTAGGATTTAAATAACACTTAATCATAGTAGTTTCTCATGTAATTTAACATACTGAAAAGCATTGGGTTTATGGTCATCTATAAAGTTCCATTTAATGAATGTCTTATAATTAACCATACTCTTAAGTTTGGTTATGTTGTTTTTCTTCTTTTCATCCTCTCATCTGTTGTTCTTTCTTCCTTCTTTTCTCTCTTCCACAACCTTCTCCTTCTCTTCTTTCTCTTTGCTTGCACGTATGATGCTGGAGGTGGGCATTTTGGCATGTAAATCCTGACCTGGTTTTATGTATCTTTAGGAAAGATTCCTAGAAGTGAAAAAATGTGTCAAAGGATTAGAGTGCTATGCCAAAAGTATACTGATAGGGATTGTTAAATTTCTCTATCATAAGTTCATCAAGTCAATCTTTACTAAAATAAAACTCATAAGTTCCTGATTATTGATATTTTAATGGGAGAATATAGGATATTACTATTTTTACTATTTAATTGGTATAGTTCAATATATTTCCTGAACAGCTTAGTATGTAATCTGTTTTTCTTTTATGAATTATGTATTTATATCTACTGGAGTTTTAGTATTTTTCTTATTAGCTTGTGGGAAAACTTTACATATCGTGAATATTGTCTGTTTTCCTGTGTGTTTCTACAAATATGTTTCTTAGCTTAGTGTTATTTGATGGTACTTAGCCTTCCTAAACTTTAGGTTTTTAATTCATGATTTTACTTTTAAATATGGCAGTCCTTTTTGCATCCTGTTTCTCAATATTTTATTATTTGATTTTCAACTTTGTCTCAGTTGCAAATTAGACAACAGATACCTTTTTGAAAGACTTTTTAAAAAATGCAAAACAAGAAACATAGACCCCAATAAGGCAAAAGCCAGAGTCTTGGTATTTGAGGTTCTACTGCTAGTCAGTTCAAAGTTTGCTAATAAATGTAACTTAGTGATTTATCTTTCATGAATGCCTTTCTCTCTCTCTCTTTTTTTTTTCACAAAAACACTTGGCGAGATTCCTTGTCTCCAGATCTCAGCAAGATGTTTGATGGTGTCCACACACAGCATTCCTCTTGCTGGCTCCATCACAGCCACACAAAAGGGAATGACAGGACTTGGATAGATTGTGTTTCTGAAAAAGTGTAATGATTATTGAAAAGCAGTATAGGGTTCCGCTGTTCCCACACTTGTTCATTAATACATCTCCTATTATTTCTGGAAATGAGATTATAGAGTAATATTTTTAGATTCTAAATTTGTATATTAAGAATTGGGACAAACTTTGAATCAGTATGCAGCATTGGAGAGACGCCAGAGTTCACTGTCAACAAGGTTAACCAAAAATGTTCCTGTGACCTCATCTAAACCTAGGAGGTTCCTCTGGGACTGGAGATCAGTTTACGTCATGTTATGAGGCTTTATTCTAGTTGGGGGTATGTATTAGCCCGTTTTCACGCTGCTGATAAAGACATACCGAAGACTAGGTAATTTATAAGGAAAAAGAGGTTTAATGGACTCACAGTTCCACATGGCTGGGAAGGCCTCACAGTCATGGTGGGAGCCAAAAGGCACATCTTACATGGTGGTAGATGAGGGAGAATGAGAAGTGAAAAGGGAAACCCCTTATAAAACCATCAGATCTTGTGAGACTTACTCACTACCACGAGAACAGTATAGGGTAAACTGCCCCCATGATTCAATGATCTCCCATCAGGTCCCTCCCACAACACAGGGGAATTCTGGGAGCTACAATTCAAGAAGAGTGTGGGTGGGGACACAGCCAAACCATATCAGGCTGTAATTCCTTCTCAGTCTTGTTTTCTGTTACCACACTTCGTGGATTTTACAAACTAACCTTGATAGAGAAGAATGAAACCAATGAGGAATAGTTCTGTCTTCTCTCTGCCATTCTTAGGGTGTATAATAGTGTGTGGAATGCACCAGTAATTATGATTTCTGTTGTTCTAGTTATATGGTTTCTTCTTCATTCTTATCCTCTCTTTAGGCCCATAAGAATAAAATCACCCAGCATGAAATCAATGTTCACATGTGGGAGCAAATGTGGGCTGGAGCTGCCTGAGGTTTATGGGCTGACCATCGTTGGTACTGAGCACACACATAGAACTTTGCTTCTGTAACTCACTCTTGACCCTGACAAAGCCTTCTTTGAGACCTTGCAATCAATCAGCTGGCACTGTGAGCTGTGGACTAACATTTCCATCCTGCAGGGAAGGGCCGGGACCACCAGACCTGCGTTCATTTATGCAACATAAATCTGGTTGTATCTGATGTCTATCAATAAATTAGTTTCACCTTGTTTCTCAGTTTCTTCTATCAGGAAGGGAAAGGGACTACCAAAGCTGTATGTCTGCTTCTGTCTAGGCATCCTTTTTTTCCTTCCCGGAGAAGATCCCTGGAAAAGTACCTTTACTTTGCTTGGGGCACAGTTTCCTTGAGTGTCACCACGAGTCTGACTAAAGAAGACAAAAGAGTCTGGTTTGGATGAGAATGTCTCCTGTGCTGTTTAACCTTTAGGTCAATAAATGTCCCTGGATCCCAGCTGTGGAGATGGATAACACATACGTTTAACTTTAACCTGCAAGCTGTTGGGGGCAAAGAGGATAGGAAATTCAATTCCAAGCTCCAGTTGTTGCTGATCAGACTTGACATGTGTGCCTGGACAATAAGATTTGTGACCTAAGCAGAATAAATATAAGCCTAATCCCAATTAGCATGTATAACCAGTTGTGCTCCAAGCACTGGGGCTCAATTTTGTACTCCCTAAATACAGAGGAAGAGATCCTGGGGGAAGACTGGGGCCTAGGAGATGTGCTAGTTCCATTTTCCCTCTAGGCCTGTTACTCAACTTTGCTAAACTTCAGTTTTATTACCTACAAACTGAAGATAAAAGTAGTATCTGTCTCATGACTTTCTTGAGAGTATTAAATGAGAACACAGCATGCAAAGCGTCAGCACGGGGCCTGGTACATAGTTTTAAATAATAGGATAATAGTAATAATAACATAATAACAACTAATAATAAATAGGCAATGATATCTTTTATCTACATCCCTGGATACTAATAATAAGAATATCAATAATAAACATTTTTATCATTATCGTCATTATCAAGGGCCAAGAAGTGAGACAAAATGCGTCATTACAAACACACAACTGTTTTTCCAAAGACCTAAAAGAAAATCACAGACGTGAAGTCTTTCTGACTCCCAGAGATATTTTTCCTCTCTTTCTTTTTCTCAAAACAAAGACAGTTTGTTTAATCTTTTCTTTGTATAATAACATTAAATTTATTTTTTCACTCATGTATGCCCCTAAACTAGATTATAAGCCACTCTAGAACAGAGGATGCCAATTAGATAGTTATGCATGAGGTAGGTATGGACAGACACAAACAAGTTAGGACTCATTTTTAGAAGTCAGGGTGGGTACCATCATTGCCATTTTGAAAAGGAGCTCAGGGACTTCCTAGGGGATGAGACCATTTGAAGAATGACAGAACTTATTTTTCATGTCCGGAAATAAATCCTAAAGTCGTCACTTAAAACTCGCATTTCTCAGTCCTTTCCCTCAACATTCTCTCCTGTAGCAGTGACACAGGCAGACCATCATTTATTCTGATGGAGGAAGAAGCCATAGATTTTTTCCCTACATTTATGGACCTGTGTATATTAGAGGTTAATTGAAGGTTATAAATCTTCCAACAGAGTCCCAATTTAATGTAAAATCTATAGTCACTTGTGAATAATCAATAATGGAAATAGTAGCTAGTAATAGTAGTGATCATAGTAATGAAAATGTAACTAGTGGTAATATATAATTTCCTAAATCTTTTACATGCTAAACATTGTGTACAACACTTTCCATTTTCTAACACATTTTAATTTTACAATAAGCCTGTGGTACAGGTAATTATTTCACTATATATGAAAACAGAGCCAGAGGTTATGTAAATACCCAAGGTCTTTTTCATTCTTAGAAAATATTGATGGAGTACCTACCATGTGCCCTAGAAACTGGGGATATAGCACTCAATATGGCAGTGAAAAATCTCTGCGTTTTGGAGCTTACATTCTAGCAGGAGAGGCAAAGGATAAATAAAACAATAAAACATATAGTATAATAGATGCAATATGTGCTAAGGAGAAAAATAATGCAGGCAGGAGAGTTAGGAAGTGTCAGAGGGAGGTTGCAGTTTTGGATGAGTGGCCAGGGAGGGTCTAAGAAAATGACATTTGAGTAGAGACATAAAGAAACTGAGGGAACCACCCATGCATGCATTTGGTGGAAGAGCATTTCAGGAAGTGGGTAAAGTAAATGCAAAGTCCCTATGTTAGGAATATTCCAGGAGTGTTTGAAGAACATACAAGAAGCCAATGTGACAGGACTGAGCAAATGAAGTCAGAGATGTTACTGAGACTAGACTATGTAGTAAGACAGGATGCCTTTGAGAACTTGAGTGGGGGAATGAAACAAGCTTTTCTGTATAATTTTAATTTAAAAAAAAGTTGGGTTAATTTGAAAGTTAGGGAAAATTTGCAAAGATAGCACAATGTTCCCACAATTTGCTCAGTTTCCCCTAATGTTGACATCTTATGTGACCATGATACATTCACCAAAACTAAGATATTAACATTGTTACATTACTGTAACCAAAATTGCAGACTTTATCTGGACTTCACCCATGTTTCTGCTGTTTATCTGTTCTGAGAAAGCATGCTGCATTTATTAATCGTGTCTCCTTAGTCTTTTTGGATCTTTCTTCAATATTTTCTTTTACTTCAAGACTGAGATTTTTGAAGAGTACTGGTTATGTTGTAGAATATACCTCAATTTGGATTTGTCTAATGTTTTCTCATGATTATTCTGGGCTTATGGTTTTGGAGAAGAGTGTCACAGAGGCAAGCTGCTCTTTTCATCACAACATATCACAAGGTACGTAATATCCAGATGATGTATCACTGGTTATGTGAACCTTGATCGTTTGGTTACGGTGGTGTTTGCCTGATTTCTCTACTGTGAGGTTACTATTTGTCTCTTTACCTTCTCTATTCTTTGGATTTGGGTCACTAAATCCAGCCTACACTTAAAGGGAAGTGAATTAATTTATACCTCCCTGACCTACTTTTTGATGGATGGTTCTCGCTGTGGTGCTGAGAAAAGTCTAGGAAACCATTGCACAAATCTCATTGCACAAAGAGATTGTGGTGGCTTTGACTGGGGTAGCACAGTGGAGGCAGGGGGACATAGTTGGGTTCTGGATATATGGTAAAAATACAACCTAATAGGATTTACTGACAGATTGGTTGTGGGATGCAAAGAGGCGCCAAGGATGACTCTAAATCCCTGGAAATATGGAGGTGGCATTTGCTAAAGTGAGGAGCAGTGCAAGATGAGTTTACATTGCTAGTAAGTGTGGGTTAGTGAGGGTGTAAACCTGGTTTGTCTGATCCTAAAGCCCAAACTCTCAGCTCCTGTGCTCCTCATTTCTGTGACTGACTCACATCATCTGGGGAGTATGTTCTGTCAGAGAGCGTAACAAAAGTTCAAAGTATTCTTACTGTGAGTTTATTCCTCCCCACTTTGTAGCTGATCTTCACCAGCAAGACCTTTCTCCAGGTGTCTGGCCAGGGTGCGTTTCCTCTTGCCCAGCAGGTACATGGCAGCTTGCCAATAACAATACCGAGGATGGGGAACATTTGGGGCCAGCCGTCTCCTATTATGATCATCATGGACTTTTATTGGATTCCTTTATTATCTTGCTGCAAATGCTGGCTTTTTCCCTGCTAATTAAACAGCAATTTTTTATTATTATTGACAAAATTAGCCAATAACACATGCCCTAAAGCAATCTAAATTAGTCAAGGTTAAGGGATGTTCTATGATTTTCAGCACTAAAAAACGACGTTATTTTAGAGACGTTTGGCCACATTGGACGAACTCATTTTACAGGCTAAATGGAAAATGATGTGGAGAGAGATGTTCATTTATACGTCTTACAACCCCTCTTCTTTTTCGTTTAGTTTTTGTCAATTTCAGTGAGAGTTCTGCTGTAAGATGGTGGCTCCCCTGCACTTGGTTATAGGCACGTGTATTTGAGATACTTTCAGCTAACCATGGGTGTGTGCTGGTGGTTATATACCTGCTAAAATATTTTCTCATAATATTTAGAATAACATCTAACCTCCTCATTATGGCAAGCAAAGTCCTGCAAGATCTACTGCCTACTTCTCCATTCTCACAATATTTCAGCCAGAGAAGCCTACTTTTTGCCCTAACACTGTCAATCTTCCCTACCTCAGTGCCTTTGCACTTTTTATCCTTCCAACTTAGTTTAGGTTCAGGGGGTACATGTGTGGGTTTTTTACATGTGTAAATTGTGTGCAATGGGGGTTTGGTGTACAGATTATTTCATCATACAGGTAATGAGCATAGTACCAGATAGGTAGTTTTTTGATCCTCAGTCCTCACCTTCCCACACTCCTTCCTCAGGTAGGTCCTGTTGTCTATTTTTCCCTCCTTAGCGTCCATGTGTACTCAGTGTTTAGCTCCTACTAATAAGTTAGAACTGGTGGCATTTGGTTTTCTGTTCCTCTGTTAGTTTGCTTTGCGTAATGGCTCCATCCATGTTTCTGCAAAGGACATGGTATCATTCTTTTCTTGTTTTTAATTCTTTTTTTTTTCTTTTTTTTTTTTGAGACCAGAGTCTCACTCTGTCGCCAGGCTGGAGTGCGGTGGTATGATCTTGGCTCACTGCAACCTCTGCCTCCTGGGTTCAAGCAATTCTCCTGCCTCAGCCTCCCAAGTAGCTGGGACTACAGGTGCATGCCACCACACCCAGCTAATTTTTGTATTTTTAGTAGAGATGGGGTTTTACCATGTTGGCCAGGATGATCTTGATCTCTTAACCTCATGATCTTCCTGCCTCAGCCTCCCAAAGTGCTGGGATTACAGGTGTTAGCCACCACTCCTGGCCGATCTCACTCTTTTTTATGGCTACATAGTATTCTATGGTGCATATGTACTACGTCTTCTTTATCCAATCCACCATCGATGGGCAGTTACATTGATTCTATGCTTTTACTATTGTGAATAGTGCTGTGCTGCGCATACTCATGCATGTGTCTTTGTAGTAGAACAATTTGTATTCCTTTGAGTATATACCCAGTAATGGGATTGCTGGGTCAAACAGACGTTCTGTTTTAAGTTCTTTGAGAAATCTCCAAACTGCTTTCTACAGCAGCTGAACTAATTTACATTTCTACTGGCAGTATATAAGCATTCCCTTTCTCTGCAACCTTGCTAGCATCTGTTATTTTTTGACTTTTTAATAATAGCTGTTCTGACTGGTATCCTTTGCACTAGTGTAACATTTGCCTACAGTCCTTGTCCTCTGTACTTTGAAGAGCTCATTGATTTATATTTTTCATATTTTAATTAAAATATTACCTTTGCAGAGGGGCCATTTTTTTTCCTACCAGATCTAAAACCGAAATGTTCTGGTATTGTCTTATATGGCAATCACTTCTCTTCAGCATCACTTCCTAGTATAATACCCTGTTCATTTTAGTTGTAGCACTTTGAATAATCTGAAATTATTATTGCTTATTTCCTTGATCTCTTGATTATTTTCTGACTACTTCTTCTAGAATACAAGCTTGTTAATGGCAGGAGCATCACTTGCTTTTTCACTGCTGTATCTTCAACAATCAGAGAAAATGCCTCAAAATAATGAATCAACAAATATGTGTTAAGTGAATGAGTTGTGTGTCCTAAGAGTTTCCTGAAAAAAGATTATAAACCGTTCACTTCATCATGTTAAACAGGAACAAATGGAAAATGTATCCTAGGGTAAATAAACTGCAGGAAAGCCTTTTGATTTGAGGATTCAAACTATGTGTTTTGAACTGTGTCAGAACAAGTGGCTAGTGTGGACTGGAGCAAGATGTGGATAAGAAGAATCTAGCAGAAGCAGATCAGAACCAGGCATCTGAGCAGAGCTAGTGCATTTCCACCAGCATGCAGTAGCCAAGTCGCAGACTACACTAATTCCCAAGAGATTAGTTTCTGTGGACTGGCTCTCTTTCACACATCATGCTCCCAAAGAATCCCAAGTTGCTTTATCATGCAATTCCCAGAGGGGTTGTCAAAAAAACAAAGAAGGAGAGACATGAGGATATTTTAGAAGCCAATTATCCTTAAAAGTTTATTCATTTCCATTCCAGTCTCTGTGGAGCAATGGCAGAATTCTCTAATGGGTACTTGATTTTTAAAGATGAAAAATGAATAGGAATCTGAGCATCTCAAATTAGGTTTCAGAAGCATCTGATGCATGAAATAACAGTGGAAAAGTATATAAAAAGACCTGTGTCTTCTGGGCAAGTGTGTTTACCGTCTAAAATGAGCAACCAAAACCAATGTCATGTTGTCCATTTACAGGCTACAGCATTTGGTGTCAAGGCTCTGACCGTGCCCTTTTCCTTGGAGTCCTCAGCCTTCGGATTCGTATCAAATCAGATAAATGTGAGCCACAGAGCTAGTGTCCAGTTATAATTCTCAAATATAATATCTGGATCTAAAATCTATTTAACCTTGGCAGGAGGCAAAGCCACTCAAAATTCAGAGACAGGGGGGCACTGGAGGAGTTCTCTGTGAGTCAGGCTGCACCTCCAGCTAGATGCCGGTAGGAACAGGGAGGTATGGGAAAGGAAGGAGGGCCCGTGGCCCCCCGGCCCAATTTAGGTTTTCTAAGGGAGACTAAGATAAAATTTGAGTATGAATAAGCCAAAATGTGAGACTATTTTGGAAAGAAAATGTGTATCAAGGAGCAGAAACAAATAATAAAAGGGGCCCTGCACTATATCCATCTAGCAGAGGCATCTCAGGTTGATTTTACCCTTATTAGTTTTTGTTTATTTTGCTCATTTTCTTTTTCTTTAATTCTGTTTGACATTCAGTCTCTCCTTGAGGAGGAACCTTTTTTTTTGAAAAAAAAAAAAGTGATATGCCCCCTTCCTCCATTTCAGTGCCTGATGCAGAGTAAATAACAACAAATTGATTCTCTCTTCCTTTTCACTTTCTTTGGCAAAATGAAATAACAAAAAAGTACTGTTGCTTTTCTATATTCCATATTCTGATTTCCTTCCAACCCAAAGGAAATTTTTATGACATCTCACTAATGTGTTAATGACTGCCCAAACCATAATTGTTCTTAAGGAACCAAGTGACAAGAATGGGGAGTGGAAAGGGACTTTGGGAATGACGCTCTGGAGTACAGTCACTGTCGTATTGCTTGTAAAACACTTTGGCCAGTGGAGTCTATGATGGAGTCAGGAGTAAGAGAAAAAAATGTAACATTTAGTGGAAGTTTTATGTGCCTCTTCTAGCACATTCTGCCTCCCAGAGATATCCTACTGCCTTCTTCCCTGTGTTTTCTTCAAGGATGTGCCGTACTTGTTGTGACTGATGCTGAGTGAGCTGACAAGCCAGCAGGGAGGGTCTGACCTGACTCTGGGAAACTCTGTCTCTCCACTCATGGAGCCAATAAAATCCTCCCAGTTCTGCTGAAGATAGTAGGTTACCTATGAACTGCTGGGCTCCGTGTCAAGGGTTGGGACACATGCAGAAAAATAAATCTAATTGTCAGTCACAGTTGTTCTTTCCTCAATCTTCCACATCTACCAGGGAAATCAGATCTGGCAGCTTAAGTGTCCGAGACTGGTACAACGTGTACTTTCTGCCTCATCAAATATTACACTCTGGGAGATGCAGACAGAGGAGTCAAAGAAGAAGCAGAAGCAAACAGTAGAAGAGGAGAAAGTCAAGGAGGAGTGGTCTGGGACGAGTGATCAGACAGAATCCGAGTCTCCCTTTTTTCCCCTCTTTTGGATGTCTGTACAACAGATTAAGTAGTTTAGGTGCATAAATGATACTGTATCAACAGCAGCACTGGGCTGGGACTCACCTTTGGAGGAAACTCGAAGTGTTGCAGCCTGCCTCCTTGCTTCTAAAATGAGGGAATTAATATAGGGAGAGATGTAGCTATGCATGTTTTATCAGATCCCCTCCTCCTAGCAGGGGTTAGAAGAGGTTCAAGTTCATTAATGTGTGTATTTTATGAAATAAGGTGCATCTTTCAAGTAATACTTTTAACTCTCTGTTAGCTGCTCTGTGCTGTGAGAAGAGAGAAGCAGCAATATGGCATGCTAATTCTGCCATAGAGTGAACCTGAGAACTGGGCCACCACTCTTGGGCATGGCTGTGGGTGGGGGTAAGGAACAAGCAAGAGCAAGAGGAAGTAAAGTCATGAATAGACATGGGCTCTGGCTAGGAATTAGTTGGCTCAGGAATTACTCAAAGTCAAAACTATCTGAGTAGATTCACAGAGGCCTTGAGGCAAAATTTCAAGCAGAAGGGCTTGGTCTTCAGGTGATGGTGAGCACCACTTTTTTGACAGAGAAGTTGCTCTGTCAGTTCAAGAAATCAGATTGAAACTGTCCTTATGAAATTAATAAAACTCCAACTAGAAGCATAGCTAAGCATTAACCAGCTTGCTCTATAGCCCACTTCCTTATAGCTGCTTACTGTTTAGAAGTCACATAGCCCCTGTCATAGAGTCCTACCTTCTATAGATAACATCGTTAACATTAAGAAACCCCAAATTTTCCTTTTGAGATATTTTCCAGATCCTGCATTCCAGTGGGTCCACTGATGCCAGCCAGTCTGAAGAGCACTGCCAAAGAACACAGTCAGCACGGAAATGCAGTTTCTATATTCTTATGATTTCATGCCTCACGCTCAAACCAATCAGCAATACCCAGACCCTCAGCCCACTACTCACCAAATTTCCCTTTTAAACCCCATGCCAAAACTCCTTGGGGAAGAATATTTGAAGTTTCTCCCACCCTTTTTTTTTGGCTGCCTTTCAATTATTAAACTGTTTCTCTGTTGCAACTCCTGCTGTTTTGATGTATTGGTATGTTACTGTGCAACAGGCAGTTGAACCTGGTGGTCCTATAACAAGGCATGGTGTTGGCCCTGGCCTGAGTCTTCTCACTTGGCCATGAGTCTGGCTAGACATTGTGGGCATTTAGCCTCTTGCCCTTCCCTAGAGGTGGTGGCATTCTTATCGAAAGGCAGACTTCACATTTCGGCCTCTCTTGGCCCTTTGAAGAGGTGCCTCTGTCACCTCTGAATCTGGAAGATGATTTTTTTTTTTTTTTTTTAAATCGGAGGCAGGATCTGGCTCTGTTGCCTTGGCTGGAGTGTAGTGCTATGATCTCAGCCCACTGAAACCTCTACCTCCTGGGCTCAAGCCATCCTCCCACCTCAGCCTCTTGAGTAGCTATTACCACAGGTGCCCACCACCACACCAGGCTAATTTGCATATTTTTTGCAGAGACAGAGTTTTGCCATGTTGCCCAGGCTGGTCTTGAACTCCTGAGCTCAAGTGATCTACCCATCTAAGCCACCCAAAGTGCTGAGATTACAGGCGTGAGCCCCCACATCCAGCCTGGAAGATGATTTAAATTTTTTTTCCTATTTTATTTTGTTTTGTTTTATTTATAATGTCAAGTTTTATTTTAGATTCAGGGAGTACACGTGCAGGTTTATTAAAATGATATATTGCATGATGCTGAGGTTTGGGGCATGACTGATCCTGTCACCCAAGTAGTAAGCATAATACCCAGTAGTTAGTTTTTCAACCCTTGCCCCTCTCCCTCTCTCCTGCCTCTAGTAGTCTCCCATGTCTGTTGTCCCCATCTTCATGTCCATGAGTACCCAATGTTTACCTCCCACGTGTAAGTGAGAACATGTGGTATTTGGTGACTTTTTTTTGGTGAGAACATGTGGTATTTTGTTTTCTGTTCCTGCATTAGTTCATTTAGGATAATGGCCTCCAGCTGCATGCAGGTTGCTGCAAAGGACATAATTTCACTCTTTTTCTTTTTTTTGATGGCTGTGTAGTAGTTCTATTTTTGTGGCTGGTGTATATGTACATTTTACTTATCCAGTCCACTACTGATGGGTGTCTTTGTTGGTTTCATGTCTTTGCTATTGCAAATGGTGCTGCGATGAACATGCAAGTGCATGTCTTTTTGGTAGAACCATTTATTTTGTTTTAGTTGCCAGGTGAAATGGTAATTCTGTTTTAAGTTCTTTAAGAAATCTCCAAATTGCTTTCTACAGTTGTTGAACTAATTTACATTCCCACCAGCAGTATGTAAGCATTCTTGTTTCTCCACAGCTTCACCAACATCTGTTGTTTTTTGACTTTTTATTAATAGCCATTCTGACTAGTGTGAGATGGTATCTCATTGTGGTTTTGATTTGCATTTCTCTGATGATTAGTGATGTCGAGCATTTTCTCATGTTTGTTGGCCATATGTATGTCTTGGTTTGAGAAGTATCTGTTTATGTCCTTTCCCCATTTTTTAAATGAGATTATTTGATTTTTGCTTGTGGAATTGTTTAAGTGACAGATTCTGGATATTAGAACTTGGTTTGTTGCAGTTTACAAATATTTTCTCTCATTCTGTAGGCTGTGTGTTTACTCTCTTGATAGTTTCTTTTGCTGTGCAGCAGTGCTTTAATTTAATTAGGTCCCACTTGTCAATTTTTGTTTTCGTTGCAATGGCTTTTGAGGAATTAGTCATGAATCCTTTCCCAGGGCCAATGTTCAGAATGTTGTTGTTTGGAAGGTGATTGAGCTACAGTGGCAAGTGCCAGCCCTGTGTTCTTCTCTGAGAGCACACATTTTCTCCTCTGAGGATGGAGACCCTGAGTTGGGGCTGTGACCAGTGTGAGGCAAGTAAGGCATTTACAGGGCTGCCCCAAAACCCCAATTATCAAGACATACAAGATTTTAATACAGTTGTTTTAAAAATAAAAATTAATGACAAAAAAGTCCACGTGAATCAATTATCAAAATTCTCAATAAGGATAGGCTCAATGTTTCTAATTTTTCTTTGGTGCCTTTGGCTTAAGTGTACAACTCAACTGGGCAATTACTCTGACTACACCATTCTGAGGACAGAGACTTTCTCCTATATCCTCTCCTGGGACAGAGGAGAATATAATCATGTACTAGCTGAGCCAAGGCTGGAGGTGAGAGCTTATGCCCCCAAAGATCGGTTAACTAAGCCTACTGCTGAGAACAACTTTTAATTAGTTGATCATGCCCTACTCTACCTCACAACTGTGTAGTTCTTAACTGTGTGTAAAAGGGACTAGCTAACCTGGAACATACTGATGCAGCTAAAAGTAGTTTTAAGGTCATTATTGAAGGAGCTTTCTCAGCTGTCCCAGGTGACAGTGTCACCTCCTTTGGTAGGACTTTGAGCATGACACAAACAAGATTCCTGTGTCTATCAGGTTTTCACCATTGAGGCTATTCTCTGGGACAAAGGTTTGAGTCCCCGAGAAAGACATTTAATGGGGCCTGGTAGATTCTTTGCATTGCACCTTAGATGGGGCTCTGACCCTTAATACCCAATATTTTTTTCTGGTACAGGATCTGAAGCTCTTTTAAGTTAAAGTGTAAATGATGAGTAATCTACAAGTACTCCTGGGTAACAGCATTAGCTTAAGGCTTTAATTTCTGCCAATAGTAATGGTAAAATTATAGGTATTGCCCAAGGAATATGAAGCAAAACAGTTGTTCTTTCCATTGATATAAAAAATAGCCATGTTTTGATTAACTGATTTTATTTTATTTTTTGAGGAGGGTTACACTGTCATTTGTTGAATTTGTTGGTTCTCCTCAATGCTTTATATCAAGAAATGCCTTTGGCAGCCAAAAAAAAAAAAAAAAAAAACAAACAAACAAAAAAAACCCTATATACAGTTAATCCTTGAATAATATGAATTTAAACTGCATGAATTCCATTCTACATTTTTTTTTCCAGTAGAAGTTACACGGAGTATGCCTGCCTCTCCTGTCTCCCCTCCTTCACCTCTTCCACCTCTGGCACCCTGAGACAGCAAGAAAAACTCCCCCCTTTTCTCCTCTTCCTGAGCACAACGTAAGGATGATGGGAATGAAGATTTTAGGATGATCCACATCTACTAAGTGAATAGTAAGTATTCTTTTCCTTATAATTTTCTTAATAACATTCTCTTTTCTCCACCTTCTTTGTGAGAATGCAATATATAACACATATAACATATCAAATATGTGTCAGTGATTGTTTGTGTTATTGGTTGTGTTATTGGTTAGATTTCCAGTCTACACTAGGCTATTAGTAGTTAAGTTTTTGGGGGAGTCAGAAGTTACACAAAGAGTTTTGACTGCGTGAGAGGTTAGTGCTCCTAACCCCTGTATTGTTCAAGGGTCTGTTGTAGTAGGTGGTCTCAAATTTTCTTACTGTAACAATAAGGAAATGAAAAGCGCTTTGGAAATTGTGGATTATTTCACACGTTTCTCTCAGACCTTGAAATAACTCTGTGAGGTAGGAAACATCATTCCTACTCTATGGATGAGAAAACTGAGGTTGAGAAAGGATAAGCTATTTATTCAAAATCATACAGCTAATATTCAAGTGATAGCATTGGGACTTAAATCTAGGTAAGCTAGCTCCACGCTCAGGGCTTCTTAAGAAAACCTGGACTTCTTAAAAGTCACTCTGATATCTTCCGAGTTCATTTATCCCCACGATGCCCCATCTCCATCCGAAAAGCTATTGGATATGACTCCTTCTGTAAATGGTAGCCCATTGAGACAGGAATGGTTAAATAATACCCTGCATCAAATGTGGTTTGCCCCGAGCCTTCAGCTTTATTCAGCATATTGGAAATATTTGCATAGATTTTCTTCCTCTGGCACTACTGAAGAGTGGTATTTCTGTTACAAAAATGGCATGTCATACTCAGGAGAATGAGTCTGATGAGAATCTGCCCTTGAGGTACTTTTCTGTATTCAACTTCTGAGTATGGTGAGGCTGACCCTTGAGACCCTTGCAAATTCCCACAAAGCTGGAGTCATACTGCATTCTTGCCTGGACAGCAGCAAATGCGCTGTGTGCACTCGGCAAATGTCAGAGCTATGAGAAAAATAAACCTGATAGACTCTGGCTAGTGTGTAAAGTAGCTACCATATTTTTGGAAGCATCATTTGCCCTGAAGCATTTCTCTATGCACTAACAAGCTGGGTTACAACAGAATTACACTACAGTAATTAGTGGGTCCAACTCATAGCTGACCGAACATACCTTATTGGGGAGATTATCTGCTAAATTTGGTTTTCTTGCACTCAGAAGGAAACTTGTCTTTTCTACTGTCCTCCTCTTTGAAGAAATTGAATGCTAAACCCAGAATCAGACACCAAACCAAGGATTCTTGGCTTCAGTATGTTCTGATATTAAGCAGAGTAGCAAATCTAGGACCAAATTACAAGTTTCTGAAAAGTAAAAACAGAGTAATATAAAAGGTGAAAATGTAAAAGAAACAGAGATGAGACAGAGAGAAAATTGCAGAAGAAGCAGAAGAAAAAGAGAGGATTATAACTTAGAAATCAACTAACTGGGGGAGGAGAAAGGAAGGAATTACCTCATGCTTTATTGTTGATGTCCATTAACAAATAAAGGATAAGCGTGTGGCATTCCTGCAATGTACACAGGGGCGCCTTCCTCTGAAGGACACACTCAGAGAGAGGAAGAAAATTCACAGGAAAAAGACCAAACACCAAGACACTGAAGATTTGAATCCTCCTACTCTACAGTAGGTGGAGACACTGTGCCTTTAACATGTTTGATAAATAAATTCTTCATCTCTTTAGAATTATATTGTGCATTTCTCCCTCATAACACAGTCCTTTTTGTGCTATAGATTTTGCCATTATTCTCTGTGTGTATATGGGGTTAGTTATTGACTGAATTATTTTCTAAGATTTCAAAAGAAAACAGGTTTTTAAAAAGCAGAGGAACATTATTGGAGCTATACCGCAGAGTAATTAGTGGTAATAGCAAACTGTGCTTCTACCATATTTCACCCCCCATATTTCTTAGTTGTGTGGAGTTCTACTTAAATCCTAATGATGCGTGAACAACTTGAATTGTTTTCTCTTTTCGTTATTTAAAGAAATGAAGAAAGTCTCCTCCTTGTATTATCTAAAGGAAAAGTGCATTAATTGATCACTACCAATTGATGATCTCAACTGTTACATTTTGAATATGTGTGTGTGTGCACATATGTGCATGTAGGTACACACATACCACATTAAGAACAGTCACCCTTACCTATTTCCAGAGCATGATTTTCTCTTGTTTCTAAAACTTTGTTTGTGGATCTCCTGTTTCTTGCTCTTTTCTACCATTACCTGTCTTTCTGATTTGTCTAACCTTCAGACTTGGTTGTATACATTTTCTGTTAAAAGTGACTGCTTGCCCCTGTCTTCAGAGTCCTCCATCTGCATTTCAGCTGGCTGGATCAAGTGGCTGTACCAGGCTGACTTAGTTTGAGATATTTCGGTTCCCATCAACTCAAGGCTTTGTTTTTTTGAGACTTGGGAAAGTATCTGGGTGGTTAGAAACAGAAGCAAATTGACAGCAACACTCAACACATACTGTGTTATTATGAAAACTTGCTTACAACAACTGTCATAGAGTTTGTCTTTTTTCTTAAAGTGCTTAGTGCATTTCTTAAAAAACATAAAATTGTAATGTTATTCTTAAGCCTCTGCCTGTCCAAAGAAAGGTCTTTTCAGTATTAATAGTAGAAGGATGAAAGGAATCTCTTACATTCACTAAAAGTCTTTCACTGTTTCCTATCTTTGGATTTTTGTTATTGCTTATTTTTAAATACAGACAGAAAGGCATTGCTTGGGTAAGAGGTAGCAATTTGGCTTAGAAGCATTTTCCTGGAAACCTGATTTCTATAACAGGTTCCTGTGTTTAATAAGCTAGGTTAGACTTCAGCCTCAGAGGGGCGGTAAATGAATTGTCTCTCCTTTTCTCTCTCCTCCTCCTCCTTCCATACTTTTCACCCTCTTTCCCTATCAACTTCTTATTTATCCTTTCTGGTTACCAATTATTTATCTAGTTCATTTCTTACATTGTTCTTTCTCTTGTGATAACAGGTTTCTTCAATCCACCTGCCTGAAAAAGGGGATTCTAGAAGCCTTTCCAGACACAATAGAAAAAACAAAACAAACAAAGAAAAAAAAACACAGTCACAAACAATTATGTCTTACCTGTCTTTAACCAGCCAGGCCACAGAACTGCCAGCTCATTTACATCCTTTTTTGGTTCCACATGAGGCCTGAGAGACATGCATTGGGTGAGTAAAAGGAGCACAGATGTGGACCATCATGATTTATTCCTCCCCTAGACTGTCTTCTTGCTGTTGATGCCGTCACTTTTATATATTCCGGTCACTTCTTCAGCTGTTGAAGTTTGTATTACCATTATTTGATAAGATGGCAAGCATTTAGACTTAACTATACTAACAAGGCAATTGACATCTGAGTACCATAAATTTTTACCAGAATTACTGGTAAGTTTATTTGAGATTGTTACATTTGAAAGATATAATCACTTTAAATATGGTTTCTTTAAGATTTAAATATAAAATGTAACATGATAATTCTCAAAAGAGCCTTTTAAGCAAATAAAATCAGTAGTGTGCTGCAACAGGGTCATACCAGCTAGCAAGAGCTGCTTGTCACATTTTTCAGGAGTTCTGAGAGCTGGTTGTAAAATACAGACATTATTCAAAATTAAATTATAGAAACAATGAAATATATTAAAATGGTAGTACAAACTCAAACTTATTAATTCATAGTTATTTTTCTATATTTACTAATATCTATGCTTCTGAGGTTATTTAAAGCTATTGTTTTTGTATAGTGAAAACATTATGCAATGTACTAGAGCAAATCTCTTCCCAACTCTGTGTTCAATTATGTCACATTATGGTTTCAAATTGGCCATTGTGGGTCTATTTATAATACACCACAGAAATAGGAAAGTGTTACAATCAAGGCTTTTTTATTCCTCGTAGAGTTGGTTGTTAAACATTTACCAGCACGCCACTGTGTATAATTATAGTTGTCCTATAGATGAGAAATCAGAGGCTCAGAAAGTGAAGAAAAGTTGCAAGATGTAGAGGGGTTCAATGTTCTGCCATTATTGGTACGGGGACACCTAAAGCAGGATGAACATTTGAGGAAGAGAAATTCCTTAGTAACTTGAATCTCTCTTTTATCCTCCCCACGAAAACCTATAAACATGTCATTTCCACTTTCACCATCTTTAGTCCAGTTCAGTCCCCAGTTCCCCAGCTAGTGCAGTGTATTTTGGGATCTTCTGCTCACAAACATCACGCCCCAACAAAGAGCCACGATGTCTTAAGTTACATCACCCCTAGACAGTCACATGCTAATTTCAAGGGTGACTCTAGCTTTCAGATAGATGAGCCTCAGAGCATTGTGAGAAATTTGGGCACATTCGAGTTTGTGTGGGTATAGAATGAGTATGGAGGGAAAAAAAGGTAAATAGGGCAAAACATGAAATACATTTGTTAAGCCTGGGTGCAAGTCCATATGCGTTGAGGGTTGCTTATGATGACAAACTTTACATCTGTATTGTTGTTCAGGATGGATCCTGGCTTGGACTTTTAATTTAGTAACAATAATATGTAAGGGCATCCTTCAAAAGGACATTTAAGGTATGCTTGCTGAGAGTCCTGTAGAAGACTCACAAATAATTACCAAGTAAATGTCATTATTATAAACAGTTTTCACAATTATGATCACAATCACCATTAACCTTCTTCTCATTTGTAGTATACCTTATATTTTTTAAAAAATGCTTTACATATTTTTACATTTAAACTAGATAATGCTTTCTTTAAAAAACTATTGTTCAACAATGGATACACTAAGGTCCAGAGTGAATAATTTACCCAGAATTGCACAGATAACTAGCTTGATAAGAAACCTGACATTGGTTTTAAATGTCAGCTCTGAAACAAGCATTTAGTGAACAATTACTCTGCACTAAACACTGTACTAGGTGCTTTGCATACACAATATTATTCGGGTCCCTCCAGATAAGTATTATTTCATATATTTTATAGATGAGGAAATGGGGCATAATATTAGTGAATGATTTTTCCAAAATCTTGTAGCACATTAGTGTTACAGCCTTTGCTAAACCCCAACTCTGCCCGAATATAGCATGGATGTTCTGCACCATCTACTTTAAGCTAATAGGTCCAAACCTACATGACATGCCCATGCCTAAAGTTAGTTCCGTTAGTGAGCAAATTCCCAAGAGCATTGCCTGCTATGAAGAATATACCTGTCTTTCTAGTAAAGTGCTTTTGGAATTTTTTTTTCCCTAGTGAGAGATTTGGAAACATCATCACAAGAGGGAAAAAAAAAAAAAAAAAAAAAAAAAAAAGCAAGGGAAATATCAAGTGACCTTACTTCTCTACCCTCAAATGCTGATGTTTGGTCACCAATATTTCTCGGTCATGAAAAAGTGACCTACAGACATACGCTTTATTGAATTGGATGAAGTTTAAAATGCAAACACCAGTGTGTCTCTGCATGACATTTAGTGTTTCATTTTCTACTCCATGGATCCTTGCTTCCCAAGAGAACTCTTCAGGCAGGTTTCTATGGAAATACAAGGCAAACACTTTGAGGGTATAATAAAAAAAAAGTACTTCCACTTTAGCCCATGGGACCCAAATGTGTTTGTTGCTGTAAAATATAGAACTTTAAAGACAAGCACAAATCAGAGGACAATATGGACCCAGTTCTATATGACTACAAGGTCTTCAGCTCCAAGTTACCTTGGGGAAGAGTATTCATAATCCTAAATCTTGATTGTTTTCAAAAGAAGTAGGTACCTTCTGCTGTTCAAAGTAACTTTCTTAGAATTTAGCAGTAGGAACTGTCAGGGAATGGTGAGCTTGTGGGTAAAGGACCAGGTAATTTTCCAGCTTCATGTATTGTTGATAAACCTGCATTTATTTCTGAGTATTTTGAGGGATCATTTTGATTTTTGAATTTTCTAATGGGAAAGTACATCCTCCAAACACCACTTGATTTTTCTAATAGGAATCAGTCACACCATAGTGATGTTCTGGTTCCTGTTGCTGCATAAATTCTTACTCCAAAACTTAGCAACTTAAAGCAATCATTTAATTTTGCTGACTGATTTCTGGGTCAGGAATTCTAGAAAGACTTGACTGATAATTTTTACTTGGCATCTCCTGTGAAGTTATAGTCAGATTTCAGTTGGGGCTGGTGTCATCTAAAGTCTTTTTTTTTTTTTTTTGAGTCAGGGTCTTGTTCTACTTGCTTTGGCTAGCAGAGGTAATAACTTGCCAACTTTGAGCCTCACTGCACAGTGGTGCAAACAGCGCTCACTGTAGCCTTGACTTCCTGGACTCAAATGATTCTCTCACCTCAGTCGCCCCTGTGACTGGGACCACAGGCATGAGCCACCACATCTGGCTAAGTTTTCATTTTTTGTGGAGACAGGGTCTCACCATCTTGCTCAGGCTAGTCTCAAACACCTGAACACAAACAGTCCTTCCACCTCAGCCTCCCAAAGTGCTGGAATTGCAGGTGTGAGCTACCATGCCTGGGCTGGATGCATGAGATGGCTTAATCACATGACTGGGAATCAATACTGACTGTCATCCGGGAGCTCAGCTGGAGCCATTGAACAGAACACTTATATGTGACCTCTCCAGCACAACGACCTTAGTGTAGTGAGGCAGCTTATTTGATGTCTGACTTCCCCTAGAGTTCATGTTCCGAGAGAATTGGGGGGCTACTGCCTGGTCTTTTTTTAACCTGGTGGTCATACAGCATCACTAATGGTGTGTTCTCTTACTCAGTCACAAGCCCACCCAGATTCAAAAGGAAGGGGCACAGATCCTCCTTCTTGATTGGAGGAACATTAAAGGAGCATCTTCCCCCATCTTCGTGAGAGAAGAATCAAAGAATTTTCGATAACATTAAAATGTATATTATAGTAGTAATACTTATATCAGTTTGCTATTGTGGCACAATAAACTATCATAAAGTTAAAAATAAGAGGGGCCATGAATGATGGCTTATACCTGTAAGCTAAACACTTGGAGAGCCTGAGGCTGGAAGACTGCTTGAAGCCAGGAACTGAAGACCACCCTTGGTAACAAAAACAAAAAGAAAAAAATTAGCTACAGTGGTGGTGCACCCCTGTAGTCCCAGCTACTTTAGAGACAGAGGCAGGAGGATCACCTGAACCCAGACAGAGGTTCCAGACTGCAGTAAGCTATGATGGCATCCCTGTCTCTAAAAAATAAATAAAATATGAATAAGAGCCATTTGTTTAGCTCACCATTCTGTGGTTAGTAATTTAGGCTGGGCTCAGCTAGGTGAGTGTTGCTCCCTCATGCGTCTGCAGTTAGTTTTATGTCAGTTTTGCCTATCTTATCTGGTCTTTCTGGGACCTCAGTTTGGGGAGCCTTGGCTCTGGTCTGTGTCATCTCCCAACCTCCTGAAGGTTTTCACTAGCCTGTTTCTATGGTGAAAAATTCTGAGAGAGTACAGAAGCACAGACAGCCACTTCAAGGGTAGGCTCAAAGTTGGCAAGTTATTACTTCTGCTAGCCAAAGCAAATAGCAAGGCCAGGTTGGGTTTCAGAGAGTTGCTGTACAGTCACTTTGTAATGGGCATTGGGGATAGAGAAGGGAGTAATTGCAGTCAATTAAAAAATAATCTTTTGGTACCTCTAGTTCTAGATCCTTGAGGAATCGCCATACTGTTTTCCATAATGGTTGAACTAATTTACAATCCCACCAACAGTGTAAAAGTGTTCCTATTTCTCCACATCCTCTCCAGCACCTGTTGTTTCCTGACTTTTTAATGATCGCCATTCTGACTGGTGTGAGATGAGGAGAACATCACACACCGGGGCCTATCATGGGGAGGGGGGAAGGGAGAGGGATTGCATTGGGAGTTATACCTGATGTAAATGATGAGTTGATGGGTGCTGACGAGTTGATGGTTGCAGCACACCAACATGGCACAAGTATACATATGTAACAAACCTGCACGTTATGCACATGTACCCTAGAACTCAAAGTATAATAATAATAATAAAAGAAAAAAAAATCTTTTATGATAGCTAATCTTTACGTAGTATGTATTTGATTCCAGAAATTCTTCTAAGCATTCCACCTGTATAGTTCATGTGATCTTCAAAACAACCCTGCATGTGGTTACTATTGCTATTCAGATTTTATAGATGAGGAAACAAGCACAGAGCATAAGTGACTTGCTCAAAGTCACAGAAGTATTGAAGAAGTAAAATAATATTCATACCCAGGCAATCTGGCTCCAGAGTCTGTGTTTATAACTATGAAATTATACTGTTAATTTTTTCAATGTAAGTTGCATCATGGTAGGTATTAAGGAATACTTATTTTGAGATATGAACTGAGGGTTAAATATTCCCAGTATATCAATATTTGGTTATTACTGGGTCTTTGGACCACTGAACACAATCTTTGAAGCTGTTTTTCACATAAGTGATGTTCAAGTGAATTCAGCTTGTATTCTTAAAGCTATAAGCAGATTTTATTACATCTAAAGGTAGTATGGAGGATTGGCGTGATCACTGAGTTTCAAAATAGAAGAACTTGTTGCTTGCTCTTGTAGTTTTATTTCCTCATTTACCAAATAAGGGAGTTAGCCTGAATAATCTCTGGTCACATAACATCATAACATCCTAAAAGCTAAATCTTATCAGCATCATAGTTGTGTATTGATCTAAAGCTATTAAGGATGATCCATAGTAAGGATAACAAATGTACCGTGAATTGACAGTATTTCTTTTTTTCTGATTTTCTGTAAGTTCTTCATATGTCTTGAACCATGGACTTTTCTGGTTTTTAGGTCAGATACATTTCTTGCTGATAATCAAAAATCTGTTTCCTTACAATATGCAGCGTTTGGAAAACAGTATGTTCAGAAAGCACGTTAATGGATGTTTGGATAGGCATTTCAATGATGATTGCTTTAGTAAAGCAATAATAATGGGACAATGTAATGAAGAGAGGTACAAAGACAAAGCAATAAAAAGAAAGGCAAGGGCAAAGATAGAGAATGAGAAAAAATAAAACAGGCTCAATGTGACATCTGTTTGGCTCTGGAAAGCTTTAATGACTCAGGAGTCTGGGGTCTCTCATTGGCCTGGGGGCTGTTTGACAAATGGTGTCCTGTGGGGAAACATGAAATGAAATCTGTGTTTCAGGGGTGGTTTTTTGATTGATCCAGCCAGAGACCCTCAAGGGAGATACCAGTGCCTGGATAGCTGTTGGTGGTGCCTTCCAACACCATGCCGCCTGGAACCAAGAGGCTCGGCATCTAGATCCTTTCATTGGAGCTCTTTTAGAAGAAAAATGGGGAAATAATCTTTCAGCCAAACAAGCACTGGCAGAACACTGGATGAAATAGAGCAGTTCTGCGATAAGGAGTGGGGAAAACCCTCACACGGGCTCTTGCCATTTGATCTCATTTGATCTCAGTGAGCCTTAGTTATCTCATCTCTTAAGTGGGGTTGGGGGTGGGGTAAGTGGGTGGATGGAAGGGTATTGCCCTGAATGAAAAGTAAAATCATTTTCTAAGTAATTTCTAGTTTTGTTAAATCAAGGACAAGATTCTAATTTCACCATCATGACATTCTGAACACAGAACCTCCAACATGAAAAACATTTATATATCCATGTTTTAATCAGCATGTTCATAGTAGCTCATAAATTTCTGAACATTTAACCATTAACTCTTGCCAGCCTATACAAGCTGGCTTCAGCACACATTACTGTAATTTTGAGGTACCAGAAATAATTTACACCTAGACTAATAAAAGACATCAAGCTGGACCCAAAGGCATGCAAATAGATATAGGTCTTAGCGAATAGTGGCTGAGATTTTAATGTCCACTCAGAATAAGATATATGGCTATAAAGGAGAGGGGTATAAAGGAGAGTGGGCACTGCTGTGAGGCTAATTGCTGAAACCAGACACCAGCAAAAAGCTGAGACCCCTTAAGAGCTGCCCTGTTTGTCAAATAGGTAGGAAAACATCATAAGTACTAAGAATTAACAAAGAAGCATGTCTTTCCTTTATGTTTTGGGGAAAAAAAATCCAATTAAGAACTGAAACTGAAAGCTTATGCCATGCCTAGGTATGGAATACCAATTCACACTCTGTATACAGGCATGAATTCTAAGCTGATAAATTAGAAATGTAAATACTGATCTTGGACAAGTGAATTCTCAAAGGTGCCCAACAGAAGCAAAAGAAAACAGCTCTTTAGGGCTTCTGCAATACAGAAGGAAAGGGACACACACAGGAAAAAATATATTCAAGTTGAAGATAAAAACTCTTTCAAAAACTACAAGTCATAGGAGGAAATGAACTATAATGGAAAGACATCAGCAGATACGAAGTGCAGGATAAAAAATGTTATAAAGATAAGATAGATAAAAAGATGCAACAATGGAATAGATATTAACAATTAGAGAAAATGAATAAAAAATGTTGGAAGAGAAAAATAATAATAACTGAAATTAAAAACTCAACAGAGACTTTTACTTCTTAAAAGGTGGAGTAGATGTATGATATAGTTTGGCTGTGTCCCCACCCCTATCTCATCTTGAATTGTAGCTCCCATAATTCCCACATGTTGTAGGAGGGACCTGGTGGGAGATAATTGAATCATGGGGGCAGTTTCCCTCATACTGTTCTCATGGTAGTGAATAAGTCTCATGAGATCTGATGGTTTATAAGGGGAAATCTCTTTCACTTGGCTCTCATTTCTCTCTTGCCTGCTGCCATGTAAGATGTGCCTTTCACCTTCCACCATGATTGTGAGGTATTTTCAGTCATGTGGAACCGTGAGTCTTTTAAACCTCTTTTTCCTTATAAATTACCCAGTCTCAGGCATGTCTTTATCAGCAGCATGAAAACAAACTAATAAGTATGAACTAAACACTCTGGATTATGTCATAGTACAATTCTGAAAGGTAGAGAGAAGAAAGCAGATGAGCTTGGATCCTTTGGAACTTGAGGAATTACTTGGTGGTAAATTCCCTAGGAGTCCTTTCTTTTCACCTTCTGTATCCCAGACTTAAGGCTGAAGAAATCAGCAACCTGCAAATATCAATGATCACAGACAAAAAAAACTTCAACAAGAGCTTGCTTTCTATAGGCAAAGGATGAGGAAAGGGGGGAGACTACCAAATATAAAACTTTTAGACAATAACAACTCTACTCCAGCAAACACCGCATAGTAAAACTGTCTATACCCCTGCCCCACCTGTAAAGGGCTCATAAAGATCCTAGACTTCCATCCTTACCAGGGTAAACTGAGGTACCTTAATCACTCATCTGGGTTGTATTAGAGAAGTCTGAGTTGGAACTTTTATCCTCAGTTAATAAACCCTCACCTTTTTATAATGTCAGTGGAGCCCAAATGGGGAAACTAAATTCCCACCACTGCCAGCAGTAATGAGGTATCCCTCCCAATCACTGTTGGGATTATGTCAGAGAGAACTACTGGAGAATCTGGGTTTTTAACACCACAAAATAGTACTAAAGTCATCTTCCTCCTCACTGTCATGCAGTAGAAGCCTCCTGAGGAACTAGAACTCCCACTCTATGAAGCAGTAACCTTAAACAAAGTGCTTACCTCTGCCCCAAGTCAATGGAAGCTAAGTAGGAAATCCGGACTTCTGCAAGCACCTGACAGTAGTGAGGCAGTGCCTACCACTTGTTTATTAGAGCCATGTCAGAGAAAGCAAGATAAAACAGAAGGTTTAAGTAAGACTCACAGTTTCATTACATAGTACCCCAAAGCTCCAGATTTCAATTTTAAAAAATCGGTTGTTATACCAAAAACAGAAAGATTTCAAACTGACTGAACCAACAACAAAGAATGCCAACACAGACATGAAAAAGATGTTAGAATTATCTGGCAAAGATTTTAAAGTAGTCATCATAAAAGATGCATTACAAGCAAATACAGATACACTTGAAATAAGTGAAAAAAATCAAAGTCTCAGCCAAAAAAAAGGAAATATAAAAAATAACCAAATGATAATTTTAGTACTAAAAATATAATACCTAAAAAGAAAAAAAACCAGTGGACGTGCTCAGCAGCAGAATGGAGGAAAGAACTAGTGAACTGGAAGATGGAACAACAGAAATAATCTCATCTGAACAATAGAAAATAGACTGGGAAAAAAAAAAACACACACACACACACACCACAACACAGCCTCAGGTACCTATGGGAGTATAACAAAATATCTAATATTTATTTTATCAGAGCTCTGAAATGAGAAGAGAAACAGTTGGGGTTGAAAAGTACTCAAAGAAATGGTGTCTAAAATTTCTTGAATGTGGCAAAAGATATTAATCTGCAGAGTCGAAAAACTAAGCAAATCCAAACAGGATAAACCTAAATAAATTTACATCAAAACATATCATAGTCAAACTTCAGAAAACTAAAGACAAAGAAAAAAATAATCTTAAAAACAATGGTTAAAGAGAAATACACCTTACTTATCTGGGGGGAAAACATTCAAGTGACAACCTATCCTATTTCTCATTAGAAATCACAGAGGCCAGAAAGTAGTAGTGTGACATTTTTCAAGTGCTGAAAGTAAAGGACTGTCAACCCAGAATCCTATATCCAGTGAAAATATCCTTCAGAAATGACAGAAAAATAAAGCCATTCTCACGTGAAGGGAAACTAAGAAATTTTGTCACCAACAGGCCTCACCTAAAAAGAATGGCTAAAAGAAATTTTCTGAAAAGGAAGGAAAATAGTAAAAGAAAGAAGATAAGGAAGATCAAGATGAGAAAAGAGCAATAGAAAGAGTAAATATATGAATAAATACATTTTCCTTCTCCTCTTGAATTTTCTCTGTGATTGATGGTTGAAGTGAAAATTATAACAGTGTTTGATGTGGTTATAAATGTATATGGAGAAACATTTAGGGGGAGTAAAGGAGTGTAAATCAGGAACAGCTTTTTATACTTCACTGAAACTGGTGAAATTGTGATACCAATAGACTGTGATAAGTTATGTATGCATAAGGTAATACCCAGAGTAATCATGAAAAAGTTATTCAAAGAGCATCTCTTAAATACCATGATAGATTTTCAAGTAGCCTATAGGAAAGCAGGAAAACTTAAACAGAGAAACAAAAACTAGACAGAACAAACAGAAAACAAAATTAAAATGTCAGCTGTAAGCCCTAACCGGTCAATAATTACATTAAATTTAAATAGTCTAAATATACCAATTAAAAAACATAAACAGTGCATTATAAAATATGATTCAACTATATGCTGACTATGGGAAATTCACCTCAAATATAATGGTATACACGGGTTGAATGAAAAAAAAAATGAAAAAAGGTTTATGCAAACAAAAAGTAGGAATGGCTATGTTAATATCAGACAGAGCAGGCTTCAGCACAAAGAAAATGACTGGAGACATAGAGGGACATTATATAATGATTAAAGGGTCAACTCACCATGAATACATAACAATCCTGCAACAACAGAGCTACAAAATGTGTGAAGAAAAATGGATAGACTTGAAAAAAGAAAAAGAGAAGTCTATAATTATACCCCTTCAACTGATAGAATAGAATGGTTACACGAAAATCACTAACATGAATGAATTCAACAATACCGTCAACGAACAGTACACAATGGTCAAGTATTTTTCCCCACCAACAGAGGTCCAATTGCTGCGGCACCATTTGCTGAAAAGACTATCTTTCCTCCATTGAATTACTATTTTACTTTTGTCAAAAATTCAGTTCAGCAATTGTGTGGATCTATTCCTGCATTCAATTGATCTATATGTCTACCCCCCTGCCAATGCCACAGTCTGATCACTGTCACTTGAAATTAAGTAGACAGATTCCTCACATTTTATTTTTCTTTTTCAATCTTGTTTCAGATATTCTAGTTTATTTTTGCCTTTCATATATGTAAATTTATAATAATGTCTATATAGGCAAAAATGTTGCTTTGATCTTGGTAGGAATTATACTGAACCTGTAATCAACTCCAGGAGATTTGACATCTTTACTATGTTGAGTCTTCCAATTGATGAAAATGGCATGTATCTCCATTTATTTAGATTTTACTTTATTTCTTTTATAAGTATTTTGTGGTGTTAAGCATGTAAACCCTGTAAATGTTCTCTTAGATTTACACCCAAATAAAATTTTTTGAGAGATTTTAAATAGTATTGTATATTTAATATCAGAGTTTGTGTGTTCTCTGATAGTACACAGGAATAAAGTTGATTTTTCTGTCTTATATATTTGGTTACTGATAGTATATAGTAATAAAGTTGATTTTTCTGTCTTATATATTTTGTTACCTTGTGGAACTCACTTATTATTTGTGGGATACTTTCATAGATTCCTTAACATTTTCTAAATAAACCAACATGTCATGTAGAAGACGAACCATTTTACTTCTTGCTTTCTTATCTATATGATTTTATTTTCTATATTCTTTATTGTGCTGGCTATAACTTCTTAGCATTGTTAAAAGTGATGAGAGTGGACATCCTTTCCTTGTTCTAAGACTTAGGGGGAAAGCATTTAGTCTTTATCCATTAAGTATAATTTTAGTTTCAAGTTTTTTTCTAAACGTACTTTATCAAGTTGAGGTAAATCCGTCTATTCCTGAGTTTTTATTATTTAACAACATGTGCATACGAGAATTTTTTCAAAGTAGTGTAATATTTATTTTTGTGTTTAATATATACTTTTACCTTCAGATTATTTCAGCAAATATTTACAGAACACCTGTTCTTAAGAGCTCTTTTTTTCTTCTGAATGTTTTTTTTTCTTGTCTGTAAATCACCCATTCTTTTGTAAATAGGGTATCTTCTCTTTAATTTTTTTATTTTTTATTTTTTTTTTTTTAGTTTTCTAATACTGGCATTTTATTTCCTTTGAGTTCCTTTTTTCTTATCTGTGTTTGTGCTTTTAAAAAATGTGTTAGACTTCAGTGTCTGATGATCCTTGGTTGTCTGTTGGTATTTAAGGATGAGACACTAAAAAGTAGATTGGTGATAGATGCTGGTGTGGATATAGAGAAAAGGGAATTTTATATACTTTTGGTGAGAAGGTAAATTACCACAGACATTGTGAAAATTGATATTGAGATTTTTCAAATAACTAAAAATTGAACTACCGTATGAGTTGGCAATACCACCACTGGGTATTTATTCCAGAGGAAAGAAAATCAGTATATCAAAGGAATATCTGCACCTCTATGTTTGTTACAGCATGATTCACAATAACAAAGCTTTGAAATCAACCTAAGTGTCCATTAATGAATGAATACATCAATGAAATATGGTATATATACCCAATAAAATACTATTCAGTCATAAAAAAGAATGAAAACCTGTCATTTGCAGCAACATGAATGGAACTGAAGGTCCTTATGTTAAGTGAAATAGACAAGGCACAGAAAGACAAATATCACTTGTTCTCACTCCTATATGGGAGCTAAAAAAGTTGGTCTTGGGGAGGCAGACAGAATGTTAGTTACCAGAGGCTGGAAAGGGAGTGTGTGTTGTGGAGATAAAGAGAGTTTGGCCAATGGGTACAAAGATACAGTTAGATATAAGGAATAAGTTCTAATGTTCAATAACAGAGTAGGGCGACTATAGTTAACAATATTTCGTATATTTCAAAATAGAATAGAGAACTTGAAATGTTCCTGACAAGTGAAATGATAAATGCTCAAGATGATGGATATCTTAAATACCCTGATATGATCATTACATGTTCTATGAATGTAACAAACATCACATGCACCCCATAAGTATGTACAAATATGCATCCATTTTTTTAAAAGTAGATCAGAAGCACTATGCTCACTGTCAGGGCTAATCAGAATTGTTAATAAACAAAACTAAAAGGAAAGTTTCAGAAATGAAAATAAGCATAAGTAAAGGTAGATTTGAAAATGTTTTTAAAAGAGTTATTGTTTCCAGTGATTCTCCTCTTTACAGGATTTTATATTTTCACCCATTGCGTGTGATTGTCCTGCTTATTTGTGTTCACTACCCTCTGCCCCTGTGACTTTCAGCATGTGACATACCTTTGTGACATTTGCCATATCTGAACAGATTAACTGTGTTTGTGTTATTTGACTATGGCTGTCTTCCTTCTAACCTTGCCTTTTTAAGATTATGGATTCTTCTTTACTCTGGGTCCTGAAATGAGAAAATACATTGGGGACTGGGTACGGTGGCTCACGCCTGTAATCCCAGCACTTTGGGAGGCCGAGGCGAGCAGATAACCTGAGGTCAGGAGTTGATGACCAACCTGGCCAACGTGGTAAAATCCCATCTCTACTAAAAATACAAAAATTAGCTGGGCGCAGTGGTGGGCGCCTATAATCCCAGCTACTTGGGAGGCTGAGGCAAGAGAATCGCTTGAGCCTGGGAGGCAGAGGTTGCAGTGAGCCAAGATCATGCCACTGCACTCCAGCCTGGGCAACAGAGTGAGATTCTGTCACAAAACAAAAACAGAAACAAAAAACGTGGGGCCCAACCAAGACCAGCCCAGCCCAGTAATGACCAACAGAGTCAGGTCAACCACAGGCTTCATTACAAAGTGAGTAAGCAAGAAAGAAGTTCCTTTTTCTGTGAGTTACAAGTATCTTAGAGTTATTTGTTACAACAGGAAAAGTTGCCTAATAAACAAATAATCTAACCCGGGGTTATTTTTCTTCTCTTTCTACGCACTGATCTTGAGCAACCTTATGCATACTCTTGCCTCTAGAACACTGAGGACTCCAAGTACGTATTTCAAACTTCTACCTTTCTTCTGAGCTTTAGATGTTTATTTCCATCTTCTAACCCTAACTCAAAAGTCATTCCATCTCAGGAAGATTTCTAAATCTTCCCCTCTGCACTTGAGCAAAGTTACATGCTCTATGTTCTTCAATATCACTGTTGCATACCTTTATTTATAATGTTCACCTCATTGTGATGAAACTGTTGATCTATGAATCCTTTTTATGACTGGACCAGGATCTAGTTAAGAACAGGGACCTTATGGTCTCCAGATTGTGATACAGCTTGGGCCCTACAGTCATGTTCTTTCAGTATTTGCTGAAATAATACAAAGGTAAAAATACATAGATAATTTAATTTTTTATTTTTATTTTTTGCTTATAAACAACAGATTTTTATTTTTCATAGTCCTAGAGCTGGGAAGTCCAAGATCAAAATGCGAACAAATTTAGCATCTGGTGAGGGCCTATTCATTGGTTCATGGACAGCCATCTTTTCACTGTGTCCTCAACTGGCTAAAGGGCCACAAATAAATATTATCAGAGTTTTGGAAAAAATTCCCACTTATACTCTTTGGAAATGTACTAAATGTGCTATAAGAAAAAAAATGTAGCCAAAAGTAAGAAAAGGTTGGGCATGGTGGCTAATGCCTGTGATCCTAGCACTTTGGGAGGCCAAGGAAGGCAGATCACCTGAGGTAAGGAGTTTGAGACAAGCCTGGCCAACATGGCAAAACCTCATCTTTACTAAAAGTACAAAAATTAGCCAGGCTTCATGTAATCCCAGCTACTCGGGAGGCTGAGGCAGGAGAATCACTTGAACCCAGGAAGCAGAGGTTGCAGTGAGCCGAGATCGCACCACTGCACTCCAACTTGGGTGACAGAGCGAGATTGTCTCAACAATAAATAAGCAAATAAATAAAGTCTGGGTGCAGTGGCTCACACCTGCAATCCCAGCACTTTGGAGGCTGAGGCAGGTAGATCACCTGAAGGCAGGAGTTCAAGACCAGCCTGACTAACATGGTGAAACCTCATATCTCCTAAAACTACAAAAATTAGCCTGACATGGAGGCGGGCACCTGCAATCCCAGCTACTCGGGAGGCTGAGGCAGGAGAATTGCTTGAACGGAGGAGGCGGAGGTTGCAGTGAGCCGAGATCATGCCATTGCACTCCAGCCTGGGCAATAGAGTGAGTCTCTACCTCAAAAAACAAACGAACAAAAAAGTAAGAAAAAACAACTATAATTTTAAGATATGACATTTATTTTCTACTTAGGTAAAAGCAGATAATTGAATTATAAGAAGTACAGCTCTAACTGTTCAACACCAATTTCTAAAATTCTATTCATTTTCCACATATTGTTTTAAATCCCCAATTTTACATTAACTCCATAGAATCTATTTTTTGAAGAAGACATGGAAAGAAAGGGGGAAAAAAGAGAAAGGAGCCTCTTGTTGACAATATGTTTACAAGACTATGTTAGGTAGTTTCCTTTTATTTTATTTTCTTTAGAACTCTTCATAATATATCTGTAGAAACAGACTAGTTTTAGCGCAGTTAAATCACTCATTCTGGGCTACTCATCTAATCATTAGTAGAGCCAAATTTGAACCTGTGTCTCCCGATTTCACATCCAGCACTGTTTTGGTGATTTACTCTGCCATCTCTTTGAGTCCTTATTCATGTGTGTACCAAGAGGTCATCATCAATACATAGACACACATATGAGAGGGAGGAAGACAGAATGCTGTGTTTTTTAAAACTAACCATCCCCATTCCGGAGAGAAATCATCAGGGACCCACGGAGAATATTGTGGCGGCTTCTTCAATGAACTGCTTGTTGATGTGATGCTTCCTAATGTTTTCAGCAATCACTCCATGGTTTATCACCCTGATGTGAAGATGGGTTTGAGTGTTTGAAGTGTGAGAGAAGTTTCTCACGCAGACAGAGTGAACTAATTTTCAGTCATTAATAACGTGTCTATTTCTATTTTCTTTCTGGCATCTCCAGGACTACATTAAAGGCTCACTGACCTGTTACATTTAATTTGAGAAAAAAACTAATCCACTTTTGAAATCATGGAAACCAGAAACATTAGAAAGAACAGAACTCTATTTTCAGCCCTGGAACTGAAAATAGTGGTTATGGTTTGAAATGCTTTACAATAGGAACATGATAGGATTGTTATTAGAATAGAAATGTCTCCTGAGTTTTGAAATATGGGTTGTTTTTATTTACTCTTAAAGCAATGACATGCTGACATATTTTAAAATTAAGTTTTAATATTTTAAACACATTTTAAAAATATGTAATTCAGGTATTGCATTTTGTTTCTCACACGTGTCTTTTGGTTATGAGCTTTCCAAAAGGGAGTGCAAAAGAAGGTGAAAAGGGAAGGGAACCACTTGGCCCAGTGCTGCCGTGGCTGCTTTAGCTTCATCCATCAGGATCTGTGTTTTTGTACCTAGCAGTTCACTTCTTCTTAAAGGTATCGTTATCCTGTGCTTATCCATTTCCATTTATTGGAAATAATGTTTGTTTCAAGGGAATATTAAAATTTGTTACTGGGTGCATTGACTTAATTTGATATTTATTGAATATCCACTATCTGCCTATTGCTGTTATTAAAAAGAAAGATAAGGTTTTTGCTTTTGTATAGCTTACATTCATATGTGTGTGTGTGTGTGTGTGTGTGTGTGTGAGAGAGAGAGAGAGAGAGAGAGAGACCAGTGCCATTAGTGACATGAAATATGAAAAAAGAGGTGGAGACCAAGTAGGGGCTGAGAACAAAAATGGTTTTAGACAGGGTCATCAAAGAAAGATGAAATTACATTTGAGCTGAGTTCTGAGTTGTAAGAAAAATTACAGAAGGGCAAGGAGCAGGTGCTGGAAGCAGAGGGAACACCAGATGCCTTTAGAATATTTGAGCAAAAGAATGAAAACCAGCATTGCTAGGATAGACAAAACAGGGGAAGAAGGGCTCAAAATGAGGTCAACCATTTAGAGGAATGCAGTCACAGTTGCATTTTATTCTAATTCCAATGGGAAATTATTGAAGAGTTTTAACCATGGGAATAATGTGATCTGATAAAAATGAAGAGGTAATGTCTAAAAATGGAGGATTTAAACTTTGTGTTTTAGCATCATTTTAAAGGTAAATTATGAAGAAGGCAGCACAACAATTTTGCACATCTTCTTTTCCGCTTGCCCTTTTCCCTCTAGAAAACCCATGATTTGACTTCATGTTTTTGTTATGGCAAAAATCAAGCTTGCCTGGAGCCCCTCTGGCCTGATGGTTTTCCCACATATGTCAGTTGAGTCTGATGCCAGGTGGAAATTGAAATAAACACAGAATATTAGTTCAATCATTGGAGCGTTTTCTATCTTACTAGGAGGAGGTGAACATCAAGTGAATTTGATGAATTGTGAAGTTATTCACTAACCGGCAGCTGTGGCTAGAATGGAAACTAAGACATAGACCAAAAAGGTGACAGCTCTTTGAGTGGGAGTTGCTGGAAACACAGCACATGAACTTCCCCTGCAGCCTGTGTTCCTTGGCAATAACATGTGCTCTCGGGCGTGCTGGCAGAGACCATGTGGCCATCTGTCCTAGAGCAACGGGTTTCCGTGGTTTACTGTCATTCAGTTAAAACTGTTCACAGATTTAAAAAAAAGATGAAATGTTTCTGTATTCCTCACCTCTTCTTCTAAAGAAAGAATGATGTCTGGCAAACCTATGGACAGAATACAGGGTACCATCCTTTGGAGATTGCCTGGAAGCAGCAGTCTGGAAAGTTAAGTGCAGATTCTAAGTGCGGAACATCCGACGTGTAGTTGCTACATTTCTGTGGTTATTCAGCAAACGGTTGGGCTACTGATAATGTCTATTGAGGATATTTGCATATCTATCTTATCTGAAAGTAATTTTCTGGTTAGTGTTGTATAACACTGGGAGACAGAGAAATGTTATCAGTCTAAGTGTGCTATATTAAAAGTTTAAATCTAAGGGACGAGCCTTTCCTTTTTAGTCTCTGTGTATGATTTTGGAAATTCTGATACCTTAACAGTACAAGGTTCTACATATTTTAGCCAATATTCTTCCTCCTAAGATGGGTAGGAGGCAGGTGTGCTTACTAACTCCTTTCTGCAGTTATAGAACTTAATGTTTAGACAGATTTTTCTGAGAGTCTCACTAGAAGGCATTGGATGAGTTGTTTATAAAAAAACTAACTTTACTTCAACAAAGTGTCTTTTAATACCTACTGATATGGTTTGGCTCTGTGTTTCTACCCAAATCTCATAGCTCCCATAATTCCCAGGTATTGTGGGAAGGACCTGGTAGGAGATGATTAAATTATGGGGCAGGTCTTTCCTGTGCTGTTCTCATGATAGTGAATGGGTCTCACGAGATCTGATGGTTTAAAAAATAGGAGTTGCCCTGCCCAAGCTCTGTTTTTTTGCTTGCTGCCAAGTCACATAAGCTGTGACTTGCTCCCCCTTGCCTTCTGCCATGATTGTGAGGCCTCCCCAGCCATGTGGAAATGTAAGTTCAATAAACTTCTTTCTTTAGTAAGTTACCTACTCTTGGGTATGTCTTTGTCAGGAACATGAAAATTGACTAGTATAGTAAGTTGGTAACGGGAGTGTGGACCGGCTGAAAAGATACCTGGAAATATGGAAGTGACTTTGGAACTGGGTAACAGGCAGGAGTTGGAACAATTTGGAGGGCTCAGAAGAAGAAAGGAGAATGTGGGAAAGTTTGGAAATTCCTAGAGACTTGTTGAATGGCTTTGACCAAAATGCTAATAATGATATGGACTATGTAATCCAGGCTCAGGTGGTCTCAGATGGAGATGAGGAACTTGTTGGGAACTGGAGCAAAGGTGACTCTTGTTATGTTTTAGCAAAGAGACTGGTGGCATTTTGCCCCTGCCCTAGAGATTTGTAGAACTTTGAACTTGAGAGAGATGATTTAGGGTGTCTGGTGGGAGAAATTTCTAAGCAGTAAAGCATTTAAGAGGTAAGTTGGGTGCTGTTAAAGACATTCAGTTTCAAAAAGGAAACAGAACATAATAACTTGGAAAATTTGCAACCTGGCAATGCAATAGGAAAGAAAATCCCATTTTCTGAGGAGAAATTTAAGCTTGACCACAGAAATTTGCATGAGGAGGAGCCTAATGTTAATCCCCAGTACAATGGGGAAAACGTCTCCAAGGCATTTTGGGGCTCTTCATGGCAGTCCCTCCCATCACAGGCCTGGAGGCCTAGGAGGAAAAAGTGGTTTCATGCATGGGGTCCTGGATCCCTGTGCTGTGTACAGCCTAGGCACTTGGTGCCCGGTGTCCCAGCCACTCCAGTCATGGTTGAAAGTGGCCAACATAGAGTTTGGGCCAAGGGTTCAGAGAGTGCAAGCCTTAAGCCTTGGCAGCTTCCATGTCATGTTGAGACTGCCAGTGCATGGAAGTCAAGATTTGGGGTTTGGGATTTCAGAGGAAGTATGGATTTCAGAGGAAGTATGGAAACACCTGGATGTCCAGGCAGAAGTTTGCCGCAGGGGCAGGGCTTTCATGGAGAACCCCTGCTAGGGCAGTGCAGAAGGGAAATGTGGAGTGGACACCCCCACACAGACTCCTACTGGGGTACTGCCTAGTAGAGCTGTGACGAGAGGGCCACCATTCTCCAGACTCCAGAATGGTGGATCCACCGGCAGCTTGCACTGTGCACCTGGAAATGCTGCAGAAAATACCAGCCCATGAAGGCAGATGGAAAGGAGGCTGTGCCCTGCAAAGCCACAGGGGTGGATCTGCCCAAGACTATGGGAACCTACCCATTGCATCAGCATGACCTGGATGTGAGACATGGAGTCAAAGAAGATCATTTTGGATCTGTAAAATGTGACTGCCCTGCTGGATTTTGGACTTAAATGGGGCCTGTAGTCCCTCCACTTTGGCCAATTTCTCCCATTTCGAATGGCTGTACGTACCCAATGCCTGTACTCTCATTGTATCTAGGAAGTAACTTGCTTTTGATTTTACAGGCTCATGGGTGGAAGGGACTTGCCGTGTCTCAGATGAGACTTTGGACTATGGACTTTTGAGTTAATGCTGAAATGAGCTGAAACTTTGGGGGACTGTTGGGAAGGCATGATTGATTTTGAAATGTGAAGATATGAGATATGGGAGGGGCCAGAGGCTGAATGATATGGTTTGGCTCTGTGTCCCCACCCAAATCTCACCCTGTAGCTCCCATAATTACCGGGTGTTATGGGAGGGACCCAGTGGGGAATTATGGGGTAGGTCTTTCCTGTGCTGTTCTCGTGATAGTGAATGGGTCTCATGAGCTCTGATGGCTTTAAAAATAGGAGTTGCCCTGCCCAAGCTCTCTTTTTTTGCCTGCTGCCATCCACATAAGATGTGACTTGCTCCCCTTTGCCTTCTACCATGATTGTGAGGCTGCCCCAGCCATGTGGAACCATAAGTCCAATAAACCTCTTTATTTTTGTAAATTGCCTAGTCTCAGGTATGTCTTTAACAGCATGAAAACAGACTAACAATACACCTACCTACTGTATATGCAAACCTGCTATGTGAAGCTTCTGTCCTTTCTCTCATGGAGCATATATTCTTCCTGGAACAATATGGTATATAATTAAGTTTGATAAAATTTAAACTGAAAAATGCATATTGGGGGATAATCTAACAAGTGTCTAGAACATTTATATAAGAAGGAGAATACTATATTATGAATCTAGACTTTGTGTTGTGGAGCTAATGACAAATTTTAAATAGAAACATAATCCATTTGTGTTTTAGAAAGATCAATTTGGCAATGTGTGTAAAATATATATACAGTCATCCCTCTGTATCAGCAAGGAATTTGTTCCAGAACCTCCCCTTCCAACCCAAAATCTGTAGATGTTTAAGTCCCTTATATAAAAGTACGCAAGTATGCACATCCTCCCATATATTTTAAATCATATCTAGATTGCCTTTTAAATCATATCTAGATTGCCTTTGGGTTTTTTTTTTTTTTTTTTTTTTTTTGACAGAGTCTCAGTCTGTTGGCCAGACTGGAGTGTAGTGGTGCAATCTTGGCTCGGTGCAATCTTGGCTCACTACAATCTCCACCTCCCAGGCTCAAGCGATTCTCTTGCCTCAGCCTTCCAAGTAGCTGGGATTACAGGGATGAACCACCACACCCAGCTAATTTTTGTATTTTTAAGAGAGATGAGGTTTCAGCATGTTGGCTAGGCTGGTCCTGAACTCCTACTCTCAAATGATCCACCTGCCTCAGTCTCCCAAAGTGCTGGGAATAAAATTGTGAGCCACCGTGCCCAGCCTACATTGCTTAATACCTAATGCCATTTAAAATACTGTGTAAATAATTTTTATATTGTATTATTTTTAATTTGTGTTTTTGTTGAATTATTGTTTTTTAATCATTTTTTTCCCGGATATTTTCAATCTGCAGTTGGTTGAATCTGCCATGCAGAACCTGCCATGCAGACAGGGAGAAGATGACTGTATTGGAAGAGGCTGATAATGGATGTAGAGAAACAAAACTACTTGATAAATTCAACCAAGTCAGATAAATTCAGGTCTACTTCCTGGGTCTCAAAAATCTCAGCCAATTGCTTAATACACCATTGTGTGTTTTCCATGTGTTTCATTTACACTTCCACATTACAACTATGTGTATTGGTACTGAATGAGAAATGACTGCTGGAGTCAAATGATCCCGGGAGAATTCCATTAATGGTACTAGGATAGCTGAGTAGCTATCTGTAGAAATAAAATAAGATCTTAACCTCACAACTTATACCACAAAATTTACAGATTGATCATAGATTTAAGGTAAAAAACTGAAATCAAGTCTTTAGAAGGTACTGTGGAAGAATTGCATGTAGATAAATATATAGGAATATTTTATATATGTAAGATAAATTTGCATATAAACTATATATGTAAAACTTTGTATATGAAAAATAAAGCCCCAATCCATAAGGAAAAAGATTGATAACCTCTACTAGATCAGCAGCAGCGGCAGCAGCACCATCATGATCTACATGTAAAACCCACAGTAGGAAAAATGCAAAAGACAAATGACAGATGAAGAGAACATACTTGGAAAAACTGATATTTTTAACATTGCTCTTTTAATAAAAAATTCCAATAACCCAGTAGGAAAACAGTGAGCAAAAGACATAAAAGGATGTTTCACAGAAAAAAAAAATGGCTCAAATATATGAGAAGATGCTCAACTTCACTCATAATAAGAGAAATATAAACCAAACTATACAAAGATACCGATTTCACACAGTGGTTTGGCATGCATACTGCTGTGGGCAAGGGGTTGAGGGAGCAGGCACTCTCAGATGTTTTGGATAAGAATGTAAGTTGCTGTAATCTGTGTGGCGGTGGGGTGGGGTGTGTTAAAAGGAAAACTTTAGCTGAATTAAATTTAAAGGAGTTTAATTGAACAATGACCGATTTGTGAATCGGGCAGCCCCCAGGATCACAGCAGATTCAGGGAGACTCCAGGGATACCTCATGGTCAGAACAAATTTATAGACGATAAAAGGGAAGTGAGGTACAGAAATAAGTGGATTGGTTACAGCTCAGCATTGGCCTTATTTGAAGAGTTTGAACACTCAGTAGTATATGAGTGGTTGAAGTATGGCTGCTGGGCTTGGCCAAGACTTAACTATTTTTATAGGTGCACACTCCTAAGTTAGGTTTTCTACCATGCCTACCTATTAAGTTAGGTTGCAGTTCATCCACAAGGACTCAATATAGAAGTACAGAGTCCTTCTCAGGCCATATTTAGTTTGCTTTAATGGAGCAATTTGAAAACAGCTATTAAAATAGACAGAAAATAACAAAATCCCCTTTGAGTGGGCAATTCTACCTCTAAGAAATTATCTTGGCCAGGCACAGTGACTCACACCTGTAATCCTGGCACTTTGGGAGGCCAAAGTGGGTGGATCACCCGAGGTCAGGAGTTTGAGACCAGCCTGACCAACATTGGTGAAACCCCATCTCTACTAAAAATACAAAAATTAGCCAGGCATGATGGTGCATGCATGTAATCCCAGCTACTCAGAAGGCTGAGGCAGGAAAATCACTTGAATCCAGGAGGCAGAGGTTGCAGTGAGCCGAGATCACGGCACTGCACACCAGCCTGGGCAACAGAGCAAGACTCTGTCTCAAAAAATAAAATAAAAAAATATATTTTAAATATATACTTTGCCTATATAAACTTTTATACGTGTGTGTGTTTATTATACAGGGCATTTTTTTTTGAAGTAGCAAAATTTTAGAAACAATCTAAATATCCATTATCCATTAATGGGAAGTGATTAAATTATAGAATGTCCTACAATGGAGCACTATGCAACAATATATAAAGGAATGAGCCAAGGTTCTCATGGTGTGATATGGAAAGGCTCCCATATTAATGGTTTAAAAAGTCCAAATGGGTGCACTGGTACCCTAATATTTATGTAATATGAGATAAAAAAGTAAATGTATATATACCCATATATATTCAGAGTTAATTACATATGCATGAAATACCTCTGTAGGAATGTAAACTATAGTGATAAAATTTGTCGACCCAGAGTGGGGAAACTGGGAATCTAGAGTTTAGGATTGGGAGAGATCATTTCTACGTTCTACTCTTCCTTTTATACCTTTTTCGTTTTGTACCATGTGAATGTATAATCTACAAAAAAAAAAATATTAAAGAGAAGAACAGAACCAACCATCAGAAGTCAAAAATAATCCACAATAAAGGACTATATAGACTATAAGACATTAATTTTTCCCCATCTAGTTTCTTATTTAATGTTTGTCTGCGATCATTTCTTTTCACAAATGAAGAAACTGCATTGTAAAGATAAGTAACTTTTCCAAAATGACGTAGCTAGGAAGTCGACCTTAGATCTGGCTTCATATCTCGTTCATTTAGTCCTGTTTGCATTTCAATTTCCAATGCTTTGCTTGTTTCAACACTTTTTTTATTTTAACATAACAGACATAGCGAAAATGTATTGGTGCCCACTTCTCTGCTGCGCAGAACTTTCTGTTGTTTTTTTCTCTTTTAGAGTTTTAGGAAGCTTAGGAGTAAGGATGAGTTCAAAAATGCCTTGAAACACAAGGACAAGAGACAAAGTCTGAGTGCACAGTTAGTGGCCTCAAAGTTAGACTTCAGACTGACACTCAGAAATAGGTATAACGGGCAACTCTACCTTATAGAAACTTGAAGAACATGATAAATCATTCATCCTTGTTTGAGAGGTCACTTTATTACAGGCTGCATGAGTGGCAGGAGGAAGGAAAATACTTAGAAGGGTACCAGGAGAATGGTTTTGTCTGTGTACCCTGTGGATATCATGTTTATTAAGTCCTATCTTACTTTCGAGGACAAAATTGTGCCCAGTAATTAGGTGTCTCTTACTTGTCAGTCCTAAGAGATCCGCTGACAGATAGGGTGCCAATTATATTGACAGATCCTGCTCCCTGAATTCCACAGTGGTGTGGCTTAGCTTTGCCCTTTCCCACCTGCTAAGAGCAGATCATTAAAGTAGGTAGAGAAACACCATCAGGAAAGGAACACAGCCAACAAGGTGGAGGGGCCAAGTTTTCTTTTAATCATAACTCTCCCTCCAACTGAGCAAGTTCCAAGGATGAGAGTCATGTAAAACAAGAAGTCTCAGAAGCACAAAAGTGTGAGAACACAGAAGGAAAGAATCCATGCGGTCTCACTGAAATGAGATGGGCTGTGAGGCAAGCCTTCATGGCTTGGTTTTGTTGTTATTTGATTTAAAAAAGAAATCAAATGGTTTTTCTAGCAGGGTTAATTAAAGTCTGGATTTGAGTATAAAGATTGCTGAAGGATCTGATGCTGGTGTTGTCCTTCATAATTAGAGGCACTTGTGATATTAACGTGGCTAAACAACTGTGACAAAATTAAAATGGCCAGAAGAGACTATTTGTTCAATACCAAGATATTAAATTTAGAGTTAATATTCAGTGGTAGTGAGGAACAAATGGGCAGTTTACCTGTTAGTGGGTGTTAACTTAGTGCAGTTCTTCCAAAGAGTTTTAACAATGTTTCAGATATGGTTAAAATGTTCATACATGTTCAATCAACATTCCACATGAAATTATTTCTCTTAAAGAAATATTTGAACACATATGTAAAGGTGTGTGTATAAGGATGTTCATAGCAGTGCTGTTATAATAGTCAAAAGCTGTGAGCCTTCTAAATGTTTAGGGAAAAGATTGGATAAATATTCAGTCTTTATAATGTCAATCTGTATTTATCAATATGGGGAGATGTTCATATGTTATCTGAGAAAGATAGTTTACAAAACCACATTTGTAGTGTGATTATGGTTTTTGCACATTTAGACATCATACATGCATAGTGTAAAATATACAATAACATGTGCCCAGCAATTCTCTTTGTGTGATAGGCCTAATAATGCCTTTCTTTTTTTGTACTTTTTGTTTGTATTTTCTATTTTTTCCACTACAAACATGAATTACTTGTGAAATGAAAAAAAGAAAAAATATCTACTAAGGGATCTACCATCCAAAGCATTTTATCTAAATTTTAAGTTGAAATGATAATAAAAATAATATGTGCTCTAATAAGTAAAACTAGTGTACTAGTATTCAGTATACAGCAGATTTGGAGAGTGACAACCAGTTTGGTTTACCTATAACATAATTTGCAAGTAGATGAGTAGTGGATCCTAAGCTAAGAAGCCTGCACTCTGTTCAATAGTCTTTCAACAAGTTGAGGAAACTGTACCATTTGAATAGGGTGATGACCTGATTAATTGTGCCATAAGACAATTCATATGGTGATATCTCATAAGATGAACTGGAGGAAGAAGACATCTCTTAAAATATCTTGACTGATCAACAGAAATTTGTCAGAGGCAAATTACTCATTTCCATCCATGTTTATAACGCTACTATCTTTTGTTCATCAAGTTGATATACATTCAGAGTTATATTGATGAGAGACATGCTTGTGGAGGGAAAGCAAAGAAGGTCGCATTTAAACCTCAGCAAGGCTCTATTTTTGTCTCATGTAGCTTTCTCATCACAGAAGTAGTACTAGGCCCAAAGAAGTTATTCATATACTGGTTAAGCACTTATTCTCTAGAATTAGAATGTTTGGTTCTAAAGTCATTCTACCACTTAATAGATGTGTGACTTGGAACAAGTTACTTATACTTTCTGTGCCTTAATTTACTTACCTATTAAATAGGAAATTTACAGAGTCTGCTCCACAGGGCAGCTGTCAAGAGTAAATTAAATAATACCAATAAAGTGTTTAGAACAGTAGCTGGCTCATAGCCTTCAATAAATATTTGAGGATATTACGTTTTCTCCTTTTGAAAAAAGAAATATAAGACTCAGTATTTTGTCTGGACTTGAATTTGTTGTAGTTTGCAAATCTGCAAGGAGAGAACCAGACCCAGTGGTCTGCATTTTGTTTGTTTATTCCTTGCTTGCTTCTTTTTGCTAGAAAGAGAATCTATTTGGTATGTCGAGTAGAAATAAATTAACCCAAAGCTAGGGAATTCATTTCAAAGCTTAAATGAAAAAATTTAATTCTTACAGAACACATTTTTTACTTTAAGTGCACAAACACAATTTCTAACAACAAAACTGTTTATAAATTTAAGTGGTTAAATTATTTTATTTATAAAGTTTTCTTCCCGCTATCAGGCAATATAGCGAAAGAATCATATAACTGAGCTTAGAGAGTTTGTGTAGTTCAATCTTATAGGACTTGTCCCACCTTATTCTTTGTATATGATACTGATGTGGACACTGAAATATAAATAGTGCATAAACAGTTTTCTCTCCCCTTTAATTTATGGTTAGTAACACACTTCGAATTCCATGTCTCATGATTAGTTAAATTACAGTGTATTCATGTATTTAAAGTCAAAGACTTTTAAGTCCACGGTTTCTCATTTATACATACCATTTACAAAATGTGAATCCTAAACTTCATGGTATTTTAGGACATGCCCACGTTTGAAGTTCTATGACAATAAATATGTGGCTGGGAGTCAATATTCCTGGATGGGTACATAGGATGAAATGGTTAGTGGTTTGATTTCAACTTGTGTGGGCATGTAATTTAATATTTCAAATGATTTTAGAGTTCATTTATCCAATTAATATCTAATGGATAGCTACTAAGTGTCAGACACTCTTCAAACTACAGGATTAAAGCTCCATCAGACAAGGGACCTCATTTTATGGAGCTTACATTCCACTTTACAAGACAGAATATTTGAGAGTGGTAAATAAACAAGGTTTTCAGGCAGTACTAAGTTCTGAGAAGAGAAGAAAATGAGATACGGTGGCAACCAGTAACTCTGGAGACTGTGTTAGATCAAATCATCAGGGAAATTCTCACTAAGAGCTTGACATTTGAGCTGTACCTGATCCCAGAGACCTCTCTCCAGGTCCTTTGTCAAGACATTCAATGATCACTTTGGAGGGTTTTTTGTTGTTGTTGTTTATTTTAAATAGACCTTGTATTTTAGAATAGTTTCTGATTTACAGAAAAAAATTGTGAAGATAATAGAGTTCCCTTACACCTCACCAGTTTCTGATATTGTTAATGTCTTACATTAATATGGTATGTCACAATTAATGACCCAATATTGACGCATTATTGATTAAATCCCTTACTTCATTCCTTTTAAACTTATCTCCCTTTTCTGTTTCAGGTTAAACTTCTGTCCTTTTTCTGTTTCAGGATTCCATCCAGAATACCAAATTACATTCGGTTGTCATGTCTCCTAGGGACCTCTTGGTTTTGCCAGTTTCTCAGACTTTCCTTGTTTTTAATGACCTTGACAATTTTATAGAGTACTGATCAGGTATTTTGTTGAATGGCCCTCAATTAGGATTTGTTTGATGATTTTTTAAATGATTAGACTGGGATTATGTGTTTTGGGGATGAAGGTCACAGAGGTAAAGTGCCCTTTACAGTGCATCATTATCAAGGGTACATATGAGCAACATGAGCTGTCACTGTTGATGTTCCCTTGATTACCTGACTGAGTTAGTGTTTGTCAGGTTTCTCTGCTGTAAAGTATATACATAAACTGGTCGTTGGAGAAAATGAATGAGAGGAGAAGGCAGAGGAGTCTGGAGCTAAGAACCTAGAAAGTTTGCTTGGTAATAACAGCGGTGCTCAAAGGCAATTCATTTGCTGTCAATAGGTGGAGAAATTTAGAGGAAAAAGAAATGAGGCAATTTCCTTCTGTAGCCCCAGCATATTAAGATATTCTCTAATATTTCATGTAAAATTTTGCATTTTACAGTTAGAGTTTTATTTTACAAGCAATTATGGTATAATAAAGGAATCCATTTTTGATCTGGATAAGCAAATGTCTCAGCATGTTTTGTTGAATTTTTTCACTGATCTGTATTGTCACCCTTTTCATATATCAAGCTTGCTTATATGTGTGAGTCTGGTTCTAAGCTCCCTATTCTTCTTCATTAGTCTACTTCTGTATAACTGTGCTGATTCCACATTGTCTTAATTATTAGTCTTATAATAATTTGATATTTGATTAAACCTAATCTTCTGACTTGTTGTTTTTCAAAATTTCCAGGATTCATGTCATGATAGTGTCATGACCATTCTTGGCTTATGGGTGGTCAAATTACATGGCAAACCTTATGGGTAATTTATTCTGAATTGCATTGAATTTATAGATTAATCTAAATGATATTGAGTTAGTGTAACTATGAACTGAGTTACATTTGAAATTCTTTGCCTTAATTCGGGAGCGTTTGCTCATTTATTCATTCACCACCAACATGGCATATGGTAAGAACACAGGATGGTGCAGCTGAGCTTGGGTGAAAGAAAAAGATCATTGAAGGACAGAACACCAAGGAATTATACTGCTGCACTTGCACTGAAGATTATCTATGTTTTATTTGAAGTCATAAAGAATTATGATTGCGGCAGGGCTGACAGGGTTAGAGAAAGTGAAAACAAGCCACTAGCTAAAATCTTTAAGGAATCCTGAAAAAATCCAGGGATGTATATATGACTTGAAAAATAAATGAGTGTGTATAGAATAATGTAATGATTTGAGATTCAAATTTGAGAGACTTTTATGACGAAGAGGGACACCATGGTTTGGAAGAAGTTTTGACAGTTGTTCAAACAAACCTTAAACTCATGTGAGGGCAGACCTGTGGTTACTTGGAGGAGTTCGTGGTCATTGTTTTTGCACCCGAACTCCAGGTGAAGTCAGGCAATCTTGTTTATAATTTCTTGTGCTGGTATGTTTTTAAAAAATATATAGTTCACTTTTTCCTTGAGAACATAGCTCTTCAGGCTTGGCTTTGTAGGGAGGATTTTCGGTTCTTACTTTACTTTGACCAGTCTCAAGGCCTTTTCTCTTGACACGGTTGGCAACTAGAACCCAAGTCCCTTTGTTCCTGAGTCTGCTCTGCTTTCATCCCTATTCCAGCAGAATTATCAATTTCCTGTTTATAATGTGGTTCTCAATATCATCTTTATTTGACTTCTGAGATATGCTTTCTTTCCTTTAGGCCTTATTCCTCAAATATGTATTTAAAAAGATGTCTTATATATTTTTCCAGCCTTTTAAGCTGCTTTGAATTAGTTAGTCATGGTGCTAAAAATGGGAGTTCCTTTCACTTGATTTTTCTCCTTCAAAATAAACAAGGAAAATGTTTATGTGAAGACCAAAACTTACCATATAATATTATAAAATAAATTGAAACTGTAGCAACACATATAATCACAGCAATATTTTTGGACTTCTGTAAAAATAGCCCATTTTTCTACCACACTTTACACATCAACATATGTTGTTCAAATATTTGAAATGATGCAGTGATTTCATTTCTACTTTGTGAAACACATATTGCAAATTGCCCAATCATATACAGGCATTTATGCAGGTAGTTATTTTCTCAAGCAATAGACTAGCATATGCATGTGTACAAAAGCATAGACATTTAAATATTTGAACAAATTCACATTGTATTTTAATAAAATAGAAGTGATTTTTTTCTCTTTTTCACGCTATATGATGGCCATTAAATATCAATTGAACACAATTTGTAAAATTCTGTCATCACATATTTGAATCAAACTTCATTCATAGATTGGCCCAAAAGAGTATCCCATAGGTGAAGGCAAACAAGGCCCAGATACCAGTCCATGTGTGGGCCCCCTACTCCCTCCCACTTTTTGGAGACATTTCTAGTAATTTTCTAAGACTCACTGCTGAGCCTTCGACTGTTAGTACAGCAGGACCTTCCAGGCAAAGTATGTGAGCATAAGCTCTTTCTCCAATCCTCCACCCACCTGTGGACTCAACTAGATGCCTGGAGAAGCCCTGGAAATCAGGCAACCATGTCACTTCCTGGAGGGTAGCCTCACCAGCCCATCATTCTCTCTGCAGGTACATAATTTCTTTCTCCAGAGAAAGCACCAACAGAAACGTGCTGAAACAGTGATTTAGAGAGAGTAAAACAGTTCTACAGACAAGCACCCCACACTAAAACATTTTCCCACATGCCTTATGGTGCGGATGAGGAAGGAGTCCATAGATGTGCTATGCAAACATCCTCCCTCCTGCTCCATCTCTCTAGTCTGCACTTTTGAGAGTAAATACCAATGAGCAACTTAACCATGGTCACTTATTCTTTTCATGAAAGTGATTCCAGTAAGATTCTCAAGGGATGAAAAACTTTAGAAGAGACACAGTAACCCTCCTGTTTACCTATTCTTAGGAGGGAACATTTACCTCCACTGTCCACTGTTGCTGTAAGAACTTGGGGAGAATAAAGCCCAGTTCCCTTAGCTTGCTGGAGGTTCACAAGTGTGAAGGCGGAGCCCCAGAGGCCCCATGTGATCAGGTGCTGAGCCAAGTGCACTTGATGAAGGATGGTGGGAAAAGTGCCATATAAATCTGTGACGTTTTCTTTTTCTTATAGTCCAAATGCCAAAACATGGCAAGAGAGAGGCCATTTTCACTGATTTCTGGCCCATTCAGAAATACTAGAAATCTCCCAAGAAGTAGTTTTAGGGAAATTTACAGTTCAATTTTGCTGACCCAGTAGGTTTAGATGAGAATTGCACTGTATTATTGGTTTGTGGAATTTTTCTTTGTTTGGGGGGACAGAGGACTGACTGTGAAGGAGGCTCTGAAAACCCATCAAAATCTGTTCACAATGATGTATCAATGTGAAAATGTCCTGGAAACAAAGGCATTTGGGGGAAATCCTTCTCATTTTAAAATTTTTTATTTTTATGTTTCCTGGACTACTCCTGTCTGAGACTGAAAAGCAAATAGAGAAACATAGTGATTTAAGCACAATAGCAGTAGATACAAATCAATTCTTATCCAGTTTTACTTCATTATGAGTGGGATCTTTGGAGCTATTAATTCACTATTCACAACCTCATATGAACAAAGAATGATAGAAACATGCATTTCATTATCTACTTTCTGCTTTGGGATTAAAGAAGTCTCTGCAGTGGTCTTATTACAGAATCACCCATCAGGCCTCTGAGGAAATGACAGACAGCACAATATGGCTGACCTGGGGGCTTGTTATCTTATACTCTATGAAACAGGAAGAGGTGGGGGAAGATATGAGGGGTTCAGGAAGCCCATCCTCCATATTCCAGAAGACTTAAGAGTTACAATCAGTTTCATCACCCCTTCTGCCCCCTCTGATAACCCCATTTTGTATTTTTCATGTGAGGCCTCGGCAAGAATGGCAGCCTGTCTAAGAAACTGACTAGCTGTCTTGGAGACACAGGCTGAGTTCTCCTGAAGCACATTGCCAAAATCTTGTTGATGTAGAAACAAATTTGAAGGGTAAACTGCAAAAGGGAGAGAGAATGAGAGAAGGGGAGAAAGAGGGAATAGTAAATGGGCAGGGAGCGGTATCTATTTATTGTCTAATGGGCAGTTAATTCAGATTTCTTTGTTAAAGCCCAAGGACACAATGCTATCAACTCAAATTAATAGACTGAACCCAAAGCAACAGGGACAACAGCAAAAGACGCAGACAACAGAGTGAACATCCCTCCATTTCAACTGAAGCTCAGCCAATTAGTGAAATCAGTCTCCCTCAGCTCTGTGCTTCGTTTTGAGCATTTGACACATTCTCATGTTTGAATGAAAAACAACAACAACAAAAAACCATGCAAACAATAAATGCAGGCATTGTTTTGGTTTCCTAGGGCTGCCATGACAAAGTACTGCAACATGAGTGACTTAAACAATAGTAATTTATTAGATCACATTCTGGGGGCTCAAAGTCCAAGATGAATGTGTTGACAGGTTCCTTTTGAGGGTGGTGAGGAAAATCTGTTCCGTGCCTCTCCCCTAGCTTCTTATGGTTTGCTGGCACTCTTTATCACTCTTTGGCTATTGATCTATCACCTGTCTCTGCTTTCATCCTCACGTGGAATTCTTCCTATGGGCCTGTGTCTGTGTTCACATTTCTCCTATTATAAGGGCTTGGTCATGTTGGACTGGCAGCCATTCTAACCTCTTTTTAACTATATCATCTGCAAAGACTCTATTTCCAAGTAAAGTCACATTCACAGGTACTGGTGTTTAGGACTTTAACGTTTTTAATTTCGGGAAGTTTACAATTCATTCCACACCAGGTATGAATGTAATAAGTAATTTAAATATAGCCTTTAACCTTGGATAGTGAAACATAGATGGATTTGGGCAGCACTGCTGGCTCTCTAACTGACATTAGGTTAAGGTGTTCATTCCAAGGTCTAGGCTCAACAATAATGTAAATATAACTAGTTTTCAAATACTCCTCATCTCCACCATCCCATAAGCTTTCAGGAAGCTACCAGGCTTCATCCCCAATCCTTCAGTTATACTTCACCTTCCCAGACTACTAATCGCATCATTTACTGTTGATTGAGTGCTAACCAGGTGCCTAGCCATGAGCTTCATGTTTCACACTTACATAACATGTTATAATCATTACATGAGGTAGAAACAGTTCTTATCTCCATTTTGCCAAATGGAAAACCTGGCTGACAGGTTAGGTGACTTTCTCGGCCTCATGGCTAGTATGAGACTGAATTCAGACTTAAGCTGTGTTTGTCAGAATCCAAAACCTGTGCTCATAATTACTGTGCTAATATTACGGTGCTAATGTTTCCCTCCTACGATATTTTAAAAATTGTGTTAAAAACTCATAAAATTACCATCTTAATCATTTTAAGTATACAGTACAGGAGTGTTAAACTATATGTGCATTGTTGCACAACAGATCTCCAGAAATTTTTCCCCTTGCAAAACTGAACTACAGATATTGAACAACTGTCTATAGACAATGAACAACTACTAATTGACCCCATTTCCCCACATCCCCTGGTGACCACATTCTATTACTGTTACTGTGGGTCTGACTACTTTAGATACCTGATATAGGTGTAATCATACAGTATTTGTCTTTTTACTTGTTTGTTGTTATTGTTTTATTTGTTTGTTTTGTTTTTGTTTTTTTACAGTCTCTCTCTGTCACCCAGGCCAGGTTGGAGTGCGGTGGCACGATCTCAGCTCACTGCAACCTCTGCCTCTCTGGTTTAAGAAATTCTTCTGCCTCAGTCACCTGAGAAGCTGGGATTACAGGTGTGTGCCACCTGGCTCATTTTTGTATTTTTAGTAGAGATGGGGTTTCACCATGTTGGCCAGGCTAATCTCAAACACCTGACCTCAGGTGATCTGCCTGCCTCAGCCTCCCAAAGTACTGGGATTACATGGCATGAACCACGGTGTCTGGCCCAGTATTTGTCTTTTTGCGATTGGCTTAATTCACTTGGTCTAGTGTCCTCAAGGTTCACTTATGTTGCAGTGTAGGACAGGATCTCCTACCTTTTTAAGACAGAATGGTGTCCCTCCACTTGTGTGTATCGCATTTTCTTGGTCTCATCCATTGGTATTGTATTGGTTTGTATTCCTTCCATCTCTTGGTTATTGTGAATAATGCTGAAATAAGCATGAATGTGCAAATGTCAAAAATAAATATTGCCTTTTTTTTTAAAGAAAAAAATAAAGTCATAAACTTGCATTTGAATTTAGAAAACCAAATTTGAATGTAGTTCTTGTGTCATAATTGAAGGAGGTCCTAGACGTATTGAAAATGACTATCTTGTTTGCATTTTGAACATGTGGAACATAATATAATATGTACCTAGTTCTGAGGATACCTATAAAGAGTGCCCCAGGTGGAAGTGTTAATAGGTATCATGGAATATAATTTGATAACTGAAATATCTCTTGCATATAAAGCAGCATTACAACTTTTGCTAAAAATAAATAACTTTTAAAAATATGTTAAATAACTTGTGCTCTTTTTCTACTTTTATAAAATCAACTTTGGTTCTGCCGTTTCCTTTTCACCACTCCTTTCCTGACTTTCACTTTAACTGCTTTATACCTGAGATTTTTGCCTGAGATATAAATGGGCATATTCCCTATAAAAAGTTCTAGTCGGGAACAAAGTAAACATTTCTCATTGAGCATAATTTGGTGAGGAAACAGATGAGTGTACTTTTGGCATGATGTACAATTACAAACAGCTCTCTGATTTTGAAAATTATCCTTTGATTTCACCCATATTTATTACACGTTAAATATCTTAGGAATTGAATCACCATCACATGATTAAATTGTCTCTATATTTTAATTCTCAGAATTCCAGTGGGAGTAACACCCAACTCCTCTGTATGTAAAGAGGAATTGAAGAAGAGATTGGAGGTCTTAAAGAGGTAATACAAATGGATTCAGAACTCTAAAACACTAGCAACACTAAAACTGATTTCAGAATGATTTCAGAACCCTACAGAACCCTGGGCAAACATTTTTGCTGGGAGGTTGCACACATACACGCGCGCGTGCACACACACACACTCTCCTTCTGATATTGCCCCAGTATCTGGATTTTAAGGTTAGGTAATTTAAATATAAATTTGTCTCATGATGTATCATTCAGAAGAAACTGACTGACTATCGAGATGTTCTCAGGTACCACATAATTTACATGGAGAAGACTATGCTGTTGAGTTGAGCCTAGGCTAGCGTTGTTTCGTCCTGTTTCACTCCCGTTACAACATAAGTTTACAGAAGGTTAGAGCTGGAAAGAACCTAGAGATCACTTAGCCCTCCCCCAACCCCCCTTTAAAGATAAGGACACAGGTGAAGTAACTTGCCTAAGGTCATTTGTGATTTGCACAGCACCCTGATCTAGAATCTGGCTCACTGGGTTCCTACACCAATGTTCTTTTACCCATATCACAGTTGGCTCAGTAATTTTTAGGTCTGTGTTTGGAAAAACATGTCTCCCTTTTATTCCAGGTGCTTCCAATTTATATTCAGAGTCAGTTCCAGTGTCTCAAATATGAGAGAATATTGTTGACCATCCCTGGCTTATTTGAGTGATGTGTGTTTGGGGGCTGGAAGGAGAGAGAGAGAGGGAGAGAGAGAAGAATCTTAGCAGTGAAGTACATTGTCAGTCATTTAGCTAAGACAAGAAGCAAGAGAAAGACTAAGAGAACTTTTCAGAGAGATCATCTGTTTATAATATGTGCTTATATGATCTGACAGTCTCACTTTTCAAAATTGTATTAATAAATCATCTATAGTACTAGTTGGAATAGTTAATACACTTTTTGTGCCCCAGCAGAGAGAAAAATGGCCCTGCTTTCCTTAGCTTTATGACATATTAAGCCTAAATAGAATTAATGCTTGAGCTTTGGAATCATATTTACCATGGAGAGCTCCACTTGAAGGCCGGGTGAGCTGCAGAAATACACAAGAGACTTCCATATTATTAAAAGTAGCTTTTTAGCAGCTCAGAGAACTTTTTCCAGTTGTTGAGGTAGCATTACTTGATAACATAAACTCTTTCTGTATGTCTCTGTCTGTATGAATTTGCTATTTATGTATATCAAAGCTATTAGGAAAATGTACGTGTGTATGTGTGTGTTTTTTTACTAGTGTTGGGTATTATCATATTATTTAATATCTTGAATCTTCATAAGCCGTAAATACTCTTTGGAGAGAAAGAGAGACGGAGAAAGAAAGAGTGAGAGAAAAACAGACAAAGGGAGACAGAGACAGAGTCGAAGAGAATGAATAGAAACACAATTCTTATTGTTCTTCAGGGACTATTTAAAAGAAAGAAGGAATCTTTACCTTTAAACTCAAATAATTTCTGACATTTTGTAGTCACTGGGACATTAGGAAGTAGATGAAAATGGCAAGAACAATGAAATATTTTAAAGGGTGAAAATAAATTAAAATTTTTCTATTATCGTTAGCACTATTGAAATGTTGTGTATTATAATTAATGAATAATTAAATCATGATTTTAATAAAAGATTAGGATTTTAAAGTTAGAGCAAAACATGTTAATTTTATTGCAACAACGTTGGAACATGTCTCATTTCTAGGGTCTCACCACTGCAGCCATCATCAAAAGTGGTTATTATCAAGACTAGATTGCAGCTTCGGACTGAGCAGCTGGCAGGAACTCATATTGTGAACTGCAGCTCCAGATCGACTGCAAGAACAAACCAGCAATCCCGAGAGGACCCACAGACCCTCTAAAGGAAGTGGACTGCTCCTGTGGGACCTGGGAGGCACCCCAAATACTGTAAGTGCCCAATTTGCAGAAGTAGGAAAAGGAGACCCTCCTCTCCCGAACACAAACCCCTACTGTGGAGAACCTGAAGATCTCTTTGCAGGAGAAGTTTCTGACTTTACCTAGAGCTGAGTCAATCTGGAGAGCCGAGCGAAATACAGGGGTAGAGGAAGCAGCAGAAAGGCCGTGGGAGCTCTCTAGGTTCCCCAAGCAGATCATTCCTGCCTGGCACCACAGGGATCTATTGGGAAAGGAGCAGGGGGTAAAACTCCAAAGGGAGAAGGTAATCTCTAGCTGAACTTTGTAACAATTTGAACAGGGTGAGAAGCCTCCTGGCCAGAACTTGGGGAAGGGTGCCAAGCCTGTGTGCAGACTCCACAGTTGGGGGAAAACCAAGCCCTTTTCTTTTGCAGCTGGGAGGTGAGGTGGATAGCCTGGGGCAGGTTTTCTAGCCCCTATCATTCTCCGCCTGGAAATGGGCTGGGGGCTTTTGTGGGGTTCACAGTGGGAGTGACACCGGCCCTTTGGTTTCCGTGGGAGCTGGGTGAGGCCTGTGACTTCTGGCTTTCCTCTACTTCTCTGACAACCTGCATGACTCAGCAGAGGAAGCCCCAATCCTCCTAGGTACACAACTCCAGTGACCTGAGAATATCACCCCCATCCCCCACAGCAGCCACAGCAAGACCCACCCAAGTAGAGTCTGAGCTCAGACACACCTAGCCCTGACCCGCCTGAGGGTCCTTCCCGACCCACCGTGGTAGTGAAAGACAAAGAGCTTATAATCTTGGGAGTTCTAGGCCCCGCCTCTGACTAGTTCCTCCCCATAGTACCTCAGTTGATACTCTCTGGAAAGTGACACCTCCTGGCAGGGGGCCAGTCACCACAAAAACAGAGCATTAAACCACCAAAGCTAGGAACCTTTACAGAGTCCATTGTACCCACCCCACCACCTCCACTGGAACAGGTGCTGGTATCCATGGCTCAGACCCATAGACAGTTCACATCACAGGACTCTGTGCAGACAACCCTCAGTACCAGCCCAGAGCTAGGTAGACTCGCTGGGTGACTAGACCCTGAAGTGAGACAACAATCACTGCAGTTTGGCTCATAGGAGGTCATATCCATAGGGAAAGGGGAGAGTACTACATCAAGGGAATACCCCATGGGACAAGAGAATCTGAACAATAGCCTTCAGCCCTAGACCTTCCCTCTGACAAAGCCTACCCAAATGAGAAGGAACCAGAAAACCAACCCTGGTAATATGACAAAACAAGGCTCATCAACACTCCCAAAAAATCACACTAATTCACCAGCAGTGGATCCAAACCAAGAAGAAATTCCTGATTTACCTGAAAAAGAATTCAGGAGGTTAGTTATTAAGCTAATCAGGAGGGACCAGAGAAAGGCGGAGCTAATCAGGAGGGACCAGAGAAAGGCGGAGCCCAGTGCAAGGAAATACAAAAAATGATACAAGAAGTGAAAGAAGAAATATTCAAGAAAATGGATAGCTTAAAGAAAAAACAATAAAAAAATTCAAGAATCTTTGGACACAGTTTTAGAAATGCAAAATGCTCTGGAAAGTCTCAGCACTAGAATTGAACAAGTAGATGAAAGAAATTCAGAGCTCAAAGACAGAGTCTTCAAATTAACCCAATCTAACAAAGACAAAAAAGAATAAAATATGAACAAAGCCTCCAAGATTTCTGGGATTATGTTAAACTACCAAACCTAAGAATAATTGGTGTTCCTGAGTAAGAAGAGAATTCTAAAATGTTGGAAAACATATTTGAAAGAATCATCTAGGAAAATTTCTGCAGCCTTGCTAGAGCCGTAAACATCCAAATAAAAGAAGCACAAAGAACACCTGGGAAATTCATTGCAAAAAAGATCATTGCCTAGGCACATTGTCATCAGGTTATCCAAAATTAAGTTGATGGAAAGAATCGTAAGAGCTGTGAGACAAAAGCATCAGGTAACCTATGGAAGAAAACCTATCAAGTTAACAGCAGATTTCTCAGCAGAAACCCTACAAGCTACAAGGAATTGGGACTCTATCTTCATCTTTCTCAAACAAAACAAGCATCAGCCAACACTTTTGTATCCAGTGAAACTAAGCATCATATATGAAGGAAAAATGCAGTCTTTTTCAAACAAACAAATGCCGAAAGAATTCACCATTACCAAGGTACCACTACAAGGACTGCTAAAAGGAGCTCTAAATCTTGAAAAAAAATCCTGGAAACACATCAAAATAGAACCTCTTTAAAGCATAAATCACACAGGACCTATAAAACAAAAATACAGTTTAAAAAGCAAACACCAAAATCAAAACCCAAAGTACACAGGCAACAAATAGCACAATGAATGCAATGACACCTCACATCTCAATAGAAACATTGAATGTAAATGGCCTAAATGCTCCACTTAAAAGATACAGAACTGCTGAATGGAAAAGAACTCATCAACCATCTATCTGCTGCCTTTGGGAGATTCACCTGGCACATAAACACTCACATAAACTAAAAGTAAAGGGGTGGAAAAAGGCATTTCATGCAAATGGACACCAAAAGTGAACAGAGGTAGCTATTCTTATATCAGACAAAACAAACTTGAAAGCAACAGCAGTTAAAGGAGACAAAGAGGGACATTATGTAACGGTAAAAGGCTTTGTCCAACAGGAAAATATCACAGTCCTAAACATATAGGCACCTATCACTGGAGCTCCCAAATTTACAAAACAATTACTAACAGACTTAAGAAATGAGATAGACAGCAATGCAATAATAGTGGGGGACTTCAATATACTCCACTGAATGCATTAGACAGGTCATCAAGATAGGAAGTCAACAAAGAAACAATGGATTTAAACTATACCTGGGAACAAATGGATTTAACAGATATGTATAGAACATTTCATCCAACAACAACAGAATACACATTCTATCCAAGAGCACATGGAACTTTCTCCAAAACAGACCATATGATGGACCATAAAATGAGCATCAATAAATTTAAGAAAACTGAAATTATATCGAGTACTCTATCAGACCACAGTGGAATAAAACTGAAAATTAACTCCAAAAGGAACCTTCAAAACAGTGCAAATACACAGAAATTAAATAAACTGTACCTGAATGAGCATTGGGTCAAAAAGGAAATCAAGATGAAAATTTAAAAATTATTCAAACTGAATGACAGTAATGACACAACCTATGAAAACCTCTGGGATAAAGCAAAGGTGGTACTAAGAGGAACATTCATAACCCTAAACGCCCACATCAGAAAAGACTGAAAGTGCCTAAACTGACACTCTAAGGTCACACCTTAAGAAACTAGAGAAACAAGAGCAAACCAACCCCAAACCCAGCAGAAGAAAGGAAATAACCAAGATCAGAGCAGAACTAAATATAATTGAAACAAAAAAAGTTACAAAAAATAAATGAAACAAAAAGCTGGTTCTTCAAAAAGAAAATTGATAGACCATTGGCAACATTAACCAAGAAAAGAAGAGAGAAAATCCAAATAACCTCACTAAGAAACGAAACAGGAGATATTACAATTGACACTACTGAAATACAAAAGATCATTCCAGGCTACTACGATCACCTTTACACACATAAACTAGAAAACTTAGAGGAGATGGATAAATTCCTGAAAAAATACAGCCCTCCTAGCTTAAATCAGGAAGAATTAGATACCCTGAACAGACCAATAACAAGCAGTGAGAATGAAATGGTAATTAAAAAATTACCAGGAAAAAAAGTCCAGGATCAGACGGAGTCATAGAAGAATTCTACCAGACATTCAAAGAAGAATTAGTACCAATACTTTTGACACTATTCCACAAGATAGAGAAAGAGGAGACCCTTCCTAATTGATTCTATGAAGCCAGGATCACCTGAATACCAAAACCGGAAAGGACATAACAAAAAAAGAAAACTACATGCCAATATCCTTGATGAAAATAGATGCTAAAATCCTTAACAAAATGCTAGCTACCTGAATTCAGCAACATATCAAAAAGATTATCCACCATGATCAAGTGGGTTTCATACCAGGGATGCAGGGATTGTTTAACATATGCAAGTCAGTAAATGTGATATACCACATAAACAGAATTTTTTAAAAAATCACATGATCATTTCAATAGACGCAGAAAAAACATTAAACCAAATTCAGAATCCTTTGTCATTAAAACTCTCAGCAAACTTGGCATACAAGGGACATACCTTAATGTAATGAAAGCCATCTATGACAGTCCCACAGCCAACATAATACTGAATGGGGAAAAATTGAAAGTATTTCCTCTGAGAATTGGAATGAGAAATGGAGGCCCACTCTCACCACTCCTCTTCAGCATAATACTGGGAGTCCTAGCCAGAGCAATCAGAGAAGAGAAAGAAATAAAGGGCGTCCAAATCGGTAAAAAGGAAGTCAAACTGTCACTGTTTGCTGACGATATGTTCATTTGCTTTGAAAACCATAAGGATTCCTCCAGAAAGATCCTAGAACTGATAAAAGTGTTCAGCAAAGTTTCCAGATAAAAGATTAATGCACACAAATCAGTAGCTCTTCTATAAACCAGCAGCAAACAAGCAGAGAATCAAATCAAGAACCAACCCCTTTTACAATAGCTGCAAAAAATAAAATAAAATACTTAGGAATAAACCAAGGAATCAAAAGACCTCTACAAGGGAAACTACAAAACACTACTGAAAGAAATCATAGATGACACGAACAAATGGAAACATATTCCATGCTCATGGATGGGTAGAATCAATATTATGAAAATGACCATGTTGCAAAAAAGCAATCTACAAATTCAATGCAATCCCCATCAAAATACCACCATCATTTTTCACAGAATTAGAAAAAACAATTATAAAATTCATATAACACCAAAAGAGAACCCACATAGCCAAAGCAAGATTAAGCAAAAAGAACAAATCTGAAGGCATCACACTATCTGATTTCAAACTATACTATAAGGCTATAGTCACCAAAACAGCGTTGTAGTGGTACAAAAATAGGCACATAGACCAATGGAATGGAATAGGGAACCCAGAAATAAACCCAAATACTTACAGCCAACTGATCTTTGACAAAGCAAACAAAAACATAAAGTGGGGAATGGTGCTGTTCTCCCACTCTTTTCAACAAATGGTGCTGGGATAATTGGCAAGCCACATGTAGGAGAATGAAACTGGATCCTCATCTCTCACCTTATTCAAAAATCAGCTCAGGATGGATTAAGAACTTAAACCTAAGACCTGAATATAAAAATTCTAGAACATAATATTGGAAAAATGCTTATTGGCTTAGGCAAGGATTTCATGACCAAGAACCCAAAAGCAAATGCAATAAAAACAAAGATAAATAGCTGGGACCTAAGTAACCTAAAGCGCTCTTGCACGGCAAAAGGAACAGTCAGCAGGATAAACAGACAACCCACAGAGTGGGAGAAAACCTTCACAATTTATACATCTGGCAAAGGACTAATATTCAGAATCTACAGTGAACTCAAACAGTAAGAAAAAACCAATCCCATCCAAAAGTGGGCTAAGGACATGAATAGACAATTCTCAATAGAAGATATACAAATGGCCAACAAACATGAAAAATGGCTCACCATCACTAATGATCAGGGAAATGCAAGTCAAAGCCACAATGGGATACCACGTCACTCATGCAAGAATGGCCATAATAAAAAAATCAAAAAACAGTAGATGTTGGTGTGGATGCAATGAACAGGGAACACTTCTACACTGCTGGTGGGAATGTATACTAGTACAGCCACTATGGAAAACAGCATGGAGATTCCTTAAAGAACTAAAAGTAGAACTACAGTTTGATCCAGCAGTCCCACTACTGGGTATCTACCCAGAGGAAAAGGAGTCATTATTAGAAAAAGATACTTATACATGCATGTTTATAGCAGCACAATTTACAATTGCAAAATCATGGAACCAATCCAAATGCCCATCAGTCAATGAGCAGATAAAGAAACTGGTATATATACATGATGGAATACCAAGCAGCCATGAAAAGGAATGAATTAACAGCATTTGCAGTGACCTGGATGAGATTGGAGACTATTATTCTAAGTGAAGTTAACTCAAGAATGGAAAACCAAGCATCATGTGTTCTCACTGATATGTGGGAGCTAAGCTACGAGGATGCAAAGTCATAAAAATGATACTATGGACTTTGGGGACTTGTAGGGAAGAGTGAGAGGGGGGCGAGGGATATAGCACTACAAATAGGGTACAGTGTATACTACTCGGGTAATGGGTGAACCAAAATCTCACAAATCACCACTAAAGAATTTATGTAACCAAATACAACCTATACCCCAATAACTCATGGAAAGAAAAGATAGGTAAGAGCAAGATATTGAAAATCTGTCATCCACAGAGATAATATCTTGTTGGAGAGAGAAATATAAAGTAGTACCAGACAAAAGGGGGAAAAAAAACACATTGGAACATGTCTTTCTTCCCTTTGGTGAGCATTATACTAAAAAAAGTTCATTTCTGTCGTGGGAATATATTTTCCTTTGTTTTAAAATTCTAGCATGATAAAGGTAGATTAAAAGATTATTTCATCCATTCCTCTGGCTATAGAACATACTACACCCAGAGTCGATTTTTAAAGAACCCTCATGCATCCTCTTCCTCTCAGGATATGTGTTATTTACAAAGATATATGCATATTATTATTTTTTTTAAGTTAATTGATATTTTTCCTGTAAAAATAAATGAACTTTTTAATCTAACATTATGAGTCTCCATGGCCAATGTGTGCACTATGGAAACATACATTTTACTAAATCATTCAATATTTCAGAAGTGTTAAGATTTTATGTTACTCTTTAAAAATTTTTGGTATCTTATAGATTGTCAAAATAAAACCAGGAGGGATATTGGTAGGAGGTAAATTAAAATATTTTACCATTTATCAAATAATGAGTAAAGGCATTTTCTTAAAAAAAAAAAAAAAAAACCAATAGAGAAACAGGAAAGAATTGGCCTTTGTGGGGACCCAATTTATATTCCTCTCCCTAGACATGAGTGATAATATATTATTTACCTTTTTATATGAAAAATTTCTTCTATTCCCCTCTGTGTATCAATTCCAGCAGCCTGGACATTCAAAGGAGCAGGGCATGGAATCTGTGGAGAAGTTAAAGCTCCTAAGATCGATTACTTGAGTAAATAGTTGTAGAGTCTTGTTCGAGACAGACGCCTGGCTAACCTAGGTAAATACTGTAATCCATTTAAACCAGAAACTAGAATTCCAAAGCATTTGTATTTATTAAAATTTCTGGCAGTTCAGCAAGTGTGAGTAGAATCCTTGAACATCATCTTAAAGTTGAAGCTTAACATGAACCCTACTGTGGTCCTTGCCAGGCACTTCTTAACTATTACCTTTGCCAGGTAGAGAAAGGAAAGAGAGACATCATTTATTTTATTTTATTTTATTTTATTTTATTTTTGCAGGGCAAAACAACAACAACAACAACAAAAAATATAACATCTTTGTCTTCTTTTTATATCCTATAGTATTTATCTAATATGTTAGATTAACTGGATATTTTAGCCAGTAGCACACAGGGAATGAACCCAACCTTCATTTCACCATCCAGTCTTTACCCAGTGCTGTAAATGCCTTTGCTGAGTTAATTAATCCCTCAGAGATTTCTTCTCAAATCAGGTTTTTGTCCCTTGTTTCTAGGAAGCCAAATTGCTGGTGACATGCTAAGCTCTTGCAATCCTTAAGTTATCACTTGAGAGCAATGATACATGGTAAATTAATCAATTTAGGACATAATCAAGTAGAAGTATAAGAGGGAAAAAAAGACACAAAATTGTGATTTATTACCTTTGAATTTTTTTCTGCCACCTGGATCTCAAGATAGCAATTGAGTTTGTTTTTCTATCCAAGGAGCCTAAAATACTTGGATTGCAAATCTTTGTGAAACACTAAGGTGTGTGATGTAGCTGACATTAGTTGATGGGTTGGGTAGGAGGCTGGCAGGGTTAGTGCATTAGGAGGCTGATGCAGAGAAGAAGTGAGTGGGAGAGAAAAGCAGAAAGATACCTTTTCTTCTAAAGACTAAAGAACCTACTGTATACAAGATTTAACATATTTTCAGACACCATTTCTCTAAGTAGACAACTTATATACAAGATGTTTATTTATGCAAAATTAAATAATACAGATATGCAAAAGGAAAATTAAGTGGTTGGAGTGCTAATGATATGTTTCTAATGATAGAATACACACGTATAATGTATGTATTAGGATTCCCCAGAGAAACAAAACCAATTGACTATGTTTCCCTAGAGAAACAGACCCAATATGATTCCGAAGAGACACAGAAACAATAGGAGACAGAGGAAGAGAGAGAAAAAGATTCATTGATTAGTTGATTGATTGATTTGAGGAATTGGCTTATGTGATTGTGGGGACTGACAAGTCTGAAATCTGCAGGGCCGACCAGCAGGCTGGACACCTGGGGAAGACTTGCTATTGCAGCTTCAGCCTGAAGACAGTCTAGAGGCGAATTCTTTCTTTCTTGGGGAACCTCAGTTCTTTCCCTTAAGCCCTTCAACTTATTCGATGAGGCCCACCTACACTGTAATCTACTCAAAGTCTACCAATTTAAATGTTAATCACATCTAAAAAAAAAAATACACCTTCACAGAAACATCTAGATTAACATTTGACCAAAAACTGTGTACTCTGTGCTAGCCAAGTTGGCACATAAATTGACCATCACAGGATAATAATATCAAGCTATTACTAGTTGAAAGCACATGCTGTGCACTGCTGAATATGGTGCACTGAGTCACAGTCCTGGGTTTGGAGGCAAGAGATCTGGGTACTTGTCCTGTATCTGCTAGGCAAGTAACCTAAGATATTTCCAATTTTTTTTTTTATTGGGAAATATGGTAGATCTTGGTAATAGAATATGAGTCAGGGAACCCAAGGAAGAAACATGGTTTTCTCAGTGTTGACACTGAAGTACCCATGGAACACGGAGGTGAAGTCCTGCAGACAGTTGAATACATGTATACATTTAGAGCTCACAGAGCAACTGGCTGGTGAAAGTGAGGTTTGAGAGTCATTCACATATAGATGGCAACTGAGGCCCTGTGAATGACCAGAAGGGAGGTCTAGAATGATAATGGAAGTAGTCCAAGGAAACAAGAGGAAGTAGAGGAAGAAGTACCAATGCAGCATACCAAGAAAGAATAGTCAGGATATTCTGACTATGAGAATCAGGATAAAGTGGTGTTATGGTGGCCAAGGCTTAGGTAAGTTTAAGATGTTCAATAACGTCAGATAGCAAAAGGAAGCTGTAGAGACTAGGTCTGAAAGCATTCCATTGGATTTAACAATTAGTTGAACATTTAGTGAATTTTGCTGGTACAGTTTAAATAATGGCTAACATTCATGTAATTCTCGATGAGTTTCTATGCTGTGCTGTGCTTTGTATGGATTGTCTCTTTTAATATCTTCTATAACCTATGAGACTGGTATTAATATCACATTCTTATTTTATAGATCTATAAATTCAATTTTAGGAAGGTAACGTATCTTCCTGAAAGTCACACAAGTAAAGATGGACTTGGGTCTCTAATCCATTTGTTTGACTTCAAAACATGTTATCTCTATTCCACTACCTCTTCTGTTCAGTGGAATGAAAGAGGTTAAAACAGTTCACAGGGTCCATGGAGTGAATGAAAAATGAAAATGGGGAGATAAAATGCAGATAATAGTTTTCAAGGATTGGAGCTGGAAGGAGTTGCCTGTTTGAGAGCTGTATTAAGGTCTGAGAAACATGTGCATGTTGTGCACTGCAAGAAAGGAATCAAGAGGAAGGAGAGGATGGAGAGACAGAAGATGAAAATCAGCCAGAGTAACAAGGCTCCAGGAAAGCCACATGGCTATGTGCATCCCTTAGAGAAACAAATTGGAAATGGGGTAAGTGACACCTCTTTTCCTTAGACTGAAAATAATTAAATGTGAGTAGAAGATATAGCAACATCTAAAATGGTGGTAGAAGGTGAGTGAGTTGGTTAGAATAAGCTGAGAGAAATGAATGCTTCAGATTGTTCTGGAGAAGGTCAAACAGTAAATGTTGTACAATAGTTAGGAACTTGGGCTTGGACCACCGCTCCCCTAAGTTCCAGCTCTACTCTGCTCCTCCCCAATGCATCCTGTAGCTGACTGACTGTCCTTAGGAACTCAGGCTGTATGTGCCCTCTGCAGCACAGCCTTTCCTGACCACCTTCTTTGGAGGCTTCCCTTTATTCTATATTTAATGACATCACAATTTGCCAACATTTTAATCCGTATTTACCTTTTTGGCTCACTGTAACAAAATCTCCGTGAGGTTACCTCTCATGGCTGTGTTTCTTACTCCTAATGTAGTGCTTCTCTTCTTAGCACTTAGTAGGTCCTGAACAACTTTGCATTGATTGAAAAAAAAAAAAAAAACCTGAATGCCACTCTCTATTATTCAATAGCTATGTGACCTTGGGCAAGATAATTTAACTTCTCAGGCCTTTGTTTTATCATTTGTAAAATGAAGAGACTTATATCCTATCAAGGTGTCTTACAAGCATAAAAGATGCTAAACATAAAGGTCTCAATTTTATTCTGGTTGAAAATATGTCCAATAAGTATCAGCTATTATTATTTTGTTGAGTGTGGGAGTGCAAAGGCTGGAGGGGTTGTTAAAAAATGGAGTTTAAGACATCAGAGGGAACTCCTCAAAATAATAACAGAATCCAGACTGAGATCTTTCCCTCTTAGACTGATGGACTGGTACCCACTTATAAAATTGTTTGGCAATGAAGACAAAGGGAAGGGACACAGAAAATGAGAGTGGATCTTGAGAATACAGACATCTGGTTCCAAGGAAAGGGAGTAGAAGGGGATTCAGACCAAGTGCATTTCCTTTCAAACAAGTGCTTTCATCTGAACTGCTCTGTTGAAATAGAAAAGTCACTGTCAATACCACATCTCATTACAGCCTAGCTTGATGCAGCTTAATACCAAGCAATATGCTCCATTAATTAGATTTAAGGCACTAAGGCTGGAATCTGGAAGCTGTAACCTGAGTCACTTCTCCCCAGGTAAACATGAATGTGTTTTTCTATAAATTGCTTTGAGGTGCTCTGAGATTTCTTTAATCTAATCACCAGAAATAATAGCCAATGCCTTATTTGATGGGGCCATGTGGCACATCTTTTCCCTTCTTTCATTACGTTTCCCCCCCAGATAATAAGGCTCCACAGGCTCTGGATTAGAAAAAAAAAACATATTACTGCTATCGCAAGGGAGGACGTGAAGAAAAGTTTGCTTTTTTGTGTGCTTTCCGTAGCTTAGCAAGAGCTAGAGGTTCTCTATTAGCTGAACATGCTAAGAGGTGGAAGGTGAAAATTCAGCTGATTCAGAGTTTGGTAGATTTGTTCAGACTAGATATCTCAAAGGCTTTTAATTACTTGGGAACAAGTCTATATGATATTAATGACTAAACCACAAGTAGCACTTGGAGGGATCCTGAAATCCATCCAGAATTATTTATTAACATCTAAACTAGACTCCATTTAGATCTAGAGATAGTGATAAGGCCCTGCATAATGTAATTTTATCGCAGCTTACACATATATTTGTATTTAGAAGCTACGTATTCTTCATTCATCCTTGACTAGCACAGAAACATCAAAGCTGTCATCATTATATTTGTCAAGAGTAGTTGTTTTTTATTTCTCTTTAGTTTTTAATAATGCATAGGCAAAGAGGTCTTTGGACTCCTTCTAGATGTTTTATTTCTTTTTTCTTCTTGTTTCCACAGCATGAAAATTTATCAAAGCTACCTCTCTAATCTATTGTTCTTTGCCTTGAATGCTCTTTGTCAGATGCTTATCTTTGAGGTTTTAAGCCTTTAAAAACACTCTTTTAATCTCCCTTTATCGCATTGCTCTGTATCTAGCTACAAGCTCTCCTAATATCACCCTCTCCTTTTTGTTTACATCCAAGTCTGAATGTGCAGATAAAAGCTGGATGGGACACGGTGAACATTTTCCCTGCAGCTCCTGTGAAACACACATTGGACATAGACATGGTCCACTGGCTCCTCAAAGATTCTTTTTTTTTAGAGGAATGATTTTCCAGTTCTAATCTCAAAGCTGCAAAATCTGATTTTCTGATCCTACATTTATCCTGTACTCCTCTCTGTGTTTCATAGCCAGAGATGGCATGCCTGATTTCCACTAAATTCAGCTGATGTCCACCACACAGTTCAGCTGCTGGGTTTCCAAGTAACAGTGGTGCTTTTGTGTCATTTGGTTGTAGCATGTTGGAGTATATGTGAGTAAATGTAAGATAGAATGAATGGAACTCCTTGAAATAGCTAAGACTTGGATATTAGAGAAGGGGCCCAGGTGTGGTGACTCACAACTATAATCCCAGTACTTTGGGAAGCTGAGGTAGGAGGATCGCTGGAGGCTAGGAGTTTGAAACCAGCTTGGGCAACAAAGGGAAACTTCGTCTCTGAAAAAATGACATAAAATAAGTAGAAGAGGCAGATGGGTGCTTTCTTATACTACCATGTTTCCTCTAAGACTCTTTGGCCAACCAGCCAAGACTGATGTAAAAACCAAAATTTTGTATCCATATTTCTTTGTTATATACTACTTTGCTATTCGCTCCTCAATTTTACCATATATACCATTTTGATGTCTATACCACGTCTTAGCTATTTCAACGTGTTCTATTCTTTCTATCGTACATTTACTTACATATACTCCAACATGCTACAACCAGCGGCTCCCAAAATTGGCTGCATGTTGGAGTCACTTAGGAAACTTTAAAAGGTTTTCAGTCCCTGGCTTCCCACCCCAGGCCAATTAAATTAAAATCTCAGGGGATGGGGCACAGACATCAATGTTCTATAAAATCTCACCAGATGATTATAATATGCAGCTAGGGTTGAAAACCATTTTTAGCTCATGGTTTCCTAGATGCTGTGAGGTTTCTGCCCAACTTACTATTAGGCAATGCTTGAAAAAGCCCTTTTACTTTCTCCCATGTTCAGTTCTGAACTGTCAGATGCTTTCTCTAAAGGTTGGTCCTGACAGTCTTATTATCTGACATAATGTGCCCTCACATGCAATTCTCCCAGGAATCATACCACATAGTTGCAATCCTCTAGTGTTCACTTCTAGAAACTCAGGAATTGGGCTAAGTAACATAGAAACCGCTATCTAATTTTATTAAGGATAAGTCAATTGTTAGAAAGGTAGCGGGGGCAAAGAGCAGAGAGGCAGTCCACCTACCTAGAAACGGGGTTGTAGAAAGGTAATATTTCCTTTAGATTGTCCATCCAGCCATTGACTAGCCCAAGTTCAGCAGGTTCAAGACAAAATGACTTCTTATCTCTTTGGTGAATAATTGTGCCTTAACCACAGGCTGCCCTGCACAAGTGGTGTTGGGTTCATTCTCTGCCTGTCTACTACACTGGAATACACATATTAAGAGAAGATGCTTGCCCACAGCTCCTGTCACATTGTGGAACCAGATGGCTTCAAGATGAAGTCCTCTCTACACAAATAGTATTCACCTAGTGTCTTGCTTGGAATATAAATTAAAGCATCACTCCACAATAAACTATACATGTTTGGTGATCAATACAGAACTCTAATTTTCTCAAGTTAATGCCTTTTAATGACAGGTTCCCAATGCTTGCTGTAGACAGTTACATGTAAGATTATAAATCATGGGATGTCTTAGCTTTGAAATACTAATCTTTGCTCCCCCCTGCATTACATAATTGATAATGACTATATTGACAACTCCAAGAGGGCTCCTGAGATGGATCTGTGCAGCGGAAGGAAAAGCATCACCACTGTGCAGAAATGACATGCTGTGTATTCTAATGAGTGGATTCCTTAACCTCTAGTTGTATCCTTGAGTTTTCCAGAGTTTTCTTTCTCCTGAAAGCTTACTGGTGGTCAGAAAGTGACTGTATATGATCATCTTACCATGGATATTTGTTCCCTGTGAGTCTTCAAGACATTTTTGATGACTTTTACTGATGAAAAAATACGTTTTATCTCCTCTTTGGGTCCTCAGGTTCAAAAAAGCTACATGAGAGAGAACTGTAGTGTATTCTTCCTAGCAGATCAGCATTCTTTATGGATTTACTCTTTTTCGTTGCAAATAGAAGGCAAAAGGAGGGATAAACAAGATAATTTAGAGGAGAGAAGATGCCCAGACACTAGACTGACTAAATTTTAAAATTTTTAATTGACTGCATTTTAAAAATGCATGTCTTTCTTGAAATAGAGATTTTATTTTCTTAAAAAGGAACTTTTCCCCCTATGAGTTTGGCTGGCGTTAGAAAGAGGATAAATGCAAATTATTTTACAGTTTTACTTAGGACAGAAGTCAGATCTAGAGGGAGTAATCGGTGTGTATGTGACTACTTTGTGAAGTCTGTCTACAGTACAGTTTTTTTCTCTGTGCAGTTGAACCATTCCCTATGTGGGAACTGGCTTTTCATATCTTCACTATAAATACAAACAAGTTATTAACTCTCTAATTGATCTTTGTTGTTTACAACTTTTTCTTTCATTTTATACATGGGGGGCTCTCTATCCACACAACCCACAGGAGGGTGCCTGCTTAGGCCAAATAACGCATTAAAACGGGCTACTGTCACTCACCCAGAAGGGCGATGCCTTCATAGTAATCAACTATATGACCCTTTCCCCTCCCTGCATTCCTGCCACCCAAAGGAATAAATGATGGATAATTTCTTCAAAATGATTTTCACCATCATCCCAGGAGCCTATTTGACAACTCAGGTGCTGTAAAATCCTTCTCTCTGTTCCCCTCTTCTTTTCCTTTTGCTGCACATGCTCTCATTGGGCCACACGTCTTGCTGTGATATGGAACAGCCAGGAGCGGAATCTTGGCCACTGGAGGCCTGATGCTTTGCTTTTGTTTCATGTTTAAAAACTCACCTCATGTTACTGAGTCTTGTTCCTCTGTATGGGCAGTGGTGATAATAAAACACTCCCTGACTTATCAGTCATATGTGAAAGAGCCTTGAAAGGTGTAAAGTATAACGTAAATCTATGCTGTCATTAATATTCTTGAAGGGTACATGGTCCCAGAAAAACACACAGAGGTTTGTAAGCAAGGGGTATCCTTGGGTTTTCTTAACAGTGTTCTTGCCCTTGAACATTAAACCTGATATTTGTCTCTCCATTCTCTAACTCATTTTAAATGTTTTATATTTACTGTATAGTTGGTAACTTATGGAGTGCTTTCCTGGTCCCTAATTATCATTATTTACTACCCCAAATGGCATTCTATCATTGTATGTTGTCTTACCCTAAAATCATTTCATGACAGTTCAGATTATTTTCTCAACCACATGGCACCTGCCCACACCGTTTATAACAGTGCAATGTAACACAGTATGTCCCTGATAGATACTGAAAGAACTAACAGCTCCATGTATTCACTACACTTCACGTAATGGTAAAAATAAGGTTTATTATGTACATTTCTAGTTAAGCCTCAGAGGAAGAATAGATGTGCTGATGTAGTAAGAATTAAACACATCCCAGATGAGAGTGGTTTGGACAAATCCCATTGGTACAATTAGCAGCTGCTAAAAAATGCACATTTTGTAATTTCTGACAAAGAAAATAAGTCATGTTTTAGTCTGAATCTTTGGTCTGATATCTATGGCAAGAATGTGTATTGCATTTTTAGACATAATTTCCTATTTCAACTAATCTACATTTGTACCACTGAGGATTTTTAAAAATTTAAATAAATATTGTGGAATTAATGCTTTTCATTGTAATGAATATATCAATCTTCTAATGTTCATGCACGCCATTTATTGGAATATATTTAAGCTATGGTGAGATCACTGCTAAATCATTTCCAGTTGAATAATCAACTTATGGAAAGAAGATTGACTTGAGGTTACTTGGGGAAAAAAATGTCCCTTCATTTTGTAGATGAATTGAAGCACTTAGGCTAATAACATAATGGGAAAAACTAATTTGACACCATCTATTAGAGAATGGCTTTGGTTGCATGTCTTTTAAATGCCCCTGTTGTATACATATGAGATACTTGACTTTTCTTTATTAAACCCTATTTCTATATATATACTGATAAATAATATGTGTTCCTCAATTTGATAGACACCATGGTCCTTCCACCTTTAAAAAATTTATCTAAAAAAGATTTTAAAAATATATTTCTTCAAAATATAACTGAATTTAGATATCAGTGTCTAAAAACAAAATGGAGGTTTTTGACTTGATTTTGTGTTGATAAACCCTGCCTATGTACTACTTCCCACCACTTATCTCCTTCCATTGTTGGGACCAATTCTTTCTGGTCTTCTGAAACAGCCTTCTGGTTGGGTGTGGTGGCTCACACCTGTAATCCCAGCACTTTGGGAGGCTGAAGCGGGTGGATCATTTGAGGTAAGGAGTTCAAGACTAGCCTGGCCAAGATGGTGAAACCCGTCTCTACTAAAAATATAAAAATTAGCCAGGTGTGATGGTGTGCACCTGTTGTTCCAGCCACTCGGGAGGCTGAGGCAGGAGAATTTCTTGAACCTGGGAGGCTGAGATTGCAGTGAGCTGAGATCATGCCACTGCACTCCAGCCTGGGTGACAGTGCGAGACTCTGTCTCAAAAAAAAAAACAAAAAAAAGAAAAAGAAAAAGAAAACAGCCCTCTGTACTCAGTGCCAGGCCATCACCATGTTGCTAGTTTAGCCCTGACTTGTGGCCCATTTCAAATTATTAGATATATTCTGCATTGCCAAGAATTCCTCTCCTCCTCCTCCCTGCTCCTCTCCCCCTCCCCCTCCCCTCCCCACTCCTCTCTCCTTCCTTCCCTCCCTCCCTCCCTCCTTCCTTCCTTCCTTCCTTCCTTCCTTCCTTCCTTCCTTCCTTCCTTCCTTCCTTCCTTCCCTCCCTCCCTCCCTCCTTCCTTCCTTCCAGCATTAAGACAGATTCACTTGCCTGCAGTCCACACTTGCCATATTTTACTATTGCTTCAGCTGCCTTTATTCCACAGTCACAAAGTAAGCATCTTCAACTCACACATACTTTCCAAGTTCATTTCTGCCTCCACCATCCTTTTCATGTTGAACAGTTACTTACTAGACTTCCATTTTGATGGGGGTGTTTTTTTCTTATAAATTTAAGTTCCTTATACATTCTGGATATTAGACCTTTGTCAGATGGGTAGATTGCAAAATTTTTCTCCCATTCTGTAGGTTGCCTTTTCACTCTGATGATAGTTTCTTTTGCCTTGCAGAAGCTCTTTACTTTAATTAGATCCCATTTGTCAATTTTGGCTTTTGTTGCAGTTGCTTTCGGCATTTTTGTCATGAGGTCTTTGTCCATGCCTATGTCCTGAATGGTATTAGGTATTCTTCTAGGATTTTTAGGGTCTTGGGTTTACATTTCAGTATTTAATCCACCTTGGGTTAATTTTTGTATAAGGTGTAAGAAAGGGGTCCAGTTTCAGTTTTCTGCATATGGCTAGCCAGTTCTCCCAGAACCAATTGCTGAATAGGAGATCCTTTCCTCATTGCTTGTTTTTGTCAGGTTTGTTGATGATGATCAGATGGTCGTAGATGTATGGTGTTATGTCTGAGGTCTCTATTCTGCTCCATTGGGCTATATGTGTTTTGGTACCAGTACCGTGCTGTTTTGGTTAATGTAGCCTTATAGTGTAGTTTGAAGTCAAGTAGTGTGATGCCTCCAGCTTTGTTCTTTTTGCTTAGGATTGTTTTGGCTATATGGGGTCTCCTTTGATTTCATATGAAATTTAAAATCGTTTATTCCAGTTCTGTGAAGAACGTCAATGGTAGTTTGATGGGAATAGCATTGAATCCATAAATTACCTTGTGCAGTATGACCTTTTTCACGATATTGATTCTTCCTATCCATGAGGATGGAATGTTTTTCCATTTGTTGACATTCTCTTATTTCCTTGAGCAGTTGTTTGTAGTTCTCCTTGAAGAGTTCTTTCACATCCCTGGTTAGCTATATTCCTAGGTATTTTATTCTCTGTGTAGTGAGATTGTGAATGGGAGTTCATGATATGGCTGTCTGCTTGTCTATTGCTGGTGTAAATTAATGCTTGTGATTTTTGACATACATTTTGTATCCTGAGACTTTGCTGAAGTTGCTTATCGGTTCAAAGAATTTGGGACCTGGGATGTTGGGGTTTTCTGAATATAAAATCATGTCATCTACAAACAAAGACAATTTGACTTCCTCTCTTCCTATTTGAATACGCTTTATTTCTTTCTCTTGCCTGATTGCCCTGGCCAGAACTTCCAATACTATGTTGAATAGGAGTGGTCACAGAGGGCATCCTTGTCTTGTGCCGGTTTTCAAAGGGAATGCTTCCAGCTGTTGCCCATTCAGTATGATATTGACTGTGGGTTTGTCATAAATAGCTCTTATTGTTTTGAGATATGTTCCATCAATACCTAGTTTATTGAGAGTTTTTAACATGAAGGGATGTTGAATTTTATCAAAGGTCTTTTCTGCATCTGTCGAGTTAATCATTCAGTTTTTGTCCTTTGTTCTGTTTATGTGATGGATTACGCTTATTGATTTGCATATGTTGAACCAGCCTTGCATCTCAGGGATGAAGCCAACTTGATCGTGGTGGATAAGTTTTTTGATGGCCGCTGGATTCAGTTTGCCAGTATTTTATTGAGGATTTTTCACATCGATGTTTATCAGTTTATCAGGGATATTGGCCTGAAGTTTTATCTTATTGTAACTGGTTGATTTATTATACCCTGATTACATTTCATTTCCATATTTCTCAACAGCATCCTAACTCATCTCTGAACACTGAAGCACTTCAGGTATGGAAACCGTTCCATCATTTTTATGGAGTCCTTTTCCAGAGACTTCTCTCCTTGCTCTCCGCTGGACTCATGCTCAAGCCTGACTGAACACAGCTCTTGTCCTTAGACTTTACCTCTCTTCTTTCTTGGATTCTCTATTTACCAAATCATCTTTTTTCTTCATTTACTCCCTTGTTTTAGGAACACACACTCACCAGGTTCTTGAAGAAAGGAGAAAGGGAGATTTTTTTTAAACCTTACATATATGAACTTGTTTTGTTCTGCCTTCATGTTTGACAATTTAGTAGCATTTGCTAGTATAGTTTTAAAGCCATTTGAAGAAATTTTTCCATCATCTTCTAGACTTGAGTGATGTTTTTGAGAAGTCCAATGCCATTACATCTCTTGATGCTTTTTATGTTATTTGATTTATTTCTTTTCTGGAAGACTTCTGGATTTTCTTTTCTTTCTGAAATTGCATTTTGATGTGACTGAGGTCATTTATCTTTTATTATGCGGGAACCTTAGTAAACCCTGTTAATCTGGAAAATAATATTGTTGGCTTTTAAAAATTGTATTATACCACAGATTTAGTTCCCTGGACAGTGGACTGTGAGGTGGAGATTAATATGCAGAAGGCATAGATCCCCTGGATTGATACTTGAATTTTTTTTGTGTATATATTTGTAGGTCTGAAGGACTAGTGGGCTTCATTGTAGGAAACTGTGTGAGGACCCGACTGCTTCATTGAGGGACCATCAATGGTCAGTATTTATGTCTTTGTTGGGTGCTGTTGAGTTTTCCCAGAAAAGACTATTCTAACCTCTTACTTGAGCATATTGGTTTAACAGAGGGTATTCTTGCAATGGAGTGAAATTAAGAAGATTGAGGTGTTGGATGAAACAGTAACTTTCCAGAATGGTGCCTCTCCCCGACCTTTCCTCTGTGCCAGGTGTGCTCAAATCTGGATGCTCTCGAATTCAATTTTCCACAAAATGAACTGCTGGGAAGAGGCCAATATGTAAACACTTCCCTCGAGGACTTTCAGTTTTCTGTCTATGCCCCACCTGGCCTTCCTTGGTTTCTAGTATCAAAATATATGAGTTTTTCCAAGTTCTTGCTGCAGGATGCAACTTGCTTCTCCTTGTATCACCCACCTTCCAATAGTTTGTTGATAACTCTGTTCCCTGATAGCTCCCTTTCTTTCTCTTTGTCCTTATGGGTTAACTTTACTCTAATTTGAATACAGTTTCTGGAAACAGCACAGAAAAAATTTTTCATGTAGTCACTCCTCCGTGCTTATCCAGAAGTTCTTACTTTCCATTTGAAATATAAAATTTTAAGGAGGTCAGAGAAGAAAAGGATTATTTTTGGCTTAAGGGTATGTGTAGGTCAAGGCAGCTTTATACAATGATAAAGATATTTCCTTTCAGAGCATATAAAAGACTGGACATATGGTTGTTTGAAAATTATCAATGGAGTCTGTTTAATGGGTAACAGTACTGAAAGTGTTGTTGAATTTCTTCTGGCAAGACTGATTATTGATTTTTTTGATACTGTCTGGAAAAGGCTATTTTTGTGCTGTTGATTCTTACTGAATTTAAAAAAAAATGAAAAAGAGAAAATATATGATGACCAGGGTTAGATTAGGCTTTCTTTTCTTCTCTATTTTCTCTGTCCCAAGCAGAATTAAAGTATTGAGGGGGAAAGGTGCTTAACAAATAGTACTTGTTCTTGCCGTTGATGCTATCATTAATCTAATAGGGCTGCTCAAAGTTCTGTGGCTGTTCCATTTAGTAATGTCAAAATAACCTTGTTAAAGAAAAATGCTTAACTTGACCTTTAAAACCCTTGTCCTTTTCTTTCTTATTTATTATTAAATTTGTCTTTTAAGATAAAGTAAATAAAAGTTATCTTTAAAAAACTCTATTTATTTACTCATTCGGTTTTTTGGAGAAACTCTTCAAGGTATTCACTTCACCAGCATGAGATGTCAGGAAATGCAGTTGTCATATATCTATAGTTACACATTATTAAGTAAATTTAAAATATTATTTGATGGGGGAGGTGACACTTTGGTTGTCTTCAAAATGCTTTTGATTGCTTTATTTTTAAAAAGCAGAATCTGGCTTTTTTTTTTTTGATAGAGTCTCACACTCTTGTTGCCCAGGCTAGAGTGGAGTGGTGCACTCTCGGCTCACTGCAACCTCCGCCTCCCAGGTTCAAGCAATTCTCCTGCCTCAGCCTCCAGAGTAGCTGGGATTACAGACATGTGCCACCACCTACATAATTTTTGTATTTTTAGTAGAGACAGGGTTTCACCATGTGAGCCAGGCTGGTCTTGAACTCCTGACCTCAGGTGATCCACCCACCTTGACCTCCCAAAGTGTTGGGATTACAAGCATGAGCCACCGTGCCTGGCCGAATCTGGCATTTTAATAATTATAAATGTGGCCTAATTATTTATTTTCAGCATTTATACAAAGTACCAACATTATGACTTCTTGCCTACTGATTGACAGATATTTCTTGAAAACTCAAGAAAATAACGGATGAGAAAACAAAGGTACAACTTGGCTTCTATCCCCCAACATTCCATTGGATATGGCCCCTTCAAAAATCAATGGTGTAAGGAGTAAGGAAAGGATCCAGTTTCAGCTTTCTACTTATGGCTAGCCAATTTTCCCAGCACCATTTATTAAATAGGGAATCCTTTCCCCATTTCTTGTTTCTCTCAGGTTTGTCAAAGATCAGATGGCTGTAGATGTGTGGTATTATTTCTGAGGACTCGGTTCTGTTCCATTGGTCTATATCTCTGTTTTGGTACCAGTACCATGCTGTTTTGGTTACTGTAGCCTTGTAGTATAGTTTGAAGTCAGGTAGCGTGATGCCTCCAGCTTTGTTCTTTTGACTTAGGATTGTCTTGGAGATGCAGGCTCTTTTTTGGTTCCATATGAACTTTAAAGCAGTTTTTTCCAATTCTGTGAAGAAACTTATTGGTAGCTTAATGGGGATGGCATTGAATCTATAAATTACCTTGGGCAGTATGGCCATTTTCACGATATTGATTCTTCCTATCCATGAACATGGTATGTTCCTCCAATTGTTTGTGTCCTCTTTTATTTCACTGAGCAGTGGTTTGTAGTTGTCCTTGAAGAGGTCCTTTACATCCCTTGTAAGTTGGATTCCTACGTATTTTATTCTCTTTGAAGCTATTGTGAATGGAAGTTCATTCCTGATTAGGCTCTCTGTTTGTCTGTTACTGGTGTATAAGAATGCTTGTGATTTTTGCACATTAATTTTGTATCCTGAGACTTTGCTGAAGTTGCTTATCAGCTTAAGGAGATTTTGGGCTGAGACAATGGGGTTTTCTAAATATACAATCATGTCATCTGCAAACAGGGACAATTTGACTTCTTCTTTTCCTAACTGAATACCCTTGATTTCTTTCTCTTGCCTAATTGCCCTAGCCAGAACTTCCAACACTATGTTGAATAGGAGTGGTGAGAGAGGGCATCCCTGTCTTGTGCCAGTTTTCAAAGGGAATTTTTCCAGTTTTTGCCCATTCAGTATGATATTGGCTGTGGGTTTGTCATAAATAGCTCTTATTATTTTGAGGTACGTTCCTTCAATACCGAATTTATTGAGCGTTTTTAGCATGAAGGGCTGTTGAATTTTGTCAAAAGCCTTTTCTGCATCTATTGAGATAATCATGTGGTTCTTGTCTTTGGTTCTGTTTATATGCTGGATTATGTTTATTGATTTGCGAATGTTGAACCAGCCTTGCATCCCAGGGATGAAGCCCACTTGATCATGGTGGATAAGCTTTTTGATGTGTTGCTGAATCCGGTTTGCCAGTATTTTATTGAGGATTTTTGCATCGATGTTCATCAGGGATATTGGTCTAAAATTCTCTTTTTTTGTTGTATCTCTGCCAGGCTTTGGTATCAGGATGATGTTGGCCTCATAAAATGAGTTAGGGAGGATTCCCTCTTTTTCTATTGATTGGAATAGTTTCAGAAGGAATGGTACCAACTCCTCCTTGTACCTCTGGTAGAATTCAGCTGTGAATCCATCTGGTCCTGGACTTTTTTTGGTTGGTAGGCTATTAATTATTGCCTCAATTTCAGAGCCTGCTATTGGTCTATTCAGGGATTCAACTTCTTCCTGGTTTAGTCTTGGAAGAGTGTAAGTGTCCAGGAAATTATCCATTTCTTCTAGATTTTCCAGTTTATTTGCATAGAGGTGTTTATAGTATTCTCTGATGGTAGTTTGTAATTAATTCAAGATGGATTAGAGACTTAAATGTTAGACCTAATACCATAAAAATCCTAGAGGAAAACCTAGGTAGTACCATTCAGGACATAGGCATGGGCAAAGACTTCATGTCTAAAACACCAAAAGCAACAGCAGCAAAAGCCAAAATTGAGAAATGGGATCTAATTAAACTAAAGAGCTTCTGCACAGCAAAAGAAACTACCATCAGAGTGAACAGGCAACCTACAGAATGGGAGAAAATTTTTGCAATCTACTCATCTGACAAAGGGCTAATATCCAGAACCTACAAAGAACTCAAACAAATTTACAAGAAAAAAACAAACAACCCCATCAAAAAGTGGGCAAAGGATATGAACAGACATTTCTCAAAAGAAGACATTCATACAGCCAACAGACACATGAAAAAATGCTCATCATCACTGGCCATCAGAGAAATGCAAATGAAAACCACAATGAGATACCATCTCACACCAGTTAGAATGGCGATCATTAAAAAGTCAGGAAACAACAGGTGCTGGAGAGGATGTGGAGAAATAGGAACACTTTTACACTGTTGGTGGGATTGTAAACTAGTTCAACCATTATGGAAAACAGTATGGCGATTCCTCAAGGATCTAGAACTAGAAGTACCATATGACCCAGCCATCCCATTACTGGGTATATACCCAAAGGATTATAAATTATGCTGCTATAAAGACACATGCACACGTATGTTTATTGCAGCACTATTCACAATAGCAAAGACTTGGAATCAACCCAAATGTCCATCAGTGACAGATTGGATTAAGAAAATGTGGCACATATACACCATGGAATACTATGCAGCCATAAAAAAGGATGAGTTTGTGTCCTTTGTAGGGACATGGATGCAGCTGGAAACCATCATTCTTAGCAAACTATCACAAGAACAGAAAACCAAACACCGCATGTTCTCACTCATAGGTGGGAACTGAACAATGAGATCACTTGGACTCAGGAAGGGGAACATCACACACCGGGGCCTATCATGGGGAGGGGGGAGGGGGGAGGGATTGCATTGGGAGTTATACCTGATGTAAATGACAAGTTGATGGGTGCAGCACACCAACATGGCACAAGTATACATATGTAACAAACCTGCACGTTATGCACATGTACCCTACAACTTAAAGTATAATAATAATGAATAAATTAAAAAAAATATCAATGGTGGCCTCCTAATTGACAAATCTGAAAGCATTTCCTTAGCTTTAATTCTCCATGGAATCTATGTTAGTAAATGACTGAGAGAGCTCTTCTTGGAAGTTTCATTGCACCAGTTTATCCTGGATCCCTGTTAGTCAATTAACTATTCTTTGTGTGTGTGTTTGTGTGTATGTGTGTGTGTGTTCTGCTTGATCATCACAGTGTTTCTTTGACATATGCACATCAAACATGGGCCTCCCCATCTTTTTCCTCCTTTAAACCAAATCTCTTGGCATTTTCTTATTAGTCTGTATTTGTCACGGAGGCTTGACACCTCATTCATCTTTGACTGGTCGTCATCTCCTTCCATTTTAAGCATGGTATTGTTGATTTCTCCCTCATGTTTTTCTCACCTCCAAGTCTTTCCATTGTGTTGTCACTGCTATTTTCCTTCATTCCTTTATTCTTTTCTTCCCTAAACATTTATTCAGCATCTTTTACTCTAGGACTTGCGCAATAAATAAACGACCCAACAGACTAACCAACTGTTGCAGAAGTTTGCTCCTTAGTTCAGCTAAAACTGGGTTCTTGTCACACGAGGAGGAAAGATTAGGCAGGTGGAGACATTGAAGGGTGAAGAGAGCAGAATTTATTGGGTGTAAAGGAAAAAAGAAAAAAAAAAAACACTCTCAGCAAAGCAAGAGGGGGTCCTGCTATCAGGCCCCCCACCTCACAAATTGAATACTAAGCCACCGCACAGGAACTGAAAACGCCAGACTCCTCCCTCCTGCACAAGGTGTAAGCTTCCCCTGGCTTCACCCCATTCTCCCAGTGCCCAGGTGGCCCCACAGTCCATTGCGAACATGTGCAGACAAGACCCTGGGCAGGTTCCTCATCTGCATAAAAGCATCTGATGTGAGGTGGGTCGAAGATTCTCCAGGGGTCCTCCCTCTTACCTGCCTCCTGCTTCTATCACAATCAATCACTCAAGTCAATGAATACTTAACAAGTGCCCCGCTCTAGGGGGCAATCACGAACTGAGGAAATAGTCAAATAATTCATTTATATAACAAATCATCAATAACTCAAATTATATGCAGATAAGTCTATGTGTGATTTTAAGAAGGTTCTGAGGTTGAATGGCCTCTGCCATCTGGGGTCAGTTTACCTCCTCACCTTGCCCCCTACTCTTCTGCATAAACCATCTGTTACAGGCAGGTAGACATATTAAAACCCATTTAGCGCATCTTATGCCTTGAGTTTCCCACATCTGAGTTTTGCATCTGTGGCGACTTATTTGCCTGGAGAAACCATTTTTCTTCTCTCTGCTAATTTGAATAGTATGAGGACAGTTTCTTCCTCCAAGGAGCCTCTTCAGATTGCCCTAGGGCTCAATGGTTTCCTTTTATTTTGAATTATCTACCTTACCTATGGATCACACACCTGGCTTCTGTGAATAATTGGGGTTAGTCTAAATAATTCCTCTGTAAGGAAGCTTCCCTTGACTAATCTAGCTAGGACAAGTTGTCTCCCAACCCATTTGCTACCACGTTATCCTGTTTCAACCATAGCACCTGCTACACTCTAACACCTCCTTATTCACAGTTATCTTCCCAGTTCGCCTCCCTGCTGGAGAATGTCACTTCTAGGAGGAAGGGGAAATTGTGTTAGTGATGTTGTCTGCATATGTAGCAAAAATTGATACTCAGTACATATTTACTGAAAAAAGTAAATGAACAATAGCGGTATCTCCTTAGGCAGCATTTTTATCACTTTGTGTACACTTACTAATTTAATATTCACAAAAACCCTATGATGTATATTGTACTATGAACATCATTTGCAACTGTGATAACTAAGTTGCACAGCCACAGTCTTCCAAACCCAAAGAAACCCAATGAGAAGACTGACTCCAGAGCATAGAAGCTGCATTTATTTTAAGTTATCTTTTACCCAAAGTCTCAGATAAATCTTAAAATACTGATATATATTGTCTCTTAACTCTAGAGTAAGTTGTCTGAAGATAGGAAACAGAGTCTTATAATTTTTTTTGTCTCGTATGGTGTTTAGAATTGTCTTCGAAATGGACAAGATTTAACAATAAATGAGATGTCACAAATTTAACCTAGCAACACCCCACAGAGCTATCCAAATGGGATGTAACTACATTAAGAAAGGGAAAAAAATTTTCAAATCATAGAAATAGGAAAGAAATTGAAAGAGGCGCTGTGTTTTCTCCTAATGAGGCCTTTCCCCTCTTTCCAAATATACAGGCATCCTCAGGAATTAAAATAAGGAAACATTAATGTTTTACATCCTTTGTAAAACTGGAATTTATATTCATTAACCTTGAAGTACTGATGTCATGGGAAGTGGGAGTAAGCGATGGTTTATGTCAGTGTTGTGACATCTTTTCCAGGGATATCATAAGATCAGTTTTCTTAAACTATTTAGATGTTTCCGTTTACATCTCCAACCAGGAAAAACTGTAACTCTGATGAACGACTTCCTTTACCAGACCAGACACTTCATTTCCTGCCATGAAAAATTTGAATTAGCATCCAAACTGTCTCTAGAGGCAAAAAATATATATAGGAAAGCACTAAATCAAGGCTATTTTGAAATGTGATTGTAACATGATAGAAAAATATCTTGTATTAATTTCCACGGTTTTGCCTGATATTGCTATTAAAGCTTTCCTCATCTGAAAACAATTAAATCCATATTTCAGGATCTGTGAACTTGAAGTTTAAAATAAATGAAGCAATTCAACTGAAAATCGGTTGGTGTACTCAAAAATAACAAAACAAATTTTGACAGTAATTTTGGGATCAATTTTTGTTAATATTATTATGAACATACAGGCAGCATGAGTCAAAGGACAGCATTTGTTTCTGTGAATTTCACCTGTGCAATCATACCATCTCTGCAAAGTCACCCTAGCATTCAACATCGACTGATGTTTCAAATGGGACCATGAGAAGTCTAAGCTGTGGCTGGTGTGTGATAGACTGGGCTAAGTATGTCGTTCAGGATCAACACTGCATCCATCTCCATCTTCCATCTTTCTCTACTTCACCAGTCTCTCCATTTTTACTTGTATAATGCTTTATTGGTAGCCCAGTTTGTTCCATCGAAACCCCTAACTTGTGCTACAAACACTTCCATTGCTTTTTTTTTTTTTCCTATCCATACTCACGAAGCCCCTATCAGTAAGATGCTGTTCTATAGCTGTCATTTCTGTCCTACAACAAATCTCACTGCAGCAGAGTGTCCTGTGGCTGCAGATGCTATTAATGTTTTCCCCGCTCTGTCAATTGATTTCAAGGCTGCATCCCTATCAAGCCATGTGCGTGCTCTTTCAAATGGTACATAAGCCAGACTGAAGGGAAGGATATAGTAGTGTCTGACAGTCTCACATCATCTCCACACAACTTGTCATTGCTGGATAAATTCTTCACATGTGGATCATTTTGTAACAATCTTCCCAACTCGCTAGTTAGCCTTCCTCTTTTCCCTTATGTGAACGTTTTCAACTGACCTGAGGAAACCATCTGGCTGTCTTGCAGCCACTAGGGGTCTCATGTTCATTTTCAAAATAAAAAGTAAAATAGCAAAGTAGGCACTTCCTCTCTTTTAATTCTGAAGACAGCTTATCACCAATATACTGATAGATTCCCCTGAAAGTTTTAAATTTTAATTTAAGGAAATCTGTTCGTGGTTTTTCATCATTGGTTGTCAATTCTCTTGACTGCTTACCCCCTACCCATCATGCCAACATCTCCTTTGGTTTCATGTCAAGTACATAACACATGCCATTGCTTGAGTGCCCACAGAGGTTGGCTGTGTAATAGTGATTACAGAGATGCTGTGAGAATGGACATTACTCAGAGAAAGTGAGCTAAGTAAGAAGAAAATAAGGAGAATACCAGGTTGTATGGGGCGGGCCAAAGGTGACCATGTGCAATGCATTATGGCATCCAGACCACTCTGATTTGCTGAAAAAGGGTTATCTGTTCTTTTGATATTTGGTGCTTGCTCTTGTTCTGTGACTCTTCCCTTCCCTGCCCACCGCTCCACCCCTGTCCCTCCTCAGGCAGCTTTTCAATACTGACTCTTCCCCATTGGCCCAGGCTTGTGGTTTGTGTGACATTCAAGGAGGTGGAGAGTGACTCTGCCTGTGTTATTCCATTAGGAATGCAATTGTTTCCATGGAGGGTTCAAATAAACTCTGCTTGGGACTTGGTATCCCCTAGGACACACCCAACTGCTTCACTTTAAAAGATCTTCTTGTTTCCTTTAAGATAATGTGAAAATTACACAGCCTGTACTATGAGGGGCTTTGAAACCTGGCCCCAAAGTACCTTGTGACATTTGCTATTTGCTCCCTCAATGCCCATCTACTCCTATAACTTTGCTTTGGTCATCCCTTGTCCTAGACATACCATGTTCTTTGACACCTCTGAGTCTGAATTTGTGCTGTTTCCCTACTTTAAATAGCATTCATACTAGTTATGATGAGCTATTTATTCATTTGGTTTTCAACTACAAATCTTGCGTTGTACTTTGAATAGACCTAATGATCACAGGCCGCATTGAATTTCACACATTTCTCCTCTGCTAGCCTGGGGTCCCTCTAAGTCAAGAACGATCTTTGTATCCACATCTAAGTACAGTCATGCACTGCTTAACAACAGGAATATGTTCTGACAAACGCATCATTAGGCCATTTCATCGTTGTGCAAACATCTTAGAGTGTACTTACACAAATTTATATGGTGCAGCTTACTGCATACCTAGGCTATATGATATAGCCTATTGCTCCTAGGCCACAAACCTGTACAGCATGTCACTGTACTGAACATTGTAGGCAACTGTAATACAATGATGAGTATTTGTAGGTCTAAACATAGAAAAGGCCTAGTAAAAATATAGTAGCAAAGATTTTTAAAAATGATACATCTGTATAGGGCACATGCCATGAATTTAGCATGCAGAACTGGAAGTGGCTCTGAATGAGTCAGTGAGTAGCGAGTGAATGTGAAGCCCTAGGACATTATTGTGCATGACTGTGGGCCTTATTGACACTGCACATTTAGACTATAGTAAATTTGTAAAATGTATACAAAATTATTTCTTCAATAACAAATTCACCTCAACATTAACATTTTTATTTTGCGAACTTTTTATTTTTTTAAACTTTTTGACTTTTCGTACCAAAATTTAGCTTAAACACAAACATGCAGCCATATGAAAATATTTTCTTACTTTATATCCTGATTCTGTAAGTTTTTTCTATTTTTATTTTTTACTTTTTAAACTTTTTTCTTAAAAACTAAGACATAAACACACATATTAACTTAGGCCTACATGGGGTCAGGATCAGGATCATCAATATCACTGTCTTCCGCCTCCATATCTTGTCCCACTGGGAGGTCTTCAGGGCCAGTAACATGCTTAGAGTGGTCATCTCCTAGGATAACAATGCCTTCTTCTGGATACCTTTTGAAGGACCTGCCTGAAGCCGTTTCACAGTTAACTTTAAAAAAGTACAAAAAGTACACTCTAAAATCACAATAAAAAGTATGGCATAGTAAATGTATGAGCCGACAATAGTCATTTATTATCATCATCAAGTAGTCTGTCTCTGCTGCACATGACTGTATGTGCTAGACTTTTTTTTTCTTTTTGAGACACAGTTTTGCTATTGTTGCCCACGGTGGAGTGTACTGGTGCGATCTCAGCTCACTGCAATATCCACCTCCTGGGTTCAAGCGATTCTCCTGGCTCAGCCTCCTGAGTAGCTGGGATTACAGGCATGCACCACCACGCCCGGCTAATTTTTGTATTGTTAGTAGAGACGGGGTTTCACCATGTTGGTCAGGCTGGTCTTGAACTCCTGACCTTGTGATCCTCCCGCCTCGGCTTCCCAAAGTGCTGGGATTACAGGCGTAAGCCACCTTGCCCAGACTGTGTGTGCTAGACTTTTAAGGGACAGCCAGTGCAGTAGATTTGCTTATACCAGTTTCGCCACAAACATGTGAGTAATGTGCTGTGTTATGATGTGACAACTACAAAGTCAGTAGGCAATAGGAGATTTTCAGCTCCATTATAATCTTGCAGGCCTACCATTATATATGTGGTTTGTTGATTACTGAAACGTCATTATATGGCACGTGACTGTACATCATGCTTGGCAAAGTTAAAAGTCTAACTGAAACCAAACACTTTAGGGAGAAAAGAAAACACTTCTTATATGAAGGGTTTCATGGACTGCATCTACCTGCTTCTTTTTCTACCTCCTCATGTTCATCATTCTTAGCATACAAACCAAGAATAGATTTTGTAGTCCCCTTTTTATAGAAAAATACCTGTCCTTAAGTGAGAAGAAAATATACCATAAAAGAAAGTAATAGTGCAGACAACAATCTAGAAATAGAACTGATATTTGGAAATCAAGAGGGAACATGGACCTTAAAAACTAAAGCAAGGGCCAGGTGCGGTGGCTCACACCTTGTAATCCCAGCACTTTGGGAGGCTGAGATGGGTGGATCATTTGAGGTCAGGGGTTCGAGACCATCCTGGCCAACATGGTGAAACCCCGTCTCTGCTAAAAGTACAAAAATTAGCTGGGCATGGTAGCGTGTGCCTGTAGTCCCAGCTACTCAGGAGGTTGAGGCAGGAGAATTGCTTGAACCCGGGAGGCAGAGGTTGCAGTGAGCCTAGATTGTGCCATTGCACTCCAGCCTGGGCAACAAAAGCAAAACTCTGTCTCTCAAAACAAACAAACAAACAAACAAACAAACAAACAAACAGAAGCAAAATGGATCACGAAGGTTTAGTTCTAGTGTATGCAGCAGGTGGCCAATGTTCCTCTTTCCCTAGAACCACATTTCCTGTCCTAATAAGCATTTCTGTTTTTACTTTGAATTTTACATAAAAATCCCAGAAGCATCTCTCTTTGGCAAGCACCAATGGCAAAGATGCTTTGGAGGAAAATAAAATTTTGCAAGTGATGCTGGGTGGCTCTAGATGCCACCAACCAAGGCTGTTATTATTGTCTGCTTTATTCTTGCAATACGCACTCAACTTTTCTCCTGATGTCTCTGACCACAGCTGGGCAGAGTGTGGATGCTTGAAGAAGAAGTGGTGGGAGGATGATGTATATGAGGAAGTGGACTCAGGAGACTTCTCCCACAGTCCACGAGTAGGAGGGGTGAGGACGGTGGCACACATGGAGTGGCAGTAATTGGGTGGAAGTCCCTCCATCATTACTCTCTTTGTGATGATCCTGCTGTCACCCAGGCAGGGACAGATGGAGCTATCAAGTGAGAAAGACATCACAGACCCAAAGGAAGAATGGTTTGCCACCTGTCCAACAGGAGGTGAAATGGGGCATCTATGTATATTTTTTGAATTGGAGATACACCCTCAAAAAAGAGGATTACTGTCTCCTTAATAGTCATCTAAAATACCCAAGTTCATTCGACCCGCTGGAGCTAAAGAGTACATCCTTGTGAAGGTCATGAAGAGATATGGGGATTAGAATAAAACAATATATGTGGCAACAAGTGGAAAATACAGCTCTGTTATCTTTTTCCCTGTCCTATTATGTGCCTGTGAGATAATAGCCCATATGCTCATTCAGACTAAACTATTGAGTAGGACTTAGTGGTGCTACTCTACCTCTTTTTACTAATTCTAGTATGATTCGTAATGTTATCTCTTTGCTGCTCAACCCTTCTGAACCTGTCAAATACGTTCTCTCACAATGCATATTAATCTGAGACATGTGGTTGAAAGAAAGAGCTGATAAGTCCATCTTCAAGATGTGATAAGTATAAAGCATTTCCACTGAATGGGTATTGTGTTAAACATCTGCAGTATCACCAGAACCTGGGGATAGTTAATTAAAAATACACACACAAAAGATAATAAGGAGGGAAGGGCGACTCCCCTTGTATGTGGGTTTCCAATTCCTGATAGTAGGTTTCTTTTGCTGTATTGCTGCTAATTAAATATTCCATAAAAAGTCTTGCATTGATCTTGAAAGGTACAGTTAAACATGTTTTAAAATTTATATATGGCTTCGTGTGTATGTGAGTGTGTGTGTAATAAGCTTAAATAGTTTAGGCATTAAGGCAGTCATAAATGCAGCATTGGAGCTAGTTCAGTTCCTCGGAAAGCAAGGTTATACTGGGGAGAAAAACTTGTTTTGAGATAAGAAGAAAGAACATAAAAAATAAAAAAATGCATTATTAAAACGGTGTTATGAAGCTAAACTGGGAAGCTTAAATAATCATTCCTGAACAAAGGAAACTGCATCGCAAGAAGCCTGCCAGAAGTTGAGTACTCATTTGAAGAGAATTCTTAAAGGCAATTTCTGCCAAGGAAAGTTAGGTTGAAAGATGACACGTTTTCTTTCCCCCTTTATAGGCTATAATTTACACTTTGAGGACTATTTTCCCTTTTCACCTGTATGGTGGATTTACTAGCTCTAGTTATTTAAGAAGCACAATGATTTGGCCAACTGAGAGAGGGGATGCACCTTGAGAAATTTTAGTATCCTTGGGTTCCATAGAGATTGTCAAGGCTTTCATCTCCTCCCTGTTAGCTATAGCTGAAAACCCCTTTTGCTCTTTTCAAAGGTCAGGGTCAGTAGATATTTTTGTAAAGGGCACATTTGAACTAAAGAGGAGAGCAAGTGTACTGACAGCAAGAAGCTTCTGCAAAAGAGTTGGTAAGAAAGAAAGGAAAGGTCGTTGTTCTGAAATTTTTCCTCACGGTGCAGATTCAGAGCAAAGGGATAGAGACCCAGACTGAGGACAGGACTACAACATAGGTGATTCCGGCATCGGGTCTCTTCACTTGCTTGAGCAATGTGGGGAAAGACTATTGGCAAGAGAGAAGGGATACAATGAAAAGAAACATAGAAGCCAGGTCAAATGATTCCTTCTCTCGCTCTATTCACTGTTAGCTCATTTTCTTGTTCTTAGGGTCTCTGAATTCTCCATATGAGGATCATATTAAATGTGTGTACTAAGAAAAATGACAGCACCCCAAATTCATTCAACAACCTTGAGAACATTGTAGTCTGGAAAAAGTCCTAATGCAATCTGTAGTGTTGACCTCCACGAAGATACCCTTTTAATATTAAACCTATAAAATCAGACTTTATTTTTTCTTCTTGCTACTTTATGTGAAATTGAAGTACAATGCTACTGGGTAAACAATGTCTTGGACTGGGTACAATGGCTCATGTGTATAATCCCAGCATTTTGGGAGGTTGAGGCAGGAGGATTGCTTGAGACCAGGAGTTCAAGGCCAGCCTGGACAACATAGCAAGACCCCATCTCTACAAACGATAAGAAAAAGTTAGCTGGGTATGGTAGCACACACTTGTAGTCTCAGCTATTCAGGAAGCAGAAGCAGGAGGAGTGCTTGAGCCCGAGATTCTGAGGCTGTAGTGAGCTATGATCACACTACTGCACTCTACTCCAGCCTGTACCGCAACTCCTGTCTCAGAAAACAAGTGAAAAACAAACAAACAAAACATATCTTGATTTTCACTGTAGGAGCAGTCATGCTTTCTATGTATAGTGTTAAGTAAATCAAAAGAGGACATATGCTTTTTCACTCTTGCTTGTTTTTAAATTAAAAAGAAAATCTCATCTCACCATAGAAGATACAGAGAGGGCAAATACGCATAGGAAAAGATGCACCAAGTCATACATCTTCAGGTGAATGCAAACTAAAACACCAGTGAAATGCCACTACACACACACCTATTAGAATGACAAAATCCAGGACACTGACAGTACCAAATGCTGGTTAGGATGTAAACTAACAGGAACTTTCTTTCATTTGTGGTGGGAATGTGAAATGGTGAAGGCACTTTGGCAGACAGTTTGGCATAGTTTCTTACAAAACTAAACCTACTCTTACCGTATGATCCAGTAATCACACTCCCTGGTATTTACCCAAAGGAGTTGAAAATTATTTCTACACAAAAACATGAACATGGATGTTTAAGCAGCTTTACTTGTAATTGCTGAAACTTAGAAGCGACCAGGATGCTCTTCAGTATGTGAATAAATAAACTGTGGTACATTGAGACAATGGAATATTATTTAGCACTAAAACTAAAGAAGGCATTAAGCCATGAAAGACATGGAGGAACCTTAATTGCATCTCACTAAGTGAAGAGAAACTATCAGAAAAAGCTATATGCTGTGTGATTGCAAGTTTAAGATGTCTGAAAAGGGCAAAGCTATGTAGACAGTGAAAAGATTAAGTGGTTATTAAGGGCTGGGGGTTTGGAAGAGGGAGGGATGGATAGGCAGAGTGCAGAGGATTTTTAGGGCAGTGAAAACACTCTGTATAGTACTATAATAATGTAAATACTTGCCATTACACATTTGTCCAAATTCATACAATGTACAATACTGAGAGTGAACCTTAATGTGAATTATAAACTTTGGGTGATCATGATGTGTCAATATAGACTGATCAGTTATATCAAATGTACTACTCTGGTAGAAGACATTGATGACTGGGGAAGCTATGCATGTATAGAGAGAGGGGGTATATGGGAAATCTCTGCACCTTGATCAAAATTTTCTTGTAAACCTAAAACTGCTCTAAACAGTTATGCTTTTTTTTTTTTTTTCTAAAGAAAATTACACAGCTATCTCAAATTGTGGAAAAATGTTTAAAACCAGTAAGTAGATAAAAGACAACTTTAATAAATAGCATAGAAACATATTTACGACATCTTTTGCCTTCTTATTACATATAACTTAGAATATGATGTAATGAAATATGTTTACTTGAGAATATAGGCATTTAAGTGTTTGCGTCACTGTTTCATTTCCTCAAGGTTACCCTCTTACTAAAATTGGCTATAATTTTCTAATTTGCTGTTAGCCTTGTCTATGCGTTTCAAGATTCTCCACTTATTTTGCCTACATTCAAGAGTCTGTTGCTTTTCTTCTGTGATAGGCTTTTCTTTTACATTAATCTTAACACTAACAAGACAGGCCTGATATATCCTAAACAACATTTTCTTGTTCTTTAGCATTTTTAAAAAATACTCCATTGAAGGAAAAGAAGGAAAATAAAGTAACTGTTGGTAGAAACTGTGATTAGAAGAAAGACTCGTAGGAGATTTTGATTTAGGTTGTTTTATTCTTTTTTTCCCCAAAGAACTTTAAAACTTTTTTCCTTGAGAATGCTTGTTCTACATTTGTATATAATTTATAGATGTGTTAAAAACCGCATTTACCTTCAAGAATTTATAGTCTGGAACAAATTTCTTGGTTTACAATAGAATTGATTCTTTTTTAAAATTACATTTTTGTGAGGTTTTTAAAAAAGTAAATTGCCTATGCTTTATTTGCGCATGTTGATTTGTCAAAGTAGAAATATGTAGTCATTTCTTCAGAGTCTTAATGATAAATCCTAGAGGTGATGAACAGAATATAGTGAAATTAAAATTAAAATCTGAGAAATCTAGACAATTAAGAGACATTGAGAGAGTTTGAATGAAGAGCAGAGCAGCTATTGATTGATGATAATTTGATACATATTTATATTAACTTGTTATTTTATAGGATCACTTTGCTCCTTGTAGCAAAACTTAGAAAAAAGTAGTCAGATTTTGTATATGTTTCTTTCAATTATTGTTTTTCCTTCACATAGGACAGATTTATTTAGTTACCGCTACTTCTGTTTCATGGTTATACTGATTGACTTTTTCTACGAGGTAAATAAATATTTCACAAAAGGTTTTTTTCTATTTGCCCCTCTCTCCTTTATTGATGTTTCACTTGATGGATTTTGTCCTTATAAATTACTTTCTTTTTCCCAGTTAAAAAACTTGTTTCACAACTTTGAAATAAAAAGCAATACACAAAACACAATAAATACCACAAAAAATACAGAACAAAATTTAAAATGTATTTTGTTTTGTTTTGTTTTGTTTTTTCCTTTCAATTTTTATTTTTAGTTCTGGGGTATATGTGTAGGATGTGCAGGTTTGTTACATAGGTAAACATGTGCCCTGGCGCTTTGCTGCACCTGTCAACCTATCACCTAGGTATTAAGCCCAGCATGAATTAACTATTTTTCCTAATGCTCTCTCTCCCCCAACCCCATCCCCTGACAAGCCCCAGTGGGTCTTGGGAGTATGTATTGTTCACCTCCCTGTGTTCATGTGTTCTCATTGTGCAGCTCTTACTTATAAGTGAGAACATGCAGTGTTTGGTTTTCTGTTCCTGCATTAGTTTGCTGAGGACGATGGCTTCCAGTTTCATCCATGTCACTGCAAAGGACATGCTCTCAATCCTTTTTATGGCTGCATAGTATTCCATGATGCCTATGTACCACATTTTCTTTATCCAGTCCATCGTTGATGGGCATTTGTGTTGATTCCATGTCTTTGCTATTGTGAATGCTGTAGTGAACATAAACATGCATGTATCTTTGTAATAGAATGACTTATATTCCTTTGGGTACATACCCAGTAATGGGATTGCTGGGTCAAATGGTATTTCTGGTTCTAGCTCTTTGAGGAATCGCTGCACCATCTTCTACAATGGTTAAATTAATGAGAATTAGCCTTTAAAAATGCTTATTTTTATAGCAATCTTAATCTAATCCTTAGGTACATTTACTTTCACCTACTTATCCTTTATCACAAGAAAATTTGTTAATCAGGCATTTACCCACTGGAGAATATTGGTAAGCATCTGTTGGCAGAGAAAAAGTCTATCATTGGAAGTCTGTAGTTTCTTGGTTTGCATTTTAAGTGGTTCCCATAAACATTTACTTATATTTGCTATAAATCTTCCTTATAAACTACATCATGTTAGCCATCCAGTGGTAATCAATTTCTATCACTCTAAGCCCTGAATCTAGATCCCTGAATTACCATTTTACTCCCTCAGCATTGATGAAGTCCACTAGTTTCCACATCATTTAAGCATCAAGATGATAAAGTCTATTTATAAGCATTGAGTCCAAGAATGAATATTATGTAAATGCAGAGAATCATTATTCTATTCTAAACTAAGGAGTATCCCAGATCAATGCTATGATACATTGTTGAATTTATTGTTCTAGTCCTAATGACACACACATTATATTGTCAATTTCAAGTTACTGGGCAACTTGTGCCAAAGTGCCTCCATTCATCATATTGACGGTGATTTTAATCAAATTAACTATCCTTAACAGAAAGCCCTGCTTCATTTGAGTTATATTGCTTTTCTGCCTATGGGGAACATTTACACAATTAGCAAAAACAGATCAAATGCTAATAAAGAAAACAAATGAAGATTTATTCATAATCCTCCAAAGAATGGTAATCATTTAATTAAGGTATATGCTACTTTTGGAAGGAAAGTGATAAGATGAAAAAAAAATCCTTTGTGAGAAGGTAAAGGGAGGGGCAAAATATCTTGTTTAAGAATTCTTCAGCTTTTGTAATTTCCATTGATTTAATCTCAAAGAACAATAGGCAAGAATCCATTGAAGATAGACGTTAGCACTTGCAGAGAAGACAAAAAGGGTGGATCAATCAAAATCTGCAGCTTGCCAAATATTTGAAAGATATAGAGACAGCCAGGAGGGAGAACCACAGTCTGGGGTGGTCCAAGGGAATAAAAGAAATACTTAATGGGATGAAGTAAGAAGCAAAAGAAAATTCAAACTGATAATCAAGTAATATTTTCTGGCAGTCACAGATTATTCATTCCTAAGCAATGTTAGACTTCCCATGGAGATGTTTTTCTTTAAAGTTTTATTCTCAGTCGTTAAGAGAGAAACAAAGCTCCCTAAACTGTGATGTGAATGAAACATCAATGTTTGTGCAGCTTGTTGGATCAGCTAAATGTAGTGAGGCATTTTGGGGGCAAGAATCCCAATGAAGTAATAGCCTTCAAACCTAGAGGAGACTTTGAGATTCAACTCCTAATTAATAAATCAGGCACAGAGAGTACTGCAGGGTAATTTAGAAAGTCACAGTCATTCTTTAAAGTCATCAAAGTAGTAATTCAGTCCTTCAAATTTATATATTATTGAGAAGGAGTTAAGTCCACCATGGCACGAGAGGAAGCTATGTGTCATGGACCCATTCCTCATCCGGGTGAAGGTTAAATACAATCTGTATGGCAACTGTAAGATCGATATGTGCAATACAGGTATATTATTAAGGGGTAAAACATGTAGGATTGACTAGAAGGTGAAATCACTGAAAGCTGAATTCTTTAGGGAAGCCAATATGGAGTTGGGTTAGGAACAACTGACACATTTAAATGTGTAAAAGAGGTAGGTAGTTATACATGAAGGGAAATCTATTGGAAGTCACTAAGGCAATGGTGACTATTCACTCATTTCACAATACTGTGAAATTTATAAAGTCTGCATGTTCAACTCCCTAAAACTTATAGGAAGAGTTTTATGGGATTGCTTATAGGAAGAGACTTACACAAAGAGAATGTAGAACATTGTTGTTGTTGTTGTTGTTGTTCTTAAAAAGTAAATAAAGCTATTGTATATTCATGGAGATGCCTATATATAAAGGAAACAATATGTGCAATAGAGTTAAGTACTGAATTGAAACTTTTAAGACATGGTTGCTCAACACAATTCTGCTATTAACTAGCATCAAGCTTTTGGTAAGACTCTTCACGTCTATGGATCTCAGTTTAGCCATTTGTAATAATGAATGAATAGAAGAAAGTAGGTAAATAAGTAACATTTCCCAATTTCTTCAATGCTCCTTTTCTGTTCTACATTTCTAAAATTCTCTGAAGTATTTAGAAAAACAGTATAGAACTACCCATGGTCTAAAAGTTTTGAATATGGAAAGCTCATTGCATGCTGATGTTGATGTGAGAACACGTGGAAGATACCCAGTTCCAGTGAATGGTGAAAGGAACTCCAACCAAGAAATAGATATCCTTTTGTTACTTCCTTTCCCTTATCAGTTTTCCTTCCAGGAGCATGGTGGGTTGGGTCCCAACCTCAAATCCCATGAAGAGACATCATCAGGCTAACATCAGACAGACACAGGAATATTAAGGAGTTTTAGTGTCAGGTTTGGAAAGAGAAAATCAAATCTAATTAGTTTGGTCTCTGAGCCTAGTAGCGTTTTCTTCCACTTGCAGTTTATCATTTCAGTGAGATATAACATTAGGTATTCTAACTAGTAGTTTTCCTTTTGCAAATACCCAGTGTGACACAATTCCTAAAGAATGAGTTGAAGCTGGAGAATCCTATTTGCCAAGGAAGATTTAAAAATGTGTAGAATGAGGAAATGGAGTAAATTGAGCACAAACATTTCTCACTTTTCAACATATGCAGTTAATTAATTGTTATTAATCTAAGTACTGCTTTGATATAAGGAAAAACATATTTGTATTTACTTATGTCATTTATTACTTTTCTATTTGGAAATAAGAAAGGCTATATTGTGTTGCTCAGTGTCTGTGTTTGTGAGTGTTAGGAAGCCAGGTGGGGTTATTGATGTCATGTAATGAAATTGCTTATATTTTAAGCAGTTTATTGCTTCACTTTGAAAATATAAATTAAACATAAACTGATAGAAAGGACAGAACTTGGCTGGGCGCGGTGGCTCATGCCTATAATCCCAGCACTTTGGGAGGCCGAGGCGGGTGGATCACAAGGTCAGGAGTTCAAGACCAGCCTGGCCAAGATGGTGAAACCCCATCTCTACTAAAAATACAAACAATTAGTCAGGTATGGTGGCACACGTCTGTAAACCCAGCTACTCCAGAGGCTGAGGCAGAGAATTGCTTAAACCTGAGGGGCGGAGGTTGCAGTGAGCCGAGATCGCACCACTGCACTCCAGCCTGGGTGACAGAGCGAGACTCAGTCTCTAAATAAATAAATAAATAAAAGGACAGAACTTAGCACAAACCCATGTCAAGCAAAGCTTGAGATATAGAGATCTATAGCAGTTTTGGCTTGTTTTGCCTAATGCTTCTAAATACCAAGATTCATTGCTCTAGACTATAGCACAGATGGAGATTATCTTGTAAAAACTATTTAAATAATGAAATCCAGACAGATTTTGTGTGAAAGCAGGTAATTTGACTGGCAAATATAATTGACTGGTTGGACAAAGCCACATCAGCCTGAATATCTCTTGTAACTCATCGAGATGACAGGTTCATTCTAGAACTGACATTCCAAATATTTCTTGTCTTGATAAGAGAGTTAATAACAGGGAGTGGAGAAAGCACTGGGATAAGTTTAAGGGATTCTGAACCTTCTAAGTTTGGTTCTACCATTTATGAGCTATGTTGTCTTGGGCAAGATACCTTTACATGTCTACACAAATAACCCTCCTATTTAAAAAGATGGTAATGCCCACTCTTCCTTACCCAGAATTGTGAAATTAGAATGAAATGATGTTGATGACATATCAATAATTAAATGATAACTTAGTAACTGAATCCCAATTTCTTAGCGTTATCCTAAGTGTTATAATTGGATAATTTTTGATTTCTGCAAATGACCTAAGAGATTGGTATTACCTTTTCCATTTTAAGGATGAGAAAACTGCTGCTGAGAATGTTAAAGGGACTTATCCAAACTCATGAGATAAGTAAAAGGCAGAACAAAGTTTTAAATTGGCTCTTACTGGTCCTAAAGCCTGTACCGATTCCACAGTACTATTGGAAAACAGAGGAGTGCCAAACAAGTGACTGTAAGAATAGAGCACTTTTCAGTTTTCGGTTATATTTCATTGCTATAAACAGAAATAAATTTGAAAAATTCCTGTTACAACTTTGGTTATTTGTATTTTGATTTTACAAGCAAGGTTGAAAAGCTTAAGCAAAGTCATCCTGTTTCTCAAGATCCATTTCAAATGCCGCTTAGTCTGTGAAGCCTTTAGTTAAACTCCTAGTCAGTGCTAGTTACTTCTTACTTGAGTTAATGGGACTTTTGGCATTTTTAAACATATAGTAAGTAGTCTTTGTGTTTTTCTATGCCTCTCTTTTCTTTAGACAAGGTTCATTAAAGTATCATGTGGCTATTTGAATGAATTAAATTAAAAATGTGGTACTTTGATAACACTAAGTCACATTTCAAGAGTTCAACAGCCAGTTGTGGCTATTGGTTATGTAGACACAGGACACTTCCATCATTACATCTATTTGTCAGTGCTTCTGTAGATCAGGGGTTGAAAACTATGGCCTGGGGGCAAAATCTGGCCTGCTGCCTATTTATGTAAATTAAGTTTTATTGGACGACAGCCATAGTTATTCATTCAATATTTTCTTTGGCTACTTTTGTGTTAACAATGCAAGAATTAAGTAGCTCCAACAGAGACTAAATGTCCCACTAAGTCTAAAATATTTACTATCTGGATCTTTACATGAAAAGTTCTGCAGGTTTCCAATCTAGACTACAAGCTGTTTGAGGCTTAAAGCTCCAAGCATGTTCCTTTTATTTTGGGGCCCATCATATTAGATTAGTAAGCACCAATGCACTTTTGCTGAACTGAGTTGACCTCAAATTAAGAAACAAACCCAAATTCCCACATCTAGTAAGTGATAGAGCCAGAATTCAAAACTGTTCATCTGATACAAACCCATGAACTCACGCCATGCCATCATGCTGCCTCCTGGTCTTCTGTAGTTAGTATACTAGTCAAATGTTGAGACAGACACCGCATGTTCTCACTCATAGGTAGGAACTGAACAATGAGATCACTTGGACTCGGGAAGGGGAACATCACACACCAGGGCCTATCACGGGGAGGGGGGAGGGAGGAGGGATTGCACTGGGAGTTATACCTGATGTAAATGACGAGTTGATGGGTGCTGAGGAGTTGATGGGTGCAGCACAGCAACATGGCACAAGTATACATATGTAACAAACCTGCACGTTATGCACATGTACACTAGAACTTAAAGTATAATAAAAAAAATAAAAAATAACTTGTTGAATCATATCACCTAAAAATATATATAGAGAGAGAGAGAGAGACAGGCTATGATGTGTAAGATTTCCTCTGGTTAGACTTTGGTTGTCAAACATGGCTTCCAGCTATAAGGAACTCACATAAAAGCAATCACAATGGATAATAATAGGGAAACTCAGGCTCATTTAGACTCCCATTCCCCTTCTCACTGTATTTCTCCCTATTCTACAGTTTGCTCTCTCTGTTCCAGCTGCCATGATCTCCCTTTATCATGAACCTACTGGGCATGCTGCCACTCCAGAACTTTTCAGTTGCTGCTCTCTCCATTTGGTGGAAATGCTGTGTGAGGTTGTTCAGGTTGTGCAATACAACATGCGTGATAGCTGAACATGGTAGCCATGATGCCTACGATTCTCTTCCCTTCCAATATCCAGTGGCTCGCTCCTTGACTTTCTTCAGGATTATGTTCACTGTCATTTTCTCTTGAAGCAGTCCCTGGCATCCTCAATCCTTTTTACTCAGTTCTACTTTCCTCAACTTTTATATTCTAACATAGGATAATATTTAGCTTACTTTCTTTGTTTATTTTTTATTTTCTCTCCCAGTGAAAGCTCCAGGGAAAACAGGTATTTTTTTGTTGTTCTTGTTGTTCATTGATATTCCCCAGTGCTGGGTAGAGGATTTGGAACAAAATCTTCCACTCTCCTTCTTTGAATTTCGGTACTGTCTAGCAGCCATATCTGAAGGGGTTGGAAGTAAAGTACACAATCTAATTAAGAACACCTGTAATAAGTACCTTCGCTCACTTCTTTTGGTGAGTTCTCCTTTTTTATGTTTTTCTAATCATAAAGGATCTCAGCTCTTTGTTATTTTGAAATCTACATTATATATATTATATAATGTATATATTCTATATACAGAATATAATAAGAAAATAATATAATATATATTCTATATATAGAGAAAAGTTCAGGGAATGAGGATTGTGGCTAAACGAAGAATAACAGAATTTGATGTGTGAGTGAGTGTATGTATGTAATTGCATGTGTAAGAGAGAGAGAGGGAGAGACATTGAGAGTAGTGGTATTTATTAGAAAGGTGTGAAATGCTGGATTTGGCCAGATGTTAATAAAATCTGTAATATATCATTGGACCGACCTAAATATGTGGTGGCAAATATGCTTTGAGACACTGAATTATCCAATGCAGTTCCCAGGCAGTGCTCTCACTGTTGGTGCTGCTATTTTGGAGAGTTTCTTGGAAGCTGAAATTGATTCTGCTCATTCCTTCCTATAAGATTTCTTTTTTTTTTTCCCACCAGAAAAACTTAAGAGATTGTCCATAAATCAAATAGAAAGGCAGGAGAAGTAGAACAAGGGATTCTGTTATCCCTCTGGATTTTCCCTGCATTTTTACTCTCTAAATATATTGAAAGATCAGTTCTATTTCTTTGAATCATTTTTCTTAACCAAAGGAAACAATATCTCACTGCTATTTCAAAGAGTTGGTTAATTTTGCATAATCTGGGCAGATAAGAAAATCAGGTTCATTGCTGAGGAGCATTGAAAAGAGTTTAGTGCCAAGTGTCCTTGCTGTACAATTCAGTGTTGATGCCAATCTTTTAACTGCCTTTGAAGTGGAGCTGAAGAGCCTATAATAAAGATAATAAAGCTATGAAATTTAGACTCTGTATTGGCTGAAATTGGATAATTAGTTTAGGATTTCTTAAATTATGTGGGAGGTAGCAGTAGAGAAAAATAAAAAAGAATGAGAACCTGATTCTCAGCAGCACAAGCTAATAATTTAATCTATACACATTGATGAATATTCACTGGATGCCCAGGAAATACTAAATACTATTGTGCAGAGATTGACTGGGTCTGGTTCAGAATAGAAAAAGAGGTTACAATACAGAGAAGTATCCAACATGAAACAACCTCCCTTTAGAAGACAGGAGAACAATAAAAAGTCACAAAAAAGCATACACTTTATTATGCTCATTTGACGTTGCTAACTTTTTGAATGTGTTCATCTATCTTTTCCTTTGTTTTGTTACCTCAATAATCTCATGTCTATTTGTAAAGGAGATTTGATAAATTAAAAAAAATGAAACAACAAACAAACTATACCAAGAAATGTTTTCCTGTTATTTTCCTTTGCTATTGGTGCTACTATACAATTTTCCTAATAACTTACCATAATAGTGGTAACTTGAAGTTTATATAATTGCTGAAAAAACTATAACATCTTTATCTGATCACTTAACCCCCTAAACCCTGCTGCCTCTCCATCACCTTTCTGTCTCTATTTACCTTAGCTTTAGAATCTCTCTTAAAGATCATTGTAGATGTAGACTTTCCTTTTTTAAATCAACGTTATATTAAGTTCCGGGGTACATGTGTAGGTTGTGCAGGCTTGTTACATAGGTAAGTGCCATGACGCTTTGCTGCACAGATCAACCCATCACTCAGGTATTAAGGCCAGCATCCATTAGCTCATCTTCCTGATGCTCTCCCTGCCCCTAGTGTGTGTTGTACCGCTCACCCAACATGTCCATGTGTTCTCATCATTCAGCACCCACTTGTAAGTGAGAACATGTGGTGTTTGGTTTTCTGTTCCTGCATTAGTTTACTGATAATGGCTTCCAGCTTCATCCAGACTTTCTACGAGAGAGAAGACCTTATTTTTTGCATAGTTACTTTTAAAGATGCAGAAAGCATCTTGGAATCCAAAACAAACCATCCCAGATCTATTTTGTAAATACATAAAAATCAGACAACTGACTTGCATTGTCCACCTAATGAATGTAATACACTAGCTTTGTGTTTCAAGCTCAAGATGGAAGGTAATAGGTCTGTCCTCATCTCCTCCAAATGACGCAGGTATCACTATGATGAGATTTGAGGTAAGTGATCCTTTACTTCACCTGCAGCATTGTGTGTGGAGCCAGATGTGTGAAACAAATCTTAATATCTCGGAGATAAAAAAAGGGAATTACATACGATAGAAACAATTTTCCAAATGTAGAGGATCAGCTGGAGAGATAAAATTGTATTACTTTTTTCTTAAGGAAAGACAACATTAGAGAAGGTGTGTATGAAATTTCTCTAAAATGATTTAGATTCCTTTTTAATAAAATTACCAAAATGTAAGCCTATCTAAATTCACAATATTTTGTTTTGGAAATCTCTTTTTTGAAATTGTTCTCAGAGTAATGAGCACACTTTAAAAAATTATTTCAACCTAAGGATAGCAAATCTTCACCTTTTGAGCAAGCGAGTTGATTTTCAGAAATACCCAAAACCTTTTTACCACGTATAAATAATGGCATCAGTGATCCCTAATATTATTTTTAATGAAAAATAGTTGCTGAGTATTTAGTATTGAATTTAAGATTTTTTTAGTAGTACAAATACTGTTCAAAAAGACAATTTCAAAAGTTTCTTTGAATTATGATTGAAATGAAGAGTATTTGTTAAGTGCGTCATAGACCCACTGTGCCTTCCTCTCTTTGAAAGTCTTTTGTTGCTAAGAAGGAAAGTTCCAAAACAAAGAGAAGACAGTGTTACTGGGGTCACCTTTCTTGTTATACTTCTTCAGTGAGTCACCTTGAGGAGTGTACATGACATTAGGGCAGTCTGCAATATAAGTTCGCAATATAAGGTTTGTACGATGGCCATGAAAATTCGTGTATCATTTTTTTTCCCTCTGAACTTGGTTATGTTTGAAATGACAGTCATCCCATTAAGAAAAATTATTCTATTTTAAATCTTTAGGTCAGGTACAAATAAAAACAATGAGTGGTAAATAACTTAAATTTTACTTTGTGTCAATGGGTAGGCCTTTGCAGACAAACAAAATTGGTTACTGCTCTGAGTCAGTTTTTCTCCTATAGGTCAGAAAGAGATTATCTTTGTAGATAGTAAGTGCTGATTTTAATATTAATTTACAGGAGTAAATAAAATCATTTTTTCTTTGAAATGATATCTTCCTTTGCAGGTTTTGTTGCATGTTAATGCAATATCATTTGCCATAAATTTGGTCCTGGGCATAGTCTTTCAAGTAGGAGGGAGAATTTTTGTTTGGAACATTAAGCCAGTTGTTTATTGGTGTGTGTGTGTGAGCATGAAAAGCAATTCCAGGGGGTTGGAGGAGATAAAATATTAACCTCTCATTTTGGAGGTTACACAAAATCCAACTGACCTTTTTAAAAACATCTAATTGTCATGCACCCAGGTACTTTCCGGGCTCAAACTGGCAGTCAAATATCACAAGAAAGGTTATTCTTGTTATTTCAAAACCTGCTTGAACCAAGAAGCATTGTGTGTCCTTGCGGGGGAGGAGAGGATGGGTTCTAATTAAGCTCATCGTGGTCTTCTGTTTAATTAATTAATTACTTAATGTTTGTCAAGTGATTTGAGGATGCTAAATGAAATGTATGTGCTGCTTAATATTATTCATGAAAAGCAAATAAGACATTAATCCTTTTCATTTCCTCCTAAGTATGTTACCTAAGCTGGCTAACTTCTATGAGTCCTAAGTATAGTTGCCCTCTTATATATTTGTAAAATGTGTAATATAAAGAAAATGTTGTGTAAATTCAGACACAATTTACAAGAACTAGATAATATATGTTGCTCTATCATTTTAGCTATCCTGTGTTCTCTAATTTTAGCAGTGGTAAGTTGTCTCCGTAGAATAAAATATAAGGGGTGTGTACGTGTCTAGTGGTGTTTTACAGTGTTCTTGGCATTGAGTAAACTTTAGAATTGTATGAGAACCTTGAATTTATGCACTAATCTAAAAGGCTGTTAGGAATGGAGAATTGTTTTTCCTTGGTACCTTTCACTGAAAATTTTAAATAGATATTTTCCCATATATTCAACTTAATGCTGTTAGTAATAAAAGGAAAATTCAGTCTATTTGAAGTTAATTATATTCTAGACATTGCTGTGACAGTGCTCATGAATATAGAACCAAAGAAAAAAATACTGTTGTGACTTAAAAAGCTCACATACATATGACAGTGTAGAAAATGAAGGGTGACTATGACAGCTTACAACTTTTTGGGGCTCTCCCCAAACCATGTCTTCCATTCATCACTAGATGTTTCAGTACCAAGAGACACCAAAATACACCAAAAGAACAGCTTAGTAGCAATTTGTGAGATGTTGAAACATGTAATCTTTGTTATCGAACCTAGTATAGCTGCAAATCATGCTTTAAATATAAAATTGCAGAAGGTTTTGCAACCTTTAAATCTTTTCTTGTCATTTTATGTTTCTGGTGTTAAATTTTGCTGTGTTAATGTCATCTTCACTTGGTAATATTTACAGCACCCAAATCAATGCTGAGGACACACAGAATATTGAAGGATCAACTCTACTTCTTCCAAATACACTTTAATACTTTCACTGCCAAACCAGAGTTCGAGAAATAACTGCGGTGGAATGATAATGAGAAGTTTAACAGTTTTATGACGGTTGAAGCTGACTTTATGAAAGTTGATAAATTTCATCTTGTAGGTTTCAATTTCTCATTCCCTACCGAGAGATGGGGAGAATACATTGATACTGCATTTCAAATTGGCTAGATCAGAAGGAACAGCAGCTAAAATCCATTACAACCCAATTACATCCATCAGCTGAAGCTGTGTGCATTCACTCGTGAACATCAGCATTTAATCCATAAAGAGGAACTAATGAGAAATTTGAAAATGGAATCCACGCATCAGTAAGTTTGGAGAGATTTTTCTGGGATTAATGACCTGCCAGAGCATCTTCAACATGCTGGAAAGCTATTCTCTCTGGGTTTGTTTACTGACCAAGAGGAAAAAAAGGGGGTTTCCTTCTGTCTGCTCATCAAATATTTGAAAGACTACTCATTTCAGTCCTTGAAAATGGGATACCGTGAGCTTTGGAAGTAAGGTACGTGTTGGTGAACACTGCTGTCATTGAACAGGAAAAATTAAATTATTAAGTAAGAAGTTTCCACCTAGAGATTAGTAGCAAGTAGCCTGAACAAATTATTTTACCGCTATAGATGTTAAGACAGACATGTTCTTTTAATTTAAGACCTGAGAGCATGTTTAGAGTTGCACGTAATGGCAATAATTCTATGTTGTAGAAATAGAGAAATAGTTTTTATTTTTCACTTTTGGTGATTGCATGGATAGAAATTAATATTCTACTTGCCGAATTGCAATTGCTTAAAGAGTAACAAGGAAGCTTAGAGAGAGTAGAGCATCAACTTGTTAACAATTGCCTAACTTCACATGTACAATTTCTGAGTTAATAAACACATAGTTTGTGAAAAGTTAACTCTGGATGAAGCTTTAGAATGCTGTGAAATTTCTTCTCATCTGGTGAAAATGGTTTCTGAAAGCATACTATTTAGGGATGTTACTATATCCGAGGTCTGGCAAACGTAGTCGTCAGATTAAATAAATGTATATGTGGAGTGTGGGGGATTGGATCCCCAGTGATGTCTGGAAAATACTTTGGTTTAATTTGTTGCTCTTTGGAGAAAAAGAAAGTGTGTAGATTTCATATTCAAATTACATCAGAGAGTATGACTTGTTCCTCTGTTTCTACAGTTCCTGAAGTGTGCCTAAGTGTGAATACAGCATCTCATAATATTGATGGCTTTAATGGAGGTTAAAAAATAAGAAATGAGAGTTCTTTTTTTTTTTTTTTTGCTTATGAAAAATTTCAGAGAGAAGTTTAATTTCTTTCTATATTTAGACAAATAAATAGCAAAGGGAATACAGAGAAGTGTGACCTTTGTATTTTGGGCACAGGGAAGCCATTGGAGGATTTTTAGTGGAGGGATAACATACACACATTAGAAGGGTTACTCTGGCTGCAGTGAAGACTAGATTGGGGTAAGATTGTGAATGGAGAGTGCAGAAAGAAGGATGAAGCTTCTTCTGTATTTAAAGGAAGAGAGTATTAGTGGTGGCAACAGTATTGGAAGAGGAGACATGTTGAAGGATGTATGAGAAATAGAGCTGACAGAACTTGGTTGTTGAAATACTGGAAATTGTTTTTAGAGCAAGTGGATTATTGGTGGTTCTATTTACTGCGAGAGAGGTACTGGGGAAAAAGGGATTAGTCATGGGAGTCCTGGCTATCAGCATGGTCTTTGCTGAAGGGCGTGGGGACAGGGCTGTTATTTTTTTGTGGTATTGGCCTGAAGTGGGGTACCTATTATCTAAGAATTTTTCATTTTGCTAGCCTTCCTCTTTTCTGTACTTTGGCTTGAGAGAGCTGGTTTTCCATGGGGTGTTTTTTTGTGTGTGTTATTGTTGCTGTTCCCAGATTGCTGGCTCCTCCATCACACAGTCTGAGATATATGAAGCAAAAAGCAAAATCAAGAAACTCATATAATTCCTTGAGTAAAAGGGTCTCAAATGGTAGGTTTTGTTCCTCCAACTTTGAGAGTCCTCTTATGATTGTTTTATGTAGAACGTCCTGGATTTTTAGTTGTAATTAGAGGGAGGAGTAGGGAAATTTCCATCTACTCTATCTTGGTCTGAAACTGCAAGTAACTTAGGATTTCTTGAGCTAGAAACAATTATAAAAGAAATAAGGAGGAAAAGACGAATACAAAAAATAAAGTTCACATTTAAACTTAAGATTATTATATATTTATCTAAGACTCACTTTTCCAAATTTCTAGCATTATCGAAAACACCAGTTTGTAAGTTCTGCTTCAAAAATAAAGTGAAGAAAGGCCATAACTTTGTGTTAGGAATAAGAGTTCCATTATTCTAACGTAAGATTAAGATTGCTCTGACTTATGATAAGAAAAGAAAAAATTATTGATTTTGATAACATCTAAACATGACCAACATTTTGTTAGAAAATCAAAACATTAGAGGGAAATTTAATATACATTTAGTATAAAATGAAATAGGTGAACAAGCATGGAAAATACACATTAAAAGTAACTGGGACTCATTTGGTGGAAATACAAATTATAGCACATCAAGGCCATTGTTGAACAATTATTTATTAAGTGTATTTTTTTCTGATTGAGCAGTTCTTTAAATATTTGTGTATGTACTTTTAAAATTAAATATACTCAAATATATAATCATATATAGTCTATGTTGCTGTGGAAAGAAACAGAGATGAGAGAGAGAGAAAGAGAGGAAAAGAGAGAGAATTAGTGGATTAAACAAGAAGAAAATACATTAAAAAAACAATTCCAGAGGAAGGTGGATGTTCCAGGATGGGTGAATGGCTCAGCTCCATGAAGTTCTGGGCAATTCTTTCTCATTGCTTTACCAATTCTGAAGGGGGTGCTATTTTTTGCAAGGTCAAGGCTGGCTTCCTGAAACTATAGCCTGGTGTTCCATCCTATACAAAGGGGGAAAGAGAAAATGGATGTCAAGCATATGTTTCCAGATAAGTCACATGGATTTGTATACCTTATTTCCATACACATTTCGTTTGATGATAACTTCTTTCCCTCACTGACCGCTTCCCTAAGGATACTATCCCAAATTCCATTCAGCTACAATACGCAACTAGAAATTTAGGATCTCTGAGTAATGTGCAATCCTTTCTATACGCTCCAGGTTTGGCTCCTGGTTAACTAATGGGATATAAACTATATCTGTTCCCACTCCTCACACATACCCAGTATGCAACAGATAGTTGCTTTAAACTCGCCCCATAAATAAAAGGAAGAATTAGAGGCACACCACAGAGTAGTCACAGGTTTTCAAAAATCCTCTTGCCTCAGCCTCTTGAGTAGCTAGGACTACTGTGCATGCCACTATGGCCAACTTCGTTAATTTTTCTTTTTTTTTTTTTTAAGAAATGGGGTCTTGCTATGTGGCCTAGGCTCACCTTGAACTTCTAGGTTCAAGCAATCCTCCTGCCTTGGCCTCCCAAAGTGCTGGGATTACAGGTGTGAGATGTGATGCCCAGTCAGTACTCATAGTTTACAGCAATGAAAAAACTCTGCTGGCAAGGAAGGGTGAAAAACCTCTGCCTTGGTCTAAATTCCTTGATTGAATGCTGGTTGTGCTTTCTGGGAGGAATTTCTTTGTCCAAAAATCCTCATTGCTCTCAGCTTTGCCCTCTTGGGGATTCTTGTCTATTATTATCTGTGGCTATGTCTGAAATTGGTGTTAGAGAAAATGCTCTTCCTGGGTTCTGCCCAGCATTCCCAGCCTACTTTCTTTCTTTTCTTTTTGAGACGGAGTCTCGCTCTGTCGCCCAGACTGGAGTGCAGTGGCGCGATCTCGGCTCACTGAAAGCTCCACCTCCCGGGTTTGCACCATTCTCCTGCCTCAGCCTCCCGAGTAGCTGGGACTACAGGCGCCCGCCACCACGCCCGGCTAATTTTTTGTATTTTTTTAGTAGACACGAGGTTTCACCGTGTTAGCCAGGATGCTCTCCATCTCCTGACCTCGTGATCCACCCGCTTCGACCTCCCAAAGTGCTGGGATTCCAGGCGTAAGCCCCTGTGCCCGGCCTCCCAGCCTACTTTCTGCACATGCCTTTGGGAGATAAGCAGGTTGCTTTATTCATGTAATAATTACATGGCTTTGAAGGCCAGGCTTGTAGTTGCATTGGTAAAGTAATTTCCTCAAAACTTATTAGAGTTTTGGTCTGTTTATCCCCAGACACTTTTATGTGAAAGTTAAAATGGCCATTATCTTTTCTGGTCATGATTCTGAGCACATTTACTAACTGTTCTCTCTGCTTAACTCACCTGTGTCTTTCTCTGTTGAATGATGGCTTTTGTGAAGCAATGTGAAGCAGTAGGCTTAGGTATGGAGGTTAATCAGTCTCTAGTTGCCAGCAATCACAAAATCTCAGTGGCATACAACAGGAAGCGTTCATTCACTCACGTGTCTATTACTGGCTGAGCTTTAGCTGATCTAGGCTGTATTCAGCTGGATGACTTAAATCTAAGCTATGGGGTTGAGGCCATGTTTATTTCATTCTCTTTGGATAGCATGTTAGCTGAGGTTCCCCTAATGGAACGTGCAGAAGACAGCCTCAAAAATTTGCTGTGCTTCTCAAGGCTTATGCTCAGATCTAGCCACTATCACTTTTTTTGGCAGAATATTATATATATATTATATATTCCTTTGTGTCTTCTAGTTATAGGAATTCGTAGTCACAGCTTGATTCATAGCACATATCTTATTTATCTTCATTTCACCTACAGGCCCTACCACAGTCTTTATTTTTTAATTTTAATTTTTATTTTTATTTCCATAGGTTTTTGAGAACAGGTGGTATTTGGTTACATGAGTAAATTCTTCAGTGATGATTTGTAAGATTTTGGTGCACCCATCACCCAAGCAGTGTACACTGAACCCAATTTGTAGTCTTTTATCCTTCACCCACATCCCGCCCTTTCCTCCCAAGTCCCCAAAGTCCATGGTATCATTTTTATGCCTTCACATCTTCATAGCTTATCTTCTACTTATGAGTGAGAACATATGAGATTTGATTTTCCATTCCTAAATTACTTCACTTAGAATAATAGTCTTTGATGCCATCCAGGTTGCTGTGAATGCCATTAATTTATTCTTTTTCATGGCTAAGTAGTATTCCATCATTTATATAATCACAGATTCTGTATTTGTTCATTGATTAATGAGCATTTGGGCTCATTCTATATTTTTGCAATTACGAATTTGGCCACTATCACTTTTATCCACATTTCATTGGCTAAAGCTGGTCACATTACCAAGCCCAAGGGGAAATGATGGGAGAACATGCCTACCTTTAGCATGAGGGATATCAAATCACATGACAAAGGACACAGGGAAATAGATACATCTACCACAAGGAACAACACAATTTTGTCTCTGACAGAGGATGTTCAATGGGAGCTTCTCTTATTCTTGTTGTTTAACTGATCCAAACTTCTAAGCCCTGAAATTTCTAGCCTGTCAGTCAAGTTAGGTGAAAGAAAAGTCTCCTTTGATTAGCTGTATTTCTTCCACTACTGCTTGTACAGGTACACTTTCCTGACTTTCTCTTACCTACTTTCTTAAAAGTATCAGGAGAAGGTAACACACATAAATATTCCAATCACTTTCTTAGCCAGTATCACATATTTTATGTATTATTTTGAGCCCAGCCTATGCTCCACTATTTTGGATACGAAATACTCTAGATGTTAATGTTTAGTGAAGGAAAAATCATTCCAGGTATTGTGAGAATTTGAAAGAAAAGAATTTAATACAGAAAACTCAATACTTCCAAAAGACATAGAAGAATAGGAGTCTGGGGCTACCACTACTTTAAAGAATTTAAGGACAACTGTTACAGCTGCAATCCAGAAATCAGGAGACTGTAGCTGCTGCCATAGCACTGCCTGTTAATACAGGAAAAGCTGGTGACCAGATGCAAATGCTGAGTATGCCACAAGTACAGACAAACATCGTGTTGACCTTGGTTGCTAAAAAAAGAAAAATAAATAAATAAACAAACAAATAAAATAAAATAACAAGAAGTTGTCCTTGCTTTTCTTAGCCTATGCAGTATCTGCACCAGCATACTGGCTAAAACCTATCCACATGCAAAATCCTAGCTAAAGGTGAGGCGAATCTTTGAAATATACTTTTCTCTGCAGTTCAAGAAGAGGCAGAGAAGAGGGTGGGGAAGGTGGTTATATGCCAATTGACTATTTCTGGTATGTACAACAAAGGAAGAAATATCATCCCTCAAATCTTGAAATTGGGCTGTATTATGGAATAAATAAATTTGAAAAGCAAATGATAAAAGATGACTAATTTTATGAATAAAGAATTAGCAATGAAGAAAATATCAATGACATTTCATAAAAGAACTCTGTATTGTGTCAGAAATCAATAATATAAATTTTGAAAAATAAATATATGTACCATCATGGAGAATATTTAGAAATGTGTATATTTTCATGGATATTTTTATGTGTACCTCTCAGAAGAGAATAAGAGAATCTATAAATTTAAAGATAATTTTAATTTCATCAAATTTAGAAAAAATGAAAATGGTGTAAATTCATAGTTGATACTTTTTTGAAATTTATTTTCATTAGCTTTGATATCTTACCTGAAATGCTGATGTATCATTATAATAGAATACATTAAGTATTAGAAGGAATATTATTCATCTTTAAAAGAAGGACAATAAACTTTGACTTACAGCAGCAAGCACTGATTTGAATCAATATTTTAGTACCAAATATCACTCTACTATTTTTCAGTATAAAAATGCAATGAGAGGCCGGGCACAGTGGCTCATGCCTGTAATCCCAGCACTTTGGGAGGCCGAGGCGGGTGGATAACCTGAGGTCGGGAATTCCAGACCAGCCTGGCCAATATGGTGAAACGCCATCTCTACTAAAAATACAAAAAGCCGGTGTGGTGGTGGATGCCTGTAGTCCCAGCTACTTGGGAAGCTGAGGCAGAAGAATCGCTTGAACCCGGGAGACGGAGGTTGCAGTGAGCAGAGATGGTGCCACTGCACTCCAGCCTGGGCAACAGAGCGAGATTCTGTCTCAAAAACAAACAAAACAAAACAAAACAAGACAAAACAAAAAAAAATGCTATGAGATAAAAAGAGCTCATCCTTGTTTCTATTAAGAGAGCATTGTTGTTGCTATTAACTGTTTATGTTTCCATTCATTTTTGTATGAATATTTTGACATATGTGATATTATATGTAGCTTGCCATTTTTTTTCTAGGATTTTTTTCAATTCACAGCGTTCATCTTGACTAATATTCAATATTATTTTTATTCTTTTATAGGCAGTACTAAATACACAAACATACACACACGCATCTCCTTAAACTTCATAGCTAGAAGGGAAATACTGGTAAAATGGTTCACAGAATTTAAATTTTCATTGTCCCATCAAATAGCCCTTAAAATTATCAATTTATATTTAAAAGAAAGAGAATAAAAGTACTTTATTTTCTATGTACTGCTAATACTAACTTACAGAATTTCCCAATGTTTGCCAAATTTATAAAAAACAAAATTATTATCATTGAGATTTTAGTTTGCGTTATCCTTATCATCAGTGAAGTTGAATAACTTTTCATATTTTTATCATTTTTTTTGTCTTGTTCTGGAAATTACCTGTTTATTACAGTTTGCCTTTTGGATTTGGGGGTTTTAACTTTTTATTAACTTATTAGAATATACATGGTCATATATATGGTTTTTTATATATATATGGCTTATATATATGGCATATATGTGTGTATATATATATAAAACAAGTTTCTTGCCACATTTTCCTTTTCCTGTTTCAGTTTGCCTTGCAGTGATTTAAAAGATTTCTGTGCTCAAATGTCTCAAACATATTAATCTTTTCCTTTATGATTATTGTGATACTTAACACTATAATTATAGATAACTCTTCTTTAATTCATGTATTTGAGTGATATGTATTTTTAATCAACTAAGGTATAATTTACATACAATAAAATGCACATTTTAAACATGTAGTTCAGTGAGTTCTGACACAGATATATGCCTATTTAGCCAATTTCCTAATCAAGGTAGAGACTATTTCCATCATCGCAGATGCCCTTGGCATCTGATAGCAAGTCAATCCTTGCTATTCCCTGCTCCAGTCAACCGCTGAATAGATTCTATAAGAATAGATTAATTTCACCTATTCTAGGATTTTATGTAAATGAAATCATGCAGTATGTACTATTTTATGTCTAATTTTTTCCCTCAGCATAGAGATTTTCAGATGTATCCATCCATGCTAGTGCATTTATCAGTAGCTCATTTCTTTTTATTTCTGAGTATTGTTCCATATTATGAATGTAGCAGTTTAGGAATACGTTCACCTGTTACTGGACGTTTGAATTGTTTTCAGTGTTTACTATTATGAGTAAAGCTGCTGTGAACATTTACATACAAATGTTTCTGTGAAATGTGTGTTTATTTCTCTTGGGAAAAGACCCAGGAGAGAGATTACTGAGATATATGGTAAGTAGATGTTCAATTTTATAAGAAATTGACAAACTTTCTGAAAGTGGTTGTACTATTTTACACCACGATCAGAAATAAATGGGTTCCAGATGCTTCAAATTATTGTCTTCACTTTGTATCACCTGTTTTTTTTTTTTTGTCATTCTAATAGGTGTGAAATGATTTCAATTTGCACTTCCTTGAAGATTAATAGAATTGAGCAGCTTTTTATGTGCTAATTGGCAATTTGTACATCATCTTTGGTGAAATGTCTGCTCAATTCTTTGTCTATTTACTTATTTATTTATTAGTTTTGGTATTATTGAGATGTAAGAATCTACCATACATTCTAGATTTTAGTATTTTGTTGGATAGCATAATTTAAATTAAAATTTATGATTTAAAGTGTAACCATTTTTAAGTGCACAATTCAGAGACATTAATTACATTCACAATGTTGAGCAACCATCAGAACTACGCATTCCCAAAACATTTTATCACCCCAAACAGAAACTCTATAAACATTAAGCAATAACTCTACATTCTTCCCTCCTCCCAGTCCCTGCTACACTTTAATCTATTTTCTGTCCCAGTGAATTTGTCTATTCTAGATATTTCATGTCAGTGCAATCATACAATATTTGTGCTTTGATATCTGGTTCTTTTGCTTAGCTACATGTAATATCACACATGTCAAAATATTCATACAGAAATTAATGGAAACATAAACAGTTAATAGCAACAACAATGCTCTCTCAAATACAAACAAAGATGAGCCCTTTTTATCTCATTGCATTTTTTTGTTTTTAAATGTTTTTAAAGTTTATTCATGTTGTAGTATCTTTGAGAACTTTCTTTTTAATGGCTAAATTATATGCATATTATGTGAGATATATATGTATATTACATAACATGGATATAAATATCACATTTTGCTTATCCATTCAACATTTCGGTTGTTTCTGTCTTTTGGCTACTGTAATTAATGCTGCAAGGGACACTGGCATTCAAGTACTATACCTGTTTGATACTATACCTGTTTGAGTCCTTGTTTTTAATTCTTTTGGGTAAATACCTAAAAGTGGAATCGCTAACTCATATGTAATTCTATGTTTAGCTTTTTGAGGAATCACCAAACTGTTTTCCATAGTAGCTGTACCATTTTACATCCCCATCTGTAATGTATGAGGGTTCTAATTTCTTTACGTCTTCACCAACACTCATTACTTTACTTTGTTTTTGGATAATACCCATCTAGTGAGTATGAAGTGGTACTCATTGTGATTTTGATTTGCATTTTTCAAAGACTAGTGATGCTGTGCATCTCTTCACATGATTCTTGGCCGTTAGTATATCTTTATGGAAGAAATGTCTACTGAAGTCCTTTACCCATTTTTAAATTGGGTGGCTTGTTTTTTGTTATTGCATTATAGTAGTTCTTTACATATTTTGGATATTAAACTCTTATCAGATATATAGTTTGTAAATATTTCTCCCATTCTATAGGACATTTCTCACTTTCTTTATAATGTCTTTTGATGCATAAAAGTTTTAATTGTGATTATGTCCAAATTATCTATTTTTCCTTTCTTACCTAAGCCTTTGGTGTCAAAGCAAAAAATTCATAGCAAATCCAATGTTATAAATATTTACATTATTATGTTTTCTTCCATGAGATTTATGGTTTTTAACTCATACATTTAGGTCATTGATCCATTTTGAGTTACTTTTTGCATATGTTGTGGGAGTTAGGGATCCCACTTCATTCTTTTGCATGTGGAAATTCAATTGACCTAGCACCATCTTTTAAATGTTCTACTATTTCCCCATTGAATGAACTTGATGACCTTGCCAAAAATTTTTGAACATAGATAAATGAGTTTAATGATATCTTTTGAAAAGCAAAATTATTTAATATTGCTGAATTTCTGTTTCTTATTATTTTTTAACTTTTGGTTAGTGCTATTTACAAAAAAATAGAGTCAAAGTAATCTTTCCATACAAAAATTTATACATTCTCCTTTGTTCTAATTTTTATTTACAGTGTGAAATGGAAATCAAGGCCCATTTTCTTTCGTATGGATGTCTGTCCTCCCAATGTCATTTATTGAAAAGATTATTTGAAGATTATTGGAAAAATTATTCAATTATGGTGATGGCTTTGTTGAAATCAATCATATATGTACAGGTGTATTCTGGACTTTTGTATTTTTTTCATTGATTTAGATGTCTGTGTTTACACCAATAGCATATTGTTAATTATAAGCATTTTATTGTAAGTCTTGAAATCAGGTAACTAATAAAAACCCTCTAATTTTGTTCTTTTTAAAACAATATTGACACATAATATTTGTCAATAAATATGTACATGTGATATTTTGTTGCATGCATAGAATAGGAAATGATCAAGTCAGGGCATTTAGGGTATCCGTTATCTTGAATATTTATCATTTCTATGTGTTGAGAACATTTCAATTCCTCCCTTCTAGATATTCTGATATATACAAAACATTGTCATTAGCTATAGCCACCCTATTCTGCTGTCAAACATTGTAACTTATTCATTCTATCTAACTATATGTTTGTGCCCATTAACTAATCCCTCTTCATCCTTCCTGCCACATGTTTCCCAGGCTCTGGTAACTTATTATTCCACTCTTTACCCCTATGAGATCAACTTTTTGAGCTTCCACATATGAGTGAGAATGTGTGATATTTGTCTTTCTGTGCCTGGCGTATTTCATGTAACATGGTGACCTCCAGTTCCATCCATGTTGCTGCAAATGACAAGATAGCGTTGTTTTTTTTTGTTTTTTTTTTTTTAATGGCCAAATATTCTATTGGGTATACATACCACATTTACTTTATCCATTCATCTACTGATGGACACTTAGGTTGATTCTATGTCTATTCTATGAATAGTACTGCAATAAACAGGTGGGTGCAGGTGTTCCTTTGATATATTGTTTTTCTTTGCTTTGGATAATTACCCAGTAGTGGAATGGCTGGATCATATAGTAGTTCTATTTTTAGTTTTTTGAGAAGTCACCATATTGTTTTCCATAGTGGCTATGCTAATGTGTATTCCCACCAATAGTGTACAAGAGTTCACTTTTCCTTTCATCCTTGCCAGCATCTGTTATTTTTCAAAATGTTTTGGCTATTCTCTGATCTTATCAACTTGCCAACATTTAACATAAATCTCGCTGAGATTTAATAGTTATTGTGTTTAATCTATAAATCAGCTTTAGGAGAATGAATGCCTTCATATTGTCTTAAAATTTATAAAATGAATATTTGCTCCATTTATTTATTTAGATATGCTTAGTTTCTCTCAGTGATACTTTCTAGCTTTTATTGTAGAGATATTGCACAATTTTATTATTTTCTTTTTGTTTTCTCATGAATACTATTTAAGAAATTTCATTTTCAGTTACTTGTTGCTAATAGGAATACATTAATTTATATATATTTATATATATAAATATATATAGCTAAATTTATGTATTACATAGCTAAATTTATTTATTACTTCTAGCAGATTGTTTTTTGGTAAATCTTTAGATATTCTTCATAGGCAGTTAGGTCAAATGCAAGCAAAAGTTTTCTTCCTTCCTTTCTTCCACAAAGTTTATGACTTCTTTTGTTTGTCTTATTGCACTTTATGGGACTTTTAATACAATACTAAATAAAAGTAGTGAGAGTAAATATCCTTACCTTATTGTCAATTTTAGGGATTCATTTGTTTTCAACATTAAGTATGGTGTTAACTGTAGATTTTTTTGTACATGCTGTTGATAGTATTGAGGAAATTTCCTTCCATTTCTAATTGGTCTGTTTGTGTGCCTTGAAGAAGTGTTAAAGTTTTCCAGATAAATCTTTTATGATTTATTAATCTTGATTTTTTGAGAATTAAGGAAAATACATTAAGGTCTCCTAATTCCATTAACCTTTCCTTACACTGTCAACATTTTTATATATATATATACATACACACACACATATATATGTATATTTATATATATTTGTGCATTATGTTCAGCATATATATGCACAAATATTTATAAAATTTATGTCTTTATTATAGAATATATTATTTCTCAATAAAATACTATTGCTTTTTGAATAATTATTTTTAAATAATTTTTAATACTTCTAATAAGTATGGTATTAATACTATACATTTCTGTCTCTTTTTGTTTCTCTCTCTGGCATCTGTTTCCAACTTCTTTTTAATTCAACATTTCTTATAGACAGTATTCCTTTTATTTAATCTGAGACTTTTTTCTTTTCATATATGCTTTAGGTTTAATGTTAAAATTTATGAACATAATTAATATGTGTGGTATAATAGATACAATGAAAGAAAGAAAGGAACTTGGCACTGCAGAGATAGAGAACACACAGCTTTTCAAGAACAAATAGAACATATAAAAATAGATCAAGAATTATGCCTGCAGAAAAATTCCAATTAATTCCTAAAGCAAAATTAATATAGTCCACATTCCCCGAATATAATGTAATAAAATTAGAAGTTTAATACAGCTCTGCAGGTAAAACTTCAGAAATGATCCTCTAAATAAATTGTGGTATAAAGACAAAGTCTAAACTAAAATTAACAACTATCTTAATGCTAAAAGCCATTAAAGGCAGCATCTATCAAGAGCTATATTATCTTGCCAAAATGGTACTGAGCTGCAAAGTTATAGCATAAAAATGCATATACTTTAAAATAAATAAATAAAGCTAATAAATTATGCATGTGAAGTAAAAACCTAGAAAAGAAAAAAGCAAGAAAAATAAAAGGAATTACTAGAGATAAACACAGAAACTAATTAAATTGCAAACAGAAATAAAAAGTAAAGATGATCAAGACAATTAAAAGCAAACTCTTTAAAATTATCAAAGAGGTGGCCAAACTTGGATACTTTCACCAGTTAAAAATACAAACAAATAATGGCAGGAATGAGAAAATAAATACCATTCTAGATATAGAGGCAACCTTGTACTAGTCCATTCTCACACTGATATAAAGAACTACCTGAAACTGGGTAATTTATGGAGAAAAGAGTTCCAATTGACTCACAGTTCTGTAGGCTGTACAGGAAGCATGGCTGGGGAGGCCTCAAGAAAGTTAAAGTCATGGTGGATGACAAAGGAGATGCAGGCACATCTTACCATGGTGGAACAGGAGAGAGAGCAGAGAGGAAAGAGCTACACATTTCTAACCAACCAGATCTCATGAGAACTCACTATCACGAGAACAGCAAGGGGGAAATCTGGCCCCACGATCCAACCACCACCTCCCACCGGGTCCCTCTCCCAACACTGGGAATTAAATTCAACAGGAGATTTGGGTGATGACACAGAGCCAAACCATATCAAACGTAAGTATGGTTTATGTTATAAATTAAGCATCTTAGTAAGAATTATTTGCTAGTGACACAAATGACAAAAGTTCACCTAAAGAATAGCAGAAATATTGATAGTGTCAGGTGAAATATTGAGAGTTTAGTGCCCACCAGAAAGGGAAATCAGGCGCAGGGTGTTTTTCGGTGAGGCTGACTGTACCTTTATAGAGATAACTTCTCTGTTATGTAATGTTTTTCGACTGACATAAAGAACTAGAATTTTTTCAAATAATTTTATGGGATAATATAACTCTGATATCAAGATTTAACAAAGAAAGCACAGACGAGAAAGCTAGTGAGTACAGATATGAAAATTATAAATAAACTATTAGCAAATTAATTTCAGGAATGTGTTAGCAGACTAATATTAATACATTATACCCAAAAGGCGTACACTGAGAGTACAAAAGTATTTCAAATTATGAAACGTGCATTAATTTAATTAGTACATTAACAAAGGAGAACAGTGAGTAAACATCTCAATATGGATGAATAAATCATTTGATTCATTACAATATTTGTTACTGACTCAGAAGGAAGAAGCTCTTAGTAAGCAAGTTATAGAAATACATTCTTGGAACTGACTTTAAAAAATCTACCAGAAGCCTTAAGAAAACTGCATAAATAATAATGAAATATTTTAAGTGTGGTAAGTTTAACAATGTCCCCTCCGCGCAACAGTGTCTTAATTCCCGGAACTTGTGAATGTGTTACTTTACGTGTTAAAAGAGACTTTGCAGATGTGATTAAGTTAAGAACCTTGAGAGTAAAAGATTATTCTGAATTATCTGGGTGATAGGAATTTAGACAGGGGTGAAGGCAATGTGATGATGGAAGCAAGCAAGAAGTTGGAGCGTTATGAAGAAGAAACCTTGATCCAAGGAATGCAGGTGGCTTACAGCAGCTGATAGAGACAAGGAACAGATCCTCCCTTGCAGAAGGGAGAGCATGTTCCCCTCAGAAGGAACCAGCCCTACAGACACTTTGATTATAGCCCTGTACATCACATTCTGATGTCAGACCTCCAGAACTGTAAGGAAATACAGTTGTGGTGGGTTAAGTTACACAGTTTGTGGTAATATGTTATAGTGGTATCAGGAAAGCTAATACAAGGATAATCGGCAGTAAATCAGAAATAAGAAAAGGATCCCAGTACCATGTCAATATTGATGTTTGTTGGAGATGCTATACCATGCAATGAAATAAAAGTAAAATATGTGTGTGTGTGTGTGTATATACACATACACACATATATATAGACACATATGCAAACACATATATATACACACATGACAAAGATAAAGTTATTGTCCACCAAAATAAAAAAAAATCATCAAGAATCAATTAAAAAACTATAAGAACTCATAAGAGTCCAGGAAAGTAGCCAGAATAAAATAAATCAATATTAAAAAATCAATGGCTTTCTTATTTATACACCAGCAATGACGAATTTAAAATATAATAGGAAAATGAATCCATTTAGAGCAGCCACAAAGCTCATTAAATACTTATGGTTAGGCCTGACAAGAAAACTCGTAAAACTTATTTAGAAAATAGAAGTCTATTGAAGGTCATAACACAGGCCCTGAAAAAAAGAAAAAGTTATACTATGTTCTTGGTTAAGAAATATTCAGTATTTGAAAGAGGTAAACTCTCCCCCAAATTATTCTGCTTGTTAAAATTAATCTGAAAATTAAACTCTAAATATAATTTCTGAGGAATGTATAGGATTACTTTAAATTCATTATGGAAAAAATATTTGCAAAACACTAAGACAACATTTGAAAGGAAGACCCGTAAGAAACTAATCCCAACAATTATCAAAGCATATTATAGAATTATAGCAATTTAAACAGTGTGGTTATTGCAGGAAACAGTAAGAAAATTGATGGTATGTAATATAGAGTTCAGAAATATTCATGTTTTTATATGATTCAACTTATAAAAATGGATGGACTATATCACATTGATATTTGACAACTGATTATCAATCTGGAAAGTTTTATTTAGCTCTCTGTATAACCTCGCTAGAAATAATGTACTACGGGTGGGTTAAGAAGCTAAATACTGAACAAGTCTCTGAAATTTTAGAAGAATACACATGCAAATATTACATATCTTGGAACTGTAATGCTTTTCTAATTATAATACAAATCTAAACGTGACGAGAGACATAATCAGCAAACTCAACTGCACATGAATTATAAATTATGTGTGGTTAAACAGATGGAAAGAAAATATTTGCACCATCTATGAAAAATAAAGCATTAATCTTAAATACATTAGAATCCTACAAAAAAACAAGAAAGAATAAACAGGTTAATAGAAAAATAAGCAAAAGATTTGAAACAATTTACACACACACATACACAAATACAGATGTCAACATTGGTAGTATTTACATTAGATTAGCAAAAATATAAATAAATGATAAACAATTAAGTACTGCCAAGGTGTTCTGGTTATAATTTACTGTGTAACAAATTACCCCTAAATTAACAGCTTTAAGCAACAAATGTTTATTACCTCATTGTTTCTGTGGATCAGGAGTCTGAGAGGTGCTTGGCTGGGCATTCCTCACTCAAGGCCTCTCATCAGGTTACAGTCAAACTGTTGGCTGGGGCTGCAGTCACCCAGGACTCTCCTGGGTCTGGAGGAGCCATTTCTAAACTCACTCACCTGGCGCTGGTGAGGCTGCAGCTTCTTGTGGAAGGCTGGACTGAGTGTCTCAGTTCCTTGGGTGTGCCATGCCACATGGGCCTGTCTATAGGAAAGCTCACAATATAGCCATCTTGATTCCCCCAGCATGAGAAGAAGGAAGAGAGAAGGAGGGGGAGAAAGAGAATGTGTGTTTGTGTGTCTGTGTCTGTGTGTGTGTGTGAGAAAGACAATGTGTGTGTGTGTGCGTGTGTGTGTGTATGAGAAAGAGAGAGAGTGAGAATGCGTCTCTGTGAGAGAGAGAAAGAATGAGAATGTGTGTGTGAGAGAGAGAGAGGCAGAGAGAGACAGAGGGGAAGAGAGGGAGGGAGAGGGTAAGGCAATGTGTGTTTGTGAGAGAGAGAGGAGGAAAGATGGGGAAGAAGGGAGAGAGAATGAGAATGTGTATATGTATTTGCATGTGTGTGAGCGAGAAGGAGAAGGGGAGAGTGAGAGTTAGATTATGTGTGTGTGTGAAACAGGGAGGGAGAGAGAGAAGTGAGAAAAAGAGAGAATGTGCGTGTGAAAGAGGAGAGGGGCAAGAGAGAATGTGAGCAAGAGAGAAGGAGAGATAGGAAGGGTAGAGAGGGAAAGAGAGAATGAACGTGTGTGTAAGTGTGTGTATGTGTATGTGTGAGCAAGAAGGAGAGGAGAGAGAATGAGAATGAGATTATGCATGTGTGTGTGTGAAAGAGAGAGATTCCTGCCAATGAAAGAGAAAGAAAATGCGTGTGTGTGTGTGTGTGTGTGTGTGTGTGTGTGTGTGTGAGAGAGAGAGAGAGAGGGGAGAGAGAGATGAGTGAGAAGAAGGGGGGGGAGAGAGAGAATGTGTGTGTGAGAGAGAAGGAGGGAGAAAGAGAGAACGTCTGTGTTAGAGAAAGAGAGAGGAAGAGAGATGGGAAGGGGAGAGAGAGAAAGGGAAAGAGAGAATGAAAATGTGTGTATGTATGCATCTGTGTGTGAGAGAGAGAGGGAAGGAGGGAAAGAGAATGTGTGTGAGAGAGACAGAGAGAGGAGGGGGTAAGGGTGAGAGACATAAAGGTAATGTGTCTGTGTGAGAAAAGGGAGGGGTGGGGGGAGAGAGAATGAGAATGTCTGTATGTATGCCTATATGTGTGTGAGAGAGAGAGGGAAGAGGGGGGTGGAGAGAAAGAGAGAGAGAGAGAGAGAGAGAAATTTGGAAGCCACAGTCTCTTTATAGCATTCTGTCACAGAGATACTCTATTGGTTAAAAGCGAGTCAGTAAATCTAGTCCACACTCACGGAAAGGGGATTACACAGTATATGAATATTGAGATGCGGGGATCATCGAGACCCATTTTAGAAGCTTCATGATCTTCACTGGTAAATAGGCTATTGGAATTAAGCCAGAGAGCAGTTTGGTATTACCCACCAAAGCTTAACGGGCACAAACCCTGAACAAAATTCCTGAAAGTTTTCTTTATAAATCTGTTCCATAGACATACTTGCACAAGTGTTTAAAAATTCATACGTAAGAATGTTCCCTGAAGAACTGTATTAGTGAAATTGAAGCTCCCTCAATTCTAAATTACCGTTAAACAAATATGGTTCAGTGTATCTAGGAATTTGGTGCGATTGTTGGAGAGAAAGAGGTAGAGTTATGTACTGAGAAGGAAAGTGCATTAGCTGTGTTTCTTTTTTAAAATTAAATATATTTTTAGCTTATTAAGGAATAATTGATATACACAAAATTACACACAATTAATGTATACATCTTGATCAGTTTGGATATAGGCATACACCATGATACTATCACCATAGCCAAGGTACTAAACATGTCCATCACTTCAACAAATTCAATGTGTCCTTTTGTGTGTGTGTGTGTGTGTGTGTGTGTGTGTGTGTGTGTGTGTGTGATGTGTTTTGGTAAGAATACTTAACATGAGATCTTCCCAGATTTAAAGTGTACAATACTGTATTGTTAACTATAGGTACTATGTTGAACAGCAAATCTCTATAACTTATTTATCTTGTATAATAGAAACTTTATACCTACTGAAGAATGACTCCCCCTGCCAATGGCAACAATCATTCTATTTTCTGCTTCTACGAGTTTGACTATTTTAGACACCTCATTTAAGTAGTATTATGTAGTACTTGTTCTTCTGTGACTGTCTAAGCCATATTGTTCAGTGACAAAAGACAAGTTATGAAACAGTGCTTTTACTCCAGGAGAATCTCATTATAAAAAAAATGAATAAATGCAAAAGTAAAAATAAAGTTAAAAATAGGAAAGTTTTTATATGGTTTTATTTTTAAAATAATATTTTACTTTATAAACTTGTAAAGTGAAACTCTTTTGAATAGAAAATTTATAATAAAATAACTTTTTAAATAAAAGAATATTTATAGGCATAAGTAGTTTTAAACAATTATGTTACTAAGAGTATTTTTACTTTAATTGGATCCTAAGAAACTTGACATGCTTTAAGTTCAGATAAACATTATTCCAGATATAGATATTTTTCTTTTACTAACTTGATATCAGTTAGAAATTGTACAATCTGAGATTATGTCTCATATCTATAGTAAGCTAAAGTTCAAATAGTGGAAAAAATGTTCTACAAAGTCATAGATAATATAATTTATATTAATATCATTTATTACATGTGATATATGATATATAATAATATATCATATTGATATAATATTTATTGATATAATATATTGATATATTATTGATCATTTTTATTGATCATAATTATTGATATAATATATATGATTTATTATATATCAGATATTATATATCATATATTATGATATCTTATATTAGTATCATTTATATCAATAGGATTTTTATGAAAATCTCTGTAGGACAATAAGTTGATGGATCATTAAATATAGGAGAACAGCTCAATGGATTTTCCTTCTGATTAAAATAATAATAATAATAATAAAAGTAAGCCAGTCAAGTTGTATGACAAAAGTTGTTTTATACTCTTTCCTCTTTTATCTATTTATTACTTTTACTATTTAGGTTTCTGTTTTGTTGTAATACAAATATTCTAAAACAAGTAATGTTATTCAAATATAAACAAAAATCTCACAAATTATAGATATATATTTTTTTAAAAGACAAAACCTCAATTACTGTAGCACCAACCTAATAACTTGATGCGATTTCATATAGTGCCCATATCCTGTAACTTACAGTCAGGAGAGACTGAATACCACCCACATACACGAAACACCTTCATGCACCCTGCTGGCCACTACCCTACTGAAAAACAGTGTCCTAATTTCCAATGCAATACATTTGAAATGTATATGAACAAATTCATACTAAACGTGTTCTTCTGTGCCTGATTCCTTTTTCTCAGTATTCGGTTTGGAAGGTTAACTTATGCCAAGTGATTATTTATCCACACCACTACAGTCAATGGACAATTTGTGTTGTTTCAGTTTTTGGGTACTTGCAAATTATGATTCTGTGGTCATTCTTGATCTTGTCTTTTGGGACCCATATGTGTATCTGTTGAGTATATACTTAGGAAAATGAGAGTATGCATAAGTTGTATTTCAGTGGATACTTTAAAACAGTTTCTAAAGTGATTCATCAACTTACTCTCAAACCAGTACCTTTCAGGGACTTCCTGTCCTCTCAGCACTTTCTACAAGGAATGTTTGTTTTTAAGCATTTCTGCTGATTATGTTGTGAAATCTCATTTGGTTTTAAGTTACATTTATTTTATCGTCATTGTTACTAACTTTTTACACAATTTTTCACCATTTTGATATTTTCTTTTTGAAGGAATTGATCAGCCCCTTTGCCATTTTGCTTTCAATTTTGTTTTATATCTTCCTCTCATTAGTTTATAGTGGATCTTTATATATTTGATGAATCACTTATCGGGTAGATATTACAAGTGTCTTCTACCACTATGTGACTTGCCATTTTACTCTCTTAGTAATGCCTTTTGTAAGACAGAATTTCTTTTTTTTTTTAATTCTTTTTTTTTTTTTTTACTTTAAGTTTTGGGATACATGTGCAGAACGTGCAGGTTTGTTACATAGGTATACATGTGCCATGGTGGGTTTGCTGCCCTATCAAAGCATCATCTAGGTTTTAAACCCTGCATGCATTAGGTATTTGTACTAATGCTCTCCCTACCCTTGCCCCTCAACCCCCAAACTGAGAAGCCCAGGCATGTAATGTTCCCCTCCCTGTGTCCATGTGTTTTCATTGTTCAACTCCCACTTATGAGTGAGAACATGCAGTGGTAAAACAGAATTTCTTTAATGTAGCCCGATGTTCGCCTAGGTGAAAGGCATTAAGATATCCTTCTTTGTTACATTCTACTACATGTATTGGTTTACTTTTTACAGTTAGATTTACAATGCACTTGGAACTGATTTTGTGTATGGAGTGAGGTAGAAATTAAGATGTATTTTTCCACATGAATAATAAATTGACCCAGTATAACTGACTAAAAATAATATCCTTTCCTCACTTCCACATAATGCCATTTGTATCATAAGTCAGATGACCAGCTATGTGCTATTTTTTTTTTCTGGACTCTTGATTGTTTTTCAACGATCTCATTGTTCTCTGTCCACTAATGTAACACTGTCTTACATATTATATTTTATAATATTTTTGATACTAACTTTTGTAGGTATCCCAAATTTGTTCTTTAAAGTTATCCTTGCTATTCTTTGTCCCATGCATACTTATATGAATTTTACATTTATTTTTGTCAATTTCCATAAATGTTTGTCTGTTTTTATTTAAAAAAAAGTGTTTGTTAGTCATATTATTCAAATATTTTTGTATTTTTACTGTCTGCTTGATCTATGAATTACTAAGCAGGTATTAAAATCTCCCACTGTTATTGTATATCTGCCTATTTCTATTTTGATTTCTGCCAATTTTTCCTTTTTGTATTTTCAGGCTATACATTTAGGGGTATATAAATTTTAAATGATTATAGTTTCCTTTTATCATCATAGATTACCCCTCTTTCACTCTAGGAAAGTTCTAGATGTAAAAAATCACTTTGAGGTTCACCAACTTCCTTTTGGTTAGTGTTTTCATAGTATAAATCTTTCCATCCTTTAATTTGCAACCATTTCATATTCTTATATTTAGGGTGTGTCTCTTGTAAGTTGCCTTCAGTTGTTATTTTCATCTCAGTCTCACAATTATTGTCTTTTAATTTGAATATGTATTTCAGTTCTACTTATTTAATTATGACATACTTGAACGTGAGTACATCATCATACTGTTGTTTACTATCCCATCAGTCAATTACTTAAAATTTATTTTACAAAAATGACTATACACAGTTAATTTTCTATTCTCATGTCCTAAAGTATAAATTGTAGTATAAATTATAACAAAGGAGACAAAAATAAAGGACTGTGATATCTCCGTAACCTGGGAGCTAAACTGGTATTCTTGATGAATTCTGTTTATTTCCATGATGATAATGAGATATGAGAGTACAGGACTGTCAGAAGGCCACAGTTAGAGGATGAATATTGCTGTTTTCAAGGATAATCTTGTACTGAAGTAAATGTTCTGCTTGAGTGTTTGTATTATTTGATAATAAATGTTGAATGAGCCTGACACAGGTCTGCACATGAAGGCAAATTTATGTGTTCCGCAGTGTATGTTTAAACCTGCTAAGCAGGACGGTTCTATCCCTACCTTGGTCTCTGAATGCATATGCATCAGGTCCCCGGGACTCCTCTGGTCACTCCTGGCTAAAATCTTATGGTCACAAATTCACACACACAAAAAAAGATTTAATTGATACAGACATTTTTGCAGTCCCAAAGAAAACTCAGACTCTGACCCTGACCTTACATTCTATCTTTGTCCTTCTTAATTTGGGTCCTGTTGTGGGTGTTTCCATTAACTTGTGTGTTTCTAGGAGTTTTTCTCCACTCTCTCTTCACAGAGTGTTTCCCCCTCTTCCCCTCCTCCACATTTTTTTTTTGAGATGGAGTCTTGCTCTGTCGCCCATGCTGGAGTGCAGTGGTGAGATCTCATCTCACTGCAACCTCCGCCTCCTGGGTTCAAGCAATTCTCCTGTCTCAGCCTCCTGAGTAGCTGGGGCTATAGGTATGTGCCACCACACTCGGCTAATTTTTTGTATTTTTAGTAGAGATGAGGTTTTGCCATGTTAGCCAGGATGGTTTTGATTTCCCGACCTTGTGATCCACCCGCCTCAGCCTCCCGAAGTGCTGAGATTACAGGCGTGAGCCACTGGGCTGGGCTCCCTCTTCCCTCTTCTTATTGTGCAGAGCCCACCAGGGTCAGAGTCAGGGAAAGGAGTAGAAGTCAGTGGGAGAGGAAGTTTTTCCCCTTGGCTTGTGTGATGTTTGGGGTTCTTTGGCTCTTTGGGTCTATCTGGTATTTAGAGTTTGCTTTCCTGTGGGTGCTTTCTTAGATTTTTCAGAGGATCCTACTAGAAACATTAAACTTACTGTCCTTTGACTCCTTAGACAGGGCGCTGCATTTTCTTCCAGGTGGCTGCTACTGCCTTAGCCTGTTTCTTTTCTTTTTCTTTTTTGTCTGATAAGTGATTTCACAAAGATGCTCTTAAAGTATTATTCCTCAGAAAAATAGCTACAATCACTTTATATTTATCAGGTTCCCGAACTTAGAGGTTGCAGAGCAACTTCTGTGAGTAATCCTGTTAATGTTCTTCTCTTTTGACTTCACAGGAAATACACTGTGTCCTTCTCGTGCTTCCCTGTTGTATAGCGAAGACGTTCATCTCAGGACCATTTCCTCCAAAAGGCCTTCTCATGAATTCCTGCTATCTCCAAAAACTTGTGTTCATTTGATGTTCATGAGTTGCCCTACTGATTCTGAGAATCTATCTGGAGATTTTTGCTGTATAGACCCACTCATAATAGGCTTTGGTATCAGTCATCATTTACATCCCGGCTCCTGAGTTGAAACTGCCAAATAATATCTTATTCATTCATTTATTCATGCATTCACGTATTCATTCATTCATGCACACATATATTTAATACATATTGATTACTTACTATGTGCTAAGCACTATTTTTGATGCTTTGGTTAGGGTAAAGAAAAGAAAAGACCCAAATCTGTGCCCTTTTTCTAGAGAGAGAGATAAACAAAAAATTATAAGTAAGTTATATTGTATATGAGAAGCTGGTAAATGAATGCGGAAAACTAAAGCAGGGAAGAGAAACTGGAGATGGAGTGGGGATATGGAGACAATTTGAATAGAATGTCAAGGATGGCCTCACTGATCTGAGAGAAGCCCATGATCAGAGAGAAGACCCGTGTGTAAAGAGTGTTCCAAATGGATATAACAGCAAATGCACAGGTCATGACCTGGGAGCGTGCTTGTCTTGTTTGAGAAACATACGGAGGCCAATAGATGCAATAGCATGATGGATGTGCAGAGTAGTAGGAACTGAAGCATAGAATAATTGAGAAACTAGAGTGCAGAGAGAGTCAACCACCCTATCTGGCTCCACTCTGAGTTACAAAGGAAAGCGTGGCAAGGATAGGAACAGAGGAGTGACTGCCAGCTGAAGTTTTTAAATGATCATGTCTTCCTTTTTATAAAAATACACTGTACGAGAGATGCGTGTGAAAACAGGGAGACTTGTTAAAAAGCTATTACAATATTCCAAGCAAGAGATGATAGTGAATTGGATCAGAGAAGTAGCAGGCAAGGTGGCAAAACAGAAAGGTTAAGTCAGGGTTATATTTTGAAAGTAGATGCAAGAGGATTTTCTAACATATTTGATGTGGGATGTGAGAGAAAGAGGAAAGATAAGGTGATTTTGAAGGCCAACATTTTTGGTCCAAGGAGCTGAAATAATTAATTACAATTAAGGCACATGAGGGGAGGGGTAGGCTGTAAGGGGCTGCAGAAAGGTAGTGAACAAGGCCAGGGGTTCATGTTCATTTTTGCACATGTTTAAATTAATTTACTTTATAGATATCCTACTGGAGGTGTTGAGTAGGCTGTTAGATACATGAATTGGGAGTTCTGGAGTTTAGCAGAGAGGTCTAGACTCAAGACATTAATTAGAGAATCATCAGAGTATGCATGACAGAATTTGGATCACCAAGGGAGGAAGTATTAACAGAGAAGAGAAATAGAAGTTTAGAGATGGACCCAAGGTTATACAAAAGGCCAGACAATGAGGAGAAGCCAGCAAACAGACAGTAGGAGAGACCAAAGAGATAAGAGGAAAACAAGAAGAATGAAGTCTCAGAAGCTAACAAGAAAGTATGCAAGGATGAGAGTATGGTCAACTGGGTCAAATGTTCTCATAGGTGTAATAAGTTCAGAACTGCATATTGATTGTTAAATTTAACAACTTGGAGGTCACTGATGACCTTGACGAGAGCACTTTCAGTGAAGCAGTAAGTCTGTTTAGATAAAATAAAAGAGGAAATGGAAAAAGTTAAAAATTTCAGGTATAGACCACTTAATACAAGTTTTGGAATACATTAGAGAAGAGAAATGGGGTGGCAGATAGAAGGGAATTGGAGTTGGGAGTGGACTTTCAGAGAGTTTAATGCTTGTATGCTGATGAAAATTATCTCCTAAGAGAGAAATATTGTGCAGGCAAGAAAGAAGAGTTTTCACTGAAGCCATGTCCTTATGTAGAAGAGACAGGATGTAATCAATTGCCTAGAAGAAGAAGTTTGCCAAGGACTGAACCATGACAGAAGAGGAGTTCAAGAAACTGTGAAGCTGGAATACAAAGAGAATCATCTAAATGGATATTTAATGCCCCGTGATGTCATACTGAAGTGAGGTTGGAGAGTGTTACACAGAGCCAGAACTGCAACCGTGAGGGTGAGTGACCCAAGGAGGATGGCTAAAACGATGAATTAAAAGGGGGATGGGTAGTAAAATCAAGAATAAGGGATTGGAGCTGAGGTTTTACTAATTTGGAGGACTTTAGAGAAGCAGTAACTTTACAGTAAGAAGATGAAAGGAACATTGAGAGAAGAATTTGAGAATGCATTTCTTTGTGTTGAGCAGTCATGAATTCTAGAAGGCACACTGGAAGGGTTTTGGTCGTGAGAATGATAGGTGATGAGAACAGAATGTAGGATATGTAGAGTCTTAGGAAAATTACAGTAAAGGAAATGAGTGGGTACTCAAAATTCCTGGGCTTCTTGTAGTTTTTAAGTGGCAATAAAGAATATAATGAGATTAATTATAGAGACTCAAAGCAGATAGTGAAGCTGAGACTCTATCAAGGCCAGGAGGCTTAGGGGGACCATAGGCACATGACCCATTCTAATGAAGGGTAGGATTCTCATTGTGATGCTCTTTCTCTCATCCAGAATATGCCCCAGATTTCCTTTTTTTTAAACATTATATTGATTTAATTAGTGTGTATATACTAGAAACAGCACATATTATTTTGACTTATTCAGTTTTGTTATTTTGGTCATTTGATCAGTTTAATAATCATGAAACTAATCAGTAATCACAAAGCATCTTTGCTTTGCAACTCCATTCCATAATGCAAAATGATTAAATGAAATTTAACATATGGCACAGGCTTAGTCTTGTTTTGGGTGCTGTGAAGAATGGGGAAAGGATGCTTTTTATCTGTTGCATTATTTATTCTGGTTGCAATGATCTAGTTACATTAGGGATTGATAAAGAAAAATGTGTGTTTTTAACACAAAGCAAGAGGAATTCCCAAGGAGAGTTGCAATGGGGGGCTGGACATTATTCGAATTCTGGAAACTCTTCTGACAATATTTCTTAAGGTTTTAATCAGTCAGCGTCCAATATTTGATTTTAATGATAGTTTGTATTCTACAGCATTAATTTAGCTTTGAGATGGAGGGAACTCAGCCTTCTCTCAGAGCATTCTGTTAGCATTTTCCTTCAGCGTTTGCTCTCAGACTTCAGCAACGATGTCCAAATGGACAGCTCTGACAGGTGGCTCCTCAGAGAGTCCTCTTGCCTGCCCTTCTTGTTTAGTAGAAGTGACAGCCAAAGATAGGTTAGAAGAGCCTGGCAAAACAAGAGGTAGCTAAAACTCATGAAGTGTCAATAATGGATTATGTCAGGGTCAAGGAGAGAGTTGGGGGAAATAGTTTGAGAAAATGTACTAGGGATACACACAACCAATCAGTTTTGTTGGCCTGTTTCTTCAGTGTGAAATTCAACAAAATGAAGTTAGAGAACAAGCATTCTTGGACATATTAGTAATTCTTAGTTATTAAAGAATTCAATTCTGATAGGGGAACAAAGTCTGACTGACACTTGTCTCCTTTAATCCCTTCCTCAGCTTGTTACACACACGCACACACACACACACACATTATTCTTTATCTCATAGATTTCAATCACTGCCAATAGCAGCAGAATCTGATTTATATGTGTTCCAACTGCTGACTTCCTATTAATTTATTCAAGAAATATTTATGGAGTATCTTTTACGCCCCAGCTACTATTCTAGGCACTGATGATTTCACAGTTAACAGGATGGTTAAAGTCCCTGATTGTATAGATGTATCTATTCTAGTGTTTGTGTTGGCAGGAGGACAGTAGAAACAGTAAATATGTTAGTAAATAATAGGCAGACTTGGCATATTATAAACAGGAAATTAGAATTTTAATATTTATATTCATGAATCACATAGAAACATGCACCTGTGCTTGAAATATGTGTTATCACACAGCTAGGAGGAACATAAAGACATGACATAAATTACTGCCCTCATTTCATTAGAAGGAAATTTGAGACAGAGATGGTGATTGTAAATTGCATAAAGTCAACCTAAAGTCGAGAAATTGGCAATTACTATTAAGTCAAATTAATACTTAATTTCAATTTAAAAGGTAGTTTATTTCTAACAGTCTAAAACTTGGGCAAACCCCTCCAGTTACACAACTACTTAAACTATATAAAAATTCTAGTCATATGTATTAACATTGTTCCTTTCTAGTGTAATTTTTGGTAATCCTTTGATTACCATTATTCCTGCATCCATATTTTTAAAGACTTCACGCTTGTTATTTACTACTGAACTATATATTGGTTGTGCATAACTAAGTCTAGATTCCATGATTCGTTTCCTTAATTTTATAGGTAAGAAAGTGATAGAAACCTGAAATTTATTCAGATTGGGAACTAGATTTAGGATACAATGACTTCTAATAGTGTTCTACCTTGGTGTAGAGGGATGTTTTAGGATCACACACTGAGTCTAAAGCAATAGTCTATGGTTTACTGAACTTTCTCACCAGCTAAGAACCTTCGGCAAGGTTACTCTGAATTACTTACATGTAAGATTATATTAGTGGATAGTTGATTTTAAAAAATCACTTCTCCTCCTGTCAACCAAGTCTGTCCTCAGCCCCTCACCACTCAGTGCAATGCACTGTGGTTGTCCTACTTTTCCCCTAATACAAACTTTACTCCTAAGTCCTTCTAGCTACTTCATCTTTTTTAGTCAAACATTTGCCAGACAAAAATAGTTTTCCCTATCGGAGTATTGTCCTTTCCTCTGGTGACAGTGTCAAGGCAGATTTAGACTACAGCCCGTTCTCTGCAGTACTGACCCTTCACTAATATCTGGGATTTTATTCTCTCATATCAATTTCTTTTGTTGAAAGCAGCAGGAAGCCCAGCCAAAATAGCTAAGTTTTTTCAGGCAACATTACACATGCATGTGCAGACCGACTGGCATTAAAAAAGAGAAGGTCAGGTTCAGGGATCTCGTGCTAGTTATGTGTAGACACAGACTATTTCAAGAACAATTTGCTTTTCCTTCAACTCTTTTAGATTTGGTTTACTTCCCTCGCTGTACCAGGCCTCCTTAACAGTTGTAACTCTTTATTATTATTATTATTATTTTAAATCCAAAGTAAAGACAGAAGGGGAAATGATCACAGCACCCAAACAAAATGCACTTCCTGCAAAATGGTGACTTGCAGAAAGATACAATATTTTTTGGTCAATTTAGTGCTTAAAAAACAAAGTTCAACATATTAATTTGAAAATGTCCTATTGTAGTTTAGAAAAAAGAAGAAGACAACACACAGAGGTCTGTTCATAATCTCAGAAGGTCATTTCTAATATCCTCTACCGTTATTATACTTTTAAAAATAAATCATAAGAAAAACCAGACTAAATATTATTGAATTTATGTTAGATGAGGATTACTCACATCTTTCTAAAAGAATATTTTTGGCCGGGCGCGGTGGCTCACGCCTGTAATCCCAGCACTTTGGGAGGCCGAGGCGGGCGGATCACAAGGTCAGGAGATCGAGACCACGGTGAAACCCCGTCTCTACTAAAAATACAAAAAATTAGCCGGGCGCGGTTGTGGGCGCCTGTAGTCCCAGCTACTCGGGAGGCTGAGGCAGGAGAATGGCGTGAACCCGGGAGGTGGAGCTTGCAGTGAGCCGAGATCGTGCCACTGCACTCCAGCCTGGGCGACAGAGCCAGACTCCGTCTCAAAAAAAAAAAAAAAAAAAAAAAAGAATATTTTTGTTTTCTGATGAAAAATATCTTTGTTTATACCATTTGTCAAATTTCGTTATATACACATTCCCAGAGGTTTATTCACTACTTGGCTCCACCAGATAAGATTGCATATAAAGGATACATAAAATAAAAAGGTAGAACAGAAAACAGAAGATGAAAGAGGAAAACAAATGGACAAAAGTAATTCCAGGGCTATGAAGCCGAGGTAGAAAGGAAGCCCTTACAGAAACGTCCACTGGATTCTTCTTCATCAAGCATGGAACATACATTTGGCTCCAAGCTTTCTTACAGTCCCACATAAGGATACATCTGCTATGAGAATATGGCTTATAATGGTTAACCAGGAGCAGACCAAGAAGATAACATTTATTACTACTTAAAATAGAAACTTTTTTCCCTGAGGTCATTGTAAATAAGATTATGTATAACATAATAAAAAACTCCCTCTTCGTATTTTTAAAGCAGCTGCAGAAGTAGAGCAGCCAAATGATTTCTTCTAAAGGCCTGCAATGTAGAATAAAGATGTCATTTTCTTGTGAAGTCCTGTAGGGGCCTAGAATTGTGGGTCTAGAAAGAACAGTTCTCAGATATGAATGGGTATTAGGAGCAGCTGGGTAGCTCATTAATGTGTGGACTCCCAGACCCTACCTACCCAGGGGGTTCTCATTCATAGGTCCAAAGGCAACCCTAGAATATGCATTTTAACAAGCATCTCAGGTGATTCTGATGAGGGACATATTTAAGAGCATCTATGTGACAGTGTCAGTCTTTTTGATACTTGGTAGATGATGCTTTCATGACAGATACACTGCTAAAGGCACATATGAGACAGACTTCAGGCATCTTCATGCTTTTTCTCCCACTTGTAAAGCACATTTCAGTATGCACGCTAGCCACAATAATGTTGGAAGAATAACCCTACGTCTGCTCTAATTATTTACTTTAAATAAATCATTTGCAAATTTCACTCTTTTAATTCTCACTACTAATAAATAGCCTCCAATATATTCCACAATTGACAATAATGTACTGCTATGTCATTAATGCACAAATTACCTAGAGATGAACGTGTGGCCTGCAGATTTTTCAGACAATGCTTGACAAATGTAATTTCTTTCACCTTTTTAAAAATAGATATTGGGTGAAGACTAAACTACCTGGCAGATACCTAGAATGCAGCTGTTCTAAATTGCAAATTAAATCTAAATAATATGTTTTAAGCGCAGCCAAGCTGGGTGGAAGATTTTTTATGCAGTGAAAATTGAGGACTTAATAAGTATGTGTCCTGGAAGAGAGGGCCTTTCTACTTCCACTTGCCAAGTCTAATGTTCTTCTTAAAATATATTTTCAATCCTTATACATAAGTAAGTTTAACCTAAGTTATATTTCAACCAAGAAAGAACAATATGTATGAATCGTCTAGAGGACACTTAGGTTTGCAAAATGTTATTTGTTGATGTCCCTTACAGGACAAATTATAGTAACCCATAACCATATAGGAGCCCAAATGGTGGGCTGATGTAGAGCCTTGATTCTCAAAGTGTAGTCTTCAGAGCAGGCGCATCAGCGTGTTTGTCGACTTGGTACAAAATCAAGTTCTCAAGCTCCACCTAGACAAAGTGAATATGAAACTCGAGAAATGGGGTTAAACGGTCTGCTTTCACAGGCTCTGCAGGCGATCCTGATGGATGGTAAAGTTTGAGAACCACTGCTCCCTAGCATACTAAGATTTGGGGAAAATGGGAACATCTGCCTAAAATAACAACTTTAGTTCTGGGAATGTGATTTTTAAGTCCCGTTTTTCATAACAGAGCTTGAGTTTATATGTATAAATGCATACATGTGAGATCTCATTTTACCGAGCACTTCTATCTGGTTTTATTTCAAACTGTGCTCATTTTTATCTATTTTGTTTGTTCTTTATTATAGGTTGCAAGATAGTGGCTCGCAGGAAGATCTAATATTTTTGGTCAATTCAGTGCTTAAAAAATAGATTTCAACACTATTAATTTGAAATGTCCTGTCCTAGTTCCTTGCAGGTTGCCACACTGATTTTTGCCCCATTTGGAGATCTGTGTCACAGTCCAGCTCCTGGATGCCTTCTGCTACACCACGTCAAGTCAAAATAACATTAATTTTAATGATACAATTTTTTAGCCTTAACTCTTGCTATACTTTCTTAAACTGCCTTATTCCAGTGATTCTTCTTATATTTTACCAAATGTACCTTGTACTTTTTCATTTTCTGTCTTTGCATATTATATTATCCTTTCCTAGGATGTACTTTTCATTCCTTTTTCATATTAAAAGCATTCTCCAGAAGCAGCTGAAATCCCATTTCTACCTTGAAGTCCAGCCCAACATAATAATATCTATTGCCTTTTGTGTGTGTGTGCAGGAAATGTCATCTGCATAGATTATATCCCTCCAGTGAAGTGTTAAGCTTCTTCAAATGCAAAGGCTGTATCTTCTATTACATACATAGGTCCAACTATTTTGTATATGGTAGTCACCTTATACACTTTTTAAATTAACTTTCTTTTTTGTTTTTTCTTTTGCCTCTTTCTTTTCTTTTTAAAGACAGGGTCTTGCTCTGTGTCCCGGGCTGGAATGTAATGGCATGATCTTGGCTCACTGCAACCTCCGCCTTGCAGGCTCAAGAGATTACTCTGCCTCAGCCTTCTGAGTAGCTGGGACTACAGGCAAGTGCCACCATGCCTGGCTATGTTTTGTAATTTTTGTAGAGTTGGGGTTTTGCCATGTTGCCCAGGCTGCTCTCAAACTCCTGAACTCAAGCAATCCACCCACCTCAGCCTCCTAAAGTGCTGGGATTATAAGCGTGAGCCACCACACCCAGCTGATTAATTTTTTTTTTATTAACACAATCTACTGAACAGATTTAAAACCTCAGTGTGTACTAGGTATGACCTGCCTTTTAAAGAACATTTACTCAGCCCTCTAGAGCCTGTTCTATTCTTGTGCAGAAAGGAGCTCAGCTGGCAAAGTAGAGTCCATGATTAACTAAGCTATAAAGGAACAGACCAAGGACTGGCAGAGAAGGACAGAGCTACCTCTGAGGGGACTCTGTCTGGAACTCTGCACAGAACAGAAACTCTCTCCTTAAGGTGTTATCAAGCAGTCCAAGCAAAGAGAGAATGAACTCACTGTATGCTAACTAGTTGTGGCTACTGAACTGAACTACTGAAGTCTGCAGTGCCTCCAAATATCTAGAAAATTGAGATCCAAAATAACTTATGGAATTTCAGAGATTTTTCTTTATTTTACTCGCATAATCAGTAAATATATATTTAGTCCATAGTGTGTGTATTTGCCCAAGATATTGAGATAGATAGTGAACAAAATAAACAAAGATCCCTGTCCTTGTGAAATTTATAGTCTAGTTTGCGTATGTGTCCATACGGTCAAATATCAGCTCTGTAATGAATTTTTTTATATTGAATCATCTGACCAATTGAACTGTAATGCTACACCTATTATGAGGCGATCACCCTTTAGTAGAGGAATTTTCAGTAGTGGCTACTACTCACATTTCCTGGAGGGTAATGACATACATTTATGTGGGTAATGGCATGCATTTTAATCTGGGTGGCCAATATTGTTAAGTGCTCTCTTTCTGACTATGATTGAATTATAATAAAATCTTGATCCCATTAGCCAATACTGCAATTTTTTTTTTAGTTGCTAGTAGCACTTGTACTGACCACAGGGAAATTTCTAGGGTTCTGAACAAATAAAAATAACTTTTACTTGTGCAGTAATTTCTCTTGGACAAAACGCTTTCTCTTACGTTATCTCATTTAATTACAGGGACTGTCATATGAGGTACATACTATTATTTCCATTGCATACTTAAGAAGATGTTCAGAAAATTTGAGTGGCTTATTCTCCTGACTCCTAAATCCATTCTCTTTTCAGTCTCATGTGTTACCTCTGCCTTGTGCTAATAATGGGTTATCATCAGCTCACCATTAGAGGCTGCTAGCAAGCAAAGCTCTGGTTCATAAAGCTGAAACCCTATTTTGAGGTTATGTTTACTCTTTAATTCCTTGGATTGGTTGAGTATTTTAGAAATAAATCAGACTTGTTACTTAATTTGGCAGAAAAGTATTTAAAAAGACTTAAGAAAATGTGCAAATTTGGTTACTAACTCTATCACAAGGAAAGTCAATGAAAACCCCAAGGCATTTATGTTTTCACTGCAGAAAAGGTCACCTAGTTAAAATGACTCTTTGATGATAACTTAGTTATTGTATAAAAGGCAGAAACATTGTGATATGTAGAGTTTGCAAAGGGGACACTCTGGGAAGTGTTAACTATCCAGTATCCTGAAATCCCCTTAGAGCCCCCGGCACAAGGGATGCTAAACTCATTTTCACATGTTTGTAACCTAATTAGGTCTTCAGGGATAGTCTCCTGAGGTCAGAGACTAACAATATGCCAACCTTCAGCACTGCTGTATTCACCTTAAAAAGTAAAAAAGCTTTCAGTCGTTTAGGAATAACAGTTTCATTAAAGCAAGTAAATTCCAGGGAAAACCAATCAGGTTGTAAAGAATTTACATCCTCCTTTTTATAAATGATCCTCCTGGCTCTCTCTTTTTTAATCTTCCTAAAAGTTGGCTGGTTTTTTAATCTTCTTAAAACTGTCACTTCCCTTCCTTTCTCCCATTTTGCCCAAGCATAGTCATTTTGATGTATTTGCAGCAGCTGAGAAGCCGTTGCTGAAGACGTATGTTCTAAATATTTTCATCGGATTCCATGTAGCTATGTAATGTGTAGAGACATTTTTCAGTGGTGCTGGGTACTGTCTTGGGGATTCAGAACTACCCTTTGAGGTACAAAGTCCTCTGTGTTAAACCTAAAACAGTAATGTTCATTTCAATCATTTAGATTATAGCTGTAGAAATGTACTACGGGTTAGATTTTTATCACCAACAACACTTCTCTATCTATGCTTGCTTGAGGTTTAAGCCTTCTAAATGTGCTTTTCTTTAGCAAGCAACCAGTCTAACTCACCTGCTGTTTCTATGAAATAGAGCAAAAATATGGCTTGATGAAACTTAATAGCTGATCCTTGTTTAGATATAATCTTGCCAATCAAGTTATTCTAGTGGGTGCACCTGGTTTAGGCTGTAACTGCTTCATTGGAGTGGAAGACAGCAGATGAATAATATGGTGAAAGCAGAGGACAGTTGAGGCCTAGGCTTGGTTTAGGAAGTTCCTGATGAGTATTTTGTGCCTTGTGGTTGATAAGAGTAAGGGATAAATTCCTTACCACAACACCTCGTGCAAAGATTGGTTCAAAGTGGCTGATTACCCAAAAGACTCTCAGGAAAGAAAACCAGAGCTCAAATCAAATAGAGTGGAAAATAAAAGAGTGAAGTAACTGCAAAGAGTTATCACCAGAAACAAGTACTGTTCCAATTATATACTCCTAAGTGGCACTAGATCATTGTCATATTAAATATATTCTAGCAACAGTTCTGTAGACCTACGCCTTTTTAATGACTGAATAATTCTTAGGCCATATTGGTAAACTATAACTCTAAACCTTTTCTTTTTGTGTACCTTAATATTCCAAATACAGTATTATGAGACTTTTTAATTTTTAATATATCAAATATTTAATAGCTATACTTACTAAAATAACTGGGTACTTTCTGGAAGGCATGGTTTGAGGCTGATAAATTGATACCTCCATATATATAAATGAAGGGGTTACCTGTGGTTTAGGTGACATATAAATGGGGAACACAAAAAGCTTATTTTGTCAGAGTGTACCTTGGGGCTGCCTCTATATCACTCTGGTATTTTGCTTTGACTGTTTATTCTCAAGGATGCTTTAGGTCTATGAATAGCATCTATTGATCAGAAGCAACTTGTTTATTAAAACACCCATGTAGTTGAGTTTCATGAAATGTGCACTGTTTTCTCGTCAAAACCATGGTCTTGTCGTGGAAACCTTCATAAATCATACTCCAAGAACAGCTCCTTAACTGCCTACTGTTTTCTTTTCAAATACCTGTTGTTAATCTTCCTGACAGTTCTGACAGTCGTGTGCCTGCAGCTTTGAATTCCACATGTTGTAAGCAGCTTAAAACTTCAAGCCAAAGGAAGAAGAATATTCATCCATGGTAGAAACCCTAGAATCTCATGTGTGATGTCATTATAGGCAGGCAGAGCTCGAAGAGATTTTCCTAAGGGATCTGAAATTTCTTCTTTATCAATGAGATACTAATAATTTCCACTATTGATGATAATAATAGCAGAATCTACTATTTGTTTAGGGCCAGCCATTCTAATATGCATTTATTTTGATGCTTGCAGTAGTCGTATAAGGTAAATAGTAGCTAAGGCATTAAAAATGATGAAATAAGGGGTTGTGATACCTCTAAAGTATGGCCAGAAAGTGGGAAAACAGGAGTCAAGCGCAGATCTTATTAAAAGTTTAGCTTATTTCTATTTTGCCAACCTGACCTTCATTTAATTTGCCCTTTCTAACTTGAAAGGAAGTGTACCCCTTGTTTTGTTCATGTTATTTACTGAATAGAGCATTATAATACCAATCAGAATCTTTCCAGAGAGGTTCTGCCACAGAACACAGGTGGAGATCAGCTTACTCGCAAGAGCTGGCTGCTGGGTGTCCCTGTAACCTCTGTCCCTCTCCTTATGGAAGCCAAATGTCAGAGGTGGGTTCTGAGGTCGGTGTAGTAGGGGGAACTTGCTTCTTCAAACTCAGGGCTCAGGGTGAGTCGAGAAACTGCTCTCGCTGTCCTCACTCACCTTGTAACTAGATACGTGAAAGGAGGAGAGAGCGGTTCAAGGCTCCACTTAGAGACACAGTGGACAAATTGCTGTGAAGCACCATGCACTGAGGTTCCTGCCCAGAGTTCCTCCTAGACTTAAAACTATGCCAGAGTAAGTGATACTTTGACTTTACTTGTACTTAGGAAATAGGGTGTTTGAGTTGGAAGGAAAACACAGTGTTTTCATACCTTGCTTGACTGACAGGCCTTCCTCCCCAAGCTCCCAAAGAAGGAGTTTAAAAGTTGCTAAAGGGTTTGAAAGTAGAATATATGGGATGCCAGAATTACAAAGGACCTTGTGAATTTATAACTTCCTTGTTTCGTGAGGGAACTGAGTCCCAGAAAAAGTGACATAATGTAAGGTTCAGGCCCTTAGCATGGCCAAGGTCTTCATCTGCCTGCTAGACAAGACCCAACACAGTCTTGGCCCACTCTCCTCCTATTCTTCTTTCACCTGCTCTGCCTCTGACTCCCTGCCCCCTGTCTGTTTGCTGAACTCACCTGACATGTTTGTATCTGTCTATAACACTCTTTCCCCAGATACTTGCTGGTGAACTTGCTTAGCCCAGTTCTTAGATATCCTTTATTTCTTTTTTCTTTTGCAATGCTTTCTTAGACGGCCTCTCTAAAATAGTATCTTCATCCTTCTCTGTCCCCTTATTCTGATTTCATTCTCTTTATAGCACTTACCCACTTTTGTTTGTCTTTTCCTATGAGCCCCAAGAGGGCAGGTTTTTTGTTTTGTGTTGTTTTAATGCTGTATCCTTAAGCAAGTGTGTCATCTAATAAATAATTACTGAAAGAATAAGCGGATGAGTGAACACCCATTTGTTCTGTTTTGCTCACTGTGTTGTACTTGAAGGATAAATATGGAACTATATTTATTCTTCAGGTATTGCCTTCTCCAGAATTCTCTATTGTCATTTGGCTAAATGCTCCTCATTCTGGGTTTCCACATCACTCTATCTTAGCACTTAGAAAAATACGTTGGGTTACCCTTTACCATACATCTTGACTCAGGCTTCTTTGGAAGCAGTCCTGAGACAACAGCATGGATGCAGGTGACTTGTTTGGTTGGTGATCCCAGGGAGCAGAGATGAGGGTTGAGAATAGTGAAGACTGAGGAATGAGGATAGGGATGGAGGAAAATCCAATATAAAACTCTGATTGAGAGGTTGCTGCTATGGACAATGGGGGCCTGAGACCCCCCTGGGACCAGAGAAACATACATAATGTTATGCAGAATTGTCTGTTATTTATTCACCAGCTCCTGAAGGTAGTCCTGGATGGTAACTCCCAGACACATCCCAGCTTCAGGTATTATCTCCTGCTGGAATCTTCCCAGCTTCACAGGAGCAAGAACAGCTCCTGGTGGTATCCAGTAGCAGACAAGATATGGCACATGCTTAAAAGGATAAGCTGTTAGCACCTCAGGAATCCGGAATTGAAGCACACCTGGAACTCTATCCAGACATGATTGGAATCAGAGGTGAGGCCAACAGGATGTAAACAGAATTCCCATAGGTGTCTGATACTGGCATAAACTACAACTTCAACAAATGTTTATGGAACCGACTTAACTAAAATGGGATTGTGAGATAACCTTGGGCTCAAGAAATAGGCTTAAGTTTAGATCCCTGTTCTGTCATGAAATCTTGGAAAAATTATATCACTTGTTTAGACCTTAGTTCTTTCATCTGAAAAGTGAGATAATATTAGTTATTACTTTTTAAATGAGAAAGTTGATACAGAATCCACAGTGTCTGGCAAGCAGAATGAGCTAAATAATGGTTAACTACAATAAATATAATCATAAATAATGACATTAGCTCACTTTAATTTGCCAAGCACTGTGAACACTGTGATTATTGACCTGATTATGGATGTGACTTAAGCTTCCCAAATCCCAGCCTGGTGCTTTTCTACCACCCGTATTTTCTCTAACATCACAGAGGCAACTTGACTCTGCTTCCTCTGTGTGAATGGGAACTCAACTCTTACCAGGTCCATCCACATTCACAGAGTTTCCATAAAGAGATCAGAACATTTCTTTTGGAAATGGTGGACTGGCCACAAGGCTTATCTCCTCTCTTTCCTCAGAATCCCTTAAAATTTATATATATGTATGTGTGTGTGTGTGTGTGTGTATATATATATATATATATATATATATATATATATATATATATGACCAAAAAGGATATAAATCTGTAGTAACAAAGAGAATACATTCATCAATAGATAAGAAATAACACAATTGCAATAATTGGTCAAATAGATACCAATTTTTTAAACACTGTTTTTTGTTTGTTTGTTTGTTTGTTTTTCTCGAGACAGAGTCTTGTTCTGTTATCCAGGCTGGAGTGCAGTGGTGCCATCTCGGTTCATTGCAACCTCTGCCTCCTGGGTTCAAGCGATTTTCCTGTCTCAGTCTCCTGAGTAACTGGGATTACAGGCGCACACCACCACGTCCAGCTAATTTTTTGTGTTTTTAATAGAGATGGGGTTTCACCATGTTGTCCAGGCTGGTCTCAAACTTCTGACCTCATGATCTGCCTGCCTCAGCCTCCCAAAGTGCTGGGATTACAGGTGTGAGCCACCATGCCTGGCCTTAAACACTACTTAATTCATGTTCCTAGGTAAGTGCTGGTATACAATAAGCACTTATTTGTAGAATGAATAAAGGAAGACATAAAAATAAGCAATCTAGACTTATTATTTAGACACATGTAGGTAAGCATCAGGAAAAAGTTAAAGCAGAAGCAGATAAAGTGATTCTCTCCAGAAACAGGACTTAGAATGGGAAAAGGGAGTGGCAACAGATTGTTGGTTTCCATTATAAATTAGCTTTTCTTATTATTTTATTTTTCAATATGTGTTCATATGTTACTGTGAAAAAAATATTTAAAAAAATTTAATGAGATGTTTAAGAGGAGACACACCTGTGAGCTCCTTCCTTTTTTTTAAATTTTTTCTATTTTTTTGAGACAGTCTCACTCTGTTGCCCAGGCTGGAGTGCAGTGGCTTAATCTCAGCTCACTGCAACCTCTGCCTGCCAGGTTCAAGTGATTCTCCTGCCTCAGCATCCCGAGTAGCTGGGACTACAGACGTGAGCCACCACTCCTGGCTACTTCTCGTATTTTTAATAGGGACAGAGTTTCACTATGTTGGCCAGGCTGGTCTCAAAATCCTGGCCCCAGGTGATCCACCTGCCTCGGCCTCCCAAAGTGGTGGGATTACAGATGTGAGGGGCTGCGCCCAGCCACTCCTTCCATTTCTGCTGAGGGAAACTGATTGTATATACTGACCCCAGAGAGAGGTCCTGCAATCCATGTGAAATGGTCATCTGATAGAATCTCGACATGTCTGATAATCACCAACATGTGTGGGGTGGAGATTATCTGTCAAGAAAACTGTGGAAGATCCAAGAGCAATATGTAATTCTTGTTGATTTGTTTCGGGAAATGGACTATTTTCAAGCAGCTGTGAATAATCACAGCTAACTTAGGAGAAAAAAATAGAGATTGTACACCTGGGTAGTGTCTGCACATTTAATACATATTTGTAGAATTAAGGAATCAAGGAATTACATTAGCTTTTATAAACTTTTTTCTTTTGTTAAATCAGAAAAATCTCACTTTATGTCAGAGAATTTTCTAGAAGTGCCTATATGTCTTTTCAATCAAATTGAATGAAAAGATCAACTGGGATGATGGAAGGTTTATTTACTCAAATCAATACAGAGTAATTATTATATCCACATCAAGTTTGAGAGCTAGCTGAAGTGTATTGACCAGTCAGTCTTGCTCTTTGAGTAAGGGATGGGTGCTGGGAAGAAGCTGGTGTAACCGCCCAGTCATCATGTGTCCAAGCTATAGGCAGGTGGGCAGAGTAATGGGCAGGTCAGGGAGGGCACAGGGCGTGGGCCTTGTTCACAGATTAACAGCAGGGAGCCCTAATGTGTTCCTCAGTTAGAAGTCCAACCCAGCAAGGGGTTGTATCAATGGGTTCTGGTCATTCCCTGCAAAAAATTTGAAAACACAGATGCTAACTGCCTCCTCCATTCCCGTATCATCTGGAGCCTCTGTTTCTGAGGGTGGGGGTGGGTCAAAACATGCATATTCAAAATTTTCTGTTTTTATTGAATCTTCTCTGATTTATATCTCTCAGAAACCTATTATTATCATCATTTGCTTACAAAATGCAAATACACTCTGCTTTCCCCACAAACATTTTGGAATAAACACAACGAAACTGCCAGAAGGCTTTATTCCCCAAAAGCACCCCATGCATGCAAAATTTGGCTCTCTCCCAGTTCCATTTGTTAAGGTCTCCTTCAGTTGTGCCACTTCTCTTTCTAACCTATAATCTGCTTTCACTGGAAGCAGGAACCTGACGGGTCTTATGGGCTCAACAATTGGAATGGCATCTCCTCATTTTCTCCTCCCCTCTCCCAGCTTGTGAAATGCCCACTGACATAAGCTGACAGTCAAATGAAAATAAAAATCCTATTCAATATTCCACTCATTGTCGTACATATGCAGTATTGGCATTTTGCATGTTAATATCTGACACTGTTTTTTAATTTGTTCTAAACTGCCAGCTCATTTGCATCATCACTCTGTGATCTTCCACCTGTGCAGCAATTTGGGGGGAAAACATAACCATTTATGTACCTGCTAAAACTTGACATAGTCACAGAACCTGATCCAAGGAGAGTTCATTTATTTTCTAAACGCTCTTTATTTTGTCTTTGAACTGGTTTCTTAATCTGTTTACTCAGAGCACTGCTGGTGGTCTCTGAAAACCAAGCGAAGCTTTGAAAAATGCTCATACTCTTGGGCCAACCGGAGCAGCTTGATGGTATCCACAACACAGCTTGGTGATGTGTACACTGTCAGGCATATCCTTTCTCAATGCTCAGGCCACGCCACACTATTCATCGTAAGTCAGCTACTTGAATTGCGGGATGAGAGAACAAAGCTCTGAGCTAAGCTTATCATAGGAGAAAAGAAAAAAAGAAAATATGGATGCCATAAGTACAGAGACCGCAAAACAAGTGTGTTTCAGCAGGTTTGACAACTAGGATGTAGCTGTCTCATGGAAATTATTGAGTTTGTTTATCCAAGAATCCATAATCTAGGAAGGAAAATAGTGTCCTGTTTTGTCATCTGTATTATAAACTGAGTATCTTGAAGAACTGAACTTTGCCTTAATCATCACTAAATCAAGTTAGCCAAGAATCCATAATCTGGCATAGGAAGATGCTGGTTTTGAAATGAATTGAATTCAGATACTATTGCCTCTTGTCCAAGACCTGTATACCTGTAATACATAGCCTAATTACTTATTTTTTATGTTTATTATTTATTATCTGTTTCTTCCCAATGAGAAGATAAGCTCAATGACAGTAGGGATTTTAATTGGATATTCTGGTAACTGATGGATCTTCAATGTCTAGAACAGTGCCTGGCACTTAGTAGGTGCTCATAAATATTTATTAGGTGAGCATATGAATGAAAAACCTCTGCTTCCTTTATGCGTCTGAAGAATCACAATCCTCTCCCTAGAAAGTGGTTCCTAGTCTGAAATTTTACAGATAAAATACATTTTTAAAAAAAGCTAAGAGAACTAGAACTAGTGCTGCCATTTTGTAATTGTTAAATATAAGATTTTGAAAAATAACAATAAAAATCCAAATGTTATTGCCACTAAAATTTTTTTAACAAAAGGTTATTCATAAAAAGGAAGAAAAAGAAAATCATCTAAAATGATGATTAGCTCTCCCCAGAAAAGATTCATGCTAGCTTAAGTCACAAACCAGCATCCAACTGTTGGCGAATGTTTGAGAGCTCCTGGCTTAGATAACCACAGCAACAAGCTCTGCTTGAATTGAAACAGATTCTACAAAGATAGGCCAGGCCTGAGGACATGCTGGATTCCAGGCTAAACAACTATAGAAGCAGAGCCTCAAAGGGAATTTGAGAGATGAACCAGTCCAGCAACTTCAGGCGAGTGAAATTCTAAACCATGTAGTTTTGTTGGGTGGCTTCCAGTTGAGTTAGTCCCTCTTGAGTGTCCTGTTGTTTCTAGTGCTTAGAGGAAGCTTTTTCCAGCCAGCTGGCCTTGTGAAAACTTCCCACTTCCATCTTACTCCCCCATGGAAGCCTGCTATCTAAAGAACAAATAAAGAACAAAACCCAGAAAATAGCTCCTGATTGTCTCTTTCTGTCTCTTTGTTGATGTCTTTTCAGCAAATATTTGTTTCCTCAACTCATGTAGATAGATAATAATAGGAACAATCCAAAAGTAATTTATGAACATCTAATACTCTCAGCCAAATGGAGGGATTTGCCTTTGTAAATACATTGCTAAAATACATATAGTTTGATGTATTAAAGAAGAAGAACCAGTCCAAAAGTCCACCTTAAAATTTTACCATGGGCCCAGGACCCTCTCCAAACTTGTATGTTCCAAGCCTCTCCATCCCTCCTCTTCCTCACAGCTGGGGCTTCTGGATTCTTGCCTGGCAGTAGGCTCAGTTCTCAACTTCCCAAGACCATTTTGCCCATCAGAGGGTGTGAACCTGAAGTATTCAGACATCACAGCTCCTTCCTTCTTCTTAAGCTCCGGTTTCCCTCCCTGAGAGCTTCATCTACAATGTGCTTTAGAAATAGGTAACAAATACTAGCCCGGTTTGCATTATTGAGTTTTGCTTCTGGTAACTTGACGGTTTTCTCAGTGTTCTACTCTTCAAATCCTGAGTTCCTCTTGGAAGTGCCTGCAACATGAACTGGAGACCTGGTCTGGTCTTGGGCTTGGTTGGTGACAGATGAGGAGATACTGAACTTCAGACAGGCACTAATAGGAAGGTCTAAGATTTTCCTTCTAAGATGACAATGATGATGGTGGTGGTGATGATGATTTTTACATTTTTATCTACAAAAGTGTCCAAATAATATCTCAGTGTAAGGCACATTTTAGGGTTGACTTCTTTTTCTGAATTATTCTTCATAAGAGCAGGTGGCAACAGAATAGTGAGAAGCCAGGATAAAGAAGCCTTTTTAGTAGTGAAGAAAACAACTTGAAATTAATAGCTTATTAAACTTTCTGGAATAAGACTGCAGTTTTTCAAGATTTTGTTTCTTGTGTCTATAGGTTTTTCTGTAGTGATTTTACAAGAGAGAAAAGCGGATCATCCTATATTCACCATGTTATTTCCCTTTGCAAGTACTAAACTTAAAAAAAAAAGTTTTTGGTGGATATTTTCAGAATGATAATGATTTTCCCCCTAGTTTGGGAAACCGTAAAGGACAGAGAGGCAAGGTTACTGGTAAATATCTATGATGAAAAGAACTATCAGCTTTGCCTAGTAGAGTTGTATTATCAATAGTATAGTGCACAACCAAGTCGAACCTGTGCAGCACTGCTTGTTATAAGGAATTATTTCCTGCAACTAGATCACCAAACATTTTCTTTACTAACGTAGGTGAATACTAATGCATGAAATACTATCATTGGAAAAGATGTGACAGTTATAATTCCAGCTAGAAAATGCTGTTTTATGGATTTTGATTTCTATTTAAATCTTATTCTTTAAAAAAAGTCTATAAAATGATTTGAAGTCTATAAAGACAGTTGCTTTAAAATATACTTATAATAGTATTACTTTCCATTTGGATACACTGTTAATAATTTATGTGGCAGATGCAAAAATGAAAGATCATTCATTCATAAGAATGAATTCATTAAAAAATGAAAGATCATTCATTAATTCACTCATTCATTGCATAATCTCAAAATGAAACTGAAATTCAGGCCACAGCACATTTACCCACCAGATCTTACATGAAATGTAAAATCATTTAAATATTCTTAGTGATTAACATAGCTTACTGTTTTTTTTTTTTGCAAGGGTTGATAGAAAGTGGAGTTTATCAACATCTTATAATGGAAAAACATTTAGAAAGTTTATTCCCTTTCTGCCTCTAACTTCTTTTTTCTCTCTCAAACAGTACCCAGATACCATGTAAAACACCACTGAGTTTTAAAAACAAAACGTCCAAACATATTTTTGCTTTCTCACAATTATTTGTCTTCCTAATTAATTCCACAGTCTGAAATAAATTATTGACTTACCAGACTTTCTTGTTTTCTGTGACAGCTTCAGCGGTAAACAGGCCATTAACAACTCATAATGAGCAGGACATGTTTGCCTTTTCCACGTGCTAATTTGGTACCCCATTAGAGACATCTTTTGACTCTTCTCTTTCCTGTGGATTCATTTTGAAAGAGGGTGACAGACTGCTGGGTCCTATATCTTTGAATAAAAAAGTATTAAAAACAATAAAACTTTTTTTTGGCTGATGCAATTACTTATGTAGAGGTAATTCATTAGAACTTTTCTTTCATCCTTTGTCTGGTTTTTTTTTTTTTTTTTTCTGCTTTATAGAGGAATACCCAATGTTCTATACATAGACTGAAACTTTCTTGACCTGGGCTACTTATCAATACTCAGTGAGTGTTTCTAGCCAAGGTTTAAATGGATTTTCTGTTTTTAAAAAAAGATCTAGTCTATACTATGAAAATGGATCCCAATATTTCTGGTAAAATATCTTGAAAGGTAGGGAGGAATTTGCTGTAGCATGGTTCCTGATGGAAGAAAAAATATAGGCAAAAAGATATCCAAAAAAGATCTTGACAGGTTGGTCAGTGGTATGAAGTAAAATAAAATCCTCATATATATTATTTAGTTTGGAGCGCAGGTAAAGGAGAGATTGGTAGATAAGATATGTTATTTTTGTGAAAAAATAAGAATGCCTTAAGTTTGGAACTCAAGTGTAGGGGCTAATGATTCATTCTTGTATCAAATGCAAGGACTACTTATTAGAAATAGTACTTGTCTAGTAGCAGTGTATGAGTTGTTATGTTGAATTAGATGAGGGAAAGCTAAAATGAAGAAAAAGGGATGACATTGCCCAAACTTTAATGTTGAGGGACTCTGGTGGCGTCAAGAGACAAACAACAACAACAACAACAAACAAAAACAAACAAACCATATTGACTAGAGAAGTTACTTTGAAAATCAGGCAATTTTGAGTTTAGATTTAGCTTTGGGTTGGCTGGGCACGGTGGCTTACACCTGTAATCCCAGCGCTTTGGGAGGCCGAGGTGGGTGGATCATGTGAGATCAGGAGTTCAAGACCAGCCTGGCCAACATGGTGAAACCCCATTTCAACTAAATATACAAAAATCAGCTGGACACAGTGGTGTGTACCTGTAATCCTAGTTATTCGGGAGAGTAGCTGAGGCAGGAGAATCCCTTGAACCCAGGGAACAGAGGTTGCAGTGAGCCGAGATTGCACCCCTGCACTCCAGCCTGGGTGACAGAGTGAGACTCTGCCTCAAAAAACAAAACAAAACAAATTTAGCTTTGGGTATCAGTGTTCTTATTTATAAAATTGGGATAAGGTATACTTCAATAAATGAAAAAAATGTAATTAAATGTAGAGGTTGGCATTTAGTAATAACAAATTATAAGAAATATTATAAGTATTATTCAACATATTCATAAAACATTTATATTTTTAATGTTACTCTTTATATACATTGTATTATGCTGTAGAAAACATTGTAATTAAAGAATCTCAGAAGTTTAGTACTGAACCTTTGGTTTAATTTCTTGACAAAGAGAGAACAGAGAATGATGGTTCCATGATAATAAATCAACACTTTGGCAGATAATTTCAATTAAACGCTGGTCAATGGAATGACAGAGTCCATAGTGTTTTCTTTAGTTTATTTTTGTATCTGCTGCATCTGAGCACAGAAAAATAATATTTGTTCAGTTAAACCAGTACATGAAACCTAGGAAGTGTGTACCGTTCTGGTGGAAAGTTCATTTTAGCTCTAGTGGTAGATCGATTATGTTAATTGTCCCAATTTTTCTCTCTTCTCTACATTCATGGTCATTACAACCTGGCTTTGTAGCTCCTTTGATCAAGGGATGGGTTCTTTCCCCACCCGTTGACTCTGAGGATGGCAGGTAACTTGCTTTGGCCAATAGGATGTTAACAGTTGCAACTCAAGCAAGGCCTTGAAAAAGTGCTTGCACATCCCCACTTCTGCTCCTGCTCCCTGTATGAGCAAGGAGAACATGTCAGGTCGGCTTGTGGGAGGATGAATCACAAGGAGTAGAACCAGGTCATTCCCAACATCCTAGACAAGGGGATCCTAAGCGAGCTGACCCTCAGTAAACTTCCAAACATGGGAGGAAGCCCAACCGAACCCACTGGAAATCACTGACCCACAGCTCAGGTTTGAGCCTAGCAACTGCTTATTATTTTAGGCCACTGAATTTCGGAGAGGTTTGTGTTAACAATAGAGCGCTGACATGCTTCTTCAAGAGCGTAAGAATGAGATGAACAAGAACAGCATAAAATATGTGTTAAGTATTTTTTATTGTGAAGCAAATGGCCTTGAGCCCACTGAAAAGAATACTGGATACTTGGACTTCGTTTTAGGGTCTGTACCTCATTCTTGAAGCTCTCATCTCCTCTGCCTGTCCTCCCTATAAATGATCCCCTACCCCTAATCAGAATCAACTTAACTAGAAAAGCTTTGATAAATAACCAGAAAGAACATGATGGTGTGTTCTAGTGAAGAAAAGACAGAAAAAAGTAATCACCTGCAGTTTTTGTTAGAGGACAACACAAAGTAATGGAAATAGTAATGATGTTGGATTAATACATTTTCATATTTGGATCCTACTGTGGCATTTATTAAATGTGCAACGTTAGAAAATTTATTTTCATTCTCATGTATAAACTGGAATAATATCTACCTTATATCTCTCTCTCTTTCTCTCTCTTTTTTGGTTAGGAATAAATAGGAAGGACAATTGGAACAGAGTAGTAAGAATTCCATCAGTGATGACTGTCTGTGTGATGGCCACAGTACACTGCCTCTTTCTGAGCATGTCTTGTGTTAATCTTGATCATGGATCGTGTCTCTTTTACATGATCTGTTAATGAGAGAGAACCCACTGTCTTTTATCTCTCCATTCCCAGAAGTTAGCATGGAACCCAGTAAAATATCTGCATTAGTCAGGGTTCTCCAGAGGGATGGACCTAATGGGAGCTATGTATACAAAAAGGGAATTTATTACACAGAATTGACTCAGATGATCACAAGGTGAAGTCCCATGATAGACTGTCTTCAAGCTGAGGAGCAAGAAAACCAGTAGTAGCTTAGCCAGAGTCCCAAAACCTCAAAAGCAGGGAAGCTGGCAGTTCAGCCTTCTGTCTGTGGCCAAAGGCCTGAGAGCCCCCGGCAAGCCACTAGTGTAAGTCCAAGAGTCCAAAACTGAAGAATTTGGAGTCTGATGTTTGAGGGCAGGAAGTATCCAGCACGGGGAAAAGACGAAAGCCAGAAGACTTAGCAAGTCGGCTCATTCCACCTTCGTCTGCTTGCTTTTCCTAGCCCTGTTAACAGCCAGTTGGATGGTGCCCACCCAGATTGAGGGTAGGTCTGCCTCTCCCAGTCCACTGACCCAAATGTTAATCTCCTCTGGCAACACCCTCACAGACACACCCAGAAACAATACATTGCATCCTTCAACCCAATCAAGTTGACACTCAATATTAATCATCATAGTATCTTTAATGTCTATTAAATACATAAATGATAATAAGCAGTAAAATAGATGTTTGCCGCTGCTGCATCGGCTGGCTCCTGGTTTTTCACTGCTGTTTCAAAAAGCAAGCATGAAAAAGGTTTCCTTATTTAGAATTCAGCAGTATTAGCCATCACATTTCCTGCCTATATCACAGGGCTGGGGCAGAGGTTTGGGGAAGAAATGCTGATTATGTGAAGAACCTGGAGGTAAAAATGGGATGGTGACAAGAGCCTGGGTTTATTTCCATCCGTTCCTTATGCCTGCTCTGAGGTGAAGACTCAAAATGAGAGAATCTTAGCTGAGGCAAGACAGTGGTTGAGGATTTCACTCGGTAGGACACATCTCATTATATAACCATTGGAAATGTGAGCTCTGAGAAGATGAAAACTTTTAATTGTAAGGGCCCATGTTATTAGTGCAGTCAAGTGGAGGAGCAATGAAGAGCTGCATAAAATTAGTGGAATATCATGTAAATTGATCTGAAAATTACTGGTAGTTACACTATTTTCAATGAAATGATTCATGCTAATTCAAGGAAATGTTGCTTTCCTCCATTAACAGCTTTGATGCTCTGAGCAACAGGGAAGTTATGAAGCTGAAGAAATAGAGCAGGCCTTGCACACTCACCTGCTCCTAGAAAGGACAAAACTGCCACACAGCTCCTTAAAGACTTTGGTTTGCCACAGGAAAACAAATTCTGTGGAGTCCCAGCCAGGTTTTCCGTCTCTCTTCTCCCTCCCTTTCTTGGTGTCTAGCATGGCATAGAATGTCTGAAATGTCTGTTCAGGTCCTGGAAATAAATACACAGCTGCACATCCATTTATTTTCTTAAATGAAGTCAGTAGTAGTTGGATGGCTGTTTTTGTTGATCAAGAAGTCTTAACTACTCTTTTGTTTTAATAAGTTTGAATGTGAGTGTGAGTGTGTGTTGGTGTCTGTGTACATACATGTACTGTGGTATGTGCAAAAAATAATTTATTTTTCACTTCTACACGATAGTTATTATCCACTTTGTATATTCTGTTCCACTTAAAACCAGATCAACATAGGCTACTGAGCTAACAGAAAACTGAAGAACACAGATATATAACATTTTCTCATTTCCTTTTTGTTTTTTTTTAAATCTCATGAAGGTTGGCGAACAAAATTGAATTACAGTGCTTCCCTCTGCTTTATCATTCATCTTAAATTGCCCCTCTCTGAATTTTAGTTTTTGCCACCGGGTGATCACATTTATAGATACTTAGCATTGGGCAGAAGTCTGCAAATAGAGAGCAACTATGTGAAAACAGCATGCAGAATTTACAATCTTATTTTTATTCTTATCACTGTATTAGATTTATTCTAGGAATTTTGATAATCATACTCTTAAATCATTTCTAAAACTGTCAGTAATTTGCATCACGGTTGGGCCAAGAGATCGCAAAACTGAATATTCATACAAGTGCAAATCATTTCATTTCTGCTTCTCTATAGACTTGGAGCAAATGAACTTTAGTTTAAATTTTCATCAACATAGATACTAGGTAGCTGCCCTTGCACATTTGCAGAACAGCCCCCTACTATATATAATTCAAATTTGTTTAACACGTTTTATAAAATATTTTGTAATGTGTTCCTAAAGATCCCTTTATGTGATTTACAATAATTATCCTAGAAGATTGCAGTCAGTTAATTTGCATTTATTAAGCACTTGTTTTGTACCCAGTACTGCGTTGTGTGCTTTGGAGGCTACTAAAAATTATTAGAGAATCTCTGCTGACCAAGAGCTCAGAATTCACAGGTTAGTTTTGTGATTCCCAACCAGACTATATCTTATTGTTTCTATATCAATTTATGCCTTTAAAGAAGAAAATTGTATGCTCTAGAGTAGTTGGAAAACACTCTTTGAAAATGGTGGGCTGAACTGGTGAGAGATGATGAGGAGAAACACCCCAAATGATCATGCAGGTTCCACATAAGGTTGTACAGACTACATGCTGCCCAGCTTTTGGGAGTATCATTCACAAAGCAAATGATGCTCCCTGGAGTTGTGCAGTGTACAACCCGTGCAACTGTACATTGTGGCTCTGGTAAACAGCATACTTAAATGAGAGTGGGAGGCTGTTAGGGCGGTGGTAAGGAACTTGAGCTGTGGTTTCACATGACTCACACTTCTGCCATTTCACAGCTATGGAACCTTGTAAAAATGACTTAACTTTCTCTAAACCTTAGTTCTCACTAGAAAAATCAGTTTTATAAAATAGTTCCTCACTCCTATGATTGATGTGAGGATCGAAGAGGATAATGATGGTAAAATATTCAGTACACAATAAGTCACAGTAGTAAATTTTAGTTTTTAGTTGTTATTACAACTTTAAAAAAAAAATATATTGGGAGAGTCACTCAGGTTTTAAAAATGGCATATAAGAAGTTGGAAGTCACTACTCCCTCGTAACAGTAAAAATCTAAACCAACTAAAACATCAACATATTTTCTTAGATAAAGTATAGAAGTGAGGTCACATGGAAACTGCTGCCTTAACATGAAGGAGACAGGCAGATACTGAGAAGGACTCTTTGTTAGAACAGAAACCCATGAGCAGCAACCTCCTTGGCAACCAGGGCCAGGGTAGAACATCCTGAACTGTAATTGACAAATTGCTAGAGACTCAGCGGGGACCAGTCCCAGAGTTAAAAACTCCGGGGAAACGTAGTCATAGGGAAGTCCCAAACACTTGTGAGTTTCACCTTCAGCAGCTCACCAGGTTCTCACAGTGAATACTGGAGAAGAGTCTTTTCATGCTTTCTTCATAGAAGGGGGAAAGGAACCATATTGAAATATGCCAGAATATTCTGTTTTTCTTAGCAAAGTCTGCCATCAGGAGAAACTGTTTTACGAGAGCCTAACATGCTGGGGTTTTATCAGAGCTGAACTGACTTGGGAACATGAAATACCACCTTCCATCTGGCTCTTGCTTTCCATGTGGAACAGGTAACTGTTCCACACTAGCCACTTCAGCCTTCCATAGGGAGATGGGAAATACCAAACTCTGGCCTGTGTTAGCTATCTTGTCTCATCTAAGGGGTGATGAGCATGTGTGAAGTTCGTAACACAGAGGGCCAGGCTCACGAAAATCGTGAGACCTAACATAAAACAATAGAACACCCTCCTCCCGTGTAACCTACTACCACATTACTAGCGGCCTATTTACAGCAGTTCCTTTTATCCAGCACATCGTATCTAGCTATCAAGAAAAAATTGTAAGTCCTACTAAGAGGCTAAAGATCTAGTTTGCAGAGACAGAACAAGCATCAAAACCAGACTCAAATATGGTAGGAATGTTGGAATTATCAGACTGGGAATTTAAATAACTATAATTCATATGCTTAGGGCTCTAATGGATAAAATAGAACAGATAGACAATGTAAGCAAAGACATGTGAATCTTAACAAAAAGCTGAAAAAGAAAAGCCAGATAACAAAAACAGTATAACATTAATGAAGAATGCCTTTGACGGTCATATGAATAGATTGGCCATAACTGAGTAGAGACTCTTTGATCTTGAGAATATCTCGATAGAAACCTCCAAAACTGAAAATCAAAGAGAAAAAATTGAAAACAAAACATCCCACAACAGAGCAGAATATCCAAGAGTTGTGGGACAACTACAGAAAGAGTGCCATGCGTGAAATGACAATAAGGGAAAGAAGAAAGAGAAGAAAGAGCAGAAGAAATATTTGAAATAATAATGCCTGAGAATTCTCCTAAATTAATGTGAGACACCAAACCAAAAATCCAGGAGGCACAGAGAACACCAAGCAGGGTAAAGGCCAAAAAAATGACACCTAGGCATTATTTTTGAATTACAGAAAATCAAAGATAAAATCAAAATCCTACAAGAAGCCAAAGAGGAAAACACCTTACTTACAGAGGAGCAAGGATAAAAATACTGACCTCTCTTCAGAAATCATGCAAGCAAGAAGAGAGTGGAGTGAAATATTTAAAGTGTTAAGATAAAAACATAAAACCTAATAACCTAGAATTCTGTGCTCTGTGAAATTATCCTTGAAAAGTGGAGGAGAAATTAAGACTTTCATAATAAAACAAAAGTTGAAGGAATTTGTTGCCGGTAGAGGTGGCTTGCAAGAAATGTTAATAAAGAAAGGTTATTTAGAGAGAAGGAAAATGATACAGATTAGAAACTCAGAGCATTGCAGAAAGAATGAATGAAGGTAAAAAAAGCAAAACAAAACAAAACACAAAAAAAGCCTTTTTTATTTTTAAATAATCTAGCAGAAAATGGTGTGTTCAATATACTAATAGAGGCAATGCATTTTATTATGTATGTATACTCATGTATGCTTATGTATAAGTAAAATGAATGACGACAATAATACAAGGGATGGGAAAGAGGAATTAAGGTTATTTTACTACTATAAGGTACTCTACCCATAAAGTAGTATATTTTATTTTAACATGAACTTGGATTAGTTGTAAATGTATATTGCAAACACGAGGGCAACCACACACACACAAAAAGTGAAAAAAAAGAGATTCAAATAATATGCTGAGAAGTAAAAGAAAGTGGAACCATATGTATTGCTCAATTAAAAACACAAAAAGCAGAAAAGAGTGGAACACAGAATAAAAACAAAGAACAAGGTCAGCAAATGGAAAATGATAACAAATATGGTAGATATTAATTCTACTATATCAATGGTTACCTTGAATATCAATAGTCTAAATGCACCAATTTAAAGACAGATATTGTTAGAGTGAATCAAAAGCAATATACAAGTATATGTTTTCTACAGTAAATGCCCTGTAAATATAAAGAGACATTCAGTTTAAAAGTAAAGGCGTGAAGAAGGATATACCATACTAACATTAATGAAAAGAACATGGTAATGCTACATTAGTTTCAGAAAAAGCAGACTTTAGGGCAAGCAAATTTTTCAGTAAGCAAGAGGGACATTACATAAAGATAAAGGGGTAAGTTATTCAGGTAGATAAAACAATCCTTAACATGTATGTGCCTAATAAGAAAGCAGCAAAATATATGAAGCAAAAACTGATAGAACTTCAAGGAGAAATAGATGAATCCATTATTATAGTTGGAGACATGAACATTCAACTATCGGAAATGGACAGATCTAGCAGGTAGAATATTAGTAAGGACATAGATGAACTGAAAAACACCATCAGTCAGCTGGATATAACAAACATCTATAGACTACTTTATTCTACAACAGCAGAATACACATTCTTCTCAATTGTATATGGAACATTCACCAAGATAGATGATATTTGGGGCCATAAAACATACTTTAACGAATTTTAAAAATATTAATCATACAATGTCTGCATTCAGACCACAGTGAAATTAAACTAGAAATCACCAATAGAAAGATAGCTGAGAAATCCTCAAGCACTTGGAAATGAAACAACACACTTCCAAATAACATATGGGTTAAAGAAGAAATTTCAAGAGAAATAAAAAATTGATCTAAATGAAAATCAAAATACAACTTATCAAAATTTGTGAGATACTGAGTAATCAGTGCTTAGAGTGGAATCATTAGCATTGAATGCATATATCATTAGAAAAGAAGGATCTACAATCGATCATATGGGCCAAAGATCTTAACAAATATTTAATCAAAGAAGATATACAGATGGCAAATAAGCATATGAAAAGACGCTCTACATCGTGTGTCACCAGGGAAACACAAATGAAAACAACAATGAGATAGCACCACACATCTATTAAAATGACAAAAATCCAGAACCCTGGCAACTCCAAATGCTTGTGAGGGTGTGGAGCAATAGGAACGTTCGTTCATTGTTGGTAGAAATGCAAAATGGTACAGCCACTCTGTTAGATTGTTTGGTGGTTTCTTACAAAATAAATGTATTCTTACCATAGGATCCAGCTATCACACACTTTGGTATTTACTCAAAGGAGTTTTCCACACAAAACCTGCACATGGATATTTATAGCACCTTTATACATAAATGCCAGAACTTGGAAGAAACTAAGATGCCTTTCAGTAGATAAATGGATAAACTGTGGAATATCCATACAGTGGAATATTATTTAGTGCTAAAAGTAAATGAGCTATCAAGCCATGAAAAAACATGGAACAAACTTAAATGCATATTACTAAGTGATATGCTAGTTGGAAAAGGCTACATACTGTGTAATTTCAATTATATGACCTGGAAAAGGCAAAACTATGGAGGCAGTAAAAAGATCAGTGGTTGCCAGGGATCACACAGGAAGTGGAGATGAATAAGAAGCACGCAGAGGATTTTGGGGGCAACTAGTCTCTATCACACTACAATAGAGAACATATGTCTTTATAAATCTGTCCAAATCCATTACATTTGCAATAGTGAGTGAACCTGGATGTAAACTTTGTCAATGGTTTTTTCTTGGACTTTTCAGCCTTCAGAACTGTGAGAAATACATTTCTGTTGTCTGTAACCTACCCAATCTATGATATGCTTTTATAGTACCCCAAACAGACTAAGGCATAAACTATAGACTTTGGATGATATGGATATATCTATGTAGGTTCAGCAATTATATCAACTGTACCAATCTGGCAGAGGATGTTAATAGTTGGGGAGGCTATGCATGTGTGCTGGCAGGGATATGTAAAAAGATCTCTGTACCTTCTGCTCAATTTTGCTGTGAAATTAAAACTGCTCTAAGAAATGAAAGTTTGTTAAAAAAAAAAAAACCTAGGGAATGCCTACATTTTCCTTAGTCACTTAGAAAGCCATTCAAGCTATTTAGAAAACTTTGTGCGCTGTATGTATGTGCGTGTGTATTTGTGTTTGTGCATGCATGTGCATGCATGTTTGTGGGATGGCACTATGGTTTGAATGTGTCCTCTTCAAAATTCATGTTGCAACTCAGTCCCCATTGTGGTGGTTTTCAGAGGTGAGGTCTTTTGGGAAGTGATAAACTCATAAGGACAGAGCCCTGATGAATGGATTAGTGCCTTGTAAAAGGACTGAAACAAAAGGGCCTAGAAGGAACTCAGCCTTCCTTCTTTGTCTTTCTGCCCTTTTGCTATGGGAGGATGCAGCTTTCGTTCTCTCTAAGCCTCAGCAACAAGGCACCATCTTGGAAGCAGAGACCTAGCGCTCACTAAATGCCAAACCTGCCAGTGCTGCAGTCTTGGACTTCCTAGCCTCCAGAATTATGAGGAATACATTTTAATTATATATACAGTACCCAGTCTCTCAGGCATTTTATCATAGCAGCATGAACAGACTAGGACAGATACTATGACATCTTCTTTGTTAAAGATTTAATGGGCAAGTGATCACCTTTTGGGGGCATTTAAGCAACCTTAAAAACAATGGATTAATCTCTGTAATCTTATAACCAATCCCATGCTTTTAGAAAAATTATTCAAGATCTGCTGGTAATAAAATGCCTGAGATGATCGTATCTTGTTATTTATTTGGGGTATAAACGTAATGACGGTGTCACTTCAGATGTCTATAATGCTGGAGTTTGCCAAAAAGAGTGATGCAGAGAGAAATGATTCTTCTCTGAAAAAACGAGGATAGAAGAACAAGATCTCCCAACCTGGTGTTAAACCTGCTAGAAATTCACACAATGACTAGAAAAATACACGAATGTCTGCAACACCTGTCTTCTTTTTTAGGAAGTATGTGTGCCTGTTGGTGTGTGTATGTGTGTAATGGGAAGTGTGTGTGGTGTGTGTATGTGTGTGTTGAGAAAAGGGTAGGAAAAATGGGAATATGAAACTATAAATAGAGAAGATTATAGATTTAGCATATGGGTGTTTGATCCTGACTCCTGCTTTCTGATTACCTAAAAGAAACTAACCATTTTAAAGACTATGCCTTATTAGTTTATAAAAGCTTTTAATCAGAAAGCATATAAATACTAGAAAAAATTTTTAAATGATTATGATATTTTCTTTTTCCTTTTAATATATTATTTTATTTCTTTTTGGTCTATTTCCCGTGCATCTCTTTTGTATTACTTTAGCCACGGTGTATGTACTAATTTGCATCTTCTTTGTTCACTAATAATATACGCCTTTTTCACATTGCTAAATCATTTTCATTACCAGTCATTTTAATCTTTATATAGCACTGTAAGACTGAATCCACATATTTGTGAAATTGTCACCCTACTATCAAAGTCTAATGGATTTTCATTTTTTACTACTATAAATACTGCCCGGTGGTCATCTTAGTGCACAATGCCTTTCCCACATTTTGTTTTCTTTTCTTTTAAGGATATTTACAGAATTAAATAACTGGCTAAGGGGGCATGAATACCTATGTGGTTAGATATGTTTGTAGAGGCCTATTTCTTGAGAAGAAAGATATGATTAGGTTCTACCAATGCACCCTTCTGAAGTCCCACTTCCCCAGGTCTTATAAACAGTACTGTTTCCGAAAGATGTGGTACATCACTGCTGATTCATAAGTTGATGAATTCCTTTTAATTCCTGTGGCTGGCACAATTCCAACAGAGGTCTGAATCATCCTACTTCTTAAGTAGAAGTAGAGCCTAAATTATAGCGAAAGCCAAACATGTTCTGAATTTTATTTCCCTTGCTTCCAGATGTGGAGAGTAAAAATTTACCTTCTAGATAAGACTGAAAGTGGCTTAGTAGCTCAGAATAGATATGGTGTTGGGGAGAGGGTGGGAAGTGCAAGCAGCTCACCTATTTCTAGAGCAGTGCAAGAGAGACCCAGGATGGAACCAAAGGGACGCATGAAAAATGGCTTAAATATTAGGCAGCTACCTCTTGTCATTCTGGTCCGAGTGAGTGAAGAAAATACATAAATAAAAATTAAATAGAAGAAAAGGGCTAAAAATAAAAATCACGTGAAGCGAATGAAACTGAGACTTTGAATACAAATACAATTATATGTCTTTGGGTGAAATTCATAACCAGTTTTCGGCAATACCCACCTGACTTGCTCATTGAATTGTGAAATGAGAGAATATAAATCAGAGTTGACAATGAGGTCTTATTTTCCTCTTTAGATGTTTTAGCTGAATAATAAGTCATACACATCTAGCATCATGGAACTCGTAGGATACAGTTCCATTCTCTGTTTTGGTGCCTACAAACAATAACTCCTACTGTGTGATACATGCCAAGAGGGAACCTCCCTTCCTCTTGCTGTCGCCTCCTGTTCTAATTAAGCAGATCTATAAGGATGGAGATTTGTTTACTCTAGCTAGCAAGCAGAGGATCAGCTATGCCTCTGAAAAATATTCAGGCTTCAGTCTACTCTGAATGTCACTATCAAATTATTTTTTTTAAAACACAGTTTTCTTACTTTCAATATTACATGTGATACATAAACATCTGCCAGTTAAAAACTCAAGGACTCAGATGCATACAGAACAACAAATCATGGTTTTTGCTTATCCTCTTCTTCAATCACCACAGCTGTCCCAGAATTAACTTCATTAATATAATTAGCCATAGAAGCATTTGTGTCTGTCTCTTCATACTTTTCCTGTACGTTTTATATATGTATATAAGTATATGTTATACATAAAGAGACTCATATATAATTACATAGTATACTGTACATATTATAAACTGTTTTGTTAATAATTTTAATATGTTTTGGAGTATTTCTCTGTCACTACATATGTATGCATATATATATACATACATACAATTATACACACACACATATATATATGGCTACCTCATTCTATTTAAATGTTACATTGCATTCCATTTAAAGCTATACAATAATTTACTATTGAAGAATAGTTGGATGATTTCCATATTTTGATTGTAAAAGGCAATGCTGCAGCAAAATGTGTATGTGTGTGTCGGGGGGAGGTGGGGTGTATTTGAAAATATATCCTTAGGATAGATTTCAATAGATTTTAAGAGGTACAATAACTGTGTCAATTAGGTTTGGACATTTACAATTTTTATAAACCTTGTCAAATTGTTCTTTCATATATAGAAGAATAGTGTTTTCCCACAAACTTGCCAATACTGGAGATTACCAATATATTTGTTACATTTGTAATATTAGTATGTACTATTATAGATATATATTTATAATATTCAACTATAGCAGTTGAAAAATATTGCATCTTGTTATGGATGTTATATCTCTAAATACTAGTGAGATTGAATATATTTTAAATGTTTCTTGCCTAAATTGTATTTCTTTTTCTGTGAATTTCTATTTAAATTTTGTAAATTTCTGTTTTCTAGTTTTTCTCTTCTTTCTTTGTTTTCTTAATTGATTTCTGGGAAAATATATCTATACCTATGTACATTTTTTTATATATATATTTGTTTTGAGGGGCGAGATCAAAAGCTTTTATCTTAGGTGTTTACTGACTGATTTTCTAGGAAAAGGGTGGTAGAAGTGGGAACTCAGAAGAGAAACATAACATATTATTCTCTTATTACTAGTGTTGGTCTATAGAGATGGCTGTCCTTGTAGCTTAGAAAAATAGATAGCACTTTGTGATATTTAAGAAAGATTAGCAAATATAAGTTTTAATAATTGAATAAGTATATATGTAAAACCACTGACATCCAGTATGTTCCCCACTCATTTAGTTTGTATTTTCATCCAGCATTTACACACAGGTTTCTTTTTTTAAAAAAATGTTTATTTCGATAGTTGTTGGGGTACAGGTGGTTTTTGGTTACATGGATGAGTTCTTCAGTGGTGAATTCTGAAATTTTTGTGCACCTGTCACCCAAGCAGTATACACTGTACCCAATATGGAGTCTTTTATTTCTTACCTATCTCCCAACCTCCCCTAACCCAGTCCCCAAAGTTGATTATATCACTGTGTACGATTTTGCATCTTCATTGCTCAGCTCCCAATTATAAGTGAGAAAATACCGTTTTTTGTTTTCCACTCCTGTGTTATTTCACTTAGAACGATGGCCTCCAGCTCCATCCAAGTTGCTGCAAAAGAGATTATTTTGTTCCTTTTATGGTTGAGTAGTATTCCGTGGTGTGTATATACAACCTTTTTTTAATCCACTTGTTGATTGATGGGTACTTAGTTTGCTCCATATTCTTGCAATTGTGACTTGTGCTGCTATAAACGTGTGTCCATGTGTCTTTTTCATATAATAACTTATTTTCCATTAAGTAGATACCCAGTAGTGGGATTGCTGGATTAGATGGTGGATCTACTTTTGGTTCTTTAAGGAATCTCCATACTGTTTTCCATAGAAATGAATACATAAATAAATGCAGGTTTCTAACTGAATTCAATTCATTTATGCTAAACAAGTGGTAAGAAATTACATTTTAAAATTTTGTTCTTACTGTAATTATTCATCAGCACACTTCTTTTGCAGAAAAGACAGATCTCTATTCCTCATCAAGAAGAGATAAGTATAAATGGTTAAATCTACAATTTCCTGAATTTAAACTACTCTTATAACCTGATGTCCCATTCCAGAATAAATTATATTGATTAAATTTGTGTCAACATACAGATGTTTGAAATAAAATTTCTTGCTTACCTGCGTATTCCACTTTGTCTTCCATAGTATTAAATGTGTGAATTCATAATTCAAATGCCTACACCACTCTCATTTCTCTTTCTTTATGAGTCTTTAGGACAATTTGCTGCTACATAGAGAATGTTATTCTCTTATGATAGAGGAGCTATGGCAACATACTCTAAGACAGCTTCTAATTATCTCCACATTTTGGTGGACATGCATTGCATAATCCCTCCCCTTGAACACAGGCCAGACCTGTTAGTTTATTCTAGCAATAGAATACAGTAAAGGTAATGGGATGCCATTTCTGTGATTACATTACATAAGATTGTAACTCTCATATTGTTAGTAGGCTCTGTCTGTTGACTCTTTCCCTTGCTAGCTTTGATGAAGTAAGCTGCCATATGGTAAGGCCCACTTAGCAAGGAATTGAGGCTAGCCTCTGACCAACAGCCACTAAAGAGCTGAGGCATTCAATCAGGCAACATGCCAGGAACTGCATCCTGCCAAAAACCACACGCAGACCATTGGAAGCAGACCCTTCCCTAGTTAACCCCAGATGAGATCCTAATGATGGCTGACACCTTGATTGCAGCCTTGTGAGAAATCCAGAAACAGAGGACCCAGGTAAATTGTGCCTGGATTCTTGACACATAGAAATTGTGGAATAATAAATGTGTTGTTTTTAGCTGTTAGGTGTGTGGTAATTTGTTATGCAGCAACAGAAACAAAAAGGAATTGTGACCAAAAAAAAAAAAAAAAAAAAAAAAGAACTAATACTGTTGTCTCTCTGACTTGTAGGGAAACAAAGATTTGCAACACAGATGCAAGAGTGTTTTTTTGGATTTTTTTGTAAGGGAAGTCTGATACGGGCTTTAAAGGAAAGTTATCTGAAGATGCTAGGGGGAAAACACGAGAAGACAAACGAACCACAAAACTTTAGGGATTCAGGGCATGGCATATTGATTCTGTATCTGTTGCCCTCAACCTGGAGAGTGCACTCAGAGTCTCCAATGGATGCCTCCTGAGGGTACTCGATGCTGCTCTGTTCTCACTTCAAAGACTACTTTAAACCTTTATTGAGGACCTCAATCTCCAACTCCTGATTCTTTCTTCATCTCTTTGCAGGTCGTCTTGACTCTTACATAATCAAGGTCAAAGTTTCTTGATATGCATTCTTTCAACTTTCTTCTCTGTATCAAAATCTTCTCCTATCTTCACAGAATCTTTCTTGTTTTTGCTTGTTCCCTCTCCTCAAAGCTAAATATCCTTCCCTAAGCCTTTATTTCATTATTTCTAGCTAGCTCTCCTGCTGTCCTTAATGCATCAGTTATCCACTCTCTTTGATACTTCCTCCTTCCTCTTTGTCTTCAAAAACTAATAACAAGGGCCAGGCCCAGTGGCTTGTGCCTGTAATCCCAGCACTTTGGGAGGCTGAGGCGGGCGGATCACCTGAGGTCAGGAATTCAAGATCAGCCTGGCCAATATGGCGAAACCTGGTCTCTACGAAAAATACAAAATTTATCCGGGTGTGATGGTGCGTGCCTATAATCCCAGCTACTCAGGAGGTTGAGGCAGGAGAATCGTTTGAACCCAGGAGGCAGAGGTTGTAGTGAGCCGAGATGGCACCACTGCACTCCAGCCTGGGTGACAGAGTGAGATTCTGTCTCAAAAACAAACAGATAAACAAAAACTAATAAGGAAATTCCAGCCTCAAATAACAACCAAACAAAGACAAACAAACAGCAACAGAACATGACACTTAATTCATCACACCATTGAACTACTCAGAAAAGAAAATCTGTGGTTGGGCCATCAAAGCTGTTCATCAGGGAACCAAAATTTGGAGGGGACAAAGATTTAAAAATAGGGTTGAAAATAAAATGCAAATAATAAGTATCTCTTCTCTAGCTAAAGTTCTCCACTTCTTCTCTAACTTCCATCTGACCCTAGGATCAGCCCCTTTTCAGTGGCAGCGTCAGGACCAGGTCATTACCAGGCGGCCTTTCTGCATGGCTGCTTTTCTTCTACTAATATCCAATGGTATGAAAGCAAGTCTGGTATTTCTGTTTTGCTGAATGTATTAAGAAAGATACTCAGTAAGTGCAGTTCAGGGCAATTTTTCTGTCAGTCCTTTATTGCACTGAAGAGCAGCTGGTTTTTCTTTTAACCACCACTGCCTCTTTAATCCTTTGCAATTGGGTTCCCATGTGTTCTACTAAAACTACCTTCCTAAAGGTCATTCATGATTCCGTACTCACTAAATTAAACTACTTTTAAACCCAAATCCTATGTATCTGACCTCTCCATAATATTTTAAAACTTTTAGCTCACTTGGATTTTTTTTTAGAAAACACTAAACTTTCTTGGTTTTTATTCCTATCACCATCTATTCTTGTTTTGGTTTCTGTTCTCAGCTTGTTCTCTCCGCAAGATCTCCCTTAATGATATCATTCCACATTTTATACCTTTAACTGTGATACTTAAATAGAGTTCTGCACTCTTAACTCCCTCCTAAACTGTACATCCACATTTCCAAATGTCCCATGGAAATCCCTGAGTGAAAGTCTTGCCTCTAACTCAACACTATCCTGAAGTAAACCCTTCCATTGTCTTCATCGTATCTGTCCTTTTCTGAGATTCGATTTTCTCCACCCCTCAGAGTTTCTAGCTTTTATATGATCTCGCTACACTCACAGATGGTTTCAAATACTTTTGCTTTTTCCTACACAGTCTCAAACCTATTTCCTTATTTCAATTCCCACTTCTATTTGATTGTTGCAAAAGTCATTGCTGTTTTTGCCATTAAAAGTAATGGCATTTGCACCAACCTAATACCACTTTACCTCTTTCTCAGCCCTCCTTGAATCTTCTGAGCTGTGTGATCAAACACTGGTGCCTAGGCCACCAATCCTTGATCTGTGCTACCTTTTTCACATATTGTGACCAGGTTCAAATGAGATCACTTGGACACAGGAAGGGGAGCATCACACACTGGGTCCTATTGTGGGGAGGGGGTAGCGGGGAGGGATAGCATTAGGAGATATACCTAACGTAAATGATGAGTTAATGGGTGCAGCACATCAACAAGGCACATGTATACATATGTAACAAACCTGCACATTGTGCACATGTACCCTAGAACTAATGATTCTCTTGTTCAAAAGCCTTCAACATTTCCAGACAGATTTAGCAGAGCTTTTCCCTATGCTGTTAATTGCAACTTCTGTTTATGTTCATTATGAGAATTTCCCTGAGAAGTAGTATAGATATTTCTATATATGTCTCTCCACCATTTTGTTAGCATCTTCATAGCAAAGACCAAGGTTTTTTTTTTTTTTTTTTTCCCTCTGTGTCTTTACTGCCTAAAATAATTTCTAAAGTACAGTAGGTTTTCCAACAAACATTAGCTTTGTGTATTTGTGGACTGAATAGTTCTCCTTTGATCACCAAATTAAGTTAAATGTACACTTGTGATTTGGTTGTGATCTATCATTCTAGGCTCCTTCAAATTCTATAAATTGTCCACATGTTAGAAATCACTATGTCTTTGATAATTCAGTTTCTTCTATCAGAAGTAGCCTGATTACTTTCTGGTTCCTTTCCCACATTTTCATTTTTCTAAAAGGCCACTGTGGTTTAATGGAAAGAATGGGTTCTGGAGTTCAGCTTTGGATTTGAATCTAACCTCTGTGTGTTTTTGTTTGTTTGTTTGTTTGTTTTGTTTTGTTCTTTTGTTTTTCTGTTTTTCCCTATGAGTTCGGTAACAACTCTCCTTATTTAACAGGTAAATTTAAAAAACACTACCATCCTCAAACTGGGCATGTTGGCTCACACCTATAATCTCAGCACTTTGGGAGGCCAAGGCAAGAGGATCCATTAAGGCCAGGAGTTCACGACCAACCTGGGCAACATAGCAAGACTGTGTCTCTACAATTTTTTTTCTTTTTAATTAGCCTGGCATGATGGCACATACATGTAGTCCCAGCTCTTGGGGAAGATTGCTTGAGCCCAAGAATTCGAGGCTGCAGTGAGCTATGGTCATCGCGACTGCACTCCTGCCTGGGTGACAGAACAAGATCAAGTCTCAAAAAAAAATAATAATAATAATACCACCCTATTTATCTTGCAAGGTTAAAGTGAAAATAAATTTGAGATAATGATGTGGAACTATTTTATAAAGCATATTCTAGAATGCAAATATCTGGCCCAACTTTCTAAAGTTTCCATCTAATGTTTCTGAAGCTTCTTCTTGAATTTCTCTTGTTAACAACTCTCCTTCCTAAACTTTTGTATTGTAAATAAGATGAGAGGCACAAGGTATTATCTTAAAGTACAGGAACTTAGTTGTGTACCATTGTTATTTGTTGCTATATGAGTTCCTTTAGGACCAAGATAAGATAAGGTACTATTCATCTTTGAGCCTACAGCACTTATAAAAATAGTTTGCATAAAAATTTGTGATGATTGGTGATATATGAGGGTAAGATCATTATTGTCAGTGTAGCTCTTACTTTATGATACACTGTCTCCTTCCAAATAGCAGAATAAAAGGGGGAAAAAGACTCTTCTGCTGTTATAAGTTTCACAAGTAAGTGTTAATTATTTTGGAGGAATAATTTAAAAAGTAACAGAACAGTCTTCTACTTCTTATGGAAAAATTGAATGGCTATTCTGTAGTGATTACATACCACTGTTTTGCTGCTATATATATTTTTTCTTTACCAGGAAAAGAGCTCAATTATTTAAGAGTCTAATCCTTAAGTTTTGTTTGTGTTTGAAGAAAATATTTCTTTATTTGAGTTTCTGGAAATTCTGGAATTGTGGAGAATTTCTATCGATTTATATAAAAGTAAGGACTGTTTCTGCTAGGGGTTTAACTTTGACTACTGCCTCTTTGATGTCATCCTGAAAGTTGGCAGTTCGTAGCTTCTCACTTATTTGCTAGTCACTCCCAGAATCATGTCATGTGCCTTGTCAACAATCATTTCCATAAAAGAATAGCTTGCACATCTCAGGTAAATGGACAGATATTTATTGTTCTTGTCTTCCTGAGACCTACTTGAGGTCTTTCCAATACTTCAATTTCTCTCTGAAATGAATAACCCTACTACCATGTAACATATAGTCACATGAATATAACTGTGAAATACGCAAATTCAAAGTTGTGCAATTAAAATATGAATGGATTCTGATTTTTATGAACATAGTACAAAGTTATGCAAATGCCTGAATTTAATTTTTTTTCAAGAATCACAGAATCCAAAAGTTGGCAGGCGAAATAAGCTGTGTTGACATTGTTACTGCCACGTGGCAGTGCCACTTTAGCTGGTAAACAGAGATATCTGTCATCGCTTGACAGGATTCATTTTACAAATGCATACTTCAAATTGAATGGCCTTCAGGATCCCAGTCCTCAAATCAAACGCAACCATTTCACATGTAAATGATAAAACAAATTGTTACCCAGAAGTTCTGCATAACTGGTAATCTGTACTAAGCAAGAAATTTGTATGTGTGGATAAGAAGAGTGGAAGAAAAGTCAGAATCTATGAATAAATGGTGGTGGGAGGGATGAAAGAAGCCGGGATGAGAGCATTCAGAACAGAACAAGCAGAGGATGGACAAGGGAACTCAGAGCATGGGTGAGTGCAGAGGGAGGGAGGTGGGGGCATGGTAGAGCTCTACATGGCCCAAAAGGAACTAAATGAAGCCAAAGAAGAACAGAAAAACTAAGAACAGACTCTGCTCCGAGCTTCAGCTCAGCTTTGGCCCCCTCATCACCTAGCAGCATAACTTTGGAATCAAGATATCCCACTGGCTTTTGTTCATGCTACAGTTGCTATTGCGTTAACTGAGGCTCTTCCCTGGCTCTGGTCTTGGCTTCTGTTTCCTCCTTTGTTATGTACCAGCTCTCTTTTGTTTCCACTTGGAAAGACCTGTAGGTGTATTAATTCTACAAACACAGTGCTGCTAGCTACCATGAGTGAGTACTTTATACCAGCCATTGCCTCAAGCACTTTATCCAACAGTACAAGATGCCTATCTCCTCCCACAAAGGAATACCATCCTCAAATTTTTGTACAGCGTGGAACATGTACACCCACTTTTGCTATGTGAATACATTATTTTGTCTGTGAGGGGAGCACCTATTAATTATGACTACTATCAAGCACTTCAAAAAACTTCCACTGTGCTTTTACACTGAACATTGGTGTGGTGTATAGCTCTCGAATTGCTATGTTCTTATAACCTAAGGGCTTGCATGGACATTTAGTGTTTAATCTAAAAATATACCATGATTTTATGCAAAAATAGCATCCTGACACTTTGTGTTACTCCTTTTACATGTTAATTTGCACAGCCTGTGAACAACTGGGAAATGGCAAGTGCTGATGTTGCAGCTGCCCCGAGTTCCTGGCAGGTTAAGGAGTTCCATACATTTTATTAGTGTAATAATAGATTTTATGGTTAACTGAAATACGTAATTATAAATGCATATTATCACTGTTAGCAGCTTGATGCTTGGGCTTAGTTTTGAATTGATTGAAAACTGAAGTTTTAAAATTAATTAGGAAGAGAGTTAATGGTCACTTAAGTTTTCCCACATGAGAGAAAGCATTGGACAAAAGTACGCTTGGGTAGTGAATGATAATATATGATACATCCTTTATTAGCGGTTGATGGAGACAAGGCTTATTAACATGAGAGTGATCCCTTAAGGATTTGTCTGCAGTAGAAAAATATACAAACACCAGAAAATCTACAAGATAAAATATGGGTGAAATTAAAATGTGATGGACAAAGAGAGGGAACGAGTCATGTGGTCTGAGTGTTGGGGTTTTATTTTTCTTTTTAGTTGAGGAATTTAGCAAGTGGCCCTGCCACTGCTTTGGGGAATGAGAGGCTAAGTTTGTCCAGCATAGAGACTTTGGAGAATTGTGGATTATTAACTGTATCTGCGTTTGTGTTCTTCACAAGTCACAAGTAAAAAATAGAGTTTGTTTTTAATTACTTTTGGTTGCTGGGTTGTGTGTGTGTGTGTGTGTGTGTGTGTGTGTGTGTGTGTTTTATGATCCTCCTTGTAGAGATTGGATCACATAATCACATGGGCCTCTGGGAAGTTGTTCAGGTTACATAGATAATGTGATCAGAGAACATATATAAGGGGTACAAAAATCAGACTGAAGGCAGAGGGAAGAGAGACAGGAAATTTGAAATGAGAGGAAACATTTTTCTTTTCTTTTCTTTCTTTCTTTTTTTTTTTTTTTTTTGAGACAGCGTCTCACTCTGTCACCCAGGCTGGAATGCGGTGACCTGATGGTAGCTCCTTACAGCCTCAAACTGCTGGGCTCAAGCAATCTTTCTGCCACAGCCTCCTGAGTAGCTGGGGCTATAGGCATGTACCTCCATGCCCGACTAATTTTTAAAATTTCTTAGATAGGGTTTCACTGTGTTGCCCAGGCTGGTCTCAAACTCCTGGTCTCAAGTAATCCTACTGCTCTAGCTTCCGAAAGTGCTGGTATCACAGGTGTGAGCCACTTTGGCAAGGAAATGTTTTTCGAAAGAGCTTACTAAACTGAATTTTAAAGAATGAGCAGTATTTTTCTTTTGATTGCCTCTTCACCAATCTGCCTGAAAGATCATATAACATAGTTTTAAGAGCAAGACCTCTGGCTCCAGGCTGTCTAGGTCCTCTCCTACCTCTGCTGTGTACTACCCGTGGGGCAATTTGCTTAATTTCTCTGGTCTTAATTTCCTTCTATGCAACTTGGGAGTAAATGAAATTAACTACCTCATAGTGTTATAAAAATTAATGTATTATCCATGTGCCTGATACATAGCAGTGTGATATAAACATCAGCTATCATTATTATGACATGCAATAAAGCAAGAGTGAATACAATGTATACAAGGCAGCAGTAAGCAGTTGTGTAAAACTGGAATTCAGAATGTGGGTGGGGATGATACTAGAGAAAGAGAAAGGGCCACATCATAAAACGCCATGTATTCCAGCTTTGTATTTTATCCTAAACACAACGGGAGCCATTGAAGGATTTTGACTGGGAAAAAATATTGAATTGTGTACACCAAACAAAAATGTGTTGAATTTCTAACTCCTAGTAAGTCAGAATGTGACCTTATTTGGATATAGGGTTGTTGCAGATGTGCTTTGTTGTGATGAGGTCATACTGGAGTAGGGTGAGTCCTACTCCAGCATGATGTGATGTCCTTATAAGAGGACAGCCATGTGAAGATATGGGGGAAAACTCAAGTGAAGATGGAGGGAGATTGAAGTGATGCATCCACAAGCCAAGGTATGCAAAGCATGTCTGTAGTCATCAGAATTTGGGACAGAGGCATGGAATGGATTGTTCACCACAGACCTCAGAAGGAACCAATCCTGCTGACATCCTGATTTCAGACTTCTACTCTTCAGAACTGTGAGAGAATAAATTACTGTTGTTTTGAGCCATCAAGCTTGTGGTGCTTTGTTAGGGCAGCTCTAGCAACTTAATATGGGGCTGGGAAGTGGGGAAATGGAATTCTGTTAAAAGCTAACTCTGGTTTTTATGAGGAATATGGAGTAGAGGGCAACAAGATTGAAAGGAGGGAGGCCAGTCAGGAGGAAATTAAAGCTTCGTGTATAGTTGGGACCCTGTCTCTTTGCTTCTAGGTGTTTCCAGTTTCCTGTTTTCCAGTTGGGTTTCATGAATGTGTCAGGTGTAGCTCTCCCGGGGCTGCTGCTCCACTGCTTCTCTTAGTTCCCAGGGTCATGTTACCATCTTCAGCAGTAAAATGCTGCTGGATTTTAGTCTCTGCAGCCAGAACTTCCTCAGTACAGAGAAATTCCTCAGTATAGGAAAACTCAGTATAGCAAAAGTATTAAAGAAAAACCTCAACTTCGTGACTGGGAGGCTATATAAAAAGAAAAGGGCTCTGTTGTGTTAGGATCTGTTACTTTAGGAAGCAAATAGCTCAAGCTGGTCTATGAAGTAATTGAAGCAAATTAACAAAATTAAGACATAAAAAAGATCTGTTTTTCTGTAGGGCTGTTTTCAAGGAACTGCAGGGATAAGCATTGCTAAGCGTCTAGTCTTGTTTTCCTTAGTGTTGGATACCTATACTGGACACCTGTGTGATCAAGTGAAAAATCCCTGGGTGAATACGTTTAAGAACTGACTTATGCTTCATTTCTTTTTTAATTTAATTTTTAATTTATAATTGATGCATAAGAATGGTACATACTTATGGGGTGTAATCCAATGTCTCAGTGCATGTGTATGTAGTATAATGATTCAAATTGGGGTACCCTATCCATCAGCTTAAACATTTATCATTTCCTTGTGATGACAACATTCAAATCTTATCTTCTGGTGATCTTGAAACATATACTACATTGTTGTTTGCTCTAGTTACCCTATTGGGTGAACAGGAAAGGTTGGTAAATGGGTACAAAGTTACAGCTAGACAAGAATAAGAAGTTGTGGACTTATACTTTACTTCTAAACGAGGCTGTGGTACTAGGCAAGAAGAGATGCTAGAGGAGGCTAATCCTGCCAGGAAACCAGACTGTTGGAGACTGTGATCATTGAACTCAGACTAGGAAAGAAGTTACTTGTTGGGTTGGATGAGCAGGCAGTTATTATTTAGAATACTTAAGATTTGGGATTTTTAGTTCCCCTTTTTGTGGACAACAAAAATAATTCCCCAGCAAGAGAGTGCATAAAACTATGCCCCAAACTACAGATTAAATCAAAATTATACAAACTGTGCAATAATAAAGATGGGGTGTGCTTTTTCTTGTAAATTTCATTGGGTTAGATATCATTAATTTTCAAAGATAGAGTAAAAAGTCATAACTTTTTAAAAGTTACTTGCTTATGAAGAATACCTACTAGCATTTCCAAATACTCTGTTGAGTATAGGTTGGGATACATTGTCTTAAATCATTAGTAATAGTCTTAGAAGGTAATTCCAACTCATTCCTCTGCCTCTTGAATAAAATAACATTAGAATTAGAGAAATGTTTAATTATCGAAATTGTCTTTAGAGGAGGCAATTCCTTATAAACCATCTTTATACTTTGAGTTCTTTTTAGATTGTTTTCTGTCACAGAGGACTCTCATGAAAAGGCAGCTCCTTCCCTAATCCATGTAATTAACAAAAGCCAAATGGCCACCTGCTTCAGGATATCTTCTGTAAAGACCCCTAGGCCCTAAACTTCCAAACATTCATTTTATGTTTGTGTGGAGTAAAAGCACCTGAGAGCAATAAATTAAGCAGACACCTAGAATGACCCTGTTTGGCAGACACACCTGAATGTATTCTCTGAGCTAGGGAATCAGGGAGTGGCCAACCTGGAGATTCTTTTTTTCTCTGTGAGGAATGCCTGAGGCCCCGGCCTGTCCGGCGGAAGGTGGGCTGTACAGGGGATTGAGGCCCTGAGTTTTGGGACAAATGATGGTTGCCAGGTGAAGGTCGTTAAGGTCACTAAGTTGTTAAATGAAAATGTTATGTAAACTGCATGCTATTTGCAAGCAGTTGCGATTTTCCTGCCCAGCCCACCCTACTGGGCCATATGTAAGGCATATCCCTTGTCCAGACTGCTGCCACTGGACTTCTAGTAAGGCAGATATGTTGTACAGCTTGCCGCCACTGGACCATTTCTTTGTGAAAGGGGGTTCTCCTGTCCAGCCCACCACCACTGGACTCTCTCTCCTGTATAAAAGTCCTTAATAGAAACCCATGTCTCGTTTGCTGGCTGTGGGTCTCTTCTTCCGCCTCTTGTACCTGGTGCCTCAATAGGGAATATTGAGGTTAATAGGGGTTCAGCATAGCAGCTTGTCGTAGGGAATCATCTTTGGAAGTGTCTCTAAAAATGGAGCCAAATCTTGTAAAGATCAGTCATACATCCAAGGAATTAGATTTATCAGAGATGTTTAGGTCTTAGATGGCAGAAAAGAAATCCTAAGGAAAATAATGTAAAGATATAGGACATGGCACACTTCACACTTCCCAAGAACAGTTAGTGAAGCTGCGAAATGTGTTTCTAACATTTCCCCTGGGCTCCTTGTAGGCAATGGGTCTTTGTGGGATAGTGAGGAGTTCCTCTAGAATGGAAAAATAATAGCAGAAGGACATGAGACTGAATAATTTTCTTTGTGAACAATCCTGTCCCAAACAAGATCTATCAGGGCTTTCTAAACCCGTGAGGACAACAACCACCCAAACCAATACTATCAACAGCACTGAATCCACCGCAAGTCTCCAAACTTAGGAAGAGAAAAGGTGACTTAAACAAGATTTCATTGTGGATTATATCTTTCTTGAGGCCTGGCTAAATTTGCAGCTTTATATAATTTCCACTCATATTTCACGAAGCTCTCAGGATTTAATATATTTTAATACTAGGATGTTTGACAGGTCTTCTCTGTCATTCCCCTTCATGTTTCCCTTTGTAGTTTCAGCTCCAACAGGTGCAGATTTGCCAAAATGAATGTTAATTGCCTATTTACTGTATCCCAGCTTGTTCAATTTACTCACAGATCATTTTCTATTCAGAGCCCGGCAGCAGTTTGTCTCTCATTTACTTCTCTAATCAGTTCAGGTTCCAAGAAAACTACATTTTAAAAAATCTAGCCTTCCAACACTTTGCCTTCATCCACAAAAGCCCCCATCATGCTCAGAGGAGAGCTAGTCCTGTTGAGAGGCAGATAGCAAGAAGCCAAGGGAAGAAAAAGATCCCTTGACTACATTTCTCTTAGAGCAAGTCATTAAGAAACAAGAAACTAATGTCATTGCAGATACATCTTTCAATAAGCTTAATTCAACCTTCTTAATTTATCATCCATTCAAGGGTTTTCCTGAAGTTCATCCCTTCTACTTAGCAGCTCAGCAGTACATTTTAGTTTCATCTCACTGATTTCATCACCCTGAATCTTTCATTCCATTTGTTCTGATGGTTAAGCACAGGAAGAAAGACAAGCAGAGAGCAAATACTTATCATGAGAGACTGCTTAAATGGTCTGATCAGTTAAAGCTGAGATGCAAGATAAAAAGTAGTCTTGGAGATATGGGTGTTCCTGGACTGTTTGTTCCCAGATCACCAGACTATTTGCAGCCAATAATTCAGATATGATTTAAGACTTCAATTTTACTTTTCAGATATAAAATTTCCATATATACATATCTATATATGTGTGTGTATATATGTATACAAATTTTATATTGTTCAGGAACCAAGCAATTTGTCAACATCTACAGTATTAGTGAACCATTCTAGGAAATGAAAATAGTTTGCCAACATGTGTAGCATTAGTGAACCAACATGGAAAAATAAAAAAAGGATACCATAGTTCTGAAAATTTTTATTTTCAAACACAGAAGTTCTATGTACAGAGTTGATGCATGTCTAGATTCCAGCATCATGAAACCTCCTTGTGATAGGCGCAATCATTATACTCTTCATACATGCAAGTCTCATCAGAGGTAGCTGGTAGGCATGACTAGATTGAGGCTATCACCGTGGAATCTGGTTTTGTTGGAGCAGTGTATCTGGAATAACTTTGGCATAGATCAGGGAAAGCTACAGCTCAAGTGACAGGCCCAAAAGCATTGCTTACATTGTACTATCTAACATGGTATCCATTAGCCACATGTGGCTATTTAGATTTTAATTTTTAGCTTATTAAACTTAAATGAAATAAAACATTTAATTCCTTCATATTTAGAGTGCTCAATAACTGGAAGTGGCCAGTAGTTAGTGGCTACTGTGTTGGGGAGTACACACATAGACTAATTCCTTCATTGCAGAAAGTTTATTGGATAGCACCGGTGGAATGCCATTGTTTTGTAGACATTCAGAGCACTTTGTTCTTAGAATATCCTGGTCTTTACATCCCAGAAGCAATTATATCATAAAAAACAAGTGACTTCATCTACATGGAAACTTCTCTTGTTATGATCTGAAGAAGTGCCATGTCTTCCCACTGAATAGAGGTATTGGAAAGGGAGAGGGTTTGTTTCTATTATTCCAAGGTATAAAAAGAGCAGGTCATAAACTTTCAGGTGTAAGAATTTCTCCTTATCATCAGGGGCCTTGTTTTTTTATCACATGAAGACCTAAGACAAGCAAATATTGATAAGCCATTTTCTGTTTAAAAGAAATCATCTAGGATTCCTGAGCAAGATGGCCGAATAAGAACAGCTCTGGTCTGCAGCTCCCAGCGAGACAAACGCAGAAGGTGGGTGATTTCTGCATTTCCAACTGAGGTACCCGGATCATCTGGTTAGACAGTGGGTACAGCCCATGGAGGGTAAGCAGAAGCAGGGTGGGGTGACACCTCACCCAGGGAGTGCAAGGGGTCAGAGAACTCCTTCCTCTAGCCAAAGGAAGCCATGGGGGACCATGCCACGTGGGACCGTGCATTCTGGCCCAGATAGTATGCTTTTACCACCATCTTCACAACCAGCAGGCCAGGAGATTCCCTCGGATGCCTACACCACCAGGGCCCTGAGTTTCAAACACAAAACTGAGCAGCTGTTTGGGCAGACACTGAGCTAGCTGCAGGAGTTTTTATTTCATACCCCAGTGGCACCTGGAACACCAGCGAGACAGAACCATTCACTCCCCTGGAAAGAGGGCTAAAGCCAGGGAGCCAAGTGGTCTAGCTCAGCAGATCTCAACCCCATGGAGCCCAGCAAGCTAAGATCCACTAGCCTGAAATTCTTACTGCCAACACAGCAGTCTGAAGTCGACCTGGGATGCTCAAGCTTGGTGGGGTAGGGCATCCACCATTACTGAGGTATGAGTAGGTGGTTTTCCCCTCACAGTGTAAACAAAGCTACAGGGAAGTCTGGACTGGGTGGAGCCCACCACAGTGCCTCAAAGGCACTGTAGTCAGACCACCTCTCTAGATTCCTCCTCTCCAGGCAGGGCATCTCTGAAAGAAAGGCAGGAGCCCCAGTCAGTCAGGGGCTTATAGAGAAAATTTCCATTTCCCTGGGACAGAGCCCCTGGGGGAAAGGGTGGCTGTGGGTGCAGCTTCAGCAGACTTAAATGTTCCTGCCTGCCAACTCTAAAGAGAACAGTGGATCTCCCAGCACAGCACTCAAGCTCTGCTAAGGGACAGACTGCCTCCTCAAGTGGGTCCCTGACCCCTGTGCCTCCTGACGGGGAGACGTCTCCCAGCAGGGGTCGACAGACACCTCATACAGGAGAGCGCTGGCTGGCATCTGGTGGTGCCCTCTGGGACAAAGCTTCCAGAGAAAGGAGCAGGCAGCGATCTTTGCTGTTCTGCAGCCACCACTGGTGATACCCAGGTAAACAGGGTCTGGTGTGGACCCCCAGCAAACTCTAGCAGACCTGCAGAAAAGGGGCCTGACTGTCAGAAGAAAACTAACAAACAGAAAGCAATAGCACCAACATCAACCAAAAGGATGACCACGCAAACATTCCATCCAATGGTCACTAACAGCAAAGACCAAAGGTAGATAAATCCATAAAGGTGAGGAAAAACCAGCACAAAAAGTCTGAAAATTCCAAAAAACAGTATGCCTCTTTTCCTCCGAAGGATCACAACTCTTCACCAGCAAGGGAAAAAAAACTGGATGGAGAATGAGTTTGATGAATTGACAGAAGTAGGCTTCAGAAGGTGGGTAATAACAAACTCCTCCAAGCTAAAGGAGCATGTTTTAACCCAGTGCAAAGAAACTAAAAACCTTGATAAAAGGTTAGAGAAGTTGCCAACTAGAATAACCAGTTTAGAGAAGAACATAAATGACCTGATGGAGCTGAAAAACACAGCACGAGAACTTCATGAAGCATATACAAATATCAATAGCCAAATCGATCAAGGGGAAGAAAGGATATCAGAGATTGGAGATCAATTTAATGAAATAAAGCATGAAGCAAGATTAGACAGAAAATAACGAGAAGGAACGAACAAAGCCTCAAAGAAATATGGGACTATGTGTAAAGCCCAAACCTACATTTGATTGGTGTATGTGAAAGTGACAGGGAGAATGGAATCCAGTTGGAAAACACACTTCAGGATATTACCCAGGAAAACTTCTCCAACCTAGTAAGACAGACCAACGTCCAAATTCAGGAAATACAGAGAACACTACAAACATATGCCTTGAGAAGAGCAACCCCAAGACACATAATCATCAGATTCACCAAGATTGAAATGAAGGAAAAACTGTTAAGGGCAGCTAGAGAGAAAGGTTGGGTTACCCACAAAGGGAAGCCCATCAGGTAACAGTGAATCTCTCTGCAGAAACCCTACAAGCCAGAAGAGAGTGGGGGCCAATATTCAGCATTGTTAAAGAAAAGAATTTTCAACACAGAATTTCATATCCAGTCAAACTAAGCTTCATAAGTGAAGGAGAAATAAAATCCTGCAGAAACAAACCAAAATGTAAAGACCATCAATGCTATGAAGAAACTGCATCAATTAATGGGCAAAATAACCAGCTAGCATCATGACAGGATCAAATTCACACATAACAATATTAACCTTAAATGTAAATGGGCTAAATGCCCCAATTAAAAGACACATACTGGCAAATTCAATAAAGAGTCAAGACCCATCAGTGTGTTGTATTCAGCGGACCCATCACACGTGCAAAGAAACACATAGGCTCAAAATAAAGGGATGGAGGAAGATTTGCCAAGCAAATAGAAAGAAAAAAAATAATAAAAAAATTTAATAAAAGCAGGGGTTGCAATCCTAGTCTCAGATAAAACAGATTTTAAACCAACAAAGATCAAAAAAGACAAAGAAGGGCATAACATAATGTTAAAGGGATCAATGCAACAAGAAGAGCTAACTATTCTAAATACATATGTACCCAGATTCATAAAGCAAGTTCTTAGAGACCTACTAAGAGACTTAGACTCCCACACAGTAATAGTGGGAGACTTTAATACCCCACTGTCAACATTAGACAGATCAACAAGACAGAAAATTAACAAGGATATTCAGGACTTGAACCCAGCTCTGGACCAAGTGGACCTAATAGACATCTACAGAACTCTCCACCTCAAATTAACAGAATATACATTCTTCTCAGCACTTATTCTAAAATTGACCACATAATTGGAAGTAAAATGCTCCTCAGCAAATGCAAAAGAACAGAAATTATAACAAACTATCTCTCAGACCACAGTGCAATCAAATTTGAAGTCAGGACTAAGAACCTCACTCAAAACCACACAACTACATGGAAACTGAACCACCTGCTCCTGAATGACTACTGGGTAAATAATGAAATTAAGGCAGAAATAAAGGTTCTTTGAAACCAATGAGAACAAAGACGCAATGTAACAGAATCTCTCAGACACAACTTAAGCAGTGTTTAGAGGGAAATTTATAGCACTAAATGCCCAAAGGATAAAGTGGGAAAGATCTAAAATAGACACCCTAACATCACAATTAAAAGAATTAGAGAAACAAGCGCAAACAAATTCAAAAGCTAGCAGAAGACAGGAAATAACTAAGATCAGAGCAGAACTGAAGGAGATAGGGACATGAAAAACCCTTCAAAAAATCAATGAATCCAAGAACTGTTTTTTTGAAAAGATCAACAAAATTGATAGACCACTAGCCAGACTAATAAAGAAGAAAAGAGAGAAGAATCAAATAGACACAATAAATAATGATAAAGGGGATATCACCACTGATCCCACAGAAATGCAAACTACCATCAGAGAATACTATAAACACCTCTAAGCAAATAAACTAGAAAATCTAGAAGAAATGGATAAATTCCTAGACACATACACCCTCCCAAGACTACACCAGAAATAAGTCGAATCCCTAAATAGACCAATAAAAAGTTCTGAAATATTAATTACTCTTAATAGCCTACCAACCAAAAAAAGCCAAGGACCAGACGGATTCACAGCCAATTTCTACCAGAGGCACAAAGAGGAACTGGTACCAGTCTTCCTGAAACTATTCCAAACGATAGAAAAAGAAAGACTCCTCCCTAACTCATTTTATGATGCCAGCATGATCCTGATATCGAAAACTGGCAGAGACACAACATAAAAAGAAAATTTCAGGCTAATGTCCGTGATGAATATCAATGTGAAAATCCTCAATAATATACAGGCAAACCAAATCCAGCAGCACATTAAAAAAGCATATCCATCATGATCATGTCAGCTTTATCCCTGGGATGCAAGGCTGGTTCAACATATGCAAATCAATAAATATAATCCATCACATAAACAGAACCAATGAAAAAAACCACATGATTATCTCAATAGATGCAGAAAAGGCCTTCAATAAAATTCAACACCCCTTCATGCTAAAAACACTCAATAAACAAGGTATTGATGGAACATATCTGAAAATAATAACTATTTGTGACAAACCCACAGCCAATATCATACTGAATGGGCAAAAGCTGGAAGCATTTCCTTTAAAAACTGGCACAAGACAAGAATGCCCTCTTTCACCACTCCTATTCAACCTAGTATTGAAAGTTCTGGCCAGGGCAATCAGGCAAGGGAAAGAAATAAATGATATTCAAATAGGAAGAGAGGAAGTCAAATTATCTCTGTTTGCAGATGACACGATTGTTTATTTAGAAAACCCCATCTCTCCCTAAAACTCCTTAAGCTGATAAGCAAATTTAGCAAAGTCTCAGGATACAAAATCAATGTGCAAAAATCACAAGCATTCTTATACACCAGTAACAGACAAACAGCCAAATCATGAGTGAACTCCCACTCACAGTTGCTACAAAGAGAATAAAAATACCTAGGAATACAATTTACAAGGGATGTGAAGGACCTCTTCAAGGAGAACTATAAACCACTGCTCAAGGAAATAAGAGAGGGCACAAACAAATGGAGAAACATTCCATGCTCATGGGTGGGGAGAATCAATATTGTGAAAATGGCCATACTGCCCTAAGTAATTTATAGATTCAAAGCTATCCCCATCAAGCTACCATTGACTTTCTTCACAGAATTAGTAAAAACTACTATAAATTTCATATGAAACAAAAAAGAGCCTGTATAGCCAAGAGAATGCTAAGCAAAAAGAACAAAGCTGGAGGCATCATGCTACCTGACTTCAAACTATACTACAAGACTACAGTAACCAAAATAGCATTGAACTGATACCGAGACAGATATATAGACCAGTGGAACAGAACAGAGGCCTCAGAATTAACGCCACACATGTACAACCATCTGATCTTTGACAAACCTGACAGAAAAAAAAGCAATAGGGAAAGCATTCCCTATTTAATAAATGATGTTAGGAAAACTGGCTAGCCATATGCAGAAAACTGAAACCGGATCCCTTCCTTACATCTTATACAAAAATCAACTCAAGAAGGATTACAAATTTAAATGAAAGACCTAAAATTGTAAAAACCCTAAAAGAAAACCTAGGCAAATAGCATTCAGGACATAGGCATGGGCAAATACTTCATGACCAAAACACCAAAAGCAATGGAAACAAAAGCCAAAATAGACAAATGGGATCTAATCAAACTAAAGAGCTTCTGCACAGCAAAAGAAACTACCATCAGAGTGAACAAGCAACCTAGAGAATGGGAGAAAATGTTTGCAATCTACCCGTCTGACAAAGGGGTAATATTCAGAATCTACAAGTAATTTAAACAAATTTACAAGAATAAAACAAACAACCCCATCAAAAAGTGGGTGAAGGATATGAACAAACACTTTCAAAAGAAGACATTTATGCAGCCAACAAACATATGAAAAAAAAGCTCATCATCACTGGTCATTAGAGAAATGCAAATCAAAACCACAATGAGATACCATCTCATTAATGGCGATCATTAAAAAGTAAGGAAACAACTGATACTGGAGAGGATGTGGAGAAATAGGAATGCTTTTACACTGTTGGTGGGAGTGTAAATTAGTTCAACCATTGTGGCAGACAGTGTGTCAATTCCTCAAGGATTTAAAACCAGAAATACCATTTGACCCAGAAATCCCATTACTGGGTATATACCCAAAGGATTATAAATTATTCTACTATAAAGACACATGCACACCTATGTTTACTGCAGCACTATTCACAATAGCAAAGACTTGGAACCAACCCAAATGCCCACCAGTGTTTAACTGGATAAAGAAAATGTGGCACATATATACGATGGAATACTATGCAGCCATAAAAAAGAATGAGTTCATGTCCTTTGCAGGGACATGAACCATCATTCTCAGCAAACTAACACAAGAACAGAAAACCAAACACCACATGTTCTCACTCATAAGTGGAAATAGAACAATGAGAACATATGGGCACAGGGAGGAGAACATCACACCCAGGGGCCTGTTAGGGGGTTGGGGACAAGGGGAAGGATAGCATTAGGAGAAATACCTAATGTAGATGATGAGTTGATGGGTACAGCAAACCACAATGGCATACATATACCTGTGTAACAAACCTGCACATTCTGCACATGTATCTCAGAACTTAAAGTATAATAAAATAAATAAATAAATAAAAATTATTATTATTATTATTTTTTTTTTGAGATAGAGTCTCGCTCTGTCACCCAGGCTAGAGTGCAGTGGCCGGATCTCAGCTCACTGCAAGCTCCGCCTCCCGGGTTGATGCCATTCTCCTGCCTCAGCCTCCTGAGTATCTGGGACTACAGGCGCCCGCCACCTCCCCCGGCTAGCTAGTTTTTTGTAGTTTTTAGTAGAGATGGGGTTTCACCGTGTTAGCCAGGATGGTTTCGATCTCCTGACCTCGTGATTTGCCCGTCTCGGCCTCCCAAAGAAAAAATATTATCTTACTCTGCAGTTTAGTGAGACACACCACCTGCTGCCATAGTGTGTTTTTAAAAGCTTTATCAAGGTATAATTGATATACTGAAAATGCACACATTTAACATATCCAATTTGATAAGTTTGGACATATACCTGTCACCTCTTCATACCCATTACCTCCAAAAATTTCTTTGTGTACTTTTTTCTTTCCTTTTTTTTATTTTGATAAGAACACTTAAAATTAAATCTATCATTTTAGTAAAGTTGTAAGTACACACTACACTATTGACTATAGATACTAAGCTGTACAGCTATCTCTAGAATTAATTCATCTTGCATAAATTACACCTTATAGCAACTGAACAATGACTCTCTATTTCCTCCTCTCCCCTGCCCCTGGTAACCATCTTCCATTTTCTGCTTCTATGAGCTTAAGTGTTTTATGTACTGCAAATAAGTACAATATTTGTCTTGTGATTAGCTTACCATAATGTCCTCCAGGTTCATCTTTGTTGTTGAAAATGTCAGGATTTCCTTCTCTTCTAAGATTAAATAACATTTTACTGTGTGCATATGCCATGTTTTTCTTTGGGGACACTTCCAAACTCATTTTATGTGGCTAGCATAATCCTGACAGCAAAGCCAGACAAAAATGCTACAAAGAAATAAAACTATAGACCAATACCCTAGATGAACACAAATGCAAACATTCTAAAAATAAATACTAGCAAACTAAATTCAACAGCACAATGATAGGATCTTACACCACGACTAAATTGGATTTGTTCTTAGGGTTTAAGGTTGATTCAACACGTGAAACATCAATATAATACAACACATTAATAGAATGAATAATTAAAACGACATGATCACCTGGATAAATGTAGAAAAAATATTTGACAAAATTCAATATCCTTTTATGATTAAAAACTCTCAACTAACTGGGTATAGAAAAGAATCCTTAACATATTAAGGTTATATATAAAAAGCTCACAGCCAATGTCATCTTTAACAGTGAAAAACAAAGCTTTTCCTCTAAGATCAGGAATAAGACAAGGATACCCACTTGTGACACTTCTATTCAACATAGTCATGGAAGCCATACCGAAAATAGTTAGGAAAGTAAAAGAAATAAATGGCATTCAAAGAGGAAAGAATGAAGAAAAAAAGTCTATGTTTGCAGATGATATTATCTTATGTGCAAAAATCCTTAAAGTTCTTGTTCCTGATGTAAACTGGCTCTTACACAAAAAAAAAACTAAAAATGAATTAAAGACATAACATAAGACCTCAAACTATAAATTTCTAGAAGAAAACACGAAGGAAATCTCCTTAACATTGATCTTTACAATGAATTATTGGATAAGACCAAAAGCACAGGCAACAAAACCAAAAATAAAGTGGGACTACAGTCAACTAAAAAGCTTCTGCATAGGAAAGAGTTAAAAAACCGAGAAAAACAAAAACAATCAACAAATTGAACAAGTGACCTGCAGAATGGGGAAAATATTTGTAAAGCATATGTTGGATAAGGAGTTAACATGGAAAATATACAAGGAACTCTTACAACTCAATAGTAGAAAACCAAACAACTGAACTAACAAATGAATGAAGTACTTGAATAGACATTTATCCAAAGAATAAATAAAAGTGGCCAATAGGTTTATAAAAATATGCTCAAAATCATTAATCACTAGGGAAATTCAAATTAAAATCACCATTAGATGTCACCTCACATCTGTCAGGATGGCTATGATTTTTTTAAAAAGATAACGAGTGTGGTGAGAATTTAGAAAAAAAAAAAATGGAACACTTATACACTTTTCTTGGGAAAGTAAAAATGTGTAACCACTATAGAAAACAATATGGAAGTTCAGAAAACTGAAAAATAGAGCTACCATTTGATTCAGTAATTAGACTTGTAAGTATTTACCCTCCCAAAATTGAAATCAGGATCTCGAAGACATATTTGCACTTCATTGCAGCATCATTCCAATAACCAAAATACTGAAACAACCCAAATACCATAACGTATTTTACACTTGGGATATACAGATGTAAATATGATCATGTTCAGTGTCTTCTCCTTTTTCTCCTTACCAAGGTTAGAGTAGTCGAGACAGCACTACAAATTCTATGGTTTGTTCTACCACCTTTCTTTATTGTCTTTTAGGAATCCTTTCTAAACTTCTCATTTTAACCAACTATTTGTTATCAATCATTCTGTCTAACAAGTCTTAGGCTTAGTCACTGACAGTCTGCCTCCCAAAACAACAGCAACAAAACCAAGAAGCTGAAGAAAAAGTAAGTTTTTTTTAAAGAGGCTGTCATCATTTCAATGAACTCGATCCTTGTTCTTGGTTTCTCACCTCTTCTGAGAGCTTTGGTTCACCTTGCTCTGCTTTGAGTGCTACAGGTACCTTAGGTCAGGCTAAATTGTCATAAAGTTACTTAAACGAAAGATGTGGGGAAACTAGAGGAAAGAAATTCTAAAGATACAGTAATCTCAATATATTTTTAGAAAGGCATAACAAAGTTTGAAAAGAATAGGCCATACATTAACAATTGTTATCTTTGGGTGGAAGAATTATTGATCATGTAATTTTTCTTCTTTACACCATTTTGCATTTTAAACTTTCTTACAGTAAATCATTTGAAACAGGAACTATAAGGCTCTGATTTTGCGGTAAGAATAATTTCTATTTTTTTGTTCTCTTCTAACCTATATCAATATATTGATACAATTTTATATAATTATATTTGTAATCTGCATACATTTGTTTTCTATTTCTCTTAAAGAAATAAATATATTTTAAATGAGAAAACATTTAAAATTGTATGTAAAAAAAAGTATGTAAAAGTATGTAAAAAATTGTATGTAAAAATAAAATTGTATGTTAAAAAAAAGACATAAACCCAGCTTTTGGAACTTTAAAATCTAGAGAGGAAACAGATATATAAAACAATAAACACAATGCATCTTTATGAATTTTGACTGGAGGGACAGGGTTTCATGAAATTGTAAAGAGGAACATAATTGGACAAGACAGAAAAAGTCATCATAAAAGAAAGACATCCAGATTAGCTCAGGATTTCACATAATTACACTGATTAATTTTTAACAGCTTCATTATATTCCAGTCAATTGATATGTCAGATTTTACTTAACCTAATTGTCTAATTATAATAATGTCCTTCTCTTGGTTACATTCCTGCTTTCACTATCTTAGGTAGTGCTGCTATGCTCAACCTTAATTCAAACATCTTACCCCTAGAAAATTAGCTATAAGAAATTGTTTAAACGGAGAAAAAAAAGCAGCAGTATCTACACTAGTTATAAATATTTTAGTGACTATTGATGTATCTTACCAAATTATTATCTCTAATATGATTATGTAAATTTATAATTTCTGCATGCACACTGATCCTTACTTTATGTTTTGGATTCCCCTCATCCCCAACACTGCCCTACTTTAGTCTTTTTTTCTTACTTGCTTTTCCAATCCATCATATGTCCTAGACAGTCTTGGTGGGTATGTTGACTCAGATCCAGATATTTGAACCAGCATTTCTCATCTGGGCTTCTAAATGAGCCACTCCTAGTAGGCCATGATCTCTTTAGTGACTAGGTAGGCTTTAATTATATTTCAATTTAAAGGAACCTAGTTTATATGTATTAAATACCTTTGTGTAGTAAATGCTACCAGAAAGTTAAGAATCAAATGAATCATTAAAACTATATATGACATGTAAAGCAAACAGTGATATTCATTGTATACATGCACTCTAGAAAATGTATATAAAAATGATGGATAACTCTCAATAAAAATGGACAATGCCCATATAAACATTTTGTTGAAGAAGAAATACAAATGAATAATAAGCATATGAAAGAACATTGCATGAAATTAGAAAAAAAAATGTGGGTTAAAGCAGTGAGATACCATTTTCACCTGTGCAAGAAAAAAAGTTCAAAATGAGTGCTTTGTAGTTTTGGCAACAATGTGGAAAAAAGACACTCCCACACTGTTGGTGAACATGTACAGCTTTTTAGAAGGCAATTTTGTAGTAATTAGGAACATTTAAAATACATATACTATGTCAGACAGGTTAGGTTAAGTTATGCTCTTATATCCAGGAACCTCCAAAAGGCAGTCTTTAACAAACACAAAGGCCTATTTTTTGTCTTGCTACATTCCATATTCATTGTGGGTCAGTTTGTAAATGATGAAGCAGCCTCTATAGGGAACACTTTGTGTCATGGGAAAAGGTAACAAAAACATCCTAACTCCTAAAGTGCCCCTTCACAGGGGCTCACATCCCTTCGGCTGCCATTTTGTTGGCTAAGGTACATCACGTGACCAAGCCTGTGGAACAGAAAAACATAATCTCTCCTGAGTGACACACTCTGTAAGGAGGGGACAAATGTTCCGAATAACAATACATTACCATGTATACCTTTACCTTTTTACTAAGCAGTTTCTTTCTGCAGTCGTACATCTCACTAAACCATGTATACAAATGCTCAATAACGTATGTCCTGGGATGTGCACTGGAACTGCTTGTGTCATAGCATAAAAGGGAGTCACACTGATGTTCTAGGCAACTTCTAAAAAGAATAGAGTAGCACCACATGTACTAATGTACTATCATGGAAGGATGCACAGGTTATACTTAAAAGAAAAGTTATAGAATATACTGGTTTCCTATTGCTACTGTAACAAATTACCAGAAATTTAGTGGCTCTAAAGCAAGATACATTTATTGTCTTACTCTGGGTATCATAAATATAAAATTAAGGTGTCAGTAGGGCTGTATTCCTTCTGGAGGCTTCGGGGATGAATCAGTCTTCTTGCTTGTGTTAGTTTCTGGAGGCTGCCTGCATTCCTTGGTTTGTGATCCATCATTGAATTACTCCAACCTTTTGATTCCATCATTATGTTTGCTACTACTATCTCTGATCTGCTTGCCTTCTTCTTCTAAGGAACATGTGATTACATTGAGGCCACTCTAATCATCTAAAATAATCTCTCCATCTCAAGATCCTTAGTTAAATTACATCTACAAAGATCTTTTTACATGTAACATGTTCACAGGGCCCAGGGATTAGGATGTGAACATCTTTGGGAGTCATTATTCCGTCCATCACAAATAGTACAGAAGTCAATTTCTGTGCACACATGTACATACACACACAACACATGTATGGATACACGAAAAAATGTTTGGAGAGACATTATCCAAATAACCCACATAGTTATTCATAGGGAACAAGAGTAGAAGCAGGGTAGGAAGTGAGAGAATATGGCACTTTTAGTTTCTGTGCTATCCTGTACTATTTTAATATTTTAAAGACAACTAACACAAACGTGTAGTTAATGTGTGCTAAAATTTGTTTACTGCTTTTGATGTAAATAGAATAATTGAACATTGCTTCGAACTTCATATTTAACATATTTTTACTGAAAACTCTGCTTACATTTTAGTCTTCATAAAAACAATCAGTTATAATTACATGAACCAATTTGATAGTTTGGCTTCCTTTCTCTTCTGAACAACAATGTGCACATTTTAAAATTAGAGCAGGTGTAAGTAACTTAGGTATATTCCTTCTATTTATTTATTTTTTAAATTTTGTGACACATGTTTCTCTTTCAAAGTCCAATGGTATGTATGAATTTCCTCCCTAGAAAAATACACTTCAAACTTAATGTGATTATCACACAATTTGAGATGTTCATGAAGCCCATTAATTTTATTTTAACAACCTCCTGCCATAAAGGTGTTTGCAGAAAAAAAAAGTGTCTTTCTTAAAAAATTATTGTTGAAAAAAGACTTACCTATAGACTTACCTATGAGGCTGCCCTATTGGAGCCAAATTCTATTCTAGTGCTTTACCGTACTATATGGTAGCCTCTAACTACATGTCTCTTTGAATTTAAATGTTAATTAATTAATCACATATTCATGGATTGGAAGAACTAATGTTGTTAAAATGTCCACACCATTCTAAGCATTCTACAGATTCAATGCAATCCTTATCAAAATTCCAATGGCAGTTTTTATAGAAATAGCAAAACAGTCACAAAATTCATATAAAATCACAAAAGTAGTGATTTTCATATAAAATCACAAAAGTAGTCAAAGTGTTCTTGAGAAAGAAGAAAAAAGTTGGAGGAACATAACTCCTCATTTCAAATTATAATCCAAACTTACACTAATCAAAACAGTATCGAACTGGCATAAAAGTAGACATACAGTCAAATAGAACAGAATAGAGAGCTGAGAAATAAACCCATGCATGTAAGATCTAACTTATCTTTGGCCAGAGCACCAAGAATATACAACGGAGAAAAGATAATCCCTTCAATAAATGATGTTGGCAAAACTGGATACCCACATGCAAAAACAAAAACAAACATGAAATTAGATCCTACTCTTTAATCACACAAGAAAAATCAATGCAAAATGGATTAAAGACATAAGCACAATACCTAAAACTGTAAAAAATCCTAGAAGAAAACATGACTTTTTGATGTTGGTCTTTGCAATGATTTCTTGGCTGTGACACCAAAAGTACATGCAATAAAAGCAAAAAATAGACAAGCGGGACTACACTCAACTTAAAAGATTCTGTACAGCAAAAGAAACAATCAAAGGAATAAACAGACAACCTGAAGGATGGGAGAAAATATTTGTAAAACATACATCTGATAAGGGATTGCCATCTAAACATTAGGAACTCTTAAAACTCAGTAATAGAAAACCAAATAACCCAATGGAAAAATGAACAAAGGACTTGAATAGACATTTCTCCAAAGAAGACATACAAATGGCCAACAGGCATATAAAAAAATTCAATATCATTAGTCATCAGAGAAACTCAAATCAAAACCACAATGAGATATCACTTCACATCAGTTAGAATGTGTGTCATTAAAAAGAGATAAGAAGTTGCTATTGTTTGAACGTGTCCCCCAAAGCTCATGTGTTGGAAACTTAATCCCCAAAGCAACAGTGTTGAGAGGTGGAACCTTTAAGAGGTGGTCAAGGTCATGAGGGCCCTGCCCTCATAAATGGGTTAATGCTGTTATCACAGATAGAGGTTAGTTATCTCAGGAGAGGCATCCTTATAAAGGATGAGTTTGGCTCCCTCCCCTTTTGCTCTCAGGGCAGTGTTTGCTTGCTTTTTCACCTTCCTGCATGGAATGAAGCAGCAAGAAGGCCTCGATAGATACAGGTCCCTCAACCTTGGACTACCCGGACCCCAGAACTGTAAGAAATAAATCTCTGTTCCTAAATTACCCAGTCTCAGGTATTCTGTTGTAGCAACACAAAATGAACTAAAACATATATGTTGGCAAGAATGTGGAGAAAAAGAAATCCTTCCACTTTGTTTTTGGGAATGTAAAATCATGTAGCCAGTCTCAAAAACAGTATGGAGGTTTCTAAAAAGTAAAAATAGAACTACTATGTGAATGAGCAATTCCATTTATGGGCATATATCCAAAGGAAATGAAATGAGGATCTTTAAGAGATATCTGCACTCCTGTGTTCACTGCGGCATTATTCACAATAGCCAGGATATGGGAACAACCTAAATATCCGTCAGTGAATAAATGGATAAAGAAAATGTGCTACATACATACAATGAAATATTATTCAGCCTTTCAAAAGGAAATTCTGGTATTTATGCCAACATAGGTGGACCTGGAGGACATTATGCCGTTGTTGTTGTTGTTTTATTCGAGACAGAGTCTCACTCTGTCACCCAGGCTGGAGTGCAGTGGTGTGATCTCGGCTCATTGCAAGCTCTGCCTCCCGGGTTCATGCCATTCTCCTGCCTCAGCCTCCTGAGTAGCTGGGACTACAGGCACCCGCCACCACACCTGGCTAATTTTTTGTATGTTTAGTAGAGACGGGGTTTCACCATATTAGCCAGGATGGTCTGGATCTCCTGACCTCGTGATCCGCCCACCTTGGCCTCCCAAAGTGCTGGGATTACAGGCGTGAGCCACGATGCCCGGCATGGAGGACACTATGTTAAGTGAAATAAGCCAGACACAGGAACACATATTTGGCATGTTTTCACTCACATGTGGAATCTAACATAGTCAAACTGATAGAAGGAGAGAGTAAAGTGGTGGTTGCCAGGTGCTGGCTGGGAGAAGGGAAAAATGGAGAGGTGATGGGTAAAAGGTACAAAGTTTCAGTTACGCAAGATAAATAATAACTGGATTTCTATTTCACAGCACACTGACTATAGCTAATACCCTACTGTATACTGAAAATTGCTGAGAGAGTAGATTTTATGTTATTTTCTTACCAAAAATAAAACCAATAATAATAATAAAGAGGATGGGAGGAAACACTAGGAGATAATATGTTATGGCCTTGATAATGTTTCAAAGGGTATATTTTTTCCCCAAATTCAATGACATGTATACATTACATACGTGCAGCTTTTGTAAGTCAATCATATCTCCTTAAAGTGGTTTTTTAAAAAACTAATGTCAGGAGATCAAGACCATCCTGGCCAACATAGTGAAACCCCGTCTCTACTAAAAATACAAGAATTAGCTGGGTGTGGTGGCGCATGCCTGTAATCTCAGCTACTCAGGAGGCTGAGGTAGGAGAATCTCTTGAACAAAGGAATTGGAGGTTGCAGTGAGCCGAGATTGAGCCACTGTACTCCAACCCGACGATAGAGCAAGATCCGTCTCACAAAAACAAAAACAAAAACAACAACAAAAAACCCTAAATTAATTAGAGGTAAGCAATTAAAAAATTCAGTTTCTTCGTCACATTAAACACTTTTCATATGCTCAACAGCCACGTGCAGCTAAGGGCTACCATATTGGAAAGCACAAACATAGACTATTTCTATCACTGTGGAAAGTTCTATTTGACAGCCCTGTTTCAGAGCATGTGCTCCAGGCTTCAAAGTGAATGAAAATGAGATTTAGATTGAATTATTCTAAATAATCCATTATTTTAAAAGAAGTAATATTTCTTCAGCTGTAGGCACTGTCATATAGGGTATCTTAGTTATTTTCATTAACAATAGTTTGAAGATAATATTATTTTCATCTGTAAAACACTGAGGCACAAGCAATTTGCATTCAAATGGCTAGTGTTGGCATAACCTATATTTTAAACCCAGGCCTTGACCATGCTTAGTGAGTGCAATTAAATACTGTAAGCTGCCTTTCCTGATCTCAATGCTTCAGGCTCACACACCTCTGGAGAATATAATTTTAAAACTTTCCACTATCAAAAGTTCCATATTGATATGTTACACATAGAGTAACTTTTTTTTTTGACTAATTTTGTCATCTGTTTATACCTACAGTAATGGAACATCTTGCCAATAGGTTTGCCTAAAGACAGCAATACTCAACAACTTTAAAGCTTATTTCTGTGAAGCAGAGTTTGCTTCAGGAAATGTATTTCTCTCATCCTGCCTAATTGCTTTAGCCTCTGGACCAAGGCATTGTTCGGAATTGGAAGTGATACTACTGAGAATATTTTAGAAGAAAAAAACTGATGCATAAGAAAGCCCCTACCATAGTCATCAAGTGACAGAAAGATAACTTTTTTTAAAATTTATTTTTTATTATACTTTACGTTCTAGGGTACATGTGCACAACGTGCAGGTTTGTTACACAGGTATACATGTGCTGTGTTGGTGTGCTGCACCCATTAACTTGTCATTTATGTTAGGTATATCTCCTAATGCTATCCCTCCCCTCTCCCCCAACCCCACAACACGCCCCGGTGTGTGATGTTCCCCTTCCTGTGTCCAAGTGATCTCATTGTTCAGTTCCCACCTATGAGTGAGAACATGCGGTATTTGGTTTTCTGTTCTTGCGATAGTTTGCTGAGAATGATGGTTTCCAGCTGCATCCATGTCCCTACAAAGGACACGAACTCATCTGTTTTTATGACTGCATAGTAGTTCATGGTATATATGTGCCACATTTTCTTAATCCAGTCTGTCGTTGATGGACATTTGGGTTAGTTCCGTCTTTGCTATTGTGAATAGTGCTGCAATAAACATACGTGTGCAGATGTCTTTATAGCAGCACGATTTATGATCCTTTGGGTATATCCCCAGTAATGGGATGGCTGGGTCAAATGGTATTTCTAGTTCTAGATCCTTGAGGAATTGTCACACTGTCTTCCACGATGGTTGAACTAGTTTACAGTCCCACCAACAGTGTAAAAGTGTTCCTATTTCTCCACATCCTCTCTAGCACCTGTTGTTTCCTGACTTTTTAATGATCGCCATTCTAACTGGTGTGAGATGGTATCTCATTGTGGTTTTCATTTGCATTTCTCTGATGGCCAGTGATGATGAGCATTTTTTCATGTGTCTGTTGGCTGTATGAATGTCTTCTTTTGAGAAATGTCTGTTCATATCCTTTGCCCACTTTTTGATGGGGTTGTTTGTTTTTTTCTTGTAAATTTGTTTGAGTTCTTTGTAGGTTCTGGATATTAGCCCTTTGTCAGATGAGTAGATTGCAAAAATTTTCTCCCATTCTGTAGGTTGCCTGTTCACTCTGATGGTAGTTTCTTTTGCTGTGCAGAAGCTCTTTAGTTTAATTAGATCCCATTTGTCAAGTTTGGCTTTTGTTGCCATTGCTTTTGGTGTTTTAGACATGAAGTCCTTGCCCATTCCTATGTCCTGAATGGTATCGCTTAGGTTTTTCTCTAGGGTTTTTATGGTTTTAGGTCTAACATTTAAGTCTCTAATCCATCTTGCATTAATTTTTGTTAATTAATGGTGTAAGGTGTAAGGAAGGGATCCTGTTTCAGCTTTCTACATATGGCTAGCCAGTTTTCACAGCACCATTTATTAAATAGGGAATCCTTTCCGCATTTCTTGTTTTTGTCAGGTTTGTCAAAGATCAGTTGGTTGTAGATGTGTGGTGTTATTTCTGAAGCCTCTGTTCTGTTCCACTGGTCTATATCTCTTTTTTGGTACCAGTACCATAATGTTTTGGTTACTGTGGCCTTGTAGTATAGTTTGAAGTCAAGTAGCGTGATGCCTCCAGCTTTGTTCTTTTGGCTTTGGATTGTCTTGGCAATGTGGGCTCTTTTTTGGTTCCATATGAACTTGAAAGTAGTTTTTTTCAATTCTGTGAAGAAAGTCATGGGTAGCTTAATGGGGATTCCATTGAATCTATAAATTACCTTGGGCAGTATGGCCATTTTCACGATATTGATTTTTCCTATCCATGAGCATGGAATGTTCTTCCATTTGGCTGTGTCCTCTTTTATTTCACTGAGCACTGGTTTGTAGTTCTCCTTGAAGAGATCCTTCACATCCCTTGTAAGTTGGATTCCTAGGTATTTTATTCTCTTTGAAGCAATTGGGAATGGGAGTTCACTCATGATTTGGCTGTTTGTCTGTTATTGGTGTATAGGAATGCTTGTGATTTTTGCACATTGATTTTGTATCCTGAGACTTTGCTGAAGTTGCTTATCAGCTTAAGGAGATTTTGGACTGAGACGATGGGGTTTTCTAAATATACAAATATTGCCTATGCTTGGAATTCTCTTAAAAGCGAGACTTTCAACAGGACCAAGAATACTTTCAACCCATTTTTGTTTCTAAAACATCTCTTGATGAATTGGGGTTTGAACTGAAAATAATAATATATAAATAAGAGCCAGATGAGGGTTTAAATCTAGTCATTGCTCAGCCTACACATAGCTTAGGTCTTAATTTGCTCAGAAAAATGGCTGACTTTTTCTAATGTTTATAACAATGCCATTGACTTGTCAAGTGACATTCTTAAGGGTCCTCCTTTACCTAGAAGTCCACACACAGGGGAAAGTTTTTCTAATTTGCTTTAAGGTATTGTGCACTTAAATGCAGTTAAACATTTTTGAATGATACTTTATCACAATTACTAACTTAGGGAACATAAAGTAGGAGAGATTGAAACACATCATGGGATTTAAGTGACACACTATGCAGTATTAAAGAAAGAACAATGCCTCCAATGCTGATGCCTAGAACTGGTACAAAGGAAAACAAATGCTAGAGAAACGAACTCTGGATAAAGATCAGTTTGTTTGTTTATTCAATAATTTATTTGGAAGGAAGGTGTGATTGGCAGAGCCCTTTAGAGGTTACCTGGGTAGAAGATGGGACTGGGAGAAAGCAAGACCATGCAGATTCTAGCACCTAAATTTTATATCTCAGTTAATTCATTTCTATATGTGGCTTCTAACACTTAAAGAAACTTCTATGGCTAAGTTACATTTATTATATAATTACAATTATATAGTTATATTTGAAAAGAACTATCTTAGAAACTTGATTATAGCTATATTCATTCAGTATTTGCTATGTGACAGGTAGTCACAGGTATCACCAATTTGATCTTCACAACAGCTCATGTGGTCTTATCATCCTCTCTCTATACATGAAACAGTCTTGGAAAGGTTAAGTAACTTGCTTAATATTACCTAGTCAATGACAAGGCTAACATTTTAATGACATCTGACTTTCTTCAAAAGCGTTACTACTAAGAAATTCCATACAGTAGGTTAGCTTGATTGTAATAAAAATATACTGAATTAAGCACCTATTTTTATAAAAATAATAAAATTCTTATTGAAAAACACAATCACAAGAAATAATTTGATATCAATAAATCTCAATTAATTTGACTATAAGAGCTTTATTGATCCACATTTGTCTAGCTGTGCTTTTTTTTTTTGACAGAGTCTCCCTCTGTTGCCCATACTGGGGTGCAGTGGCATGATCTTGGCTCACTGCAACCTCCACCTCCCAGGTTCAAGTTATTCTCCTGCCTTAGCCTCCTGACTAACTGGGATTACAGGCACATGCCATTGCACCCAGCTAATTTTCGTATTTTTACTAGAGACAGGATTTCACCATGTTGGCCGTGGTTGGCCATGCTGGTCTCAGACTCCTGACCTCAGGTGTTCTGCCCACCTCGGTCTTCCAAAGTGCTGGTATTATAGGCTTGAGCCACTGCACACAGTCTCTAGCTGTGCCTTCTGCCGCATCACATGCAAACCTGACCCTCTGATCCCATTGAAAAACTCAATAATCTTGAAACAAGCATTTCATTTCACAAGGGTGCATTTTTGCAGTATGTTTCCTACAATAATCTCTCTATTGCCTCTCATCTGCAGAACTTTCTTACCTTCACTGACATCTCTATCAAGTCTATTTAGTTTCCTCCTCTTCCATCTCTGTAGCATTTTGAATGAAAATTTTAATTATTTTGCTATATAGATACAAATATAAAAATATGACACAATTATCACTTTATATGTCTGTTAGGGCAAGGATTATATGTGATTCACCATATGTACTCTAACATATGTTGGACCTGCAGTGAAAGTTGCTTTAGTAAATGAATAAATGAATGAATGGCAACTACTGAAAATTTCCACAACTTGAAAGGGTAAGCGGTTAAATATGGTTTAAAAACAGTCTCCCCACATGGCCCATTCTTCTGTTTCCAGATCCAAGAGGACACTTTACCAACAAGTAACACTCCAGGAGATGACTGAAGGCCAGTCCCACTTCTCTCTCTCTGGTCCTTTCTTCAGCAGGTTCATTCCTTCATTCTTCAGGTCTTAGCATCAGGAAGGTTTTGGCCTTTGAAACTTGGAATGACTTTCTATTGTTGATTGCCATTTATCCCTGCACTGTTCCAATTGGAATATTAGTACAAAGGAAGCACTGGAAGTTGCCAGAGAGATTCTGTACTTCTTTCCTTTCCCAATATTATTCACTCCCTTACATTGTTTATATTTGCATGATTTTTGTGTCTGTCTTACTATATAATAAGCTTCTTTGGTGATGGGTACAATATCATGACTTAGTCCTTATTTCCTAACATCACCATTCCTTACTGGCACCTTCATGCAGGACTCAGCAAGATGTTTTGTTCACAGTGCAATCCCTGAAGCTATTAACTAAATGACTATCTTTGGTAAATATCCTTACAATATGCAATAGTGCTTACCAGTGCGTTGCATTCCCCGTGGTACATCAGGCAGGACTGTGTAAGCAATAATTTTCAGTCTCTATGGTTAGAAGGTTTTCTTCAAGTTAGTAAGGAGGTTTTTTTGTTTTGTTTAGTTTTGTTTCACCAGGCACTTGATTGCATAATGTGCTTTTCACATGGATGACCTCACTTGAGATAAGTGGTCATGGTCATTTGCTTGCACATGGGTGTCATACTCAGTCATGTGATGCTGTTACTCTAACTCCAGTTTTTTGGATGAGAAGATCTAGGGTATACTGAAAAGTTTGGTCAGTTATCTATGAGGCAATGTGGTCAGATAATTTCTTTTTTTTTTTTTTTTTTTTTTTTGAGACGGAGTCTTGCTCTGTCGCCCAGGCTGGAGTGCAGTGGCGCTATCTCGGCTCACTGCAAGCTCCGCCTCCCGGGTTTACGCCATTCTCCTGCCTCAGCCTCCCGAGTAGCTGGGACTACAGGCGCCCGCCACCTCGCCCGGCTAATTTTTTTGTATTTTTAGTAGAGACGGGGTTTCATTGTGTTAGCCAGGATGGTCTCGATCTCCTGACCTCGTGATCCGCCCGTCTCGGCCTCCCAAAGTGCTGGGATTACAGGCTTGAGCCACCGCGCCTGGCCATGGTCAGATAATTTCAACCAATAATACTGAATCGTGACTACTTGATTCAATTAGGTCTTTTTTTTTTTCTTTTACAGAATTAGGAACACAAGTAACAGAGACAGAGAAAAATGGTAGAAAGGGTTAAAAGCAGTCTTAGTAACCTTGGAGATGTGGGGAGAAAATTAGAAGACAGAAGCAGAAATAAGAAGGCCCTGAGTCACAAGTCAGGAGAACCTCTGGAATGAAAGTAATGAAAACCAGCATTTGAATGGGCAAGATGAAAAACAGAGCGACTCTCAGTCCTAAGCACGATGGTTGAGTTTTGGACAGTAATGGCAGACATTCCAGTGCTCCATGAGGTTTGCCCAGATGTTCCCATTATACTCTATTTTCTCCTGTTTCTGTAGTTCATGGATTTGTTTCTCACTAGGTTACCTAAATGCCTTAGGCTTTTTCAGGTTTCTTTGTGAAGTGTTATTCTGTCAATGAGCTTTCAGTTTAACAGCAGCAACAACAAAATTAAAGTTAATAATTTTTCGGTTAATTAAGAGCTCGCCTTCTAGTTGAAGACTTTGCATATTAGCTGAATTTGAATTTAAACAGTTCAGTATATTTGGTTAGTGTTTATGAATCAAGTAACTAACACTGAAGATGTGGGTAGAGATCCTCATTTCTAAGTCTCATCTCCTTATATCCTATGTGTTGCCATTTTTCTTAAGGTCAAATAATAAAATTTGTATTTAGGGACCAAAGAATGTCCAAGGGGATTAAAGTCAATTAATATATTCATTGTAAAAAGTGTTAACAGAGTTGGGAAGTTTCAGTATTCAATCTCAAAAAGCAAAATCTATTATGTGATTTCAGTGTGATAGAGGAGGCATGAAATATTTTTTTCAGTCCCAACAAAGAAATAGGTATATTCTTAGATATATGTATAATTTGCTGTTACTTACTCAGCTTATAGCAAAAGTTCTTGACAAAATGGTGATCAAGTACCAAAACAGTCCATTTAAGGTGTTATGCAGAGTCCATGCCTTATGATTTTTTAAGTGGGAATTACAACCATATGTCTTTGATGGTTTGGATATGTAACTATTTAAGGCAGTGGACTGGATAAAATTACTTTTTGGAGATCCTCTTCTAAGCTATAATTCTGTGATCATTTATGCATTTTGTATAGTAGATGTTAAAATGTGAATACATGCAGTTTGAACAATGAAAACATTTTATCAATTGCCCTGTAGATGTGTGTTTCAATAGCTTTGTGACATGTAGGAAGCACTTTACAGTATTAGGGAAAAAATGATACAGTATCATTAGCAAGTATAGTAATCATAGATGTGATTAAGAAAGCCCTGTGTCATGGTTGACAATAATCATCTGAATAAATTGCTATTGCTATACATTATCCATTCTGTGCAATTATCCTGCTGGTTTCATTGAGTCTGCAGATAGTTCAAATAATCTGCAACAACAAGCAGGACAAAGGTCACTTGAATGAAGTGCACTACAAGTACAGAAAATTCATAGAAAAAGCCAGAGTTGCCCTGGCTAAGGCATCATAGTATTTCTCCCACACAAAAACTCTTCTCCCAAACCACTTGGGTGTCAACACACTTTGAAAAAGCCATTAACAATGTAAATGCTTTATTACCTCTGAGTTTTGGGAAACAAAACAAAACTCCTAGAAGGCTTTTTATTTCCTTCCTCAGTTTTCCAAAGGGGGACATACACAAATAGCCAAGATGGTCTGAAGACATTTGAACCAGTAACTTGAGGTCCCTTGGGAATGTGCACTCACTCTGATTTACTTTCCTTTCAAATGAGAAGCAGGGGAAGATCTATTCCCATGAATGAGTTGTTAGTGACCACACCTGTTGCCTCATCCTCACGGTTCATCTGATAATTCACTCACTCACTCACTCATTCATTCATTTATTCAATGGATCCGGCTTGAGTGCATAATATATGTCAGCCTTGTATCAGATACTGGACAACTCAGAACCAGAGGGAGCTTTGACAAGAGCGAAGATTATCTTCTATAGAGAATCGTCAAGAGTTATCCTTGTAAGTAATTGTTCATAAATCATCACTAAGGGCAATTGTTTAAAAAGACAAACTCGAAGTGGTGAAGAACTTAGAGCCTGAAATGAGTGTTTCAAAGGAATGTTTGAAGAAGTTCATAAAGTACCTAGACCAACAGAATATGTTTATTGAGTGGAAGACAAATGATATTCTGAGAAAACTCTGTCTGGGACCCATGGGCAGAAAACAGAAGGCCAACATAATTTCGATTGAAATAGAGATGTCCTCTTTTCTAGAGTCTCACAGCATACTAACCAAGTTTAAATTTTAAGGACATTTTCTGAGTGTTTTTTTTTTCCTTTTGTTCCTCTGTGATGTCGTCCCATGGGAGAAATATACATTATTAACAGTACATTTTTGCCACCGGATTCATCTTATGGATCACTGGTGCCCACACCACTAAAAGCCACTTCTTCTATACTTGTACTCAGTTAATAGTTCCCTAGTTTGTAGTTATAGTTCTGTGCCACAGGCACTAACCACCGTCTCTGAATCAGGAGCTGACAGATATGAGAAAGGTATGAACAAAACCTAAAACCTCATCTAGAGGAAAAAAGCTTCCCAGAGTCATTATAACAAAGTAAGAGTCCTCACCAACAATAAATATCATTTATTAAAAACAAAATCTATACGAAGCTTTTTGTTGGACAGTTTTCATACATTATTTCACTGAATGCTTTTCCTCAGCCCACAAGGTAGAAAGTATTTCTCTTCTTTTATAGATGAGGAAACAAGCTTAAATTGAGTAGTTTGTTTTAGACCAACCACACAGCTAGTGAGTGGGTTTAAATGGAGATTTGTCTTACCCCTCAAACCTGAATTCTTACTGACTCATATGATGGTAAACATCTGCTGGTGACTGAGTACTGAGCCAGGAGCACTGGAGTTATAAGTCAGAGGACAGAGAATACAAAATGGCAGCCAGGAGAGGCTCTAGATTCCTCTGGAACTAACTCAAGTCCTGTCCACAGCACTTACGAGCTGTGTCACCCTAAACAAACCTTCTGAACAATGGTTTTTTTCTTGTTTAAATGGGGGTCCACAGTTGTGTATATCTCCCAGGATCCTTGTAAATTTTAAATGAGGTGATGCATATTGCATAAGTTTCCTGTTGGTGCTTTAACAAATTACCACAAGCTTAGTGGTTTAAAACAACACAAATTGATTATCTCACAGTTTGGTAGTTCAGAACTCCAAAACAGACATAGCTGGCTAAAATCAAGATGTCAGCAGAGCTGCATTTCTTCTGGAGGCTGCAGGGAAGAATCTGTTTCCTCGCTTTTCGAGCTTATGGACAATTTCCACATTCCCTCCATTTTCAAAGTCAGCAATGGCCTGTTGAGTCTCTCTCACATCTTATCGCTTTGACATTGACTCTTCTTTTGCCTTCTGCTTTTGCTTTTAAGCACCCTTGAGATTACACTGGGCCCACCCAGATATTCTATAAACGTCTTCCTATTTTAAAGTCAGCCAGTTCCCCTTTAATGCAACCTAATTCCCCTTTGCCATGCAACAAAACATATTCCGATTCTAGTCATTCAAACGTGGACATCCTTCTTCTTTTTGTCCAGGGTTGGAGGCATTATTCTGCCTGGCAAAAATATAAAGTATCTTGTGCTTGTAGAGAACTCAATATATAATTTCTGATGTGATCATTAGTATTATTTTAATATGCAGATAATATAATTTATGAATCCATTATCCTTATGAAATGCTCAAACAGCTCAAACACACACATATAGTTATGTATATAGTTATACCTATATACATGTACATATATATCATTATAGCTCCAAACTCCTGAATTTTACTCCCTTCAAAGGTAACACTATTAAGAGTTTAGCATGCATCCTAATAGAGTTTTCATTATTTATTCCAAACATATAAATATACATATATATATTAACGTGAAATGGCATAATATGAGGTTGGTGCAAACGTAATTGCATTTTTTTGCTGTTACTTTTAATGCAAAAACCACAATTACTTTTGCACCAACCTAATATCATTCATATTATTTAGTAACTTGCACAATAGTCCCCCTCAGTAAGTGTATCTTTACCTTATTCTTTACTCTATGGTGTCTTACAATGGAAATATGCTATAATTTATTAAACCATTACCTTCATGGTTTAAGGTTTATATCATTTTTGGAATTATAAACAATGCTACAATGAGCATCTTTGTGTACCTTTGCAAATGTAATCACTAGAAGAGATTTCTTGAGTAGAATGGATGTGCTAGCTTAAAAATATTACGTAATCTCTATACAATACACACACACATACATTTCCATTGAATATATAGGTGCAATCAAATTGTACACCCCTCATCTTCTCTGCTCATATCCCCACTCTAACTACCACATTACTTCTCCATGCTAGTAACATGTTCCATCTCCAGTCTGTTGCTAAGCTTAGGTATATAGATTATAATATAATTCACTGTTACTTTGACTCATAATTCCTTGCTCATCAGCTATATGAAACCACTATCCATATGTTTATTGGCCACTTAGATTTGCTTTTGGGTAAATTGTTCATACTGCTTACCTATCATTCTTTGAATTGGTTGTCTTCTCATTATCAATATATAAGTGCTTTTTATTATAGAGACTAAACCTGTGTCATCTGTGCTACTTAAACATTTTATCAGTCTATTAATCTTCTACTGACCTAGTTTTTGATATATCTTGCATTTTTTTTCTACTTTACATTGTCCACCCTATCTTTCCTTTCTTACTGAGCTACTAGGTTTCTAGTCTTCAGTAAGGAGGTCTCTTATGCAATTAGATTAGTAATATAGCTTTCCAATTGCTCAACATAGTTTAGTTTGTTTATAATATCATAATCCTTTCCGGAACTTATTTTTATATGTGATGTAAAATAAAAATCCAAATACATTTTCTATGCAATGTACAAGTACCATTTATTAAATAATATACCATTAAGCCTCTAAAATTAAACTATCACCATTACTGTATATTACATTTTAAAATACACTAAGATCTACTTTTGAATTTTGTTCTGTTCTACTAGTATACTTCTCTATACCACTATGAATACTATAATTCTCTTTTAATGGATTTATAGTATGTTCTGATATCTGATAAGATGACTTGCCTTTATTTTTTTTTCTTTTTTTGACAATTTACTTAATCTTAGACATTCTTCCGTTTAAAAAGATTATTTTTATTCAATTCAAAACAAACATAATATACTAACAAAATAAAAAACAAATAATATACCAACATCTTATTGGGAGCACAAATGAAATTGCATTCAGTTAATATATTTGTTTTAAGAAAGATACTTATTTTCCCTCTTCCTTAGCCACACAACCCTCAAATTTGAGCTGGGCACATGGCTACTTGGAATAAAGTCTGTATTAACAGCCTTCTTTGCAGATGAGTGAACTCTGTGCTTAATTTCTGGTAATGCTCTCCTTACTCTCTGCAAGCATCTGGCCTAGATAGGATAAAATGGGTGATGAGAAAAAGTAGCTATGACTATTAACTTAGAGCTTGTGACCAGCTCTAGAAATGAGGACCTTTACAGCTATGGTTTATGTTCATTAATTATTTATTTCTTCCCTTTATTCCTAGTAATTTATTTAAAATACAATAGTAGGCTTAGTTCAAATCTATATTACTCTGCTGTTGAGACCCTATGTAAAAGACATTTGTCACCTGGAAGAGGGAGAGAGACACTAATGGGCACACATCGTTGTCTGTGTAAATAAGTTCTCTCTGTCTCTTCGTATTCCATTCCATGTTTTTGCTTCCCAACAATTGCCCTGAGAAGCTCACTCACCTGCAAAAAAGGCTATTAATACAGACTTTATTCCAAGTAGCTATGTGCCCAGATCAAATTTGAGGGTCGTGTGGCTAAGAAAGGAGGAAAATACATATCTTTCCTAAAATAAATATATTAATTGAATGCAATTTCATTCATGCTTCCAATGAGATACACCAATGAACGTCTCTCATCTCTGTTTTCTTGTTTGGCTCACTCTGTGTAGACACTATCAGGAGATTAGAGGAAAGGAGAAGACATCTGCATTTATGTTGCTCAGAGTTTTTCAGTGATGGTTTTATCTTAAGTTAGCTGCAACCCTCTGCTGAAGTACACAGCTCCTGCCAAATAATAGCTTTTTCTGTACAGCTGCTCTCTGAGTTCTAGTATCTACTGCATATCCTTGCCCCTTCAGACCTAGAAGTGGTAATGGCTCCTGCCGTTGCTGTTCCTGGAATACTGCCCTATCCTTTGTTCATTTCTTTAATGTTCTTTTTTTTTTTTTTTTTTTTTTGAGACGGAATCTGGCTCTGTTGCCCAGGCTGGAGTGCAGTGGCGCGATCTCGGCTCACTGCAAGCTCCGCCTCCCAGGTTCACGCCATTCTCCTGCCTCAGCCTCCTGAGTAGCTGAGACTACAGGTGCCCACCACTATGCCCGGCTAATTTTTTGTATTTTTTTTTTTTTTAGTAGAGACGGGGTTTCACCGTGTTAGCCAGGATGGTCTCGATCTCCTGACCTCATGATCCGCCTGCCTTGGACTCCCAAAGTGCTGGGATTACAGGCATGAGTCACCACGCCCAGCCAATGTTCATGCATTTTAATAGGCCATTTTATTAAACTCTTCTTAATTATCTCGTTTGAGTGTGCCATTTTTTTATTGCCAGGTTCCTGACAATACACCCAATCTGCTACAGACAGCACCCACCCTGTGCTGATCTTGGTGCCTCCAAATACAGGTCCCTGTAAGTATCTCAGCCTCTCTTAAACGTCTTCCTTTGTTTGGTGTATAGTTTTTTATGGTTGAGTAACAAATTAAAACAATCACTGGAAAACAGTTCTCTGGGTAGCCTTGGAGAAATCCAGCTCTTCTCCCTCTTTCTCACTTGTAGTTCTCAATGTAACTGTGGAATGTACTGGGAATGGAACACCTTGATGTAAGAAGGAACTGGTAGGATCAGCCTAGACTCTGTTCCAGTTCCCCCATAGAAACAGGACATCCTTAAGTGGGTCGGCCCAGCCAGTCTTGTGACCCTGAGGTATAAAGCCCAGGGTGGGCTGGCTGCAAGAGAGGCACATAGAGATGAGAGTCCATCCACCCTACGCAGCTTTCCTGAGCTTTAGGGGCATGACATTCATTTAGGAGCCTGGCTCAACATGAGTCTTAGGCTTCTATTATCCCTTGCTGCCTATGTATAATTAATAAACCTGCTTCATGTAACCTTGTGTGTGGGTGTTATATCTCACCCAACTCAGACTAGTCGGTAACCTGTGCCCAGTGAATGCGCTTCACAATGATAGCAATTTAACGTCCACCTATTCATTATCTCACAGTTCTGTAGGTCAGGAGTCTGGCCTTGGCATAATTGGCATAACAGTCTTCCGCTCAGCTTCTCACAAGGTCAAAATCAAAGTGTCCTTTGGCTGTCTTCTTGGGAGCTTGGGATCTTCTTCCAGGCTCATTCAGGTTGTTGGTGGAATTAAATGCCTTGTGGTTTTGGTATGGGGTTCCATTTCCTTGCTGGTTGTTGGCTGATCCTAACCCTCTCACGACATAGTAGCTACTTCTTCAAAGCCAGCAGGGGAATTTCTCTCTAGCCCACCAAGAGGGAGTTGTAAAAAAGATAATGTAGTCCCAGGAGGGACCCTCCCATCATATTTACCACACAAAGTGACTGATATAGTTTGGGTATTTGTTTCTGCCCAAACCTCATGTTGAAATCTAATCCCCAATGTTGGAAATGGGACCTGGTGTGAAGTGTTTGGGTCATGGGGGCAGATCCACGACCCCATTGTGATCCATGGGATCACAATGAGTGAGTTCTCACGAGATCTTGTTTAAAGTGTGTGGAACCTTCCCCACTCTCTCTTGCTGCTGCTCTCACCATGTGACATGCCTGCTCCTGATTCAGCTTCTATCATGAGCGCTTCTTCAGGAGCTGAGCAGATGCCAGCACCATGCTTGTACAGGCTACAGAATGATGAGCTAATAAAACCTCTTTTCTTTATAAATTACCCAGTCTCAGGTATTTCTTTATGGCAATGCAAGAAGGACTCAATGCTGTTACTTAATTAAGGGAGTGATATACCATTATATATCGAGGGAAGGGACTATAGAGAGTATGTGTGCCAGGGATGGGAATCCTGGGGGTCATTTGAGATTCTGCCTACTATAGTGGTGAAGGGGGTTGGGGGTATCTAACTGCTTCAGATATACCTACAACTAACTTTCCTATTTTCTTCATTACTGTACCCTCAACTATCTAAGATACCTTTGTCTCAATTACTCAGCCTTACTGTAGTTCTGTGGTATCAAATGATCTGTTGATAAGCTTTCCCAATGGTTGGCTTAGATGCAGAATTCTTGGGTCTGATAAGACTTAGTGATTTAGTTTGTCTTGGGATAAATTTTCCAGTCTCCTGCCTGAGAGTGTGGTGAGTTTACACCAGATTGTGTCTCTTCTGTGGTTGACTGAGGAAAGAAAGCTGGAGGCCTAATAATCATCAAATAGGCAGACTTTAACTTAATCATTCTGCCTTCAGAACAGCACTTCACCTTAATGATCTTCTGTCTATAACTTCAAGTCTCTCTGGTTTATTATTTTTTTTTCCAGAAAAATGACCCCTTTTCTCCTATGAAGATAGTGCAGGGTGTTGCTTTTCTGCTCCAAGTGGTGTTGGAAGCTGGGCTTTTAACTGTTCTCTTGTTGTCTGTTAATCTAGACTCACCCTTTTGATGTCCCACCTTGTTTTTCCACTTCAGTCTTCCCAGTGCCCAGTTTCTCAGCTATTGGGGGATTCTGTGAACAAAACCTGCTTGTCTATCTTCAGATTTACATGTTTCGGAATGAGCTCTCCTGACAACTCCTTTATTATCCTTGACTAACAACTTTTAATTTTCATCTATTGTGCTTTGAAGTTACATCATTTCCTTGAATATAATGTTTTTGCTTCTGTGTCTACTATGATTATTGCTTGAGGATGAGTCATTTTCAATTAGAAAAGGGGACACATGTGGTTTTATTCTACCACAAATACCAAAGACCAATATTATAATAATAATTACTATATTATTATTATTATTTATTATTTTTTTTGAGACAGAGTCTCACTCTATTGCCAGGCTGGAGTGCAGTGGTGCAATCTCAGCTCACTGCAACCTCTGCCTCAGCAGGTTCAAGTGATTCTGCTGCCTCAGCCTCCCTAGTAGCTGGGACTACCTACAGGCACCTGTCACCATGCCCGGCTAATTTTTGTATTTTTAGTAGAGTCGAGGTTTCACCATGTTGGCCAGGATGGTCTCGATCTCCTGACCTTGTGATCCACCTGCCTCGGTCTGCCAAAGTGCTAGGATTAGAGGCGTGAACCACTGCGCCCGGCCTGATTGTATTTTTTATTTTATTTTTTGACTGATAACAGTAGAATTTACTCAAACGTGCCTTAACATAGGCACTGGGGCTTGTCCATGGTCCTCTTGATAATAAGGCCTGGACATTCTGCCAGTTTTTCTTGAGCAATGACACCAGGAAGTTGACAGCCAGGTGAATGTTATACACAAGTTCATTGTCTGTCATCTTCACGTGACCAACAGCCACAGTCAGACATAACACTTTCATTTGGAACTCTATTGTAAACTTCACCTCGTCCACTTTGGCCACCATGTTTTCCTTGTGTGTGAGTAGGGAAGGGAACTTTCCTGCCTTCTTTAGGCTTGGGCCGAGGATTCGTGGGATCTGCTTGATCAGAGACTCTGAGGCCCAAATTGCATCATACTTCTTGGCCAGCTTCTTGACCAGTTTCTTATTCTTGTTTAGTTTTTTCAGTGCCTCGATATCCATGTGGGGAATATCCACGGCCTTGGCCTCGTCACAGTGCTGTTGCTCCCCCAGGACACACACGGAGAACTTGGGACGGGGAGTGGACTTAAGTGTGACTGTGCCCGAGAAGCGCTTGTCCTTCTGGGGTCATAATTCTTCAAGCTGATCTGCAACTCCACCATATCCAGGAACTTGAGGCGTTTCTGCTGGTTCTGGTGCACAACTTCTCGCACTGCCTTGTACAAGGTGTCGCGAGAGAGACTTTGCTACTCATGGCTTCTCGAGCTGAACTAATCGGAGAAGAGTCTGTTATTATTTTATAATAAAGTTCATATAGCGTGGCATCTACTCTGGAAGTCTGGGCTGTTCTTATGGAAAGAGGCTTAAACCTATTGTCTCTGAAGAAATAAGAGTGCTAACAGGATGGCTCTTCATATGAGTGAAACTGAGAATTTGCATGGATTACTTGTGTTGGTTTGTTAGTCTACCTGCCCTTTGCAATGCATAAAATCACTTTGCCAAATTAATAAAGGCCCTTGGAGTTGCTGGAGTGATGATTAGATGGGTTTCTGCCTGCAGAGAATTCATATCAGCAATAGATCTGCTGGCAGCATTTTTGTTGTTAAACTTTTAGAAAAAAAATCAAGTAATAAACATAAATATCAGTGGTTTGAATAAGAAATATACAGTATGGTATTTAGGGGAAAGAATTAGCATTAGATAAATTTTCTGTGTTTCCAAAGGTAGAAATATTCTCACCATCCTCCCACTTTAATCAAGCCACCAATTGCCATTTTACCTATTTAATTACAGGCTTCCTTTTGAAAGGTTGGCTGCTGAGGAATTAGTTTCCAGGGTCACTGAACCCGTGTGAGCAGCCTCACCTCTGAATGCCACAGAGGGTGCTCATTCTCAATTCAAAGGCTTGTCTACTTAGATCTCTGCTGCAAGCCCTAGGATGTAGTCAACCTGCAAAACATTGCTCAGAAAGAAAGTTACAAGTGCTCGACCAGCCCCTGTGAGGATATTGAATTCAGTTCTTATTTTTAATCATGTTTAAAGATGGGATCTCTTCTTTTCATTTGTTATGATAAAACCCATCTTTCATTCTGAAAGGTAAATCAAAGCAAGAACAAAATAGTGTAATCAGTGCCTCTGACAGTTTATACATGATAGGGATGTATTTTAGAATTGTAAATATGAATGTGAATTTTTGTATGAGTGTAAACTGATACTGATACCAAGAAAAATGTATCCCTTCCATTGTCAAAGAGAGTAGTGTTAAAGTAGTTTCTCTCTGTCTATCACTGTTTTTTTTTCTGACATAAGCAGGTTTTAATATGTTTGTTTTAGCCTCTGAAGACTCTGGTAGATATGCATAAACTGATCTGGGTTTCATTCTATTTCACAGATCAATGAACAAAGCTGTCCTCCTGAAAAATTATTGAAAACTCTTCATTACAAATGACAATGAAGGAAACTAGAAGAACCAGATGGAGTTCTAAATCCCAAGTGGGTTTTTTGAGCATCAGAATAGGCTGAGGTAAAATAAATAAATAAATAATAAATAAAGCCAACTCTGACTTGCAAATTTGTTATGAAATAAATATGGAATGCTTCAATGCTGGCTTAACCAGCCCTTCTTCTCTGAAATAATATTGCGAATTTATTTAGTTTCTTTCCTCCTTGAAGATTCTCAAACATTCTATAAGTTATGAGTAGAGATGTTCCCCAGAGAGACAGAAAAAGAACCTAACAGAAAGGGGCAGTAAACATTTCCAGCCCTTCAATGATGTTAGAAACTATTTGAATTCAGGATAGTGACAATATTCCTTCCTCCAACATATGTATTAGGCAGTTTCCCAGGTTTTATAGTTGAATAGTTCATGTTGGAATAGTGAGTCACCATACAAAAAAAGTGTTTATTTAGAATTTCTTGGTAAAAAGGAAGAGAAAACATTTATTTATACTATTAAAAAAAGGAAACAGTTTTCTAAAACGTGACAACTCATTGACACTATCTAATGTGAAAGAGTTTTGAAAACATTTTGGCACATTTCAATATTTCAATTGGATTGGAGAAGACATCCTTCAAATGGTAAACATATTTATTTCAGAGCCTTCCCCAAGAGGAAGGCTCACTTTGTTGTCTTGTTCTTTAGGAATCTAAGGGAGTGATACATCTTTCTGTCTTATAATCTCTATTGATCCAAATTCACAAATATTTAGCCTATGGAATTCAGCACTATGCTTTACTCAAATTGGATTGCAGTGAGCTTTTCTAGAACAAGTTAGATCTTTATCTCCTTCCTTTCCTGGACTTGAAGGTTTTGTAATCACTCAATTGGGTTCTTCTTGCCTGCTGCCCAGAAAAAGCTAATACACCGACAACGACAGGAATGCTTGCAGCAAAGAAAGAGTTTAAAGATCACAGGGCCAGCCAAGTGGAAGGATAGGAGATAATCTTAAATCTGCCTCCCAAGAATTTGGGGACTAGTGTTTTTCAAGGATAGCTTGGCAGTCAGAGGACTAGGGAATGAGGATTGCTGATAAGGTGGGTCTGGGATGAAATCCTAGGGGGTTGACACTTTCTTATTGTGCTGAGTCAGTTACTGGGTGGGGGTTACAACTACAAGATGTTGGTTGGTCTGTATAGAATGCAAGGTCTGAAAAATATTCAAACACTAGTCTTAAAGTATTTACAGTAGTGATGTTATCCATAGGGGCAATTGAGGAAGTTAATCTTGTGACTATTGGCTGTGATACTCCTGAGTAGTAAGTAGTTTTAAAAAAAGTAAGTTATAAAACAATGACTTCTTAGAGTTTATGCCAACAAAAGAAACAATGGCTGGTTAGAGTTTCACTATGCCTACAGCTTAGCAGAATTCAGGCCCCTACCTACTCCAATTCTAACCTTGCAGCCCTTCTTTTGTTTTACAAAGGTGGTTTCAGCTCCTGAGCAAGGAGAAGGTTAGTGTTTGGAAAGGACCTTTATCATCTTTGTTTTAGGCTTAAACTACAAATGAAATTCCTCCAATAGTTAACTAAGAATGAGCAAAGACGGTTATCTTGCAAGGTTAGAAGTAAGACTGAGTCAGTTATGTTAGATTTCCCCCACTGACACAAGTTTCATAAAAGTGGTTTCAGCATTGCTTTGGGTTCTTAGATCACTCTTAACCTCCTGCTGGCCTGGGACATTCTACGTATACTTTTAAGCAACTCCATCAACTACTGCATTATGTAAACACATGGAATTAATTTAGTTTTGGTATTCTTTATTTCAAGGATTTATTAACATTTACATTTTGGGAACATAATAATGAGAAAGACACTCCCTGACTTCAGTGTGCTTACACACTACCAGGCAAAAAATTAAGACATGATATTAATAAAATACTTTAAAGAAAATACATATGCAAAAGCAAAGCATAAGTCATAAGTAAAGTCATAAAGAAAATACATAAGTCATAAGCAAAGCAGCATAAGGATTTACAGGGAAACTGTTCTTCTGATCAAGGTAATTAGTAATTAACACTTCAGCTAGACATGTAGGCAATATATGTGAGTTGGATCATTCAGTGGTAACTCTAAGTTTAGATACAATAGGCAAGATGTTCCTGGAACTAGGTAGCTGTGAAGAGCTATTCCCATATCTAAATTTCCTTCCATAAATTCATGAGAGAGTACCACAAAGAGATTGCTACTCAGAGCAGCCCATGTTTTTTTTTTTTTTACATGTTAGGCTTTAATAATCTTAAATAAGCCAATGATTAAGTACAAAGAAATAAGCAACAGAGAAATCCTGTAAGATGGAGCGAGGCTAATGCAAAGCATCATTCTGATTGAGCAAGGTGATGCTGGATACTCCTTATTCTACTCACCCAAGGTTCAATTCCAAGAAAACTCGGTGGGGCAGGCCAGGCAAAGTTGGTGCAGCCTCTGCTTATTCATTCCTGCTGATTCACGACCCCAAACAATGCCCATGTCTTTTCTGAGTAGTCCCAGGGTTTGCTGCAACCCTAGTATAAATATTCCAAGACAGCTCTGATTCTCTAATAAATGTAAGTAAATAGTTTCTGGTCTATAAGATGTGATTTATGAAACATACAAATCTTTCCTTGCAAAACTATTACTTTCTCATCATTTTCTCCCTATGTCCGAAATTACATACCTTCAGGAATAATATTTTAATTTAAAGATAAATTCATTATAGGTTGACACACATATATTTCAAATAGGTTCCCTATTAAATCTAATCAGTCATTTATACCTCAGTGTAAATTAATTTAATTAGATATTTTACTCAGAGAAAAATTTAATGCAAAGTAAAAGAAAGGAAGAAATAACATTTGTTAGGACTAGGTAATTAAATACATTTTTTTCAAGTAGCCCATAAACCTAGTGGATTCTGCATCATTATTAAAATGGACTCTAGAGTTCAAACTAGATCAAGTTAACCCTGCAAGTAGTAGAAGCAGTATGTATCCAGGTCTGTGTCAATATAAGTTAAATACACTTGAAGATGAGAAAGTAGGAAGAAGAGGAAGAGGGAGAGGGAGACAGGAGGAGTCAGAGGATTCAGAGATCAGTGTTACCAAAAGTTTTGCTTACATTCTATATTCATGCAACATACCCTGTTAGAAGAGCACCCTTGAATAAAATACATAAGTAAAATTTATTTCTGTGCAGTAGTACCTAAGGGAAATGACTATAAGCTGTATTTTGATTGCACATGATGCAATATGAACATCTGTATCACATGCAGATAGATAAACTTGAGTGATAAAGGCTAAACAAAAAATATAAAATAGCAAGCAACAACAATATTTTTTCTCCTTGCAATCTCACTCTCTTATTTGTAAATAAAACAAAAAGAATTTTCATAGGTTTTTACTTCGGGGACTATAAAGATGCCAGAGACTTGTTGATTCTGTCATTTAGAGTAGCCATAGGTATGTAGTAGCTTGAGTTTACCATTCAGATGAGTGGTAGATATTGTGCAACCGCTCAGAATAAAACTGTTTAGAAACAGTTTCTAAAAGTAAATTTGGGGGAGCATATTTCCAAATGTATTATTGTGCTGGCTTTTGGTCATAGAGTTGAAAGATCTCCAAAATAGAGCAGCATTTCATTGTCCTCTATACATATGTGCTAGTTGAGACCTTGGTAATAATGCTATATTAAGAGCATAAAAACCATTTTTTATGGTTTTTCCCATAAAAAATGTCATAAAAACCCTGGCATTTTCCCGGGTGTTGTATGTATACTTCTGGTGTTATAGGAGATGATTGTGTTGTGCTGGTGGTGGTGGTGGTGTGTATGTGTGTGCATATGTATGTGTATATGTAAATATATATATATGCACACACATATCTGAAGAGTTCATTATTGTAATAAATAATAAATAGGCCTTTGTTTAAAAGGAATATTCTATAAGGTAAGGCTAAGTTCATTTAAGTATTGAAAGTTTGTGAGTTGATTAAAAATATTACATTAGTAGTGCAGGTGATATCCAGATGTGACAAAAATTGTGAGAGTAAAACATGAATTAAATTTGAAGAAAAATAGCATCATACTAGACAACAAGCTATTGGAGGCCAGGGAACTTAGAATCCTTGTTTGCAGTCCTTTGTATAAAGCCTCGCACATAGTTGATGTTCAATAAATTTTGAATGAATTAATACTAAATGAATTTTTAAAAGTTAACTTTGCCTCTACTGTGAGTTTGTGGAAATTGTTTATTCCTTCTGAACTGTCAAACATCAATCTATTGAAAGAAAATGATAATTAGAGTCCCCCAATTTCACAAGGCTATTGTAAAATGCAAATACAATAACATAAATAAAAGTACTTTGTAAACTGCTTAATATCATACAAAATAAAGATAATTTTATATTGTTTCTAATTCACATATCATAGGTTGACAACCTAGGTAAATTACTTACTATGCCATTTCTCTTAGTGTTAGAGACCACAGATGTGTCATGAAAAAATTCAATACTACAGGGGCATGTTAGACATTTTTATCTAAGTGCTACAAGAAATGTATCCTAGTCCCTGGTATTTTATCCAACCACACAAAGTTTTTTAGCTTTAGAAGTAAAATGAACTTAAATAACTTAGCTACATGCATCATACACACATGAAATACACAATTGGCTATGAGCATTAGAGACTTGCAGTGTTCATAATTGTCATTATGGAAAGTTGCTCATGTACAGCTAGATTGTCTCCATCACGTAACCTTGGTGTGGTAGATTAAAGACAACCACAAATTCTTTGTTACCCTTCTCATTGAGAAGTGGACTCTAATTCCCCTTCTCTTCAACCAGGACTGGCCTTAGTGAATACTTTGACCAACAGAATATGGAGCTAGCTTCTGGGTCCATGCCTTAAGAGACCATCAGCTTCCACTTCTTATGTCTAAAAGTGCTTTCTTGGGAAGTCCTGAGCCATCCACCATGTGACACTATGATGTCCCTAAGACTGCTGTCTGTAGAGGCCATTTATTAACTCTCTGAAAGACAGTTCTGGCTGAGCCCAGCCTGATGGCTATCCTTAACAAAAACCCAGTCATGCGTATCAAGTTGTCTTGGACCTTCCAGATCAGGCTCGGTATTCTGCCAGCTGAATAGTCAGGTACCTCTGTCAACATCATGTAGAACTGAAAAGTTCTCCAGCCCTTCTATTTCATTTTATTTATTGAGATGGAGTCTCGCTCTGTTGCCCAGACCGGAGTGCAGTGGCATCATCTTGGCTCACTGCAACCTCTGCCTCCTGGGTTCAAGTGATTCTCCTGCCTCAGGATAGTGATTCTCTCCCAAGTAGCTCGGACTACAGGCATGTGCCACCACGCCTGGCTAACTTTTGTATTTTTAGTGAAGACGAGGTTTCTCCATGTTGGCCAGACTGGTCTCAAACTCCTGACCTCAAGTGATCCACCCACCTCAGCTTCCCAAAGTGCTGGGATTGCAAACATAAGCCACTGTGCCGGGCATCCCTTCTTGATTCCTGACCCATAAAATTGTGAAATAAAATTAAGAAGTTGTTCCATTAAGTATCAAGGGTAATTTGTTATACAATAATAGAAAACAAGAACACTCAGCTCACAGTCCATAAGATTTTCTTCCTCCGTAATAATTCCATATAATGTGTGTGCTATGTATATTTGCAAAAGATCTCTTATTTGCCACTTTTCTATTTCTTATATCCTAAATTCATGCAAATAAGTCAACGGATTGTGGAAATACAGAAGTAGCAAAGTAGTAATTTTAATGAAAACATTATAGCTTCAAAAATAACATTAGAATGAATATTGAAGGAGATTCCAATACAAACACAAGGTTTTTATGTACTAAGGGTTTTATGTACACAGGGTTTTTATGTACATACTTTTTTATGTACTGAGATAAATGAGGCTCTGAGTTTGATATGTAATTGGAAAAAAGAGGTAAAATTGAAAGTATGAAAACAAATATTTTAAAATTCAGACTGGTGTGTTCACTGTTAAGAAATTTTGTCAAATGGTAGCATAGAATTTACTGAGTCTTTGTGTTATTTTCAAACAAATCAAAGTAACAACTCTAATCCAAATTAGTTTTTCTTTAACAAGTGAAAAACAATGCTTTCAAGTAAAAATTATGGCCCTGAAGCATCATTCAAAATTGTTCTCTTTGTAACTAAAATGAGATTTAACTCACATTGAAACAGAGAAGCTTGTAATATCCCCTGAAAAGTTATTAGCAAAATCATGCTCTGAACCTTATCCCTAAAATTCCATTTCAAGCGACAATAATGGATATTACATAATAGCAATGTCATAGAGTATAGAAATCCAATTATTGGTTTGTGAATTTCTGCCAGTTGAACAGACAGTTGACCTTATATTTAGATAAGTTAAAGTACAAAACATGAATCAGTATGATGCCTTAAGTGATAATATATAAAAGAGATGCTCAACAACTATGCCCTTTTTATCATTGATAGTATAAGCTATATAGGGGAAAATAGTTTTGGTTTACTGTATCATTATTTTGTAAACCATGATATAGGCTCCTACCATTTCATTATACTGAGCAGAGACTGTATAGGTATGTACCTGCTCTGTGTGGTATGTGCTGTTAGGGAATAAACACTGCTTTACTCACAAAGAAACGTGGTGGTCAGTGAAACACTTCCTGATGTCTATTCAGCATGAACATGAACACTAAGCATTGGGATTAAGATTGAGTTTTAGCTATTAAGAGTTAGTACTTTTATCATGTTTTTTGAAGAAACATTCCACAGTTTTGCTATACTGACCATCTAGGGAATGTTGGTTACATGTAAACTGAACAATTAAGAGATTTCAAATATTTATTATTAATTTTGATAGCTCAATAGTTTTATTTCAGGTGGCTTAGTCAAGTGATGATATATTCAGATTTTAAATTATGAATCACTCACTTTACAGGCAAAAGAAAGCAAGTTTTTAACTGTAAGGCAATATAGGGATTTAATAAGACTGAATTAATTATTGTGGAAATAATTAAGTTTTTTATGTTTTTATTTAGTTACTAAGGAAAAAAAATATGCCCATGATATAGTAGAAATCTCTCTCTACAGTTTCTTCCCAAATCAAAATATTCAAAATTCTCCTTTTGAAAGCAAATGCTTATGGTTTTTTCATCTGACAGGATCCTGAGATTAGACTTCATGAAAAAAATTACTTCAAATTTCAAGGTCTATTTCAAAGCAAATATTCAAAATTAACTGTCAGTGACTCAAAAAGCTTGTATCCATTCCAATATCCTTTAATTATGTTGTGGGTTTCTTTTTTTATTTAGTATACATGGAATAAACACAGAAAACTTAATTGGTATCTGACCAAAATATCACCTATTCATTATTGAGTCAAATATTTTATAGGTTTTTTGGTGAAAGTTGGTGAACAATGTCACCCTTTTAGTGAAGCAAAATAAAAATTTTACTAATTTAAAACTCTGTGTTCTTTTTATGGAAAGTATGTCCCATTCCTTCAGGAAAAGGCAAAATATAGGAAGAAAGAGGAAGTCAGTAGTTAGGGTGAGGAGCTGCGTGGGTGTCTGATGCAGAGGAGCAGTATGAAGACTTCTTAAAGTGTTTGCAATGCTGGGCATTCTATCAGTGGTGGTGGTTACAAGTGTGTAAGAACTCATAGCACTCTATGCCAAAAAGAGTAAACTTTTCTATGTGGTTTTTTTCTTTTTTTTTTTTCCTGAGATGGAATCTCGCTGTGTCACCTAGGCTGGAGTGCGGTGGTGCCATCTCAGCTCACTGCAACCTCCGCCTCCCAGGTTCAAGAGATTCTCATGCCTCAACCTCCAGAGTAGCCAGGATTACAGGTGCCCATCACCACACCTGGCTAATTTTTGTATTTTTAGTAGAGACGGGGTTTCACCATGTTGGACAGGCTGGTCTTGAACTCCTGACCTCAAGTAATTCACCTGCCTTGGCCGCCTTGGTGGGATTACAGACATGAGCCACTGTGCTCAGCTATTTGTAATTTTTTTAAAATAAAATGAATCTATTTTAAAGTGATACAGAATGAAGTGTTCATATTTGCATTAAACTCTCATTGATTTGTCTGAAATATTGAAATACAATTTTTCTTTTCTCTCTCTCTTTTTTTTTTTTTTTACAATAGATTTACAGAATGTATGAGTCTTTATCTCCTTATTCAGGCTATCATGAAATCCTAGAGTTTAGGTGGAAGGGAATGAGGAAAGATACTAGAAGCAATGAAAACAGAAGTAGAGCCATGAAACCCGTGGAAGAGTTGGAAGGCATGCCTGCTCTGCTGAACTAAATATAGTGAAGTTCTTCTCAGCACTGATGCCCAGGTGCAAGTAAGCACATCTGGATTTGATGGCAACGTGCTCACAGAAAGACACCAAGAAACAGCGGACAAAATATTCTGTCTCTACATGAAAGTTGCCTAGTATTTATTCCTGGAATTGCATTTTCTTTAGTATTCACTACTTAAATGTATTACCTTCCTTAGATAAAAACCAGGAGACTAATGATTAAAGTCCCTTTTGTCTTTCCTTCCTTCCTCAATATTCTTCTCATAAAAGAATATTTACTTAAAAAGTGCTTCAGGTACTAAAGCAATTGGTCAGACCTTTGAATTACTTCCCTCACAATTGAATTTAAAGCATCTGTTGCAAGCAACGTAATAATCACCATAGTAAGAAAGGAGCTGTGGAGAGACGGGAGATTAAGAATCATAAGGTCTCCATGCTAAACCCAGTTCTGTCATTTATGGGATGACCTTTGGTGACAATGATTATGATGATGATCATGACACTGATTTCTTAATCCCAAATCCAAGAACACTGAAATTGGGTTTGAAGATACTGGACCTGAAAATAATAGACTCTGCTCAGTTCAATGCACAGGATTATTAAACACCAAGAAAGTCATGGGTTCTGGAAATGGATACTGGTGATGACTACATAACACTGCGAATGTATTTAGTGCCCCTGAATCGGACACTTATCCACGGTTAAAATGGTAAGTTTTATGTATATTTTGCCACAGTAGAAAAAAGACATGAAAATGGCATAGGCAAAGAATATACCTAATACAAGCCTGTTTCTCAAGTGACCCCTTTTTAATCTTTATGATTAAAAAGATCCTGGGTGGAACCCTGGAATCCGGGTGGAACCATGATAACAGTCAGCAACTTCAGGAATCTGCCACACCTGAGAATCCCTCCAGGAAAGCATCTTGAGTTTTATCTTCCCCTGTACAGAAGAGCCACCTGAATGCCCAAACACAATTTCTAGCAAGTAAGACAATAAGTTTGCCATGAGGTCAGCCACATTCCCCAGGCCTAATGTCCTGATAACAGGGCTGGAAAATTCCTGCTGCACCAAAGTTGTTCAATCTCCTTTTCCTCATCTTTGCTGCTCACTGAGAAACCTATTTCGCTTGTGTCTATGTGGCAAAACCTGGGAATTTTCACTGATGTTCATGTCAGCTTGTCCACAGTCAGGCATGATACACACACACACACAAATAAAACCATTACAGTGGTATGAGCTCCTTCTCCTGTCTAAAATTTTCTATGTGAAGGGAGCTTCATTATTATAACACTCCTGGTTCTTCATGCACTTTTTTTCAAGAGTAGTAGCTTAATCAGATTATTGTGTTTGGAAAAATAGATGAGGCATAAGTAGCCCAGCTTCTTGCTAATTCATTATTCTTGGAAGCAGCTTTGCTCACATAGATTATGCATTATCTTTTGCTCCTTCATATTGTCTATTTTATAGGGACCTGCCTCTAGGTGGGGAGATGTCTGAGAGCCTGAGACTGGATAATTCTGTCTAGTTTCAGGGAGCACTGTTGGCTCTGTGTGTGTGTGTGTGAGAGTGTGTGTGTGTGTGTGTGTGTGTATACAACATTCTTCAATATCGGCTTTTCCAGTAAATAAAGCCAGGATTTTATCCTTCCCCCAGCCCCGCTATTCTCACTCCATTTGTTTTATTTCCAAGTTAGTTCAGAACTTAGGCAGACAAGAGAGATGCTATTTACTGAGCCTATCAAAACACCCTAACATCTGCTGCATGAATTAATGAGTTTGAAAAAGAGACAATGAATAAAATGGGGAAGACCAGAACATAGGAGAAGTAATTGAGGCTTCTTACGTGCCTTGAGCAGGAAGGAGAACTTTGGAGATGCTTCACTAAAACAAATTGGGTATTCAGTTCATAACGTGCAGGCCTTGCTCTTCTTGAACAAAGGCCTCAGCAACGGCTCAGGCCTCGGAAGGCTGATTGTCTTAGCAAAGGCTCGGGCCATACAAAACGGTGAGCAAGTTTCAGCAAGGGGGTTGGGCTTCAGCAAAGATTTCAGAGTCCAGACCTCAGCCAAAACGCTGGCTTCAGGCCTTAAGAGCATTATCCAAACACCAGCTGGCCCTGACTGTATCAGCAAAGGCTGGGTCATTTGCATGTGCAGGCCACCTGGGGGCTATAGCAAGGTTGTGTGGGAAGTGGGGTCTCTGCTCATCTCTGCTGCTCACAGAGGCCTTATAAGCAGGCTCAGGTTTTCAATTAGACAGAAAAAAGAGTTTTACTGGCCTTTTTAACTTTGGAGAAAAAGCAATGTTTGATGCTTTTAAACTGCAAAGCAGCTGACGTCTACAGAACACTGGTGAGGTTCTTGCTTTAAATTGTAACTGCCAACTGGAGTGTTTATAAGTGAAATAACAAAGTGTTTTGTTTTGTTTTCAAATAAACAGCAACAGTATCAGCATAAGGGCAGGAATGGATCCAACTAGATTTTTATAAAGTTTATACTTGTAGATGCAAGGAAATTGATGAATGGAAGTTAACTATATGTTTCTCTCTGCTTTTGTGAATTTTAATGCCAGCTCTAGGCACATGGTCCTAGACACTATGTCCCAAGTTGCTTTCTGCATTTTAGAGCCGGTGAAAATATTGTGGGCAGTTCACGTGGATTAAAATGGCTTGTTCACGTGGTCTCAAGAATGATCCCTATAAGTTAAGTACATAGAATTGAAACTAACAGCATGGCTATTCACTAGCAATATTTAAATCTGTTACCAAACAGTGTCCACCCTCAATACGTCACTGGATTGACAAAGCTCTGGTGGTCAAAGGAGGAATTAAAATTGGAATATGCTGGATGAATAAAGGAAGACACTTAAAATATAACATCTCTGATGGACTTTGTTGGTCAATAAAATTTGACATAATTTGGGAATATCAAATAAAATAGAGATCAAATTTTCAGGTTTGGGTCTGGTGTTAATTAAATAATTGATTTTTGTGAACTACTTAGGAGCTTAAGGGAAAAATCTACCCTGCATATCAACAGCCCCAGGAGAACACTTAAAAGATTTGTACTTACTTTACGTTGGAGGGTAGTTTTATGAAACTGGGAGCACTTGTCTCCTAATAAAACACTGATCTTCTCAAAAAAGACAAAGAAAGGCAGTACATAATGGTTCTGTACAGCAAAAGAAACTATCAACAGAGTAAACAGACAGCCTACAAAACAGGAGAAAAATTATTTGCAAACTATGCATCTGACAAAGGTCTAATATCCAGAGTCTTTAAGGAACTTAAGCAAATTAACAAACAAAAATAAACATCTCCATTTAAAAGTGGGCAAAGAGCATGAACAGACACTTGTCAAAAGAAGATATACACGTGACCAAGAAGCAAATAAAAATAAGCTCAACATCACTAAGCATTCGAAAAATACAAATTGAAGCCACAGGGAGACACCATCTCACACAAGTTAGATTGGCTATTAATAACATGTAAAAAAATAACATGCTGGTGAGGCTGAGGGAAAAAGGGAATATTTATACACTGCTGGTGGGAGTGTAAATTAGTCCAGTCTGTGGAAAGCAGTTTGATGGATTTCTCAACTTAAAAGAGAACTACCATTTGACCCAGCAATTCCAGTATTGGGTATATACCTTTAAGTCGTTCTACCATAAAGGCACATGCACGCATATGTTCATCACTGTTCACAATAGCAAAGACATAGAATCAACCTAAATGCCCATCAACAGTAAATTGGATACAGAAAATGTGGTACATATACACCATAGAATACCATGCAGACATAAAGAAAACCAAGATAATGTCCACTGCAGCAACATGGATGAAGCTGGAGGCCATTATCCTAAGTGAACAAACGCAGGAACAGAAAACTAAATATTGCATATTCTCACTTGTGAGTGGGAGCTAAACACTAGGCACACATGGACATAAAGAAGGGATCAGCAAACATCAGGGCATAGTTGAGGGTGGAGGATGGGAGGAGGGTGAGGATCAAAAAACTCCTTATCAGGTACTACACTTATTACCTCGATGACAAAATAATCTGCATATTAAACCTTCATGACTTGCAACTTACTTACAAGAAACCTGCACATCTGCCCTAAATTTAAGATAAATGTTAACAAAACAGCAACAAAACACTGATCTTGGTAGAGAGGAACAGCCACGACTTGAGTGAGCCATGAGGTTAATGGTTAAGATTAATGTGTTAAAAGAACAAATAGTTGAATTGTTTGGGGAAGAATCTTACTTTTTTTCATTTTTTATTTTTCTCCAAGATGGAGTCTCACTCTGTTGCCCAGGCTGGAGTGCGGTGGAGCCATCTAGGCTTACGGTAACCTCTGCCTCCTGGGTTCAAGTGATTCTCCTGCCTCAGCCTCCCAAGTAGGTGGGATTACATGTGCCAGCCACCACGCTCAGCTGATTTTTGTATTTTTAGTAGAGATGGGGTTTCACCATGTTGGTCAGGCTGGTCTCGATCTCCTGATCTCAGGCGATCCACCCGCCTTGGCCTCCTAAAGCGCAGGGATTACAGGTGTGAGCCACCGTGCCCAGCCAAGAATCTTCCTTCCCAGGACTGGAGTGTCCTTTCATGTGGAAGGTTCTCCATTAGCATAGCTCTCCGCGCCTCTCTTCCTTCACTCATTCTTTTCAACAGAGGAGAGACATCATCCCTTTAATTAGTTGGAAAAAGAACCTGGACACAAGAGGCTATGAAAACATTAGGCTGTTTTCTTCTGTCAGACACATGATAGGGTTACATTTCTCCACCCAAATGAAGTCAGACCAGTTATTCCTTCCTCTTACCATAAGGATCAGCAGCCTGAACTATTAAGCAGGATGGTGTTGATGTTGAAGAGAGTTCCCAACCAACCCTTGATAGACATGTAGTATGAGTCTCTGTGAGTGGAAAGACTTGCTACCTATATTGTTACATAGCCTATGTTCACCAGTGCAGAAATTATCTCCTAGAAATGGAGTGATGTCTTAACAAAAAATCTAAACTATGTGGTATTGCCTTAAGGACTGGGGAACAGAGAATCAGGGAAATATTAAAGCCTGGAAATATTGTGAACCATGTTTTTCATTGACATGATATTTGATAGAAGGCATCACCTGTAATAACTAGACAGGCAGATAATATATCCAATGAACTTATTGGTCTTAGTGAAGAGTTTAGAGAAAAAGAACATATTACCATAAATTGGTGCTGTTTGCTCCATTTGAAAAGGTTCTATAATCACAGAAAAGGCTAATGAATTTGCAAAAAGAGAATGAAAATTGGGAAGAAACTTGAAGGTTTATAAGGCTTATTACAAAGGCAAAATATAAAACTGAGACGTTCTTGGAGTGATGAAAACTTAAAAGTTGATATAACTCAGCATTGCTGGTGAGGATAAAATCAGGGATTTTACTTATCACAACAGTTATTAAAACCTGAAAAAAATGGGTTAATATCATGCCTAGCAATTCCCCTGAGTTTGACAATCTGACTCAGGGAATTAAAGCTAAAAGTATAGTTCTCACCACAAAGTTTCACAAGCTCAAAGTATTTAGTAAGTCCAGAGAATGAGGCATGCCTCTAAAAGAAAGGTGGTCCTGGTTATTGGTATCTGGATCCTACTAGAATCAAATAGAAGTCATTCTTCTGAGTTGTACTGTCAGGGAAGATATGAAACAATACTAAAAACATTCTTTGAGACCTAAAAAAATTACTCTTGAAGTGCTAACCTTCCTGAGCAGGAAGCAAGCTAAAAAACTGCTCTACCTCCCAAGAGGATATGTCCTCTAACATCCTCATCAGATGTGGTCAAGAAAGATAATAAACAAAGAGGACTTTTCCGAAAGTCAGAACCAGTTGCCATAGAAATTATTTGACTATGGAGCCTTTTCCAGGAATGAGAAGTGAGGACTAATCAAGGAATGGTTACCTTTGCCAGAGATAGGGCCCATCCAACATCTGCTCAGTGGGATTTAGAATTGCTATGAACTGGTAACTACATGATATCTCCTCTCCTCCAACCCACCCCTTTTCAAATGAGAATGCTGAGGTTGTCCTATTTGCCTTCCACCATTTTATACTCTATATGTGATTGTAGTGGTTGTGGCAGGATGAGGATTTAAAAACAAAATCACTTGTTTTTGTATTTCGTAGGTGTTCAGAACAAGAAGAATTTTATCTGGTCCTGATATCAACATTTTCCCCATTACCTCTTGATGCGTTGACTACAAGTTCACCCAAAGATCCTAGACCTTGACTTGATGCTTTGACTTGATGGAACTTGGGGTAGCCTTCCTTGAAAAAGTGGTGAGTCTACTTTGTGTAAGGAGGAGAGTGAAGCAAATATTTAGTGGCAAGAAGGGAGAACTATTGGGGATGTTCACAAATATGCTGCTTGTCCTTCATTCTCTGCACAGAATAGAATCAAACCTCCCCGCCTACTTCAGTTTGTTTGAACATAAGGCTTGGTTTTGTCAATACAATGTGAGAAGAACTGGTGTGTGTCACTTCTGGCTGTGTGTGTTTCACCAAGCTTCCTTTACCATTGCCACAGCTACCTGCAGGGTTCCAGATATTGGGTACTCCATCAGCTTAAGTCCTCAAGTGAGATGCATATGGACCACATCCCTAAAACTGACGAACTGTAGAAATGTTGTGTGAGCCAGGAATAAACCAATCCTGCCTGATACTATAGCCCTGGTTTACTGCTGCTCTTGGATATCATAAGTCTTACAGGTCCAATGATGCCTGGAAGATGTAATCAGAAAGCCCCATTGTCTAAAGATGTAAGTTAAATTTTCCAGCCTGGCCTCTATAAATAACAAGATCTTATCAGTGAATTATTTGTCTTATTCTTTATTGTATGGAAATTCAAGTACAGAATAGAAGGACTGATCTGGAATACAACAAATGCAAAATTTTTCAGCAACAATTGTTGGGCACTATTCTTACAAATCTTCACAACTAGTTTAATAGGGAGGTTTTGGTTATTATTCTCATATCCTTACAGATATTGTCACTATTAACAGTTTTTAAAGAAGAAGAAACTAAGATACAGAGAAGTTAATTGTTGAACAAATTAGCTTCATTTCTTTTAGTTTATGATTTATTAAAAAATAAGATGCCCAGAAAAGTGAATGAAACATTATTCTTTTTTATTTGTACAATCAAGTGGGACTTTTTGGTTGTGTCTGCATTATGCTTTGAGGAAAAAAGGAATTAGGCTTTTTAAGAATAAGAAATCATTGGCTCCTAAATAAATAATTTACTAAAATAGAATTCCAGGCAAGTAAAGGAATCTGAAAATTTATTTTAAAATGTACTCATTAATAGCCTGTCAGACCAGAAAATTGTAAAACTCTGTAGCACTTCATATTGTCTATTATGGGTAATAGTACACTGTGAAAATTTGATTTCACATTGATTGAATCATTAGACAAGTTAACTTTAAACATTCTTTGAAAAGTCATATCAATAGGAACAGATGGATAAGTAGATATACTGGTTGCATAATAAAATATTTTTAGAAGTCTGTAGGAATCTTTGGGGGTAAGAGGTGCTGAAATTTTAAACACCATGGATACCTACATGGACTTCTCTAGGGGTCAACACAATTCTGGTATAATTCTGCCTGCCCTTGCACTGTCAAAAGTGTCACAATATAAACAATTGATTAGTGGTTACCCTAACTACATGCTATCTTTTGATCTGTGTGCATGAATCTCATACCTGCTGTGAACTGAACATTTGTACCCTACTCTCATTTATGTGTTGAAATCCTAACTCCCAATGTGATGATATTTGGACATGAGGCCTTTGGAAAATAATTATGGTTAAATTAGATCATGAGGTTGGAGCCACCATGATGAGATTAGTGCCATTCTATGAAGATGAAGGGAGCAGAGTGCTCTCTTTCCACCATGTGAGGATATAATAAGAACACCACCTTTTTCAAACCAGAAAGAATTATCCCGCCAGACACTGGATCTGCTGGCCTTTTAGCATTAGATTTCCCAGCCTTCCAGAATTGTGAGAATAAATTTCTGTTATTTAAGCCACCCAGTCTATGGTGTTCTTTTATAGCAGAATGAACTGATAAAGACAGGCGATATCTTCTTTGTATTAAAAATAATGTACTGTGGAAATATAAGAGAATAATTATCAGCTAAGAGAGAGGGAATTGCAGCTCATGGTCAATTTTCTATCAAGATAAAATAATTTAAATGCACAATATAGGTGTGTTTCTTTGATATGGTTTGACTCTGTGTACCCCACTCAAATTTCATGTTGAATTGTAATCCCAAGTTTTGTGGGAGGGACCTTGTTGGAAGTAATTGGATCATGGGGGTAAATTTTCCCTTTGCCATTCTCGTGATAGTGAATGGGTTTCCATGAGATCTGTGTGTACCACTTTAAAAGTGTGTACCACTTCCCCCTTCACTCTCTCTCCTGCTGGCATATAAAGATGTGCTTGCTTCCTCTTTGCCCTTTGGCCATGATTATAAGTTTCCTGAGGCCTCCCAGCCATGCTTCCTGTACAGCCTGTGGAACTGTGAGCCAATTAAACCTGTTTTCTTTGTAAATTATCCAGTCTCAGGTAGTTCTTTATAGCAGTAGAGAAAGGACTAATACATTCTTGTAGCAAAAAGATAGAAAGTGTTAGAACAGGCCCTTGTGTAGTTTTCAAGGCTGATATAATAATGCATTTGGTCAACTAAGTGAATGTTGGTAGAGGATTAGTGTGTTGTTGGGTGGGGTAAGAAGTTCTTGATCTCTGTTAACCTCTATATTTTTGGTGAGAAAAAAGCAGACTCATTTACCTTATCTCCAAAAGCAATCTTCAATCTAGTTTGGATACTTAGTTGATTATGACTTTTATGAGCACTTAAGCTCTCAAAGCAATCATATATTATCACATTTTCATATAGAAAAGCTATACCCATAAGTCTGTTCTACAAATATGTCCCCTTTTAACCTTATTTGTAACCTTATTTCCCAGTGTAAATTTACCTTGAATTGGTCTGAAGCCAGAATTTCTGAAAGAGTCAGACAACTAATAAAGTTAGAGCTTCAGCTGCACTTACTTCTCAGGATATAAACCCATTAAGTTATGCTAGATGGAGGGAAAGTCTTCAACGTAAAAGAGTTATGCAAAGAGATGCAATTAAGTAGGTGGATGGAAGCTCGCTATATTGTAAGAGTTCCCAATGTTGGAAATTTCCATTGTTTATACAATTTTGTCCTAATTTCTACATAATATATCTTTGAATATCTTTTTCATTGTTAATCAGAATAATGTGCTTTGATCTTGACCCCTTTTCAATCAACATCTGCTTAATGAATCAGACATGAAGATAGACCCAATAGTTTTTGTAATAGACTATTTTATATTTGATACATTCTCATTAGCATTCATGTAAATCTTTTAAAGATCAAGAGGTCTAATACATATTTCAAGTGGTATATATCAGTAATTTAATCTTTCAAGAATGAAGATATAAATATTAAGGGATCCCAGTATTTAAAAGCATATTCAAGTAAAAAAGCCCTGATAATTCAGAAGCAACTCAGCTAGGTATATTTACTATTCTATTTCAGGTTGTTTCCAATATTTAAGGCCCTTTAGATTAGTGATCTGAGGTTAGGTAAGGAAATATGTCTCTAGTTAAGCCATTGCTGATCTTTCATATTTATATGGTGACTTAATATTTCCAAATAACTTTTATATACATTAAACCATTTAATCCTTGATATAGTCATCTGAGTCAGGATTATTATCTTCACTTTTCATATGAGAATGTTCCAGCTGAAAATCATAGTCCAAAATTACATAGCCATAAAATGACAGATCTGAGACTCAAAATAAAAGATTTTGCTTCCAAGTTCTGTGCTCTTTTCAGAAAAGCATTGTTCTGGGTTAGTTGCAATATGTGTTTATAAAATTCAATATTTATGTCTGTTTAATTTTAAGTAGAGGCCTGATGCTGCTTCTGTACTCATGGAAGAGGCTGGAATATTAACTGCATATTAACCATGCATTAACTTAAAAGTAATCCACGCATATAGTTTGTATAGGTTGCTAGAATACATTGAAATTCATGTACTTCCTTGAAGAAATTCATGCTAAGATTAGAAAAAGTAATTATTGATCTTATGTAGCCATTCAGGTGAATGCCTCTGTTTTTCATGACTGTAGGTCATAAAATGGGCTCAATTATATTCAAGCCCCATGGTACAAACAACCAGTGAAGTCCTCAACTCTTCAGGCTATCTTGTTCATGGCTGGCACTCTAAACTCTTTGCCTTGACCTATCAAAAATAAGACTTTTGGAAGTGTTTCTCTTCGTGATTTGACTCTTTCCTGTACTGTCCTCATTACGATTGGTGTTGTTCTATGGTATTGCACTCTGGCTTTCTCAACTCTCACTCATTTTAAAGTATTCCATGACATTGCTTCTATATGCTCTGGGTAAAAATTCTTGCTGTCTGTTCCAGCATTTCTCTGAGTTTTACTCCAGGTCCAAGAAATGAGACAGAAAAATGGGAAATACCAAACTTGGGAGCTTCTACTTACACAAATAAAGAAATATTGGTCACAGCGACCTATTTTAATGATCACTTAAAAGTGAGAGCAGATTTCAGAAGCCTAATTCACCTCATATTAAATACAATATTCATCTCTGGCCATCTGAAAGAGCAGTAGCTATCCAGCTGCTGCATTCCATTTTAGAAATGGCTGTCATTGCAGCAGTGGATAGATTAACACTTTCTTTATATATATCACTTTAAGATTGAAATTAAAAATGCTCTGTGTAAATGTAAGTTCTTAACAACCATTTGCAGGATTAAGGACTTCTCCAATATAGGTTGATGTCAGACACATTAATAGTTCTGAAGAAGCCATTACAGTTTACGGTGTCAGTGATCTGATGAGAGAATATAATAGGAACATCATCTCTGTGACCCAGCAAAATCTCATTTATACCTTTGATGAGATGAAATAAAAGACATTAAACTTATGGGATATCTTAAGGTACAAAGAATGGTAAGAGAATGTTAGGTGACCTTGTGAATCAATTCTGTCACTGTTTCCAGGAAGAGTAATGAAAAATAAAATGGCAACATATTAACTCATTTATGAAGTCTTTTGAAAATATCTGGCAAGCTTCATGGACAATTAAAACAAAATAATTATAAATCATAATACGGTAGAAACCAACCACAGCATTAATAACCACACAGAATTTCTTCAAGTCCCTGAGCTAACTATCCAGTCATAATTTCTTTTTATTGTGAATTACACTATAAGAAACAGTCCCCTACTCCACCAATTCCTAGTCTCATAAGATTAGACATACAGCCATTTTGTATAATATAAGTTTGAAGTTTATTTTGTATATGAGTTTTACATATGTTTATTAAACATCCTTTATATACTTATATTTGCGTACATCTATCAATATATACTTATTTTGCATACATCTATCAACCTAGCAAACAGAATCCATGAAGGCAGGGTGACAGAGAACCAGTCATGGTACCCCTGACTCAATTGTGTTTATTTGCTCTCCTTACCTTCCTCCAGCTTTTTTTTTGCTTCTATAAATGTTTTGTTGATTTCACTTTTGAGAATCATTTTTAAATTTCTCTCGATCTGTTTGAATTGTATCTCAGTAAATACCAGAGGAGTGTCAGAATCAATATACATAAGCAGCAGCACTCATAGGAAAATTAGATCTCAGTGTAAGTGAGAAACAATTTGGAAGAAAATACAAGAAAATAAATTAAGAGGGAAAAACCCCTCCCATGGCTACACGTTGTTTCCTAGTGTATTTGTATTTATTTCAACAGAAGCAAATATGCTTTCTAAATGGGGCAGGATCAGATGCACCCTTAATAGGAATCAGGGATGAGAATATAATATCTGTCCAACGGCAATGTGCTGCCTAGTTGTGTTCTTGTCATAATTCTAACAGTTTTGCCCCTTGATATTTCAAAAATTTATGTTTTCGTAAAAGGGTTATGAAGGCTTTCTTATATATAAACTCATTAGAATCTCAAAATATATCTGTAAGGTGGGAAGACGTTATTATCTATATCTTTCAAATAAGAATATTAGAACAAAAAGACCCTATGTAACTATATTACCATTTTCCATGGTCACATAGTTCATAAGGGGCAGAGGAGAGATTTGAAACTTAGTTGTTGCTTTTTTATTTTTTCTGGCAGTTGAATTTGTCATTACTCTCTTAAACTGTCTCCAAACACAGTGCATGGTTAAGAGCTGGCTAAGATTCTGATGTTAGTTGGGAATGTTGTCCCTTACTGAGGACATCTGAACCAGCCATCTGGCCTTTTCCTAAGACTAAGTGCTACAGAAGCTAACACTGATCAATAATAACATAGAAATAGAGAGCTCTAATTATTTTATGGGGAAGGTAAAATGTAAGGAGGCTATTTCCTTGGAAAAAGTGTGGAGGCCATTACGTGATCATATTCCACAATTTCCATACCCTTACAAGTTTATATCAATCCAAATAGTCTCCAAAGCTGCTAGGGGAGGCAAATATTAGCTATGTTCTCAGTGTCATGTTTTTTTATTAGAGATGCTGATAGAGTTGGAGTGGGAATCTCGATTGCAGGGAAAATAATTGCCATTTTGATACATTAGTGCTATCGAATAATCATTCATCAGAACACACATGCTGCCACAGTTTGCCTGTGTTTGCGCATATACACACACGCATGTGGGTGGTAGGATACAGTTCCACTAGGCTCCTCTCCACACTCCTCCCAGCAACTCTAGGTGAACACTCAATGAAGTTTCCATGTACACAAGCAGAGCTGACTAATGATTTATCGTATCACCTTTATATAGGCAAAGAAGAGACTGGGAAATGGGTGAAGACGAAACCCTGTCAGAACAAAAGAGATGATCCTGCCAACTGATATAAACCAAAACAAATTCTAAATCAATGTGGCTCTTCAGCCTCATCTTATACATACCTCCTTAATTAAGAGAAAGGTGGGGTAGTTATGTAACTACTTTTTAGTTATCCATACCCTCTGTAGTTATTATCAGAACAAGAGGAAGGTCTATATTCCTCTCTTTCTGTCTCTTTTTCTCTCTGTCTCTTTCTCTCCTTACACTTTTTTATGTTAATTTTAATTTTTTTAAATTAAATTTAAATTTAAACTAAATTTAAAATTAAATTTAGATTTACAGGAAAGTTGCAGAGATAGTTCAGAGAGTTTCTATTCCTGTCACCTAGTTTCTCCTATTGGTAACATCTTACCTTAATATGGTACATTTGTCAAAAAACAAAATTAGCCAGGCGTGGTGGCAGGCATCTGTAGTCCCAGTTACTTGGGAGGCTGAGGAAGGAGAATGGTGTGAACCCGGTAGGCGGAGCTTACAGTAAGCCGAGATCATGCCACTGCCCTTCAGCCTGGGCAACAGAGCAAGAATCCATCTTCCTCTCTCTCTCTCTCTCTCTCTAAATACACACACACACACACACACACACACACACACACACACCCCAACATCAGTACACCACCATTAATTAAACTTCAAACTTTATTCTGGTTTTACTAGTTTTTCTCTAATACCATGTTTCTGTTCTAGAATACAATCCAGGATGCCACATTACATTTAGACATCATATCTTCTTAGTTTTGTCTAGCCTGTGACTTTTCTTGTTTTCGATGACCTTGAGAGTCTTGAGGAGTAATGATAGGGTATTTTGTAGAATGTCCATAAATTGGGGTTTATTGGATGTTTTTCTCATGGTTAGACAAAGGTTATGACTTCTTGGAAGGAAACCACAGAGGTGAAATGCCATTCTGACTACAGTATGTTAAGGCTACATGTTATCAATGTGACTTCTCACTGATAGTTAACCTTCATCATCAGACGAAGGTAGTGATTTTCAAGGTTTCTCCAATGTAAGGTACTTTTCCTCTTTTTTCATATTCTACTGTTTGGAAGCAAGTCACTAAGCGCAGCCCACAATCAAGTTTGCTAGACAAGTGAGTTAAGCTCTACTTCTTGGTAGTTATTCACATAAATTATTCAAAATTTCTTCAGTTTGAAAATTTTTTTAAACTTTCTTATGGAGCAAGTATACTGGTGAAAAATCTCGGTTTTCATTGATCTGAAAATGTCTCCTTTGACTTCATATTTGGAGGATATCTTTGCTGAATATAGAAACGTAAGTTAACAGGGTTTTTTCTATTTGCTTACAATATTTTAAGTATATTATTCAATTTTTTTCTGGCTTATATTGTTTCTGATAAGAAATTAGCAGTTATTCTTGTCATTATTCCTCTATAGGTAATGGCCCTTTCAAGGTTTTCTCTTTATATTTGTATTTTATAAATGTAACTATGATCTGCATACATAGTTTTCTTTTTATTTCTTTAGATCAATTTCCCTTGAGCTTCTTGGATTTAATGCATTAATAATTACAGTCAGATTTGGAAAATTCTGGTCACTATTTTTTCTGATGCCTATTTTTACTTTATTTTCTCCTCTCTCTAGTTCTGGGAACTGAATTACAAATATTATACACCACTTTGGTGACCAGCAATTTGTTTTGTGTTGCTGTCAGTGGTGGTGGTGGTATGTGTGCTTCATTTTCATGTATTTTAATTTATATAGCTTTGTTTGACCCATCTTTAAGATTATTGATATTTTAAAATTCAGTGTTAAAGTTTTTAATTTCTCTGTTGTGATTACTTATTTATTCACTCATTATGTCCATATTTCTATTTGAGGCATTGGATATGTTTCTAAGAGCTCTTTTAAAGTCTTGATCTGCTAATTTCAACATCTGCATCATCTCTATGTCTGTTTGTATCAGTTGTTTTTTAAACTTCCTCTTGATTACAGGTCACACTTTATTGCTTCTTGTATCTAGTAGTACTTTTTAAACTTTTGGAATGGACATGAAGAATATTACATTCTCAAGAGCAGATTGTCAACTTTGCCTTGTTCCTGTTAAGACTTGGATTTAGGTTTTGTTGGAGTAGGTCTAGAGTAGCTTTACTCTTCATGTGAGGCCTTTTAGGAACTCAATGAAAATCTCAATATATTTAGAGAGGATTTTACACTTTGGCTGGTCAGAACTTCAATACCCTCCAGTATTGTATGATGTCCAAAATGTTCATTTGGCTCACAAATCCTCAACAGCTTTTCTCTGTAGGCTTTGTCTCATATTTTCCTGCATATATGCAGCTTTGCATTTGGCAAAAAGTGGAGGGAAGTCTCTAGATTTCTGGACCTCTTCGTGTAGGTAGCTAGCTCCTCTCTGGTGTCTTGCCCTACAAATAACCATCTCCTCAGAAATCCTGGACTTCGTATTCTAACTAATGAGATTGCTACTTTCTACTTGCAGTCCACTTCCTTGTGCCGCAGTTTCAATATTGACTTCAGCCAGAAAGTCCTGGTGAATTTGCTGTTTGTATTGTATACTTCTTTTATCTCAAATATAATATGCCTGCACCGTTTGTTTTTCACTATGTAAAAAGAATTGCCTCATATATTTTGTCTAGTTTTATGGTTTCTCATGGTAAAATTATAATATCTGTTATTTTGTAAAGATTAAAAGTGGAAGTCACTTACTTTGACATTTTTTAGTCATTTTATAAATTTGGTCAATGTCTTTAAATATTTCAGACTCACTGTTTTCCCACATATTACTTTAGATCCATGTCTTTCTTCCCAATGCCCACCATTGATTCATAAAAATATAAGGCTGCACAGATTCTATATTACCAAAAAAAAAAAAAAAATAGGGAAACCTGGACACTATCAGAATATTTTAAATGAGTGACTATAGCAATTAGTTCAGGTTTTCTTCTGTCATTTGAATCTTATCAAGTATCAGAGATAATCAACATATAAATATAAGGCCATTCAAAGATATTGAGCATTTTTTTTGGGAAAAATGTCAGATCTCTGGTTAAGACACAGGAAGAAGCAAAAGAGACAATTAGAACCTGTTGCTTTTTGGCACAACTTATTCCAGTTTTATTTGAACTTCGGATGTTCATGTGATTGATATCAGGCTTCCAAAATATTAGCTTTAAAAGATTCATGATTATGATGCTTTAACTTTAAACTTGGTCTTCAATTAACCCTTAAGGATGAATAGACTGGTGCTTTGCTTTTTGTTTTGTTTTGTTTTTCTGTTCTCTTATAACCATGACATGGATGTTCCCGGTACCTTTGTTGCAGACATAGATATTTGGTACAAGCACATGAGACCAAAATAAGAGAGCTAGCATAAAACTCTTTCATTCTAAGTAGTTGTAAGAACATACAAAGTTATGATCTTCCTAAAAATCAGGTATTTTGTCCAGTAATGTGTATATATTAAGAAATAACTGTTTTGTTTTCTTAAAAGATAATGTATATGAAAGCACTTTTAAATTGTAAAGTGCTATTTAGAACACAAAATTATACTTAAATTGGGTGTGGTGGCTCACGCCTGTAATCCCATCACTTTGGGAGGCTGAGATGGGCAGATTACCTGAGGTCAGGAGTTCGAGAGCAGCCTGGTCAAAGTGGTGAAACCCCGTCTCTACTACAAATAGAAAAATTAGCCAGACGTGATGGTGCAGGCCTGTAATCCCAGCTACTGGGGAGGCTGAGACAGGAGAATTGCTGGAATCTGGGAGGCAGAGGTTGCAACCTGGGAGGTGGAGTGAGCCAAGATCATGCCGCTGCACTCCATCCTGCGTGACAGAGTGAGAATCTATTAAAAAAAAAAAAAAAAAAAGAAAGAAAAGAGAAAATAAGGGTGCTTTTGTGGTACAACTTAAGGAACATCAAAAAGCATCAATACATATCCCTCGTTAGATATTAATAATGCCTAGAAGTCACATTATTTGAGTCTTTCCTCTTATTTAAGACATTGACTTCCAAGATCATCAATAGGAATGCATGAGAAATGAGTTTATGTGACTAGCATTGTTCACTAAACAGTGGACTAAAGAGAAGGGAAAATAGAGAATTTGTTTTTGTTTTTGTTTTTTTGTAGGAGAAGGGATTGGGAAGTTCTGACACATGGTGTACTATTGGCATGAAAAAACCTAGAATGGAGAAGTGGTCTGAGAAGTAAGGGAAAGCATAAAGTAGAATGGGACACTGAAAAGAAGAAAGAATCGTGAAGCAAAAGCTGCTCATTGTACTTTGGTTTAAAACCTACCTCTCCTAGAAGTTTTTGATAGGACTCAGCTCATCAATTTTTGCAATAGCCCCAAAGTGGAAGTTAATAGTTGTACAAAAGAAAATACATTAGAGAATATTAAAGTTAATTTAATTTTAGTTCAAAGATTAATATATCAAATTTTCTTTTAGTTTTGTGGCCAAGGATATAAAATAACTCTCCAACACAGAGCTTGTTAGTATTTGATTCAGGTCGAGACCTAAAGGCCCCTTGTTTTTGGCCCTTTGTTCTCTCTTCATCTTTTTCTCACTTTTTCTTTTTCTAGTTACGGGCATTATAAGTGAAGACTGACTTGCCTACAGTCACAGCACAAACCAAAGAGGCAACATTAAATTTCTGCCGATAATTCGAAATGCATGCTCATACGCTCAGGTGTTTCCAAACCTCTCTAAGCATGCTGTTGTAAAGTTTGCATAGAAATATAGATATATGTTTCGATCTTCAGATTGATCTATTCTTATAGTATATATCATTGTTTTCCATAATCCTGTGCTGGCATCGCTATCACCCAAGAGGTTGAAAAGATTGATGCATAACCTGGAGCTCTTTCCATTAGAAGGATAAATACATGTTGCAAAATTGTCTTCTGGATTTAGTAATTGCCAAAGCCTGTGATTCTCGAAGTTGCGTGGGCACAGTACATATAATTTAGCATATTCTACATCTAAACTATGTAAAATAAGTAATCATATATGTTAATGAGAAGAATGAGAAATGGAGCCAGGTATTAACAACTCAGATTCATTTTCTTTATGTCTAAGGTAAGACTATCTGGGAATTACTCCCAATTTATTTATAGTTTAATTTATAAACATAGAATAATGAGATTCTAAAAGTGCAACTCCTTATTTTTATAAATGAGAAAAATATAGATGCCAAAGGTTAAATGACTCACTTAAGGCCACACCAGAGAGTCTGTGGCAAAGCTACAATGCAATCTGAGTTCAAAGACTCAGTCCAGTGGTCAGGGATCCTACGAGGATTTTTATTGTTCCAGTGGTAAAAACCTAAGTCAGGGAACTATCTTGAAGAAATTAGTTTTTAATATTTCAAAAACAATGAAACATAATATTACATGATATGGTGTTCAAAATGTGTGTCTTTTATTGGATACCACATTCATGATCAGACATACAAACTCAGACACATACAACATTCACTCAGAAACCTATTCTGAAAAAAAATTGGGTAAAATTTTCTGAATTGCTGCTATCTTGGCCCTGGTATCATCAAATATTTTTAATCTCTTTTCTGAGCACAACTCAGATATTCAACAGCTGGGAATAAATAAGCAATATAAATCTCTATTTCTTGAAAACAGAAATGAAGTCTATACCTTTCAGATAACTTAATAACCTCTAGCATCAGTAATAAATATCCAGCTTTCTGTATAAATTACATTGGGTCTTGGAATATTGTACTCAGCCCTGAATTATTTGTTTCATATATCGTATCTCTAGGTATACAAATTAAAAAGAAATGCTTTGGAATGCGATAAAATTATGATCGGAGGGAGGCGTAGGCTGGCAATACAACGCTGTGAAGTGCTCCTCTCTGTAGATTCCCTAGTTCTTTGGTATAATTGCATTTAATTAAATAAATGCTCTAGAATTTCAGAATAAGGCATGCATTCTCAGTGTCAAGAGGAACCAGCTAGCCACCCTGATGTGAAACAGTCTAACCTTGCCCTGTACAGGGAAGTTTCAACAACTGACGGTCACAAACTCTCATTAGTTGCTTCAGCCTTTGTAGACAGCTAGGGTCAGAGACAAGCATGGCAAAGTTCAAACAGTTCTATGATTCAGGTTGAGCTGTGGTGCTTTGTTTATGTTCCACTAATGACTAGACCTGCTGCATGGCCAATCTGGTCTCTTCACCTGTCGTCCAGGCAGATATTGATCACCACAATCACTCTCAGTTCAGAACCGATTTTAATCAGGGTCCATTCTTTCATGACTATCTGTCAGCAGTGAGAAACATGTCATTACAGAGCTAAAGGTGATGAGTGGGTCTCCTTCTCAGAAAGGTCTTGAAAAATAGGCATGAGTTGTTATTGTGAAGTCAATAAACTTAGACACTGACTAAACTAAACCCTGACGTTCTGGGAGAAACTGGTGAAGATTATTTGGGCAGCACATTCATTATCAGTTCAACACTTCATTTTAATCAAATGCGTTCTGCAAACATCTAATATCTGATATGCAGAACAATAACCTTATATCTGCCTGTACATAGACCCATGCATAAAAGATGCATCACACCCTATTTGTGTAAATCACTGTCTCCTGGAGTCACATATTTCATTATATAAAAATCTCATTATGAATTTTGCTCGAATCACTATATTCTTGACTTTTTTCAGCAAAACAATATTAAGTTCAACATAATATTTTAGACAATACATGAAAGATGTTTGGGATGAAATTAAATCTATGCCATATATGTGTATCCATATAAGTTGAATTGAATATAAGTTGGTCTTGTGTCTTTTTACTGTAGATTTTTGATAGTGTTCATAATAATTCAGAAGGCTCTAAGTTAAAATGTCAGAGCTTTCAGTTTTGTAGATAGATGGCAAGACAGCTAGATAATCTTGCATGGTACAATGTACATGTTCATATTTCAAGTTTGTAACATGGCAGTAACAGCCTGTGGCTTCATTCTGATATTTGGCACTGTCTGGGCATGTCAGGCACACTGAAGGAACAGTCTTGGCTAATGGTCATTTGCACGAGGCTCTAGAAATCTCTTAGACAAACTCATCTGTGGAAAGGAGGAATAAAACAAAACCAAAAGCTATTCATTGCTTGCCTTGTCCCCTGGATACGTCATGGTGTTAGGAATAGATACAATTTGAAAAAGTAATTAAATGATCTCTTTCTGATCTTTGTATTACATTGGGGCACAAATGTATACTATTTTGTGGATCCCTCTAACACAGTGTTACAAAAAGGGACATTTTTCTTTCTCAGTATAATCATAGATCACCTTTTGACTTTGATACCTTATGTTACAGCTTCATAAGACAAACTGGGGTGTCTAGTGGCAGATGGTATAACAATAATCATTTCACTATTCACAATTTCTTTCATAAGAGAGGAATTTGGGGAATAAAAAAACAGATGAGGAACAGAGACTCATGTCTTCCAGTTTGACCACCAATTTCCCAAGTGATTAACCATTTGAACTCGGATTACACATTATCAATGAGAAAGCTAAGAATCCTTATTACTTCTTTTATTCTAAGGTGTTCATATTCCCCACCAGTGTGACTGAGATTTAGGATGGTTAACATGTATGCAACAGACTGATTGGTAATAGCACTATAATAGCTTATAATGGTCTTTCAGTATGACTTTTTGATTCCAACAGATATGGCAAAAAGCCTACATTATGCTGCAATTTGATAATCATTATATAATATTAATGGTTAATAATATAGTCTTTTATTTATTTATAATTTTATTTTCAACTTTTATTTTAGGTTCAGGGATACACGTACAGGTTTGTTATATAGGAAAGTTGCATGTCACAGGAGTTTGTGTAAAAGTTATTTTATCACCCAGATAATAAGCATAGTATCTGCTAGGTAGTTTCTAATTCTCACCCTCCTCCCAACCTCCCCCCTCTCAAGTAGGCCCCAGTGTCTGTTTTTCCCTTTTTTGTGTCCAAACATACTAAAAGTTTAGCTTCCACTTAAAAGTGAAAATGTGGTATTTGGTTTTCTGTTCCTGAATTACTTTACTTAGGCTAATGGCCTCCAGCACCATCAATGTTGCTGCAAAGGACATAATCTGATTCTTTTTTAGGACTGCATAGTACTCCATGTTGTATATGTACCATATTTAATATATCCAGTTTGCCAGTAAACCTTTAATGTGCACTTAGGTTTATGCTATATCTTCACAATAGTGAATACTGGTATGATAAACATATGCATGAATATGTCATCATGGCAGAACAATTATTTATATTCCTTTGGGTATGTACTCAATAATGGGATTAGTGGGTTAAATGGTAATTCTGTTTTGAGTTCTTTGAGAAATCCCCAAACTTCTTTCCACAATGGCTGATCTAGTTTATATTCCCACCAGTAGTGCATAAGCCTAAATGTTTCCTTTTTTCCACAACCTCGCAAGTATCTGATATTTTTTCACTTGTTAATTATAGCCATTCTTTCTGACTGGTGTGAGATGGTATCTCATTGTGGTTTTGAGTGGCATTTCTCTAATAATTAGTGATGTTGAATATTTTTTCATATGGTTGTTGGCAACATGAATGTCTGCTCTTGAAAGGTGTAAGTTTATGTCCTTTGCCCAATTTTTAATAGGTTTGTTTGTTTTTTTGCTTGTATATTTAACTTCTTTATAGATACTGGATATTAGACTTTTGTTGGATACATAGTTTGTGAATAACTTTCTCTCATTTTGTATACTGTCTGTTTAATCTGTTGGCAATTTCTTTGGCTGTGCAGAAGCTCTTTAGTTTAATTAGGTCCTATTTGTCAATTTCTTTTTGTTGCAATTGCTTTTGGCATCTTTGTCATGAAGTCTTTGCCAGGTCCTATGTCCATAATAGTATTTCCTAGATTTTCTTCTAGGGTTTTTATAGCTTCTCATTTTAAATTTAAGTCTTTAATCCATCTTGAGTTAATTTTTGTATGTGGTTTAAGGAAGGGGTCCAGTTTTAATCTCCATATGGCTAGCCAGTTATCTCAGAAACATTTATTGAACAAGGAGTCCTTTCTTTATTGCTCATTTTTGTCAATTTTGTCAAAGATCAGATGGTTGTAGGTGTGTGGCATTATTTTGGGGCTCGCTATTCTGTTTCATTGGTCTATGTGTCTACTTTTGTACCAGTACCATACTGCTTCATTTATGGTAGCCATGTAGTATAGTTTAAAGCTGGTTAGTGTGATGTCTCTAGCTTTTTGCTTTTTTCTTCAGACAGTCTTGGTTATTTGAATTCTTTTTTGGATCCATATGAATTTTAAAATAGTGTTTTCTAATTCTGGGAAGAATGTCTTCAGCAGTGTTACAGGAATAGCATTGAATCTATTCATTGCTTTGGGCAGTCTGGCCATTTTGACAATATTGATTATTTTTATCCATGAGCAAGGAAAGTTTTTCCATTTGTTTGAGTTATCTCTGATATGTCTGAGCAGTGTTTTGTTTTCTCATTGCAGAGCTCTTTCTCCTCCTTGGTTAGCTATACTCCTAAGTATTTTATTCTTTTTGTGGCTATTGTGAATGGGATTGCATTCTTGATTTGGCTCTCAGCTTGGATGTTGTTCGTGTATAGGAATGCCAGTGATTATTGTACATTGATTTTGTATCATGAAACTTTGCTAAGTTGTTTGTCATATCAAGGAACTTTGGAGCAGAGACCATGGGGTTTTCTTGATATAGAAGCATATCATCTGCAAACAGACATAGTTTGAGTTCTCTTCCTATTTGGATGCCTTTTATTTCTTTGTCTTGCCTTATTGTTCTGGCTAGAACTTCCAGTACTATATTAAATAATGGTGGTGAAAGATGACATTCTTGTCTTGTTCCAGTTTTCAAGAGGAATGCTTCCAGCTTTTGCCCATTCAGTATGATGTCACCTGTGGGTTTTTCATAAATGGCTCTTATTATTTTGAAATATGTTCCTTCAATGCCTATTTTTCAGAGTTTTTAACATGAAGGGATGTTGAATTTTACTGGAAGACTTTTCTGTATCTGTTGAGATAACCATGTGTTTATTTTTATCTGTGGTTCTGCTTATGTGGTGAATAACATTGATTTGCATTATGTTGAACAAACCTTGCCTCCTGGGGATAAAGCCTACTTGGTCATGGTGTATGAGCTTTTAGATGTGCTGTTGGATTTGGATTGCTTGTTTTTTTCTTTTTCTTTTCCTTTTCCTTTTTTTTTTTTTTTTTTTTTTTGAGATGGAGTCTTGCTCTGTCACCCAGGCTGGAGTGCAGTGGTACAATCTTGGCTCACTGCAACCTCCACCTCCCAGGTTCAATTGATTCTTCTGCCTCAGCCTCCCAAGTAGCTAGGATTATAGGTGTGTGCCACCACAACCAGCTAATTGGTGTATTTTTAGTAGAGACAGGGTTTCTCCATGTTGGCCGAGCTGGTCTCGAACTCCTAACTCCCAGGTGATCAACTCGCCTTGGCCTCCCAGAGTGCTGGGATTACAGGCGAGAGCCACAATGCCTGGCCAGGATTGCTTGTATTTTCTTGAGTATTTTTGCATCCTTTTTCATCAAAGATATTGCCCTGAATTTTTCTTTTACTGCTGTGTTTCTGCCAGGTTTTGCTATCAGGATGATGCTGGCCTTACAGAATGAATTGGGAAGGAATTCTTTCTCTTCAATTTTTTGGAATAGTTATAGTAGGAATGGTACCAGCTTTTCTGCATACATCTGCTAAGATTCGGCTGTGAATCTGTCTGTTGGGCTTTTTCTGGTTGGTAGGCTTTTTAAAATTTAATTTATATTTTTTGAGATGGAGTTTCACTCTGTTGCCCTGGCTGGGGTGCAGTGGCACGATCTTGGCTCACCGCAACCTCTGCCTTCCAGGTTCAAGCAATTATCCTGCCTCAGTCTCCTGAGTAGCTGGGATTACAGGCATGGGACACCACGCCCAGCTAATTTTTGTTGTATTTTTGGTGGAGATGGGGTTTCACTATATTGGCCAGGCTGGTCTCAAACTCCTGACCTTGTGATCCGCTCACCTGGGTCTCCCAAAATGCTGAGATTACAGGCGCCTACCACCATGCCCGACTAATTTTTGTATTTTTAGTGGAGACGGGGTTTCACCATGTTGGCCAAGCTGGTCTTGAATGGTTGACCTCAAGTGATCCACCCGCCTCCACCCCCAAAGGGATTACAGGTGTAAGCCATCGCGCCTAGCCGGTACGCTTTTAAAAAAATTTTTTTTGAGAGACAGAGTCTCATACTTTCATGCAGGCTGGAGTGCAGTGACATGGATCTTGGCTCATTGCAACCTCTGCTTCTCAGGCTTAAGTGATCATGCCACCTCAGCCTCCAGAGTAGCTGAGGCTACAGGCATTTGCCACCATGTCTGGCTGATTTTTGTATTTTTTATAGAGACAATGTTTTGCCCTGTTGCTCACACTACTGTTAAAGTCTGAGGTTCTAGTGGTCCACCTGCTTCAGCCTTCAAAGATCTGGGATTGCAGGCATGAGTCACTGAGCCAGACCTGATAAGCTTTTTATTACTGATTTAATTTTGGAAACCATTATTGATCTGTTCAGGGATTCAATCTCTTCCTGATTCCACCTTAGGAGGTTGTATGTTTCCAGGAATTTATCCATTCCTTCCAGGTTTTCTAGCTTGTGTGCATAGAGGTGTTCATAATAGTCTCTTAGGGGTGTGTGTGTGTGTGTGTGTGTGTGTATTTCTGTGGGGTCAGTGGTAACATCCCCTTCATCATTTCTGATTGTGTTTACTTAGATCTTCTCTCTTTTATTTTCTTTATTAGTCTAGCTCGAGGTCTGTGCATTTTATTGTTTCAAGAAAACAGTCTGAATTCATTGATTTTTTTTTTGTGTGTGTATGGTTTTCTAAATCACAGTTTTCTTTAAATCAGCTCTAATTTCGGTTATTTCTTGTCTTCTTCTAGATTTGCGGTTAGTTTGCTCTTGTTTCTCTACTTCCTCTAGATGTGATGCTAGGTTGTTAATTTGAGATCTTTCTATAGTAACTTCTTGATGGGGGTGTTTAGTGATATAAACTTCCCACTTAACACTGCTTTCACTATGTCCCAGATTCTGGTATGTTGTAACATTTTTCTCAAGAGTTTCAAAGAATATCTTGATTTCTGCCTTAATTTCATTATTTACCCAGTAGTCATTCAGGAGCAGATTGTTTAGTTTTATTCAATGTTTTGAGTGATTTTCTTAGCATTGATTTCTATTTTTAGTGCATTGTGGATTAACAGTGTGGTTGGTATGATTTTTTTTTTTAATCTGCTGATGGTTGTTTTATGCACGATTGTGTAGTTATTTTAGAGTGTGTGCCATGTGCTGGTGAGAATGTATATTCTGTTGTTTTGGGCTGGAGAGTTCCGTAGATGTCTATTAGGTCTATTTTGTGAAGTATTGAGTTAAGGTCCTGAATATTTTGTTAGTTTTCTTCCTCAATGATCTAGCTAATACTATCACTGGGATCTTTTTTCTTTTTTTTTTTTTTTTTTTTGAGACAGAGTCTTGCTCTGTCGGTCCAGGCTGGAGTGCAGTGGTGTGATCTCGGCTCACTGCAAGCTCCGCCTCCCAGGTTCACACCATTCTCCTGCCTCATCCTCCCTAGTAGCTGGGACTACAGGTGCCTGCCACCATGCCTGGCTAATTTTTTTTGTATTTTTAGTAGAGACGGGGTTTCACCGTGTTAGCCAGGATAGTCTCCATCTCCTGACCTTGTGATCCGCCTGCCTTGGCCTGGTCACTGGGATCTTAAAGGATCCCACAATTATTGTGTGGGTTAAAAGATCTGAATCTATTCATAGGCTCTAAAAACTTACTTTATGTATCTGAGTGCTCCTGTGTTGGGTGTATATATATTTAGGACTGTTAGATCATCTTGTTGAATTGAGCCCTTTTCCATTTTGTAATGCCCTTGTCTTTTTTGAACTTTGTTAGTTTAAAGTCTGTTTTGTCTGATTTAGAATAGCGATCCCTGCTTTGATCTGTTTTTCATTTTCTTGTTAGATTTTTCTCCATCCCTTTACTTTGAGCCTATGAGTGTCACTACATGTAAGATGGGTCTTTTAAGACAGCATACCATTGGGTTTTGCTTCTTTATCCAACTTGCCACTCTGTGCCTTTTAAATGGGGACATTTAGCCCATTTTTATTGAAGGTTGATATTAATATGTGTGGATTTGATTCTGCCATCATGTCGTAAGCTGGTTATTATGCACACTTGTTTGTATGGTTGTTTTATAGTGTGACTGGTCTAGGCACTTAAGTACATTTCTGTAGTGGCTGGTAACAGTCTTTCCTCTTTCCACATTCAGTGCTCCCTTCAGGACCTCTTGTAAGCCAGGTAGGTGGCAATGAATTCTCTTAGCATGTGCTTCTCTGAAAAGGATCTTATTTCTCCTTTGCTTATAAAGTTTAGTTTGGCCGGATATGAAATTATTTGTTGAAAATTCTTTTCTTTAAAAATGTTGATTTCAGACCCCAAATCTCTTCTGGCTTGCAGGGCTTCTGCTGACAAGTGTGCTGTTAGCTTGAGTGGGGTTCCCTTTGTAGGTGACCTGCCCCTTCTCTCTAGCTGCCTTTAACATTTTGTCTTCCATTTCAGCCTTAAAGAATCTGATTACTATGTGTCTTGGGGATGGTCTTCTTGTGAAGTATTTCTCAGGGGTTTTCTACATTTCCTAAATGTAAATGTTGGCCTCTCTAGCAAGCTTAGGGAAATTTTCATAGATGACATCCTGAAATATGTTTTCCAAGTTTCTTGGTTTCTCTCCCTCTATCTCAGGCACACCAGTGAGTCATAGTTTGAGTCTCTTTACATAATCCCATATTTCTTGGAGGTTTTGTTCATTCTTCTTTATTGCTTTTTCCCTTTTTTTTTGACTGAGTTATTTCAGAGAGTCAGTCTTCAAGCTGTGAGATTCTTTCCTCAGGCTGATCAATTCTGCTGTTAATACTTGCTATTGCACTATGACATTATTGTAGAGCATTTGTCAGCTCTATGAGATCAGCTTGATTCTTTTTTATGAAGGTCATTTTGTCTATCAGCTCCTGTATCATTTGACTGTAATCCTTAGATTCCCTGGATTGACTTTCAACTTTCTGTTGTATGTTGATGATCTTCATTCCTATCCATATTCTGAATTCTGTTTCTGCCATTTCAGCCATCTCAGCTGGTTAGGAAACATGGCTGGAGAACTAATGCGGTTGTTTGGAGGTAAGAAGACATTCTGGCTTTTCCAGTTGCTGAACCAGTTACAAGAACCAGTTGCTTGCACTGGTTCTTTCTTTCTTTTTTTTTTTTTTTTTTTTTGAGACGGAGTCTAGCTCTGTTGCCCAGGCTGGAGTGCAATGGCCGGATCTCAGCTCACTGCAAGCCCCGCCGCCCAGGTTCACGCCATTCTCCTGCCTCAGCCTCCCGAGTAGCTGGGAGTACAGGCGCCCGCCACCTCGCCCGGCTAATTTTTTTTGTATTTTAGTAGAGACGGGGTTTCACCGTGTTAGCCAGGATGGTCTCGATCTCCTGAACTCGTGATCCGCCCGTCTCGGCCTCCCAAAGTGCTGGGATTACAGGCTTGAGCCACCGTGCCCGGCCAGCACTGGTTCTTTCTAGTATTTGTGGGCTGATGTTCCTTGAATCCTTGAAGTTGCTGACCTCTGCATGATTTTTTTATTTTTTTAATCCTATTTGATGTCCTTGAGGTCATGATTCCATGTTTGCTATTGTTTCTTGTTAATATACATGTAGGTCTTTGCATTGAAGGATTGGTTATTTAGCCTTCTCTTTCTGGCTTGTTTTGTTTTTTATTATGTTTGCTTACACATTCTCTATAACTTATCTGTTGATTTTCTTTATTTCTTTCATTTCCCACTAGGTTGCTGCCTCATTTTTGACACTATGTGGCACCTTAATCCCAGGTTTGCTTCAGTTCTAATAAACAATCAGATAACTACCCGTCCTGAATGGGGTGGAAGGAGGATCCAAAAGGGGGTTGATACTTCTGTGGTGTGGGAAGCCTGGCTAAGGATTTTTGTCAGGGAATCTGTGAACAAATCTGCATAGTGATGCTGAAGAGCTATTCTGATATGGCATCTCTTTTGTTATAGAACAGAGTTTCCAGGGATGGGGATGGTAGTCTTGCCTCCCTCCTTTGTCTTTTGCTCTCAGACATCTTTCTCCTTTCAGGTGCTCCCAATGTTCCCTATGTGTTAAGGCAGATACAGTTCTGCAGTAAGGGAATGCAAGATGGTGAAGAAGCTGACTGTCTACCTCATCTAACTTTTCCAGTATGGAAACAGCCAGTTGGAGGGATATCTTTTACATGCTTGGTGATGGGCAGATTGAGGAAAGGGGAACTGCAGCTATGGAAGTCTGATTCTCTGACCATCTGCTTGGATATTTTTATGTCTCTGCGACCCTGGGAATTGTCTCAGCCTCAATATTCGAGTTCAGGGATAGTGTTGGTGATAATTTTTATGCTGTATATTTGTTTTTGGTTTTCTGTGGGGAAGAGTAAAGTCAGCTTGCTTCTGTGCCACCATTTTGGAACCAGATTCCCTCTTTTAAATACTAATTTAATCTTTAGAGTCAGAGACCCTGGGATTATAATTAAGCTTTTAAACTTATTAGTTTTATGATCTTAGGCAAGTTAACTAACCCTTCTATTGCTTAGTTTCATCAACCTAAAATGTTTATTAAAACACTTCTATATTTAGAGCTGTTGTAAAGTTGAATGATTAATACAAAGTGATTAAATAGTACTTGATATACAGAAATATCTTAATAAATATTCATTCTCAATATCATGGAAAGAGAAAATGAAAACATGAGAATAGATGTCTGAACATTATGCTGACCAAGGAATGCTGGTTTGTCTGGAAACTTGATGTTTAGCATTTTCGGAACTGTCAAACTATTTTCCAAAGTGGACACTTTTTACATTTCCACAATTAGTGTTTCAGGGTTCCTATTTCTCCACATTGCCACCAATATTTCTCATTGCCTGTTTTTCTTAATATACCCATACTCATAGGCATAAAATTATATCTCATTATGGTTTCGACTGGCATTTTCTTAATTACTAATTGTTTTGAGCATTTTTAAATGTGCTTATTAGTCATTTGTGTAGCATCTTAGAAGAAATTTCTATTGAAATTCTTCATTTATTTTTAATTGGGTTATTTATCTTTTTACATATTCTGGTTATTAGATCCTTATCAAATTTATGATATGTATATATTTTCTATATTTTTTGCGTTTATAATTTTTGATAGTGTCTTTGAAGTACAAACATTTAATTTTGATTATATCCAATTTATCTTTCTTTGGTTGATTATACTTTAGATGTCATATGTGAGAAATTATTACCTAATTATATTATCTTTTTTTTTTTTTTTTTTTTTTTTGAGACGGAGTCTTGCTCTGTAGCCCAGGCTGGAGTACAGTGGCCGGATCTCAGCTCACTGCAAGCTCCGCCTCCCGGGTTCACGCCATTCTCCTGCCTCAGCCTCCCGAGTAGCTGGGACTACAGGCGCCTGCCCCCTCGCCCGGCTAAGTTTTTGTATTTTTAGTAGAGACGGGGTTTCACCGTGTTAGCCAGGATGGTCTCTATCTCCTGACCTCGTGATCCGCCCGTCTCGGCCTCCCAAAGTGCTGGGATTACAGGCTTGAGCCACCGCGCCCGGCTAATTATATTATCTTAAACTTCATCACAAACATTAGTAGTTAAGTGATATTGTTTATTCTAAATGTATTTGATTATATTTCCAGATCTAGAACTAAATAAGGCAATACATCTTGCAATCTTCAGTAATGATAATAAAACTTGTTTTTTAAAAAACAAATTATTGCCTAATCCAACATCACAAAGATATATACCTATGTTTTCTTATAAGAGTTTTACAATTTTATCTTTTCCATTAATGTCTTTGATCCATTATGAGTTAATTTTTGAACATGGTATGAAACAGTAGTTCGACTTCATTCTTTCACATGTGGCTACCCACTTATCTTTGTACCATTTGCTTAAAAGGCTATTCCTTCCTCTTGAATTGTCTCAGCACAATTGTCAAAAATCTTCTGAGAATAAACATATGACCTCATTTCTGGATTCTCAATTCTATTCCATTGATCTATTTTTCTACTATCATGTGAGTGCCTCATAATCTTCATTAGTATAGTTTTGTAGTAAGTTTTGAAATCAGGAAGTATAAGTCCTTTGACTTTGTTCATATTTTTTAAGGTTGTTTTGGCTATTCTGAGTCACTTGCGTTTCCTCATGAATTTTAGATTCAGCTTATCAATTTTTGAAAAAATGTCAAGAGGGATTTTGATAGGGTTTTTTGAAAAATGTAGATCAATTTGGTGAGTATTAAATCTCAAAAACATGATTTTTTTAAACCATGAATATAGTTGTTTTTTCATTTATTGGTTCTTTATTTTTTAAATTATATTTTATAAATTTTAGTGTATACATTTTAAATTAAAAATTATGCCTAAATATTTTATTTTTGATGCTATTGTAAATAGAATGGTCATTATAATTTAGTTTTGGGTTGTTTATTGCTAGTGTATAGAAATACAACTGAGTTTTAAATATAATCTTGTATCCAGATATGTTGCTGAATTTGTTTATTAGATTTAATCACTTCTTTGGTAGATACCTTAAGATTTTCCATATTCAAGATCAAGTAAACTGCAAGTAGAGATAATTTTACTTCTTTTTCAATCTGGGTGCCTTTTTTTTATTTTTCTTGACCATTTGCCCTAGCTGGAAACTTCATTACAATGTTGACTAGAAGAATCAGGAGTGGACACCTTTGTCTTGTTCTTCATCTTAATGTGAACAGTTTTGGTTTTCTATGTCTTTTGAGCTGATCATGTGGTTTTTGACCTTTATCCATTTAATAAAGCATATTGTATCGATTGATTTTTATATGTTGAACAAATCTTGCTCTCCAGAGATAAATCTCACTTGGTCTTGTTTCTTTTTTAATATATTGTTGGGTTCAGTTTGTTTTGTCAATAATTTTTGAAGCTATAATCATAAGGGATAACAGTCTGTAATATTCTTGGGATCTTATTCTCTGATTTTGCAATAAATATAATACTGGTCTTATAAAGTGACTTGGAAAGTATTTCCTGCACTTCTATTTTTGTCGTTGTTGTAGTAGCTACAAGAGTTTGCAAAGGATTGGCATTAAATATTGTTTAAACATTTGGTAGATTTCATCAATGAAATATCTGTTCCTGGGCTTTTTTGTGTTTTGATTATTAGATATTTTTACATGCTATAAATCCATTTACATAATCCATTTCTTCTTGAATCAGTTTTAGTAGTTTGCATCATTTTTAGAAATTTTAGAAAGTTTTATAAATTTATGTAAATTTATTGACATAAATTATTTATCATATTTTCTTATGATTATTTTTATTTCTATAATTTAATTAGTAATTTCTCCTCTGTCCTTGATTTTAGTAATATGAGTCTTTATTCTTTCACCTTAGTTGGTCTAAAGATTTGTTAACTTTGTTGATCTTTTCAAAGAACCAACCTTTGTTTTGACTAGTTTTTAAAATTGTTTTTATATTCTTACTCTCATTGAATTTCATCTGATCTTTATTATTTTCAGAATTTTGTTTTCTTTGGATTTAGTTTGCCCTTATTTTTCTAGTTTCTTAGGGTGGGATGTTGGGCTTTTGAGTTGAGATTTTTCTTGTTTCTTTTAATATAGGTGTTTAAAATGATAATGTTTTTTCTATGCATCATTTACCTGTATTACATAAATTAATATAGTTTATGATTTTGTTTTCATTTATCTCAAAGTATTTCCTAATTTCCCTTGTGATTTATTCTTTGACTCATTGGTTGTTTTATTGTGTGTTGCTTAATTTACATATTTCTATTTCTTATTGACATTTAATTTTATTTCAGGGTTCTCAGAGAACATACTTTGCATGATTTTAATATTTTAAGTTTTCTTGAGATGTGTTTTATGGCCTAACATATGATCTATTCTAGAGAATGTGGTAGCACTTGAGAGGAATGTATATTCTCCTGTTGTTGAGTGTAGTGTTTCATAGATATTTGTTAGTTCTAGTTGTTTTATAGTATTGTTCATATCTTTTATTGTTTCATTGATTTTCCTGCTAGTTTTTCTATTATTCAAAGTGAAGTATTGTAGTCTAGAAGTACTATTATAGAATTCTCTATTTCTCTATTCAGTTCTTTCAGCTCATACTTGGTATATTTTCAGCCTCTGTTATCAGTTTCCTATATGTTTATAATTATTGTATCTTCTTAATGGATTAATCCTTTATTATTATAAAATATTCTCCTTTGTCTGTATAACAATTTTTGTTTTAATATCTATTTTGTCTCATATTAATACACTCATTCCAGCATGTTTTTGTTACTGTTCATATGACATATAATTTCTCTCCTTTTACTTTCAATCCATTTGTGTCTTTGAATCTAAAGTGTCTCTAATGTAGACACCACATAGTTGGATGATTTTTAAAAAGTCTCTTCTCCCAAACTGTACATTACATTATGGAGTGTTCAATTCACTTACATTTATTTATTTATTTATTTTTATTTTTATTTTTTTTGAAACGGAGTCTCGCTCTGTCCCCCTGGCTGGAGTGCAGTGGCGCGATCTCGGCTCAGGGCAAGCTCCGCCCCCCGGGTTCCCGCCATTCTCCTGCCTCAGCCTCCTGAGTAGCTGGGACTACAGGCGCCCGCCACCGCGCCCGGCTACTTTTTTGTATTTCTAGTAGAGACGAGGTTTCACCGTGTTTACCAGGATGGTCTCGATCTCCTGACCTTGTGATCCGCCCGCCTCGGCCTCCCAAAGTCCTGGGATTACAGGCGTGAGCCACCGCGCCCGGCGACTTCACTTACATTTATTATAATGACTTGCAAGGTAAGAGTCATGTCTCCCTTACTGTTTGTTTTCTATATGGCTTATGTCTTTTTTGTTTCTTTGTTCTCTTAAAATTTTTGCATGTTAAATAGATACATTATAGCTTACCACTCATTTCCTTATCATTTATTTTACTATGTGTTTTACAGTTATAATCTTAGTGATTGATTTGCTCTGGGATTACAATGAATATCTTAATTTATAACAATCTAGTTTGGATTAAAACAAACAAAAATTCAGTGGTATAAAAAGCCTATATATGTATCTTTCTGTTTTGTTCCCATCCTTTGGTGCTATTTTCATAAAAATCAGATCTGTATACATTGTGTGCCCATCAAAACAGATTTTAATGGGTGTTGTTTAAATTAGACAAGAGGAAACACAGAGTAAAAAAAAGAACTTTATAATGTCTTTTATATTTACCTAGTAGGTATCTTTAATAGTTTTGTATTTCTTCATGTTTATTCTCATTATTGTCTGGTATACATTTCTTTCAACCTGGAAAACTCGCTTTAGTATTTCCTGTTGACTTAGTATTCTATCAAAAATTTCTCTGTTATTGTCTGAGTATCTGATAATGTCTTAGTATTTACTTTTAAAGAATAATTGTTCTGGCTATAAAATTACTGGTTGATGATCTCTATTTTAGCACCCTTGAATGTATCATCCAACTGCTTACTGGCCCTTATGGTATCTGATGAGAAATCAGGCACTGATCTTATTGTGGATTGCCTAAATAAAATGTGTCACTTCTCTCGCCACTTTTATGGTTCTCTTTGTCTTTGACAATTTGACTATAATGTATCCAGGTATGGATCTCTTTAAGCTTATCCTATCTGGATTTGCTGAACCTACTTAATGTATAAATTGAGGTTTTTAAAATCAAATTTGGGAAGTTGTGGTGATTATTTCCTCTAATATTCATTATACTAGTTCACTCTCTCCGTCTAGGACTCTAATTATGCCTATGTTGCCGTACCTAAGGTCCCCCAGGTCTCTGAAGTTGTGTTCATTTTTCTTCATTCATTTTTTCTTTCTGTTCCTCAGACTAGATAACTTTAATTCATCAATCTTTAAGTTTGCTCACTCATTCTTCTACTATTTAAATCTTCTCTGAGCACCTCTAATACATTTTTAATAGAAATCATTAGACATTTAAACTCCAGAATTTTTATTTGGGTCTTTATTCATATTCTCTATTTGGTGAGGCATCATAATCACACATTTCATTGGTTCCTTCAACATAGTTTTCATTAGTTCTTGAACATACTTAAATAGTTCATTTAACATTTTTGTCTAGTATGTCTGGACTGGAGAAAAATTTAGTCAATGAATTTTTAAAATGTCAATGTCTGGTCTCCATAAGGCACAGTTACCATTGATAACCTGCCCCCTCCGTGTGTACTGGCTGCACTTTCTTGTTTCTTTATATGTCTCATAATTTTTTTATTGAAAATTATACATTTAAAATCATATAAAGGTAATTACTGGAAGTCAGGTTCTCCTTACTTCCCCTTGTTCCCCCAGTGTGTGTTGATGTTGCTGTATGTTGTTTATTTGGTAACTTTTCTAAACTATTTCTGCAGTTTCTTTGTCATATGTAATCACTAAAGTCTTAATGATTCAATGGAAATTCTTAAAATGGCTAAAGCCACTAAGTCTCACTCTGCTGAAATGTGTGTTGTCACATGTCTTTAATACCTAACCAGATATTATACAAGTCTGCATTACGCTTACTGCTTACACAGAAACTCAAGTTTAGCTAGATGTGAAAGCTGGATTCTTCTCTAGTGTGTCCTGATTGTGCTATATGACCCTACACATGAACATGGATTTCTAGATTCCCAGGAATATGCCATAGCTTTTCAAAGACCCCTATAGACAACTCATTTTCAAGATTTCTTCTTTTGAACTCTTTCATTAGCCTATTATTTGTCCATTTTTACTCAGCGCTTCAGGCAGCTGCAATGTTAAATAATTTTCTGTGATTATTTTTGACAAACATACTAACAGAAAGGCTTTTTACACTCGTGAATTATGACTTAGGTTAAACAAAGAAAGTTTTGTGAATGGAGTCTTCCAAGGAATCATCAAATGAGTATAATAATAGCAATCTCTGGAAATGAGGCATTGAAAGAACTCCAATACTGCTCTGCCCCTTTCAGTGATTGGCAAGCTGCCGATTTTCACTGTTATTGTAAGCTATTGGTTGCTTTCCAGAGTTCTAAAAATGCTGTTTTAGTTTATCAGTGTTTTCATTGCTTACATAGAGGAGGAAGTTTTGAAGGTCTTGGTATTTGTTATCGCAGCCCTAGAAATCTAATATGGCATTACTATCATTATCATTATTATTATTATTATTATTCAGTTTGAGATACTCCTGGTTCTTGGCATGATGAGTTATTTTTAGTTGAAATCTGGACATTTTGTTACTGTTGTTGTGTTATGAAACTCGAATCTCTTTAAAGCTTCTGTTTTATCTGGCTTCCACTGCTGTTGCTCTACCAGAGGAAAGGGAAGTTCACCTCCATGTAGAGGTAGAATTCTATGTCTGCCAATCAGCCTCTGTTGACAACTGAGAAGGTACTTCTCTTCACTGAGTGTCCTGGCCCTCTTCTAACCCTCCATTGGTAGCTTTCTGAGGGTATAAGCACATAACTACTGCTCCCTACATGGCCTCCATTGAGATCATGGGGAGGAATGGTCTCCTGACCACTGGGAGTGGTGAGACCCTCTCTCTATGAGACACCTGAGAAGAGACATAAGGGTCATCTTGTTACCACCACCTGAAGGAAGAAGTTCAGGCTCCCTGCAGGGTCTCCACTGACACTGCAGTCCTGGGCCCTTGTTACAATCTAGCAAGGATCAAGGTCTCAGCTGTCTATTTTACTTTTCTGATACAAACCCACAACAAGGCAGGGGCAACATTTGGGTGCCTTGTTATAATTTGGTGACGGTGAAATTCTAGACTTCCTATTTGACCTTTCCTGGTGTGGGTGTGACTAGGGCTACAGTTTTGTATTCTGTGCTATTTGGCTAGAGTAGAGCAGTTTATTGTCTTGCTAGGCTGCCCCTTTTCTGTGCCTTTGGCTAGAGAGATTAGGCTTTTGTGCATGTCTTTTTTGATCTTTGCCTTTTGATGTTTCCTGCTTGCTGACTTCTTTACCTTCAAGTTGGGATACATGAGACCAAAATAAAAAAAAAAAAAAATCCAGATAATTTACCATGGGGTGAATTCAGGCCTTGAGTCCCTAGCCAGTCTTCCTTCTCTTCCTTATCTTTCAGAGTCTTCTTTGTTTGTTTTATCTAAAAACAAAGATTTTAGTGGGAGGAATGAGGAAAAGTATGCCTATGCCATCTTCCTAAAAGTGGAAGTTGGATATATTTTTAAGCATGACAACGACTTTAATTGTCGATGCAAGAAATTTAGAAATGTCAAACTCAATTTTAGCACTCTAGATATTAAAATTCTGTATCACACAACATACCCATGAAACAAACATGCACATGTACCCCCAAATCTAAAATAAAATACGAAATTATTTTAAAAAGTGAAATATAAACAATTCTCATTACCCTTTATATTTAAAAAAAGAAATCTGATTTGTTTGTTTTTGAGTTAGCGGCCATGTTGCCTTTTTTAAAAAAAAACAACAACAACTGGTATGTTAATTTTCTTTGCATTAAGAATGATTGCATATGAAATTACTATAAGGTTAATCAAAGCATTGTAGCTCTTGAGAGGTTCACTAGACTCCAACTAGTCACCAGTCCTTCACAACTGTAATTTGTAAACAAAAGCAAACTTAAAGAGTCTCAGGTCTGAAGGTACTAGAAGTTAAAAATTGACTTAAAGCTGCTACTGATAGCTAATCTTTGTTGTGGAATGCTTTTAAGGAAAGGAGCATCGTTTGTTAGTGCAAACAGGATTGGGCACCAAAGAACCTGGAAAACTATCTGATGATGATAAAGTAAAAACATAACCAACTCAAGAGTGTGAAGAACTGGATTTGAGTCGTACTTCGGCCTTTAATCTGCCATGTAAACTTACTCAAATTAATTAAACTTCCCAAATCACTGCCACTGTGGCTGTTTAGGGCTGGATGAACTTACTCAGTAGACTAGTGAGAACTGATATTATTATTACTATTCTCTTTGTATTTACCTTTTGGGAGATGCATCTTCATGTACTAATATTGGGGGAGGCATAACCATCAGTGTTTTTGAAAGCCCCCTCTCCAGCTGACTGCAATGCTGCAGGGCTGAGACTCTTCAGTCTAGACAAATATCTCCAGTTCTGACTCAAGATGTCACTCAACCTGAATGATTCAAGTGATCAGCCAGGTTTGGGTACCATTGACCTAGTAATTTTCAAAGCAGGGTTGGGGAAGAGGGCTAGTTTAGGAGAAATTTCTGACTCCTTTACCCTTCTCCTTATCCCTCAAGACGAACATTTTGAAAATGTTCCCTAGTGATTCTGACACCTGACTTGGACTTTCACACTCCTCAGTTTACTGCCATTTTTGTCTCCTCTAACCTTCCAGTTGAGAGTTGTCTTGATGTAACTGTACTTTCAAAGCTTGAATGTTCTCTACAACATTGCTACCAGCTTCCGTTTGAACATCAGCTATGACAAAAATCTCACTAGCTCTTGGGCAACTAATTCTGTCTCTTGAGAGTCTCAATAAGGCAAAAGGTACAATAAGTTACCTGGGTAAGGTGAGGTAATGAGGAGACAGGTTTCTGCTCACTGTAAAGAAGATTGCATGTGCTATTTTAAAAATAAGTCACAACTCAAGTTATAGTCACTTTGGAAAATTGCTAAGTTTCAAAATAAATAATATATTTCACTTACTAAGTCTCTTACCCTAAAAAATTCCTGTGGAAATGTTATAATCTTCATTTTTTGAAAATAAAAAGAAATTTTCTTAATTGTTACAGATGAGAAAGCTGAGTGATATGAAGATAAGTAAATTAACAGAGTCAGCTGGTACATAATCACGTGGGATTTTAACGATGGCAGTTACCCTCACAGCCACACTCTGAAATAAGGCTTCCGTTAGTGAACAGGTTGATTTTGCTCCCCTCCCCACCACCACACACATACAACATGAAGTGGTGATGCTCTTTCAGTCATATGCCCAAAACAATGTTTTCCAGATCAGTCCATATACATGAAGAAATGTCAGATAGGTGAAAGGAGGAAAGGGACACTGTTGTGACCAATCTGAAGACTAGGCTACAGACAGGGCCCTCAGAATCAGTCTGAGAATCATGTGATGGAAGACAGCACTAGCAAAGCCAATGTGCATGAACCCAGCTTGCTTTTCTCTTGGCTACTGTTTTCAGCTAAGTGTGAACTCAGGTCATTTACTGCATTTAAAGGCAAAACCTGTCACTCCCAAAAAGAGCTCTCTGTACTGACCGGTTCACTAATTCACTGCTGACTGGGCTTGTCTGGTAAGGGAACACATTAAATATTTAAACCTTGTCCTTCCTCAGATGCAGAGCAGCAAAGATGATTTTCCACGGAATTTAGCATTAAACTCAGGCAATTTGTACAGCTGTGCATATAAATGGCTTTTCACATAATCTCTAGAGGCTAGGGTCAATGTTCCTCGTACATTTTAATACTGTAGATGACATAGCAACATCCTTCCAATTTATGCTCCCTCGTAATTGAAAGGGGCTTAATAAAAGTGAGGAAGAGGCAATATGTACACAGCAACATCGATTTCTGCTGACAGTTGAGCGGAAGTTAATTGTAATTTTAATGTAATTTGTTCCATGGGTGATGTTGAGCCCTAGAACGTACCTAAAACCATTTTTAAAGAAATTGTGTGGGTACGTGTGTGTGTGTGTGTGTGTGTGTGTGCATGCATTATAACATTAGAATGACCCAATTATACAGCTGTCATGAAAACACCAAATATAACTTGCCTAGATGAATAATTATTTTTCACACAGATATATTTGTTTAAATAAATGGAAACTGGGCCCTTATTGTCAACACAGAATTGTGCCCGATTAGATTTAGGGGTGAAATAGATGTTATGTTGCATAAAATAAATGCAGACTTTATTTGTCAGAGTAAGAGTACAACACAATCCTAATTGCTAAATTAAGCTTATCTGCATGAACTGTAGTTAATATTTATTCCGGGTGAAACAGTTTTTTATTAAGTTATTTTTTCATTTAGTAGAGCAAGAACATGCTAATAGTTTTGTTGGTAGTTCAGACATTTCCTGGTGTGGGTAAAAACAAATGTAAAACTGAAGAATGATGGTGTTCCCTGGCTCTGAAATTTGCTAATTGCAGAGCTATTCAATTATAGGTAATATCCTTTTATTGCTAATAAGATTACTGTGTGTCAACACAACTGCAGTTCTGAAATGGAATTTGCCCAATTTGCCTTGTATGGAATTTAAAACTGTTCTGTGTAAGAGACTTTAGAAAATTAGCACTGAAATATGAATGACAAAGAGAAGAAATCAGCAAAATGTCTAATGTAATTTTTCCCCATGCAGATGCTTTTATTTTGAGACAGTTTCAAAATGGATATTTTGTCACCAAAAAAGAGAATAAATAAACAAAAGGCAATTGTATGATCGAATATATTGCCCTCTAAGTTAAAAATTATTTAAGTAGTTTATGATTTGTTTTAATACAATTTAGTATTTTCCAAATATCCCTCCACAAGCCAGGGTTTAATATTGTGTTGGGTACACAATAAGCAAAGAATGAATGTAATTTTAACACAGGTAAAGAATCAAGAAGATAGCCAAGTCACCTGGCGGGGAGAAAAGGATGTGTAAATTGCGTATTCTTGAATTTTACTTCAGCGCAATTAAATCAGACTCTTAGAATATAGAGTACAAGAATGTCCATGTTGAACCGATCCCCATGTGCTTCTTATACACCTGGAGTTTGAGAACTACTGGGTTAATGAGATCATTCCAATGCCTGAGTAATGGTGACAGTGCTTGTCTGGTGTCCCTAAGTCATGGTCTTTGGCTGCAAAGGCTGTAAAATGGCTTTGGATCTTCTATTAAGGAAAAGACGAGTTATCCAGTTCCTGCCAAATACATGTGAACAGAGGCCTCCAGAATGATGATTATCTTTAAATCAGATGTTACTAATGATGCCAGCAGATACAGGTGCCAGGCTCCTCTGGATGTAGTGGGACCCTGTAAGAGTATACAAGAGAGACTCCTTGGGAAGTCTCTCTTTCTTAGAAACGCTTTCTAAAAATGTGACCTATGATCTATGTGTGTCAGAATAATTTAGGAAGATATTAACAGTATGTGTTCTGGAGTCTCATGCCAGACCTATTCAATCAAAATCACAGAGAATGGATCCTGAAATCTGTATGTCTTAACATGTCACATCAAAACTACACCCTCACCTCTCCCCACCAAAAAAAAAATTGTGTCACTGGCATTTGGTGATCTTAGGAGAGAACTTTCTTCACTTTTCTCTGGATTTAGGACTAACCAAGGTGAGCAGTTATCTCAGTTTGCCTGACTTTTCCAAGTTTAACACTGTAAGTCTCATGTCCTAGGAAACTCCTCAGTCCTGGGCTAATCAGAACAGTTGTTCCCCTAAGATCTAATTTCACATCTTGTTCTACCATATACTAACTATAGTGCTTTCAGCATGGCACTAAACCATTTTAAAATCCAATTTCCTCATCTGTAAAATGTCTATAATAACCATTTCACAGAGATATTGTGTGGATTAAATGAAATTAGATGTGATTACATATATGAAGCACCTAGCAAGCAGACATTCCGTAAATGTTATTTCCTCTTTCTACCATTGAAAAAGTCGTATTCTCAAGCCCAAGGGGAGGATCATGTTCCACACAACAAGACGGTGGATGCCATTTAATTTATTTCACCTTAAAAAAAAGAAAGAGAGATACCTTTTTTCAGTAAATAACAGGTTGTCATATACTGTTTTCAGGCAGATTTGTTTTTGATTTTTTTTCTTCAATTTGCAAATACGCAAATCAAGAGTCATGATTCACTTCATTTCCATGAAAAATTAATTAACTATAAAATTCTGGATATAAGCAAAAAAGAAGGAAAAAAGATGAGTTCAAAATACAGAGTCCTAAGTCCTAGAATTTAGACAAGACATTTGGAGTCATATAAATCAAAGCAGGTATTACTTCTACAATTTGAGTAGATATATGGACAAAGCCCTCAGGGCAGGCTATGTTCCTACAACTGGCTTTATTTTATTTTATTTTATTTTAAGATGGAGTTTCACTCTTGTTGCCCAGGCTGGAGTGCAGGGCACAATCTTGGCTCTCTGCAACCTCTGCCTCCCAGGTTCAAGTAATTCTCCTGCCTCAATCTCCCAAGTAGCTGGGATTATAGGCATGCGCCACCACACCCAACTCGTTTTCTGTTTTTAGTAGAGACGCAGTTTTGCCATGTTGGCCAGGCTAGTTTTGAACGTCTGACCTCAGGTGATCCACCCACTTTGGCCTCCCAAAGTGCTGGGATTATAAGCTTGCCCGGGCTGGTTTTAATAAGGTCTATGAATTTAGATAGGTCTCAGTTTTTCTGGACCTTAGATTTCACTTATAGAATGGAGGTTGAAGTAGTATATTGAATTGATATCTAAAATTCTTTCAAGTTTTATGATTCTATTCCAGATAAATTATTTTGCTTTGATTTGAATTATCTTAGTAAAAGGGAGCTGACTGCTTTTGGGCAATTGATGTCATAGTAGAAAGATTAATTTTAGATTGTCCTTTATTTTGGATCAAAATCTTCTCTCTATAACTTATTCCTGCTAATCTTAAATCTCTCTTAGAAAAACTCAGAATAACTCTATTTTCTTTTTCATGGATTTGTTCTTCAGCTATTTGAAATGAATGACCACATTAAGCCTTGGCAAATCATATTTCTAGCTCTGCCGGAAGTGGTATTGACATGGCCGTGTTTAACCGCGATGGGCTTGATTGAAGCTCTGAGGACTTATCAGGCCAGGTGAGACTGTCCTAACCAAGCATCAAAGTTGATAATTGAATGAAAGGGTTCACCCTTACTTATTAGTTAGCTTATAACACGAGGGTCAGAATTTAAAGGTAAGAGTGAATTAGAAGAAGATTAAATTGGCAGGAGCTCAATCATAGAAAGATTTTGGAACAGGTAAATTTGGTGAGGAGGTGTCTGGGTAAAGGCTGAGAAACAGAAGTGTTTAATTGATAGCAATATCCTGAGTTGTAGTTGAGAGGATAGAGGGCTTAATGGATATTAGAGAAATCATTCATTTCTTCAGTCATTAATTCACCAAATGTTTGAGTACGCACTATGTGCCAGGCATGATTTGGGCCCTGAGATATTTCAGTGAGCCAAGATAAGCCTAGCTCTTGTCCAACATGGCACGGGGCACCAAACTGACCACCTTTCAAATGCCTCCCATTAGTCCATTAATGATCTGAGATTCCCTGTGCATGTTGAAACATACAGATTTCTGGATGCATTCTCAGTGTGATTGGATGGGTTTGACAAAGGACCCAGGAGCATACACTTTTTAATAACCTTCCTAGATTATTCTGAAACATAGCACAGGTTACATTTTTATTAAGATCATTTTAAAAGGAGACATCAGATTTCCCAAGCAATTGGTCCTTTATATGCTTAAAGGGTCCTAAGATATCCCGAAGGGTCCAGATGCCTATATTTGTGGAAGTACTTTCTACTTATTGATAAAATGGCACTGACGACCTGTTTCTCTTTCTACGTGTCTTGAAAACTTCCTGATTTCCACCACATGTTAGGGATCTGTAGATTGACTCTCACTTAGCAATGTTATTCTTTAAGAATAAAGCCCAGAATTATCCTTAGTGTGCTGGATACGTTACATCAGCCAGTGGGTATATTCACTTTGGCAGGGCAGTGAATTTTTATTGACACAATCAAAGAATACATTGTTTTCTTTAGTGGAGTCATGTTTTCAGCTTTTATTGATCTGATAGTCAGTTAGAACCTTCACATCTTTCATATATTTCTCAAGTGAAATTGTGTCATCCAATCACCTCTGAGCTTTTGCGAGTCAGCTTCTTTACTCAGGGACAAAACTGAATTCTCAGTCTCTAGTTATTCCATGTTTTGCTGCATTGACCCTTCCCCAAGGGCCATGAACAGCTGCTTTAGGGTATTCTATCCCTTTTCTGATTTCTAGAATTAATCCACTGTGCTTGTATCCTTGGATATCAACAAAAATCCAAGTTTCAATACCATACAGCGTAATACCAATGATTATCCCCCTACAATTGTTTACATTTAGTGATCGGATCTTAGCTCCCAATGCTCCACCTTTTTCAAATCCTTCAGTACCTTTTGGAATCACTGTCACAAGCATACTCCATTCTGTTCTCAACCCCTTCTTGGAATGATCACTTTATCTTCTTGCTTAACTGAAATGTGGCTGCACTGAAAATACATCTCTATAACCCCTTGAATGGAGACCTGTTTTTTCTTCTACACTCCCTATAACTCATGTGTCTTTTCTATTCTGTGTTGGGAATACAGAGAACCATTTCTTGAGAAATGAGAGAACTTGAGAACCATTTCTTTCCCTTCCTCCTTTAAAACACTAGCTTTTTGTCAGGTTCAACCATCAGACTTTCTTAGCTCCCACTTCCATTACTGCCATCTATAGACACTGTGTTTACCTCCTCCTCTTGTAGGATACTTAGCTCTTGTCTCTCTCTCCACATCTATGACTTTTTTTAAGATTTCCTCATGCATACTGATGATACATCCACCTCCTACATTCTTAGAACCTTTAAATGATTGTTTCCAACATTTTCATCCTATCTCTCTTGACCGTCCAGGAATGATCTTGTCATTACCTATAACTATACTACTCCCAAAATGTTAGTTTCAAATATTTCAATCTTTAATTATCAACTTTTCTTCTTTTAGCTTATTTACTTCAATATTTTTCTTCCGACAATCCTCAAAAAGCATGAAAATTTGTATTCCATTTGTCTTAACACTTTTTCACTATTGGTCAATCACTCCCAGTCCTAACTTTCAATAGAACGCCCGATTCTTTAGTCCAGCTATGTGATCCCTTACAGACCTTGTGAATTCTCTGTTTTCTCTCTCCTGGAATTCTATTCACCTGGAATATCCAGAACCTTGATTAAGCTCAACTGCCATTTTATTTTGTATTTATTAACAAGTATCTCGATATTTAGAGAAGAGTTACTGATAGGACTTACTTTACATTTATGTCCACTGTATCAAAAGCAGTCTCCATATTAAGACAGTTCTGCTAAACGTTCCTATTAAATGCACTTAGTCACTTTCTAAGGTAACAATTGCATGTCTTTTTGTCAAATCTTTAGTATCCACAGCCATATAATGTTTGAGCTGATGGCCTTGCATACAATAAACAGAATTAGAAGAGAATTACTTCAACTGCACCAAAAATTTGACTACCCTACTGTATCAGTTCCCTTATTATAGTTTCCCTTATTTTCTCTCATTATAGTAAAAATGATGTTCCTACTTAAGACCAAGTTAGCTTTTGCCACAAATTTAATCCACCATTAGTACCTTAAGAATTTAATTTCTGCAATTAAACACTTTCTGTCCTGAATCACCACATTTCCACTCTTTCCTGTTTTTTCCAAAACATCTTTAAAAATATTTTTTCTTACCCTTATATAACCTTGCAGTTAGAGTCCTATTTCTCTGATCCTATTCATGGAAAAAAAAATCATGAAAGTAGTTTCTTATGTTTGTAGTCTCCATATACTCACCTTGCATTTTGTTTTCCACCCATTCCAATTATACATTGGACCCCCTAACTGTATGTAAATAGTTCTTAACAAGCTCACCGTTAATCTATATCTTCCTATGGCTAATAGTTCTCCATCATCTTGCTAGTGCCATCTACAGTATTTAAGGTAATTGATAATTCCATCCATCTTGAAATATATTTTTCTTTTGCTTCCAGGACACCATGCCCTCCTGGTTTCATTCTTACTTCACTAGCTGCATTTTTTGAAATTTTCTTTCACAGCTCCATGTTAATACTATTTGCATTTTGTTGAACTTTTAAGATAAGTCCATCTGAATATTCCCCAGCATGCAAGTCTATGAATGAATTTAATACTTTTTGACAGCTGAACAATCACATTAGGATGTTTTTGTTTTGTTTTTGAGATAGCATCTGGCTCTTTCACCCAGGCTGAAGTAAAGTGGTGTGTTTATGATTCACTGCAACCTCAAACTCTTGGCCTCAAGCTATCTTCTCACCTCAGCTTCCTGAGTAGCTGGGACTACAGTGACACCCCATCACACCTGGCTAATTACTTTTTATTTTTTATAGAAACAGGGTCTCACTTTATTGCCCAATCTGGTCTCTAACTTCTGGCCCCAAGCAGTCCTTCTTCCTTGGCCTCCCAAAGTGCTGGGATTATAGGCACGAGCCACTGTGCCTTGACCATTAGCATTTTTTATCCAGTATCTGTGCATCTGCTCTACACCTAAATTCAGACATGTGTGGTAGGTTAACATTTCATTTGGTTGATTTTGGTTAATTGTTCCAGGCCACCGAGCCTTCTTTGCATCATGGATCTGTTACCCTTCATCTATTACCTTTACTATTAATTATTATTTAGCTTTGTACACAAGAGCATTGTTTTCTAGCATATACTTATTTGAACTATTTTTAGAAGCATTTTGCATTTTGAAAAGTGAAAATAACCTAAGTGTTCATCAGTGGATGATTGGATAAAGAAACTGTGTTATGTATATACAATGGAATATTATACAGCTCTAAAAAAGAATGGGATCCTGCCATTTGTCACAACATGGATAAGCCTGGAGGACATTATGCTAAGTGAAACAAGTCAGACACAGAATGACAAATACTACATGATACCACTTATATGATGAATCTTTTAAAAAGTCAAATATACAGAGACAGAGAATAAAACAATGATTACCAGGGGTGATGCTTGGGGAGTAAAGGGGGAGGTATAGGTCAGAGGATATAAAGCAGCAAATGTGCATGATGAACAAGTCTAGAAATCTAATGTACAACACGGGCACTATACAACAAGGTAATAAAATTGTACTGTATGTGAGATTCATGCTAAATGAGTAGATTTTGGCTGCTCTTGCCACAAAACAAGCAATAATGAATAACTGTGAGATGATGGATATGTTAATTTGCTTCACTCTACTAGCCTTTTTACTATCTATATGTATCCTGTAACATGTTGCATATCTTAAATATAAACAATAACATTTATTAAAAAATAAGAAAAGTGGAGATTGAGAAGTAACCACTATTTGAGAAGGGGAGGAGGGGCACGTTTTGCAATTTAAAAATATCTAAATTTGAATCTTGTCTTGATCCTATTCTTGTTTTTGCCAAAAAGTAGTAAGTTTCTAACATGTAAATCATTTTGTTTGAAAGGTTGTTTTGAAGTTCAGTGAAATAATGTATATTAAGTATTCAGGGAAACGTTTGGCCTGGAGAAGTGGTATCAAAAAAGAGAATGAACTGTTTTGTGGTCAGCGTGGGTTAGGCAAAGGACGGCTCAACTTACAAGAGGGACAAAGAAAGACAGTATATGCTCATACATATTACCTTACACATTTTAGATTTACAGTTCCATTTGAATTACTAAATTACCTTTCAGCATTTTAGTTTCCTTTCCTCTAAAACAAGGGATTTGACTCCTAAATTCTTGTAGCTGTAGAGTCTCTGATCAGATTAAGTAATTCACATGGGCAACACAAAGAATGTTTTGCCTCAGGCCACAGAGAGAGTCCAGTTTTCTAGTTTTAGTTCATTAAACACTAGTGATTTTTGCATCTTACATTTCAGCCTCTGCCTGGAAGAATGAGTGCAGAGGAAAGAGGAGGCTGGACAAGGGAAGAAAGCATTGGAGCCTGGACCCTTCCAGAGGAAACAGAGTCATCCTAGTAGGAGATTGTAATGGAATGCTTCAGCTTGTCAGAGGTTTCCAGGAATCTTCTGCGCAAGGAACAGGAGAACCAGTGGATAGTATAGACCCTCAGTGAGTAATGAGAGAAGGTTATGTTTTACTTTGCAATTTTTTCCAGAGCCTTTATCTTGAGTAGCTTCCATGTGATTAGCAGTGTAGCAAGTGGTTCAGCATTTGGTGGAGAAGTATTAAAAAAAAAATGAAGCCAGAGGCTGGCTGTGGTGCCTCACACCTGTAATCCTAGCACTTTGGGAGGCTGAGGCAGGCACATCGCTTGAGCTCAGAAGTTCGAGACCAGCCTGGGAAACAGTGAGACCCCATCTCTAGAAAAATACAAAAATTAGCCAGGTGTGCTGGTGCATGCCTGTAGTTCCAGCTGCTCGGGAGGATGAGGTGGGAGCATCATTTGAGCCCAAGAGGTCGAGGCTGCAGTGAGCCGAAATTGTCCTGCATCGATAAAGTGAGACCCTGTCTCAAAAAAAAAAAAAAAAAAAAAATTGGAGCCAGAATATGTGGGTTTAAGATCTAGCTCTGCCACTTTTTAGCTGTGTGACCTTCACCATGGTATTACATGTCTCTGAGTGTCAATTTTCTCATTTGTAATAATTGGAATATCGTCTATCTCATAACTCCTACTTCAGATGGTTGCTCAGATACATTTCAAATAAAATGAAACAATCATTATTTCTCAATCTTTCCTAATAATAAGAATTGCCTGGGGTTTCTGTCAAACATGAAGATTATAAAGTATTTACCCTGAGGAAGTCTGATTTAGCCGATTCTGTTTGATGAGCAGAATTTATGCTTTTAACAATAACCAAGATTTTTTTTTTTTCTTCAAGCAAGTGTAGAAGACAGTGAAATGATAGTGCTATGTTATGGTAATGGTAATGGCAGTGGTAATGTTAGTTAATATTGTGAGAACCAAAGAGTCCTGAGTTAAAAATGAGCCACCCCAAGAAAAATATCTACAAGATACTTTCTTCATTTGGTTCTCATTCACGTAAAGGAGATAGTTGTTCAAAGAGTTCAAATAACAAAGAGTATCTTGTTGTTCAAAGATATTGCTATTGTGGGGTAGAGAGAGAGGGACTTGCTTTGCTTCTGTCTTTCTATCTATCTATCTATCTATCTATCTATCTATCTATCTATCTATCTATCATCTGTCTATCTTTATCATCTGTTTTCATCATGATCATCATCTACAAATTAAGCTAACTACCTAGCTATCATCTATGTATCTATCTACCTACATATCTACCTATCTACCTATCTATCATATACAATTTACTTTTACTCTGTGTTAGAAGCCAATGTAAACATGTTACTGTGTCAGAAATCTAAGTCTCTGAGTACCGACAGATTTAGGTCTATCTATTATAATCTTATTTTTATACAATAAACCTCAATGTTGTTGGGAGAGAGAGAGAAGAGAAGAGACACACAGAGCCATATTATGTTTTCTGTTGTTATAATGACAACTGTGTCAATATCTTAATTGTTTACTTAAATTAAAGGCAATGTTTTCTCATATAACTGTGTTTACAAACACAAAACTACAAGGATACCACTTTAATACTGGCATATGGGGCAGGTATTAAACCTTATGTGGTGCTCAATTTATTGCCCTGTGTTTGGTTAAAACTAAAACTGATAAAGAAAAATGAGATACTATTTTCCTTACAAATCAGCAACACATTAGCAGGTGAATTGCTTTTGAATCTCCAAAGTTCCAAGAGCCACAGAGTGTTTTTGCTTATCCATTCTCTAATTTCAGTCAACTCCACTTACAAAGTAACACGTATGAGATTCATTATCAGCAAGAGACCTGGTGAAATTTAGCAAACTGCTGTGCAGTATTGAGGCTCTTTTACTATTTCCCTCTTGTCCTGAATCTGCCTTTGAATAAGTACCTAACGGGGACCATAAAGAACTGCTAAGGGAATTTTCCGATTTTATGGTGCACATATGGTCCTTGAGTCTACTTTGTTTTAGTTGTGGTTCTGTACTTAGTTTCTTTAAATCTTCTGTATATGAAAGGGTTTAGCTCCTACAGCAGTCATCTACAAATGAATCGTTACCATGAAATATTAATGGTTACTTTCATATATCTGATCTAGCACTTTACATATCTTGCATTAAAAAAATGCCTAAATAAGTGTGTAAGTGACTGATGAATTTTTTCCTTCAATCATAATCTATGAGATACAACTTTTGAACTCTAAAAGTTTAAGATGTATTATGGCTAACAAAACATAGGTATAATATGCAATAGACATTTGCAAGTAAAGTACCTGCCCCCCCATCTTATCAAAAAAGGAACTTGGATTCACCTTCTATGGCTTCAGGTATCCATAGGGGATCTTGGAACATATTCCTCATGGACAGTAGAGGACAACTATCCTATTTATTGTATAACAGGTTCAAATAAAATGATATGATATTCTGAGATTGATGAAATCACTTCCAGATAATGTGTATTTATATACCTACATTTTCACCCATATACAAAATTTAAAATAAATCAAATTGTCATTCACCTTTCCTGAGTTGTAAGGCATCAGCAGCTTTCAATACTCTTTTTTTCCTTCTCTTCCTCTCCCTCCCCAAGTACCCAGTTATCATGATCTAGTTCCTCTTATGAATAGTGTTTTGATACATGATAGAAATATGGTAAAAATAAATGTTTTGGTCCTCTCAGAAGTATTCATGTTTTACAGAGTGTCACAGTAAGAGGAAATCTTAAGAACTTTCTACAGGTAGAATTTTAGACTGTATTACAAATGAGAAGAGTGTTTTGAAGTGGGAGGGTGAGCAGCCTTTCAGATTTCTCTTGAAATGTGACAGATGACACCACCACTTGTTCTTTAGTGGCTATAACCAAGATCCTTTGAAACAGACTGAGCAGTACATGAGAGGGTATTGAGGGAGACAGGCTATGTTTACAGAATTATTTGTAGAACCACTCTAGCACACTTCTCCACTCATATTGACTTTGGCCATTCCCTTCCTAGCTATCAGTTTATTCTTCTGCTCTCCTAGGTCAATATATGATTGGACAACTTATATATGCACCAAAATCTTTTAATTTTATGTCTTGGAACATTTTCTATACATTTTCTTTACCCAAGGATGACTTGGTAATGATTTCCTTTTGGTATAACCCCAGGAAAACTCCTAATTTAGTGCCACCTCTGAGATATACAGGACCTGACAAAGCTCAGACTTTGGTCCCTATCTCATTCTTCACCTGGTTTCAGAATATGAACTTCTGATGCCATGTATAAACCTCAGTTGTTCAGCATTTGGTCTTTAATACATGCTGAAATCTATCTTTCTTACTCAAGTCGCAGTCACCATGGGCTCAACTGTAGAACCCTGGCTAAAACTAGCTTCTCTTTGCATAAAGTCCCTGCGGGAGGTACAGCTTCCCTCCACAGATCAGTTAAAAACAATTCAGGACTTCAAGTCTGGTATGTAAAGAGCTCAGAGCCATCACTACCATTCTCACAACAAAAAAGCCCGAACTGAAAATAATGACTAATTCCTGTTAGCACCATCAAAGAAGTCAATGGGCAAACTGCTTCTTCCCAAACTATAGAGAAAGAGAGGTGAATACAGAGAATCACAGCTTACTGGGGCAGAAGCCTAGGAGCAGACTGCATCACTTGAGCCAGTACAGAGATAGAAACATTTAACTATAATTGAGGACTAGCTTGAGGCTTACTGTGGATAAGCTTGAGAGCTACAAAAAAATCCACAGGGGCCCTGTCTTAGTGAGACCCTCATACTTTTGTGAGTCTTTCCTCCAGGAATCTACCAGGTTTTCACAAAAAAAGAACAAAGAAAACCTCCTGTGTGCTTCTGGCATGAAGAAGGGAAAGTAGCCATCTGAAATATGCTCAGAACATTATGCTCTTTTTAACATGAACTTCCCTTAAAGGAAAGTATTTTTCCTGAGTCTAACCCCAAATGGAGTTTACTAGTCTAACCAACCAAAGAGAAAGAAAATACTGAACTGCAGCTCACTCCAGCTTCCATCATAGGGGAAGGGAAATACACAAATCCAAACTATTCTAGCATTACTGCCTCATTTAAGGGGCGGGGAGAGACTGAAGAGTACTTTTGAAGGCTGTAGCCCAAAGTTAGAGGCTTACAAAAGGAATAAGGCATAGTAACAGGACCTTAGAATTCTTCCTTTACCCCTAAACCTTATCACCACATCAATAGGGCTGCTGTATAAATAACAGAGGAATACACCTGAATGAACTGCACATCTCAGATCTTACTCAAGGAGAAGTCTTTAGGGAAACCCAAAGACGACAGAGGAAACAAGAAAAAGGATACCAGAAGAAATCTTCGCTTCTGACCCATATAGCTATAGCAAGAAGTGACACAGCCTAATTCCTAGCCACAAAAACACAAGATCTCACCCTTAAAGGTGTATTTACTTCCATTTATTCCCCCAGTACATCATGTCCAGTTTCTTCAAGATGACTGACTAGAGGCATCTGGTACTCACCTCCTACTCAGAGAAGAACCAAAATAGCAAGTAATCACACTTCACAAATAGATCCTCTAAGAGAGAACACTGAAATTCAACAGAGAAGTGACAAAACCACTTAAGGGAAGGAAGGAGAGGTGGCCTCTTTAGCCAGGATCAGCTGGCAGCCTGGAGAGGATCCCAATGCAAGGAAAGAGTAAGTGAAGGATTCCCAGCAGTCCACTTTCCCACCATGAATTCCTGCCATTTTAGCCAAAGGAAAGCCCCTTGACCCTCACAGTCTCTGAGACTAACATAGGAAGCTGCCTGGAGACCATATGACTACATTGCTCCAGAGGTGCTTATGATGAGTCTCATATACCACTGAGTCCTAAGCAGCTACAACAAGATGCCACTTTGAGAACCCTGTCCCCCACCAGACTGCATCCTGCCCTGCAGGGAATACCCCCTGCCATTGACATTCCCCACTCACAGCTGCCACTTTTGCTGGTTGCTGCTGCCAGGGCCAAAACATGAGCCATTGGCAGCAATCCCATCACACCCAGCAGCAGGATGAGCAGTGCATGACAAGCACCCTGAAAACAGGCTACCCTGCCTGTGGCCACAACCTGGGGCTTAGGTGGATGTATTATCATCATAAAAAACAAACAAATACATTGCAAGAAAGGAAAAGCAGAGACTAATCTCTCTCATGAACACAGATGCAAAAACCTCAACAAAATATTAGCATATTGAAGAAAAAAATGTATAAAAATAATTATCTCCCATGAACAAGTGATATTTATCCAGGTATGGAAGGCTGGTTCAACTTTTTAAAAAATCAATGTAATTTATTGCATCAACAGTCTAAAGAACACAAATATGACTACATCATTAGATGCAGAAAAAGCATTTAACAAAATTCACTATCCATTCATGATCAATCTCTCAGCAAACTAGGAATAGAGGGAATCTTGCTCAAATTAATAAAGAACATGTACTAAGCACCTACAGACAACATCGTATTTAATAGTGAGAAACTAGATTTTCAATTAGAATCAGGAAAAAGGCAGCAATTCCTCCACCCACTATTCCCTTTCAACATCATATTAAATGTCCTATCTAATACATTAAGACAAGGAAAAGAAACAAAAGATGTACTCATTGAGGAGAAAAAAATAAAACTTTTTTCACAGATGTCATAATTGTCTATGTAGAAAATCTGAAAAATAGACAAAAGGAACAAAAAAAATTCTCCTAGAACTAATTAGCAACTATAGTAAGGTTGCAGGATACAAGATTAATATACAATAGTCAATCACTTTCCTATAGATCAGCAACAAACAAGTGAGATTTGAAATTAAAAACACAATACCATTACATTAATACCCATAAAAGTGAAATACTTTGATACATGTCTAAAAATGTATGAGATCTATAGGAGAAAAGCTACAAAATTCCAATGCAAGAAAAAATGCATATACATGAAGATATTTCTTGAAGATGGTTAAAAAACCTCAATATTATAAACATATTCATTATTCCAAATTTGATTTCTAGGTTCAATGCAATTCTAATCAAAATTCCAATGCATTGTTTTGTGTTGTTTTTAACTTGGAAATATTTTAGATTTATTAGATTTCTGATTTTATTACCTCTTATTTTCCATATGGTTTCAATTGTTGTGTGGATTTTAGCAGCCTGATTCTAAAACTTATATGGAAAGGCAAGGAGCCAGAATAGCCATTACAACATTGTTGTGGAGAAGAACAAAGATGAAGGGCTGATATTGCCCAACTACAGGATTTGCTATGAAGCCACAGTAATCAAGGGAGTAAGGTTTTGGTGAAAGAATAGCCAAATACATCAATGGAACAGAATATAGAACCCAGAAATAGATTCATACACATGTAGTCAACTGGTGTTTGACAAGGAACAAAGGTAATTCAATGGGAAAATAGTAATTTTTTCAACAAATGGTACTGGAACAACTGGACACCCACGTGTAAAAAAAATCTAGATACAAATTTTACACATTTCACAAAGTTAACTCAAAATTGATCATAGACCTAAATGTAGAACACAAAACTATAACATTTCTACGGGGAAAGATCTCCTTTGTTATCTAGGTGTCTTTAGATTTGGCAATGATGTCTTTTTTGGTACAACATCAAAAGCACAATCTATGAAAGAAAAAATAGTAAGTTAGTCTTCATTAAAAATTTTTAAAAGTCACTCTAAGAGAATGAAAAGACAAGCTACAGACTGAAGGAAAATTGTTGCAAAACATATATCTGATAAATGACTAGTATTCAAAATATACAAATAACTTTTTTTTTATTATTATACTTTAAGTTCTAGGTTACATGTGCACAACATACAGCTTTGTTACATAGGTATATATGTGCCCTGTTGGTTTGCTGCACCCATTAACTCATTATTTATATCAGATATTTCTCCTAATGCTATCCCTCCCCCTGCCCCTCACTCCACAACAGTCCCCGGGGTGTGATGTTCCCTGCCCTGTGTCCAAGTGTTCTCATTATTCAATTCCCACCTACGAGTGAGAACATGTGGTGTTTGGTTTTCTGTCCTTGTGATAGTTTGCTCAGAATGATGGTTTCCAGCTGCATCCACGTCCCTGCAAAGGACATGAACTCATCCTTTTTTAATGGCTGCATAGTATTCCATGCTGTATATGTGGCACATTTTCTTAATCCAGTCTATCACTGATGGACATTTGGGTTGATTCCAAGTCTTTGCTATTGTGAATAGTGCTGCAATAAACATACGTGTGCATGTGTCTTTATAGTAGCATGATTTATAATCCTTTGGGTATATACCCAGTAATGGGATGCGACGGCTTGGTCAAATGTTATTTCTAGTTCTAGATCCTTGAGGAATTGCCAGACTGTCTTCCACAATGGTTGAACTAGTTTACAGTCCCACCAACAGTGTAAAAGCATTCCTGTTTCTCCACATCCTCTCCAGCATCTGTTGTTTCCTAACTTCTTAATAATCGCCATTCTAACTGGTGTGAGATGGTATCTCATTGTGGTTTTGATTTGCATTTCCCTAATGACCAGTGATGATGAGCATTTTTTCATGTGTCTGTTGGCTGCATAAATATCTTCTTTTGAGAAGTGTCTGTTCATATCCTTTGCCCACTTTTTGATGGAGTTGTTGTTTTTTTTCTTGTAAATTTGTTTAAGTTCTTTGTAGATTCTGGATATTAACCTTATGTCAGATGGATATGTAGAACAATGGAACAGAACAGAGGCCTCAGAAATACCATCACACATCTACAACTATCTGATCTTTGACAAACCTGACAAAAACAAGAAATAGGAAAGAATTCTGTTTAAAAAATGGTGCTGGGAAAACTGGCTAGCCATATGTAAAAGCTGAAATTGGATCCCTTCCTTACACCTTATACAGAAACTAATTCAAGATGGATTAAAGAGTTAAATGTTAGACCTAAAACCATAGAAACCCTAGAAGAAAACCTAGGCAATACCTTTCAGGACATAGACATGGGCAAGGACTTCATGACTAAAACACCAAAAGCAACGGCAACAAAAACCAAAATAGACAAATGGGATCTAATTAAGCTAAAGAGCTTCTGCACAGCAAAAGAAACTACCATCCAGCTTTCTTGGCTCATAGATAAATAATGGGTATTAAGGTCTTTCACCTCATGGAGTAATGAGATATGGAAGATTCTCTGAAAGTAAGAAAGGGCTGTCTTTTTTCAATATTAGTGGTGAGTTTAGCCACATTCCTGATGCCAGCCAGAGTTTTAGAACTGCAGAACATATCCCAAAAGAGGCAATAGTCAATGAGGATTTGTCACATCACCAAACTACAGGCAAACCCTGGATTATTCTTTGTCTGAAAGAATCTCACCAAATATTCTCATATGGATGATTTTGGCCTGCAGTGAGTTGTGGCTGGCTGAGATGTCACATTATTGCCTCTAATATACAGAAAGGTAAAACATGTACCTTACCTTATTAGAATTCCTACTTGCCAGATTGTTTTCTGCATTCTTGCCTGCAAGACTCTTGGCTCCTCTAATGAAAGATCATAGACTTCATAAAAGCCTAAAGATTATAAAAACATAACTTATTTTTCACAATTCTGGAGGCAGGGAAGTCTACAAGCAAAGCGCCAGAAGATTTGGTGTGTAGTGAGGGCCCACTTTCTCACAGACAACTGCCATCTCACTGTGACCTCACATGACAGAAGGAGCAAGACATCTCTCTGGGAGCTCCTTTATAAGGGCACTAATCCCATTCATGAGGGCTGTACCCTCATTACCTCATCACCACCCCAAAGCCACACCTCCTAACATAATCAGTTTGGGGGTGAGGATTTCAACATATGAATACTGGGGGGACATAAACATTCAGATCATAGCACCTTTGCATCTTCAAATTTTTTCAATCCCTCTACTCTCCTAGTTCTCAATCATCCTACTTCCTATCACAGTCTTTAAATTAGCTAGTTTATATCCTGACTGAGTATTGTCATGTATTAATTGCAAACCTTTCCTTACACTGGGATTCAATCAACATGAAACTACCTTGATACACATTGCTGATTGCATTACCAAGATTACATAGATCTTTTCACTTCTAGCCTAGCTTAAGATGGGAGGTGTATTAGTTACATATTCCTGTTTAACAAATTACTCCATCTTAGTGGTTCAAAGCAACAAACATTTATTATTTTGCAATTCCTGTGAGTCAAGGATTCAGGAGTGGCTTAGTTGTATAGCTCTGGAGAAGATTCTTTCATGAGATTGTACCCAAGAAATTGGACTAGGGTTATAGTCATCTAAAGGTGTGAATGAGATAGAAGAATTTAATTCCAAGATGGCTTACTCACAAGGAGGTTGGCAGGATGCTTCAGTTTTTTTGTTGGCTATTGTCAGGAGACTTCGGTTCTTGCCATATCATTCCCTCCACAGGGGTGCTTGAATGTCCTCACAACATGACACTTGGCCTTCCTCACAGTGTTCCAAGAGAGATCAAGAGAGAAGCCATAATGTCTTTTGTGATCTAGCCATATAAGTGATATATAATAGTTTCTAAAATACACTAGTGGTTATATAGGTTGACCTCATTCATTTTGGAATGGGGATACAGGGCCATGAACACCAGGAGGTGAGGACCACTGGGCTGGGGTCAAGTTAGAGGCTACCACAGTAAGGCATTTGGATGTTTGTATAATTACAAAATGTCAACCAGATCCCTCTCCCCTAAATAAACCACATGGATAAAGGCTAATATGTATTTTTAAATAATTTGTCTTATATTTAATTAATTAATCCTCACAATCACTTTTTGGGGGTAGATTCCCTATTTTACAGTTGAAGAGGTTGAGTTTTAGTACCCAATATTACCCAATTAGTAAGCTGCAAGGCCAAAGTTTGAACCCAATGAGGGCAATGCTAATTCTGTTTGAATTTCTATAGAATAGTATTCAATGTTGTTTTCATTTTGACTTTCTTGATGAGAAAAATGTTCATAAAGGCATGCATCCTCATTATATTGGTCATTCATGTGGCTTTCTGCACTGTCAGGCTGTAAATTATGTTCAATATTCTGCCATCCAGATACAGTATCTCCTCCTCCCACAATTTCTTTTCCACTAATCACTTAGCAGACAAGGTTACTCTGTAGTTGGGGCTCACCACTGCGAAGCATTTAATTTCCAAAGAAATATCATCTGTTTGCCATCATTAAAATATAGACTTCAATATCATCATCACAAATGCTTGGAAATCCCCCATGAAGAAGCTCCTCTTTGCTGTGAACATCAAATTTTGTCTTGTAGATGAAAAAGGACATTTTATCTTCTACTCATGAGTCTTTGTGGCAGCTTCTGCTCTTCCAAATTCATGTTCCCTTGGGGAACAAATGTGTATAAGAACTGCAATTTTCATTCTAACCACACATCTAAGGGCACAGAGCCCTGAAGATATGATCTGTCTTAGCCTTGATTCATGACTGTTTTAATACCTCCAGTTAGCATTTGGTGCACACAGTTTCAACTTCAATAAAAACACTGTTACTACTGCCGAAGAGGTAGAATGGTATAGCAAGCTGCACAAATCATAGAGGATGCTAAATTCATTTTGACCAAAAATCTAAGATTCCTATTGTGGCTTATTTAAGCAGCAGAATTATAAAGCTTGGAATGTCATGTGCGAGAGTCAGTTTCACAGATGTTAAATGTTTTGGCTTTCTTTCCACTTTGCAAGCTTGATCACAAAGTATGTCTTGGCCCTGATTCATTTCTTAGTCCCCTGAACTCCAATTGTGGTGTCGAGTTCTGATGGTTCTTTTTCTATCCCAGATCAAAATTAGGGCATTTTCTTTAAGACCTTCCAGGCTTGGAAAGACAATGAAATAGATGGACAGCTAAATGGTTGCTGCTACTCTAAATAATATTGGGGATGTAACACAATGGACAGAATCTCATATTCTCTTAAGAAAAGCCCTCTCTGTGGTAAAGAGACGCCTTCAGGAGGTCTGGGTTGACCTTAGCGTGAGAGTAATTCTCCAGAAAGCAGATTGCATAACAATGGATACTCCATCTCTATGTTACTATCCAAGGAAGCCAGGTCTCATTAAATTCAGGTTGTCAGAGGGCATTAAAATATATTTTAATTATCTTAGATATAACAATAATTCTGTATTTACATGAGAACATTTCTTTATTTTATGAAGATTCATATTGAGATACATAGGACTGACATGACCTATTGTCTGTAATTTAAGCTACATCAGCAAGTAAAATAGATGATGCAAGTATGGCAAAAGGTTATCAATTATTAAATACAGGTAGTAGAAATTTAGATGTTTAATTCACACACTTTTTTAGAAAAAAAAGTAAAAGAAGAGCTGAATGAGGTACAAAAATTGGGGGACAAAGTGCACAGGTTAGAACAGTAGAAGAAAGGGTCAGCCCTGCTATCAGCCATCTTTCTTCTCTGTCCTTCCCTAAGGCAACATTCAGGCTACTATCTTAATAAATATTGGATAAATATTTAAAGAACATATTTTAGGAAACACTAAATTATTAGCCTGCCTACATGTTTGGCCTGTACAGTAATTCTTTTCAAATCTGTAGTTCAGAAACTAAACCAGTAGAAGGGCAACAAGACCTAAGAGGTAAAGAAGATGGGAGGACAGCAGCTACCATATGGCAAAAGAGAACTTCCTCCAGAGGAAGTGCGTATAATTTTAATTAATTAATTAATTAATTAATTTATTTATTTTTGAGCCAAGGTCTTGCTCTGCTCCCCAGGTTGGAGGGCAGTAGCACAATTATACCTCACCAAAATCTCAAACTCCTGGTACTCAAGAGATGCTTCCACCTAAGCGTTCCTGGGACTACAGATGCACACTACCATGCCTGGCTAAATCGTCTGGTATTTTTTTGTAGAGACAATCTTGCTATGTTTCTTAGGCTGGTCTGTAACTCCCAGCCTCAAGTAATCTTCCTGCTGCAGCCTTTCATATTGCCAGCATTACAAGTGTGAACCATCACGTATAGCTGAGGAAGTGAGTTTAGACAGAAAAAAAGATGCTATATCTATATATCTCATGGATGAGAACTTCAAAACACAGTAGTCAAAGGCCATTTTTAAATAGTCCCAAAGGTATTGCTGCCTCACTGCATGTTCACAGTGACTATTCCAATTTTTAAATAAAAGTCGTTATTTACAGAATAATTTGCTTAAAGAATAGAAAACTGAAGTCAATTTTTAAAACTATTTGATAAAAGATGACTGTTTTTAACTGTGGTAATCAAGAGTATTCATCAGTTATCTGAAAAATGTTTATTATCTTATTTCCTCAGTGTGCAAAATAAATGATACAAAGTAATACCATGATCCAGGAGGACTCTGTTTTGGAGGCATGTTTGAGAAACTGGTCAGTTATTTTAAACTCCTTTATTCTTTTTTGGTGATGTGGAGTGTGTGCTTATGCATGTGGATTTTATATTTATTTCTCTGTTTTATTTTTGCCATGGTCATTGTCACTTCATTGTTAGGTAATATAGCACATTTATTCTAAAAAAAAAAAAAAAAAAAAGAAAGAAAGAAAAGAAAGAAAAAAAAAGGCTATCTGTGAAAGCATATGGGGTTTCCATGCAGATTAAACTATGTGTTAAGGAAAGTAAAAAAAACAAAACAAAACAAATAAACAAACAAAAAACAAACCTGAAAAATCCTTTTTCCTCTTCCTTTTTCTTTGCACAATTTGCAAGGGAACAAGCAATTTGCAACAAAGATGACAGTAGAAAATGAGGTAATTAACCATACAACTGAGAGTCAGAAGATAATCCAAAGAGAAGCTGAGAAATCTTAGGCCAGCTGGGTAATTTAATTTTGTCATTAGTGGTAATCAATGCTTGCTAGTCATCAAAATAATCCTAAAATGGGATCAAAGAGAAAGTTCATAGTCTTGATGATGTTAACCTGAAGATTCCTATTTTTTTGTTTATATGCATGTACATAAGAAAAGTAGCTATGGATGTAAAAATTATTAATAAAAACATTTTATATTAAAGGTATAAAAATTATTTATTTATTCCTCTCCATAATACTACTTTAGATTCATATTTCCTTGAGTAACATCAAAGTTGATAGAATTTGAAAATTAAATGTGAAACTGTGCGTAATTCCTTAATTGTAGATTATTTAAAACAATATTGAGTCCTGATAAGAAACGTTTAGTGTTTTTCCTTAATAAATTATTATTTTGAAAGTCTCTTTCCAGCCTTCCTGAGGTATTCAATTTGTGAATATTTTATTCTATAAAGATCTTTAAAATAGTCACGTATATTTCTTCTCATCAATTTAAAAAAAATTTTTTTTTTCATTGTGTTGAGGGGAAAATTTCACAAAAATTCTAGCTGCCCAAAGTTTTCTGATCCAATAAAGTTGGTAGCATGGACCCTGTAGAAAGTTATTTTCTGACTTAATTTTATAACATAGAGTTAGAAAGGCATTTTTTTCCTGAAACCATTGTGGCTTTGACTCAACTCTTGACATCATTTTTGGTTGAAATACTCCTAGATAAAAATATACTGTGATTTCTCACAAAAGATTAGGAGAGAAGAGATGTAAGAACAATATCCTTCAGCTAGTATTCTAACCTTAGGCAAAGTATCAGAGTATTATTGGTAAAATTAAGTTTAAGCTTTTTATCATGTTAGAAAAGCACATAAAACAGTTAAGAAAGGCAATGGTGTCATTAATTTTTCTATCCTCCCATCTGCTTAACTCTCTATATCTATCGTCAGGTACACATATAAACACATACACATCTTTTAAAGAGCAAGGTGAAATTAGAAAGATGTGGGAAACTGTAGAAAATGATGTACCAGATGGCAGGAGCTATGGAGGAGACAAGTTCTCTCACCTTCAGCGGTGAGATTACATGTGTCAACAAATCTCCAACACATATACTTAAAAAAAAAAATGTAGCACTGTATATAGACTTTTGAATATGGGAAATAAAATTTCACTCTAATTAAGATGAGAAATAGTCATTACCCATTTGGACTTGTTCCAGTTCTCACAAGGGCAAATTCCTAAACTGCCATTTTCTTTTCCCATTATAGATTCTGGCACCAGGGCAAGATATTAGGATTTTAATACCTTAATATATTCTATGAAATATACTAGTGTACTTTACTATTTTGACCTTTTGGCACATCATATTTTGATTCGGATGGCCATTTCACTCTTTACTCTCAAGCTCAGGGAGGCCATAAAGACCAAAATGAATGGATTGACTATAGCTAGTCACAATACAGAATACTGAAAAGGTCATTGTATCTCATCGACTCTGCTATTATTCATGGAATATACAGGATCTTAAATATTTGATACTGTAGTCTTGTGACAAAGAAATCCAGGAGAAAGCGGGACCAAAAATCACTTCTCATGGCAAAATTGCACCATAATTCAGGAATAAGAAATAGCAGAAGCCTAGTAAAAGGGGAAAATCAATCATTTGCACTTCTTTTCCTCCCTTTCTTTTTGGTAAAATATATCTATGAGCACGTGATTTCAAAAAGTAAAGGAGGCATAAAAGTAATCTGAAAATGTTAAAGGAATAGATTGACATAAACAGAATTTAGGAATTTGGATTTCTGGTAGCATTTTCCAAGAGTTTCTAGGTCAGATTTGCTTCTATTCTGTAGAAGAGATTATGTGGCTATACACAGCTAAAATAAATATAAGGAAATTTACCCAATTTAAGGCATTAGCATGGAATGCCTAAATAACATTTTCTCTACTAGAAATTTTAAAATATGTTTTTTCATCCACTTATAATATTAAGTAGCCAGAGGAGTTCCAGGTTCCTCATCCACAGATAGAAAATAAGCTCCTAGGTGGTGCCTTAACCGCCATGTCTTATAGAGCTGTATTTGTTGATGCTGATATTTTGTATTGATTGACTCAAATAAAATCAACCATAAAAATTAAAGGAACAGTGGGTCAAACTGATCAGCTATAAAGAGCCAATTCATCAAGAAGAAATACGTGTCACCAAAGAAAAATTTTGACAAAAAGCTCAATCTCACTAGTAATTCTTTAAATGCAATTTAAGCATCAATTATATTAATTTTCAACTATCTATAATAGAAGAGTAAAAAAAGATTAAAAAACAACACTGTTTGTGAGAGTTAGAAAAAATGATATTAATATTTCTTAGGAAAATATATTGATAAATCCTACTTGGAGGGCACTGCTATTCAAATGCATTTAAAATGTGCATAGCTTTAATTCAGCAATGCACTTCTGTATTTATCCTAAGGAATAAACTAGATGTGTGCAATGAGTTATCTTTAAGATAATTAGAGTGATAATAATAGTGAAACACAATGATATTAACACTTGTAAAATACTGAAGACAACAGGAGATTAAATAAATTGCATTCTCTTTATATTATTTAACTTCAGAAAAATCTTAAGGACTTAGAAAATGTTCATATGTTGTAAATGAGAAAATCTAAGTAGCAATTTAATATCTTGAATATGTTTCCAATTGGTAAAGTGTATGTATGTGTATGCATGTAGAGGTGTATTATTGTATTAAAATCTATTGGTAATTTTAACAATGATTGAGTCTAGGTAATTATATGATGATCAAAATGGGTAATTTTGTGTGAGTGTTCATGTGTGTGTGCATATATATAGAAAAAAGTTTTGGAGAACAAACATCGAAATGTGAGTAGTAGTTAATTCTGAGACATAAAATTATAATTATGGGCAATTTTTGTATGTGATGTGTTTGTGTCTACTTTTCTGAATTTTCTCAATATTCTATAATCAATATGTATGGCTGCTTTAAAAACTGAAGAAAATATCACTTAAAAAAAAAGAAAAAGAAGCCAGGAGAAATGTATTCAAATGGTGATAAGAAATCAGAGAGCTCTGAGTTACAGTGATACTTCAGAGAAACATCGGAAGATTCTCTGAGCAAATACATTGCTCCTTTGTAAACTGTCATGTCTTTACTTAGGACTAATTTCCTGGGGCGTGGGGAGGGGGGTGTGAGCAGTGAGGGAAGCTACACATAAAAAAACTAAAAAATTGGGAGAAAAAATTCACTGGTTGTTGCAATGCTACAGTTAATTAAATGTTTAGCCCTTCTAAAGTTTCTACCAGAGATGGACTAGGGAATATGACACAGCCTGAATGTGAGGGTTTAGTGCTTACTAAGCCACTAAGTCACATAATTCATGACTAACAACATGTACTTCTCTTTCACAAATTGTATAAACATCATACACAGCAGACCTTTCAAAATATTTTTTCAAAATAGACCTTTCAAAATCATTCTATTTTGAAAAAAGATTCTACCTTGCCAAGAATCTCTCTAAATTCTCAGAAAATTAGTCTGAGCCCCAGAAGTATGGTTTAGATTCTACTGATGTCAGGAGAAAACTTAGCCACTTATTGCTTGATATACTTTAGTTTCTAGTGCCTTAGCAAATATTTGAATTTGGTTAGATTCGTTCAATTGTGGGGCATTTACCAGCAAAACATTTTTATTTATTTCTAAGCCACGAACTGATAGGATAAAAAATTCTATCTCATAGAACCCTCTTTGAATTATGAAAATAACAGTACTTTGGGATACGTGACCCTATCTTGATTTTATTTTGTGGAATACAATGATACACTCCAAATATCAAGAAGAAATTCATGCTACTGATTTTATTTTTCAGAATATGATGCATTAATTTGTATTTTGTTCCTGATATTTTTTTCCTCTTATCATTTTTTAAAAGCTAGCCTTGACAGAAGCTTCTCACAGACAACCTCTCATCAGCATTTGAAATTATGTAGGGGGAAGCCCCAGAGAGAGGTAAGTAATTTAAAAGGCAGCAAAAGAGAGAATTCTTTCGTTTTCAATGAAGTAGAGACCTTTTTTTTTTTTGAGACAGAATCTCGCCCTGTAGCCCAGCCTGGAGTGCAGTGGCACAATCTTGGCTCACTGCAGCCTCCACCTCCTGAGTTCAAGTGATTCTCCTGCCTCAGCCTCCCAAGTGGCTGGGACGACAGACACATGCCACCACACCCGGCTATTTTTTTTTTTTTGGTAGAAACAGGGTTTCACTATGTTGGCCAGGCTGGTCTTGAACTCCTGACCTCAAGTGATTCATCCATGGCAGCCTCCCAACAATGAGAGGTTTATACAACCCTAGATCATAGGATATAGACAACCTACTTCCTGGCCATTCCCTGGTATCTGAGGGAGAATGACATTTAGGCACCGGGGCTCCCAGTCCTGGCAAATATCTTTCTCGTCTAGGGAGGCAGAGAAACCACAGAACCATCAGACTTGAAAGAAATGATATGGACCTCAGTCTTTTTAGAATTCTCAATTTGGTTCGCTATCTCTCAAACCTTTGCCCATCCCTTGGGGAAGAGGGCAGATGGTATAGGAATCAGGTTACCGAGTCGTTTGCCAGTTTTTCAGAATGGAAATTGGAGTCAAATAGGATTTGCTTTAAAGGGGAAAAATGTGATTTTTTAAAATGTATCTAAATTTGGGTTGCAAATTTATATTGGGTATAGAAGTCTGGGAAATATATACAATCTAATAAACTGCTAGATGAAAATCTTAGGTTATTTTTGCATTACCATATACTCTTTTCAATACTCCAAAATGCTTTCCCATACCTTAATTCCTTTGTATTTTCTGCATTCCTCAACTTTCTTAAACTGTAATGAATATGAAGTTATTCTTAGGAGCCACGTGAAACGTACACTTCCTTTATGATACTTTCTTGCCCCTTCTGGATAGACCAATTTATTTCTGCCTCTGAGCACAATTCTACTTGGTAGATCCAATTCATATAGATGGATCATAATATGTTAGAGTATTTCCACATTAGGCTGTGATATTTTTAGGTTAGGGTGGGCAATATAATCATCTTATTTTTTGAGCCCCTACTAGGTACCAGGGACATAAAGCAATAAAGATACTTTACATGGTTTAAAATGTTGCACAATCAATATGTATTACAGTAAGAGATACCTAAAGATATCATCTAGTACATCTTCTTTTTTTGTAGATGAGGAAACTGAGTCACAGAAAACTTCTATTGCTTAAAACAATGGTCCTCAAATTTTATATTAAGCCCAATATCTGGGGTGCTTGTAATACAAAGAGTTCTGGATCCTACCCCTAGTTGCTGATGCTATAGGTCTAGGGACTGAGAATTTGCATTTGATACTGCTGGCCGGGAACATATTTAGAAACACCAGGCTAATGCCACACTGGTCATTCAGTGGCAAGACTAGGATCCAAGTTTCCTGAGTTTACTACACTGAGGTTGCTTGTGATAGTTATTCATTACAACATTCTTTATTCATGACAATTATGTGACCACACGTAAATAACAAAAATACCATGAGAAATTGCTGGGTTTTAGAATTGCATTTAATAAATGAAAAATCCAGGCAAAAATGGAGGTAAAAGTCTGCCCTCACCCCTTTTAGGGATATTCTTTGGTTCAGAAGCAGCTGACCGGTTTGCTTCTCTGGGAATTATGGACAGACCTGCTTCCACTTCTCTCTGGCCATATCTTACTGATATTAATTCAACATCTTTTTTCTTAGATTTTTCTCAAAGCCTTTGTAAAGCCCCCAAGTTTCTCTTTCCTGACCTACTGTCTCAGAGATGGAGAGTGAGGCTTAGGCTCCTGACAGTCTTTTTCCACCTTCCTCCCATGCACAGGATTTAGGAAAGCTGTCTGTTTACTTCCTCCTATCTGGTGCTCTGGGAAAGAACAGCCATCAGAAACAAGCACGTTTCTAACATTTAAAGACAAACCAATACTAGTTTCATTTTCTGTGTAGATCAAGACTGAATGCTAACATATAATTACTCCCTGCCAGGCCATACAGCACAAGCTGGTATTTGATGGATCCAGGGAGTCAAAAAGCAATAATGTTTTAACACTTACATAAAACCACCTTTTGTTTAATAGGAATAAATAATGTTCCAATCATAGTAATGCCAACTCTCTGAACACAGAGCTGTAGCATCTAATGAGATGGGACCTCCAGACGTGAGGTGGGTACAACAGCATCAAGCACGCAACAGAGCAGCAGGAAAGACTCAATCCCAGGTACCACTAAGGAAAATCACTGAAGAAAACACCATAGAATTAATGCTTTATGATTCATAAATAAATACCCTGATAGTGTTTTGAAATTAGGGACAGGTGATACGAATTTTCAAAATAGAACTCCAATAGTCATTCAGAGCTCCTGAAAGTAAAACTTAACTAATCAGACCAAAATATAAGACACAGCAGAGCAAAGAAAAAAAGCAAACATTATAAAATCTTCCATCTCCATGTTTCTACAATTTTTCCACACTCCCCACATGTCTAGTTCTCTCGAAATTACGGAACCAAATGTGGTTATTGTTGGGGAGAGGGGATCAGAGTCTTTTGTTTGTTTGTTTGTTTGTTTGAAACAGAGTCTGGCTCTGTCACCCAGGCTGGAGCACAGTGGCACGATCTCAGCTCACTGCAACCTCCACCTCCCGGGTTCAAGCAATTCTCCTGCCTCAGTCTCCCAAGTAGCTGGGATTATAGGTGCCTGCCATCCCACCCGGCTAACTTTTTTTTTTTTTTTTTGTATTTTTAGTAGAGACAAGGTTTCACCATGTTGGTCAGCCTGTTGTCGAACTCCTGACCACAGGTGATCCACCTGCCTTGGCCTCCCAAAGTGCTGGGATTACAGGCGTGAGCCACCATGCCTGGGAGTATTTTTATTTTTATTCTATTTATGTATTTACTTTAGAGATGGCATTGTCTTACTTTCCCCAGGCTGGCCTTGACCTCCTGGGGTCCAGTGATCCTTCCTGCCTCACCCTCAAATAGCCGGGACTATAGGCGTGCACCACTGTGCCCAGCAAATGCACCTATTTCTGACTCATGTTGGTTTTCTTTACAATTACTTCCCCAGCACTTATGACTAAGTCTAGCAAATGATGTTGTCTTAAAAAATATTTGTAACAGGGCACAGTGGCTCATGCCTGTAATGCCAGCACTTTGGGAGGCTGAGACGGGCAGATTACTTGAGGTCAGGAGTTTGAGACCAGCCTAACCAACATGACAAAACTCCATCTCTATTAAAAATACAAAAATTTGCCAGGCATGGTGGTACATGCCTGCAATCCCAGCTGCTTGGGAGGCTGAGGCAGGAAAAACTCTTGAACCTGAAAAGCGGAGGTTACAGTGAGCCGAGATCATGCCCCTGTACTTCAGCCTGGGAGACAGAGTAAGACACTGTCTCAAAACAAAAACAAAACAAAACTAAATAAAACAAAACAAACAAACAAAATATATCTGTAGGATTAATGCTTTGAAGACTGGTCCTTTACCTGGAATTTTCTTCTTGGGTGGCCTTCCTGGCTCTCTGCTTTTCATGGATTTTTCCTTACAGTTTCTACTACTACAGATATGTACCCCTTTGTACTGACTCTGGTTGCCCACGGTCCTGTGCTGGATGTCTCACCTGGATGCATCCTATCAAAATAGCTGTGTGCCCGCTTCTTACCATACACTTCTCTGCCCTCACTGATTTTGCCTTAGGTCCTAACCAGCCTTGCTGTGCAAGAAATTGCAGATCTCTTGAATCCTTCATGACTTTTTTATAGATGCATACCCTGAAGGATTTCGTAAGAAAAATCCTAAATAGATTCAAAGATGTAACTAGCAATAGGAGTTAAGATACTATATTCACCCAGAAGAGCATGAGCAAAGGCAATATTGAAATGAACATGAGATGAATGACACCAGCATTGGCTGCTAATGCCACCTAAACAGTTATGTGGGTGACTCCTTTTCCTGGAAGTAAGTTCTACAGCTCATTCAGCAAGTTATACTCCTTTCAGTCATCTTCTTTTCCCATATATATATATATTTTATATATATATATATATATATTCTTTTGGGGGAATTGTCTAAAATACCAGTATGCCTCTTCCTTTAGATCTCTGCCCGTATATGTGTTTTATTTTATTTTTATTTTTTGAGACAGAGTCTTGCTCTGTCACCCAGGCTGGAGTGCAATGGCATGATCTCCATTCACTGTGAACTCTGCCTTCCAGGTTCAAGCAATTTTCCTGCCTCAGCCTCCCGAATAGCTGGGATTACAGGCGTGTGCCACTGCACCCAGCTAATTCCAGGCTGGTCTCAAACCCATGATCTGCCCACCTCAGCCTCTCAAAGTGCTGGGATTATAGGCTTGAGCCATTGTGCCTGGCTCTATATATGGTTTTTAATGAGATAACAGAAGGGCCATGATCACCACGTCTTTACTAACCTTGGTGTTAAGAGTCTATGTTGCACCCTACCCAGGAGGGACCTGTCAGGAGACAGACATAAAGATAAAATGATGTCAATAATAGAGGCATCATTTTAGGAGGTAGTGTGGATTATGGCTTCACGGTTTGCTCTGTGAGCTGGGAGAGCCATTTACCTTCATTTATGAGTGGGAAAAACCAAAGTTCAGGGAGGTTAGAACTCTCTCTGCATTCCTCAGAGATTTGGAAACTGGAATAAGAGTATCTGAGCACTTAAAATTTTTAAAGCGGTATAGTTGATCATTGGTTAAAGTGGATGATTTCCTCTCCATAAAACATGGAGGAAAGGTTCAGTGTTACTTTTCCAAATTATAGATCAATTATTTTGTTTGACCACAGAGTATTACACAGCAAATAGGCCATAGTTTATTAATTGCTTGATTTGTTTAGATTTACAAAATACTTTGATTCTTAACTCTTCCCCAAATTGTAAAGTGGTCCAACTAGTAATTGAAGGAATATATTACTTATGCTGCTGTGAAGATAAAATAGTGATGACTATAAGAGCCGTTCTTTTCATGCTATGATTACCATTGGGAGTTTAGAACTCCATAAAGGGAATTGGATGTATGTCCCAGGGAGGTTTTTCTTTACCTTGTAGATTAAACTTGCCTCAAGTGCTGTTTAAGCTTGTTAAAAGGATGATGCTTGAACCTGAGGATTGTGTGAACGGCTATATTCACAAAAGACCACCTGATTCCTGTCCCCTCATTAGCTTAGGCACTTGAGAAGGAGACATTCAGGCTGCTCTTTTCTGAAGCCCATTCTGCCTGCCATTTCTCATACACCTAACAGACCTTCTCACAATAATTCTCATCTCAAATTCACAGCCTGTTATTGTCTCATTGTTTTAAACTGAAAATAAACACAGCCGCTAGCAAGGCTGTCTATACAATATGCTCTCCACTGCAAGCCTCCCACAGAGCAGATGAATGTTTATATGTGAGAGTTCACTTTTCCACGGGGTGGTATGAATGATATTATCTGAGGCTATCACTACTCCTGAATTTCTTCAATTTAAACACTAATCCTTTTTTTCATGTTTATTTATTTATATTTATTGAGATATGATTTCCTTACCATAACAGGCATAGATATGAATTGTTCAGTTTGATGATTTTGACAACTCTGTATGCCCATGAAGTATACACCCATCACAAAACTACATTGACAAGATGTGGAATATTTTCATCCTCTGAGAAGAACCGTTTTTGCTCCCTTTTTAGTTTATTTTCCTAATATTTGTCCTTCCCCATCTCTCCTCCCTGCCAAGTCATTTGCCAGATACGTGTATTGCCAGCAATTTCTTCCGCCAGAGACAATCTCACTCTGACTTCACCATAGTTTGGTTTGCCTGTTTGTGGTCATTATATAAACAGATTCATACGGTATGTTTGTGTTTGTATTTGGTTTCTCAACATGACATTTTCAGAGATTAATTCATGTTGTGTATATAAGAAGTTATGTTCCATTTTATCACTTAGTTGTATTTCATTCTATGATTACATAGCAATCTGTCAATCTGTTTCTTTATCAGTGGGCATTTCAATTGTTTGCACTTGAAAATCAGGCTACTATGAATAAAGTTGCCATAAATATTCACATACAAGATGTTCATGTATAAAACATATGTTTTTATTTCTTGTATTTACCTAAGAGTTCAATCGCTGGGTCATATGGTATCTATTTGTGTATAAGAAGCTGCTGAACAATTTTCAAAAGTGATAGTGTGATATTACACTCGTACTAACAATGAGAGCTGATGAGATTTCCTGTTTATTTCACATTTTGGCCAAAATTTAGTATTGTCACTCTCTTTGATTGTAGCCATTCTTATGTATGCAATTGTATTTTATTGTAGGTTTAATTTTTTATGTCCCCGATGATTAATTATGTTGAACAGTTGTTCATGTTCTCATCTGTTTATTAATGATAAACTAAGTGTTTATCATTGTTTCAGAAATACAAGAAATATTCCTATATTTCTGTATTGAAGTGACTAAGATTGTTGCCCATTTTAAATTGAGTTATATGCCTTTTCATTGTTAATTTGTAGGAGTTATTTACATATTCTGGACATAGTCATTTGCCAGATACATGTATTGCCAGTAATTTCTTCCATTCTATGGCTGTCTGATTCATTTTTCTCAACAATGTCTTTTGGTGAGCAGAAATTCTTAATTTTGGAGAAGTCCAACTTACTACTTTTTTCTTTTGTGTTAGTATTTTGTGATTTAACACAAGCATATTTCTCCAGCATAAAGTCACAAAGGTATTCTCCTTTGTTTTCCCCTAGAAAGTTTGTGGTTCTAGCTCTTATGTGTAGGTCTCTGGTCCATTGAAAATTAACTTTATGAGTAAAATAATTTTTAAGTCCTTTGTTTTACATCTGAATATCCCAGTATTCTAGAACTACATATTTGTTGAACAGAAGATCTTGTTCTCACTGAACTGATTTGGTACTTTGGTTAGAATCAACTGATAATATAAGTGGGCCTATCTAAACTCTCTACTGTCTTCCTTTGATGTCTATGTGTAATAAGTAGACAAAATAATGAAATTATGCTAATTCCACACTGTTTTGATTACTTTTGCTTTATAGTTGGTTGTGGAATTGGGTAGTAAAAATCCTCCACCCCTATTATTTTTCAAATTTATACTGGTTAATCTAGAATTTTGATTAGGATTGCATTGAACCTAAATATTATTTTGAGGAGAACTATATTGAGTCTTTTAATATACAAAATAATACATTTTTTACTTATATAGGACTTTTTTCTCTTTTAGAAAGGTTTTACAGTGTCCAGTGTAGATATCATAGACATTTTATTGTATTTATTTTAATATGTTTAATGTTCTTTGATTACATTACAAACTGTATTATTTTCTAAACTTCACTTCTAATTGTGTTGCCATTACACAGAAATACAATTTTATTTAACATTTCTTTTATATCCTATTTACTTGCTCAATTTTCTAATCAGTGCCAGGAGATGTTTTTATAATTAAATTCCATAATTTTTGCATGTACACAATAATTTCATATAAGAATACAGATAATTTCACTTAATTTTCAATCTGTATGACATTTATTTCTTAACTTGTCTTACTGCACTGGCTAAGATCTGCAGTACAATGAATGTTAAACAGAAATACAGGACACATCCTTGTCATGTTCTCAATCTTAAAAAAAGATTGTTGATTGTTTCCCCATTGATTATGATATTAACCATGAGTTTCTCTGATGTACACTTTTAAGTTTAAAAATATTTTCTTCTGTTTTTACTTGGCTGAGAGTCTTTGTCATGAATGGTAATAGAATTTAGTCAAATTTAGTCAAAAAATGTCTTTTTTTCTGCATCATTTCTGAAAATCACATTCTCCTTTATTCTTTTAGTGTGGTGATTTACATTGATTGATTTTCAAATATTAAACCAAATAAGCATTCCTGGGATAAATTGCATTGATCACAATGTATTAGCTTTTCATGAATTGCTGGATTTTATTTTTTTTCTCATTTAATGAGGAATATTGATCTGCAATGCTTTTCTTTTAGTGGTATTAGAATTATATATGGTTTATCAAATTATCAGGAACTATATCTTTAATATTACTTATATGAATTTGTATAGTATTTGTTTTTTTTACTTAAAGATTTGTTGAAATTCAACCAGTGAAGACATTTACTATTTTCTTTATTAAAATGTTAATTTCTTTAATTGATATGGTGTTATTTAAGATTTTTATTTTATTTTGTTTTAAATTTGGTTTGTTAAGTTTTCTAAGATACTTGTTTATTTTATTTAAGTTGTCAAATTTATTTACATGAAATTGTTTATAATATCTTCATGGGTTTCACAATTACGGAACATTGTGTGACATATCTTCTTTCATTCCCAATATATTTACTTTTTGTTTTCTCTCTCTTTTTTTGATCAGTGATGTTGGGGTTTGTTAGTATTATTAATCTGTTCAAAGAATCAATTTTTACTATGTAGATTTTCTCTGTTGTCTGTATGTTTTATTTCAATGACTCCTACTCACATTATTTTCATTTCTACTGTGCTTTTAATTTGCTGTTTATTTATCTTTTTTTGAGGAGGAGGAGTGGTTGGACTAAAAGAGAAAACATAGGGGAAAGGCTCCATGACATTGGTCTGGGCAGTGATTTTTTTTTGGATATCACTCCAAAAGCACAGGCAACAAATGCAAAATTAGACAAATAGGATTATACCAAATTTAAAAGCTCCTGTCCAACAAATTGAGCAATCAACAGAATGAAGACATAATCTTCAAAATGGGAGAAAATATTTACAAACCATATATCTGATAGAGGTTAATATTTCAATGATTTCATACCTTTCTTCTTTTCTAATATATACAGTTAAAGGTATAAATTTTCTTCTAAGGGCTTCTTTAGCTATTTTCTATGAATTTTGATATGTTATGCTTTCACTGTTATTCCATTCAAAACATATCAATTTTTGTTGTGACTTTTGATTCATGGATTAGAAGTATTTTGATTAACTTCCAAGTATTTGGAAATTTTATACATACTTTATGGTATTGATTTCAAATTTAATTTTATTGTCTCCTGAGAATATTCTCTGTATGATAATTATTCTTTGAAAAATATTGAGACTTTTTTATGTCTAGTTTTTTTACGCCATATGCTTTGTTATGGTTCCACAGACACTAAAAACAATGATTATTCTGAAGTCAATGCGAGTGGCCTTCTATAAATATCAATTAGATCTAATTGGCGTTGTTCAAATCTCTATAGTTTTACTTATATTTTTGTATGTCTATTTGTCCTTTTTGTTTGTTTGTTTTTGAGACGAGGTCTTACTCTATTGCCCAGGCTGGAGTATAGTGGCACAATCATGGCTCACTGAAACCTCAACCTCTTGGGCTCAAACTATCCTCCCACTTCAACTTTTGAAGTAACTGGGACTACAGGCATGCACCACTATGTCTGGCTGTTTTTGTTTGTTTGTTTGTTTGTTTTTTTGTTTTTTGTTTTTGTAGAGAAGGGTTTCACCATGTTGTCCAGACTAGTCTTGAGCTCCTGGGCTTAAGCAATCTGACAGCCTCAGCCTCCCAAAGTGCTAGGATTATAGGTGTGAGCCACCGCACCTGGCCTCTCCTTGTTTTATCAATTACAGAAAGAGTCATATTAAGATCTCTTTGTAAAATTATGACTTTGCCTATCTTTCTCTTTACCTTCATCAGTTTTGCTTTTTATTTAGAAAACATGCATAATAATTATGATTTCTATGTCTTCTTGATGAATATTCCCTTTTATCATTATGGACTGCCTCTCTTTATCTCTGGTAGTATTTTCTGTCTTGAGTTGTTAAACTTAGTACACTCATTGTACATATTTTTTCACTGTATTGTTTTCTATCTGTGTCTTCATAAAGTGTGCTTACTACAGATAGCATAAAATTGGGTATTACTTTTTTGGTTCAGTCTGTCAATCTCTGACTTTTAATTGGAGCTACCTTAATATTAATGTAGTTTTTGAAACAGTTAAAATTGTCTACCATCTTCATGTTTGTTTCATATTTGTCCCATCTGTTCTTTTTTAGTGAAACAAATTCCATTTTGTTTTATTTATCCATTTTCATGGATTTATGCATTATTCCATTTTATCTCTTCTGTGGCATAAACTTCTCAGCCATTTACACATTTTTTGCCTTATATGTAATTTCTGTGTATATGCAAACAATATGACATGTTATTATTTTTACTTTAAACAGTCATTGGCTTTTTAAAGAAATTTGAGAATATAAATATAAGTATCTATTTGGTTGGTGCAAAAATAATTGCAATTTTACCATTACTTTTAATGGCAAAATCACAATTACTTCTGCACCAACCCATGTATGTATGTATATATGTATGTATCTATTTACCTAAGATATCTATCTATCTATCCATAGATACTTCTCTATGTATAAGTATCTATGGATGGATAGATAGATAGATAGATAGATAGAGGATAGAGAGAATAAGAATATGCCTTATATTTACTAGTTCTCTTCACTACTTTCCACAGATTCAGACTTCCATCTGTTATTACTTCCTTGGGCCTGGAGGTCTTATTTTAGCATTTCTTGTAGTACAGGTCTACTAGAGACAAATCTGTCAGTGATTGTCATTTGAATATGTTTTCATTTTTAAAAGGTATTTTCACTGGATATAGAGTTTGAGATTAGAATTTTTTAGCACTTTAGAGATGTCATTTATTTTTCTTCTGTTCTTTACTACATCCAGAAAGGAAACAAGAATCACATCTGTCTTTGTTCCCTCTGTGTAATATGTCCTTTCTGTCTTACTGCCTTTTTTCAAGTTTCTTTTTATCTTTGGTTTTCTGCAGCTTGACTATGATGTGCCAACGTGTTTTTTTCTTTGTACTTGTTCTGTTTCATTCACTTATCTTAATTTGTGGATTTATTCCTTTCAATACTGTGAGAAATTGTCAACATTGCTATTGCTCCATTTTTTTCTTTTCTCTCTTTCTGATGCACAAAATATACATAAACTAGACATTTAATATCGTCCCACTGATTTCAGATGCTCTATTTTGTTTCATTTTTTTTCTTTTTATGTATTAGTTTATTTAATTTCTACTGACCTTTTCTTGAGTTAATTCTTTCCTCTGCTGGGTTCAGTGTACTTTAAGCACATGAGGAGACATTGTCATTTTGATTTTCATTTACAGAATTTTTATTTTCTTCCTTTTAATAGTTTACTTTTATGATGGCATTTTTCCACTCATTCACACGTTTTCTACCTTTCCCAAAACTCACTTAAAGAATGTATCATCGTAGTTATAAATTCCCATCAGATAATTCCAATATTTGAGTCTATTCTGAGTCTGCATCTATTAATCATATTTTCTTTTAGCTATGGGAAGCATTTTCTCATTAATTCACTTAACTTTTAATTTTTTATTATATCACAATTTTTTTGGTAAGAGAATTATCTATCTACCTATCTATCTATAACTGAATTAAGTAATATTACCTTAATAAAAAGGTCAACTTATTTCTTCTGTCAGTCCACTGGTGTCAATATAACTAATAGCAGAGCTGAATTCAAGTTTGGGCCAGGTGCAGTGGCTCACACCTGTAATCCCAGCACTTTGGGAGGCTGAGGTGGACAGATCACCTGAGGTCAGGAATTTGAGACCAGCGTGACCAACATGGTGAAACCCCGTCTCTACTAAAAAGACAAAAATTAGCCAGGCGTGGTGGCAGGTGCCTGCAATCCCAGCTATTTGGGAGACTGAGGCAGGAGAATCACTTGAACCCAGGAGGTGGAGGTTGCAGTGACTCTGAGATTGCTCCATTGTCCTCCAAGCTGGTCGACAAGAGTGAGACTCTGTCTAAAGAAAGAAGGAAGGGAGAGAGGGAGGAAGAAAGGAAGGAAGGAAGGAGAAGGAGAAAGAGAAAGAGAAAAAGAAAGAGAGAAAGAGAGAAAGAAGAAAGAAAGAAAGTTAGTTTGTGGCAGCTTTAGTTAGACTCAGTTGACCAGTGCTCCAAACATTTTAAGAGTGGAAATAGGACCTTCTATTTAGCAAAGATATGAGCGTTTCTTGTAGTACAGGTCTACTAGAGACAAATCTGTCAGTGATTGTTATTTGAATATGTTTTTATTTTTAAAAGATATTTTCACTGGATATAGAATTATTTTAGCACTTTATAGATGGGAGATCACTTGTTTTAGAGCCTAGTTGCACACTTTTTGAGTTGCTGGGGAATTCTCATTGCTTTCAAATCCTTCCCTTGGCTTTTTGCATCTAGGAGACTTTCTACTCACTGCCCTGCACCCAGCTTTTGCCAGGTTGCTGCAAGAGTTTCAATAAAAACCTGAAGTACCACTGAAGAATTACTTTCAGCTCTCTTGCCACAACCTCAAACTCAGCATTTCACCCCTGTGCACTCACTGAAAGCCTAAATAAAATAGATGCATAGATACAAACTTACTTTGTACCTGGGCCTCTGCGAGATTCAATCTGTCACACTAACCAATCATAGTTGTTTTTCCATTGCCTCCCCTAGGTGGTTCACCTTCTTTCTGCTGCTTCTCCAGGTATAAAACTATCAGTAGATGGTCTCTTTTTCCTAGGAAGAAAATTATCTCTGCGATTTGGCTCATTTGGGTGTCTTTGCATCCACAACTTGCTTACAGGTTTCAATAATCTATTATTTTTGTAGCTTGTCTGGCTTGTAGTACATTCTTTCATGATTTCTTCCCATCCTATAAGTATACAGAAGTCTGATATTTACTTCTTATTTTAGAAATACTAAGCTGTTCTTTTCCTTTTATCAGCTGACTTTAGTTATATTTACTCAGACGAATGTGTGTCTATCTTATAAGGGCATTTTACAAAGCTGTGAATGTATTTTATGACCCTAAATGTACACACATTGCTAGGTAAACACAGTCAAGACACAATCTATAAAGGCGTAAATTAAAAAGAAAAAAATCTTGGCTCTGGTATCTTTAAAAGTTAAGAAAAGAGGTTTTACATGTGACTGAGTAGTTGCTTTAGTGCTACAGGCTAAGTTTTAAATAACAGTAGTCAGAATTCTGTGAGTCAATGCTAACATTAAACTTGGATGACATGGTGCAGTGTTGCCAAGGTACCCATCTCCAAAGTGCTCTGGGGCTTCTCATGAAGTCATTTCAAGTCTTGTCGTCCCTTTCATAATTCCTATGAGGTTAGAAGTGGGAGGACATTATTATTCCCTATTTGCTGCTGAGAAGCAAGGTGAAGTCACAAAAGTGCCAGGTGTTTTTGCACAAATCATAGAGCAGTCAGTCAATCAGCAGAAGGAAGAATTCATGGGAGTGAAACTAGCCTGTCTGTCCTGAGCCTGGTCAGTTGGCACCTAATCCCTACATGACAAAATCGCCTATCTCATTTTTAAATGTCTCTTGAGACAGCATTGAGCCTTTGTGGTAGTTAATAACCTTTATTTAGATCAAGGATATTTGTTACGTCTGACTAAACTCTGACAATCTTCCCATGGCTTCAAGATCATCAAGCTTAAGGACTAGACTCAAATGGAAATAAATTGTCAGCCTCATACATTTTTAGGTACCTAAGAATGGTAACCATACACCTAAGAGTTGTCTTTTCTCTCATGCTGAAATCTCCCTATAATTGAAACTTATTAATGTTTATGTGAAACATTCCTTGTTGAAACCACAGATTGGCACTACTTTATAAGAGTAATATCTACTTTTAATTAAACATTTTTGCTAAATGTCTCGCATATGATGAGAGAAAAACCAAATTCTGTCAAAACATTGGAAGAGATTTATTCTTAGCAAATGTAAGTGCCCATGGCCTCCGGGAAACAGTCTCAAGAGGTCCTGAGATGGTGTGCCCAGCGTGTTCTGGGAAGAGTTTGGTTTTACACATTCCAGGGTGACAGAAATTGCAAGTAAAATCATAAATCAATACATAGAAAGTATACATTGGTTTGACCCAAAAAGGCAGAACATTTTGAAGTGGAGGCTTACAAATCATAGACAGAGTTTAGGGATTCTTCAATTGGTAATTGGTTGAAAGAGTTAAGCTTTGTCTAAAGTAGAAAGGAATGCTTAAGTTAAGATAAGGGGGTCTGTTACCTGTCATGTAATGCCATACCAGAGTTAGGTTGGAAAGTAAGCCACAATGTACTGGATCAGAAAATACCTGTTTAAGGGCATTTGATGGTTTGTAAGGCATGATTCCTCAGGCTCCTTGGAAAGGAATTTGAGCAAGAAAAAGAAAAAAGGTCAGTATTAAATCCTCATATATATTATTTAATTTTTATGAAAATGATATCAAATATTATTTTATTTAATCTTCACAAAAATATATAAGGTAGAAGCAGAGATATAGAAGACCATGTTTACACAATTCATGTCTGGTATAACCGGTATATGAAGGCAAGTATGTATAATTCCATTGCTCTTGTTTTTTCTATTCCTATAATCACTTTCTACTGTTTCTAAAATGTATCAAACCAAATTTGGGAGCAGTTTTCTATAAGACAAAATAACTTATTATGGGGTTTATTTGAATCACAAATATGTCTGATGCACTTAGAACTTGATTTGATTATACATATTAGATTTACACTTTTTTTTTTTTTTTTTGAGATTGAGCCTTGCTCTGTCACCCAGGCTGGAATGCAGTGGGGTGATCTTGGCTCACTGCAACCTCTGCCTCCTGGATTCAAGCGATTCTCCTGCCTCAGCCTCCCAAGTAGCTGGGACTACACGTGCCCGCCATCATGCCCGGCTAATTTTTGTATTTTTAGTAGAGACCTTGTCTATAATTCACCATATTGGCCAGGCTGGTCTTGAACTCCTGACTTTGTGATACCCCCTCCTCAGCCTCCCAAAGTGCTGGGATTACAAGTCTGAGATATTGCGCCCGGCCAGATTTACACATCTTTATGGGGGAAAATGTACTGTGCAGTGTGCAACTACACTCTTAATTGTCATCCCTGGTTTAATCGTTCTTTTAAGCAAGAGAAGCAATCTGTGAAAGAGAGAAGAGTTTTATCCCCATAGGGCTTAAAAAAGAGGTAAGTAGTTGTTATAGTTTGAAAATGGAAGATTTTACACAACAATAAGGAATTTTGAGCTTGTCTTGAGAGAATGGGCAATACTTGGCTTGCATTCCTACATGGTACATAGCAATAAAAGCCTTCAGAAAGGACATACATTTACTGGAGCTCCACAGTTCTCTGGTTCTATTGCTTCTTTCTTTGCATTAGTTGTTTTGTTCTTGAATGCATTGAATTAACCATTTCTTTTTTCTTTTTCTTTTTTTTTTTTTTTGAGCTGGAGTCTCATTCTGTCACCCAATCTGGAATGTAGTGGCGTGATCTCAGCTCACTGCAACCTTTGCCTCCCAGGTTCAAGAGATTCTCCTGCCTCAGCCTCCCAGGGAGCGGGGATTAGAGGCTCGCAGCACCATGCCCAGCTATTTTTTTTTCTTTTTTTTTTTTTTGGTAGAGATGGGGTTTCATTGTGTTGCCCAGGCTGGTCTTGAACTCCTGACCTCAAGTGATCTGCCCACCTCAGCCTCCCAAAGTGCTGAGATTACAGGCATAAGCTACCGCATGTGGCCAACTATTTCTATTTTAACATAAGTATACATTGCTTTAATCAAAGAGCTGAAATGCTAGCAATGAGCTAACAAATAAGTAGAGTCTTCACTGAAAAAGTGGGCACAACCCTCATTTTTAAAGGCCATTACCAGTAACCATCTATGGAAGCACCGTTATGTTTTTTGTGTTAGGCGTTCTGTTGTTCTTAGATTTCAGAATACTTGGTTGCCCTGTAACTTCAGCCTTCCAGTGTATTTTAGAAGAGTTGTGATTTGGTAGTTTATCTGGCTTTTTCTCAAGTCTGACTTTCAACTTTTTGCATTTTAAGTGGAGGAAGAACTTAGGCTTTTAAAAAATGCATATGAGCATTATTAACCTCACTATATCATGTATGGACAAAAGTAGTGACAATATTCAAAACATAGTAAGAAAAAGCATGAGGATGGACACATACAAGAAAATTACAAAAGTTTGCAAATCCATTATGTGTGTATACACACACACAAACACAGAAACACACACGCACACTATATATGTGTCTGTATGCATATGTATATAATTGTGTGTGTATTCAGAAGCATCTGTGGAAATTTTAAAAAATAAATTTAAAAAGTTTAAAAAAATCCACATTATGTGTATTTTGAAGTTGTATATGGTTCAGTTGGACATAAGTTCCAGTGTGGATTTATAAGCAAATACACTTGGGAAAAGCCTATCAAATTCTCACCTAGTTACTGAGAGGCCCTCGTTTAGTTAGTTATTACCAGAGTACAGAAACAAGACAGGGAATAGTGGCTTGGCTAGAGAGGCAGCAGAAAACCACTTGAGGCAAAGCCTTACTTCGCAAGCATTGTTTCTATCTCATCCTTCAGGTGATGAGGCACCATTTATAGCTATGAGTAGAAAATTGACCTGACGAAAATTATGTTAGAAAATTAATTCCATCGCAAGTCATTTAAAAAGAAATCTACATGGAAGATAAATAAAATATAATATAAAATATAATAGCCCAGAGGCTATTATAAACAATGAAGGTCTTACCTAAGGCTTTGTAGATGAAAGGAATGCCCACTTTCAAGAAGCGATCAGGAGCTAATGTCAACTAGATTGTGTGATACAGTTGAATAGAGGGCTGGGAGCAGGGAGAAATTGTTGTGAATCCCAATCTGAATGGAGAGTATTCACTTTTGTTTTGTCTGTTTTTTGAGACAGGACTTTTCTCTGTCACCCAGGCTAGAAGCAATGGTGGGATCCATAGCTCACTGCAGCCTCAAACTCCTGGGCTCAAGGAATCCTCCTGCCTTAGCCTCCTGAGTAGTTGGGACTATAGGCACGTGCTGAAGTGGCATCGTTTGTCTGGGGTAAGTACCCGAGATTCATTGTCTCATGGCCATGGAAAACTAGCATGCAGACACAACAGAGTGAGGTTAAGAGTGGAAGTTTAAAAGGTGAAAGAAAGAGAAAAGCTCTCTTGCTACAGAGAGGGGTCCCAGAGAAATGGGTTGCCAGTTCTGTTATGAAATGCAGTGAGTTTTATAGATGAGTTTGAGGAGAAAGTGTCTGATTTACATAGGGCATGAAAGATTGCTTGGACCACGTGCCCCATTTGCATAGGGCGCAAATTACCGGTAGGCCTCACCCTAATCTTTTATTATGCAGATAAGTTCATGGCCTGGTTGGCACCATGTTTCCTGTTTCTTTATTGTATATGAGGTGACGAAGAAAAGAAAAGATGGAGCCTCCATGTTGAACATACCTGGCCCTCAGGTAGCCCGTTTCTACTGGTACAGCTGCTGGTATTCACCCATGCAAACTTCCAGCTTGCTTAACTATGTCTGCAACTCAGTTTTTCAGGCTACTCTTTGTTAGAAAAGAAATGATTTTGGAGCTGCTTTTTGTTAGAGGGGAAATTCTGCCAGGGACTCTGTTGCCCTTACTATCTGCCTAAATAATATCTATCTTCTATATCAGTGCCATCACACCTGGCTAATTTTTAAATATTGTTTTTATAGAGACAGGCTCTCATTATGTTGGCTGAATTGGTCTTAAATTCCTGACCTCAAGCCATCCGCCTGCCTTGGCCTCCCAAAGTGTTGGGATTATAGGCATGAGCCACCATGCCTGGCTGAGTATTGGCATTTTTCAATCAGAAATTGAACCTAGGTGGAAGGGGACATTGGAATGCTTTCTACACATCTGGGAAACTAAGAAATTATTTAAAATCAAAGGTGATGCATTTTCTCAATGAGACTTTTTTTTCCTCCCAACTTATTTGGGGGATACACAATGTGTCGTGTTTTTCTGTGTATGCATTTTTCCCATCCTGCCTAGATGTCACCCACATGATGGACCCTCAAGAAATATTTATTAATCAAATTCTCCCCTTCTCTATCCTTCAGCTGCCAGAGCTGGAATTAAGCCTCCTTATGGAAAGGATAATCAATATTTTATAGTACCTTTCACCAGAGGCTATCAAATGTAATGACAATCAAATATGTTTGTCCTTTTCAAATTGGAAATCAATCAACATTATCAGTTTTTCCATTACCAGTTATACATGGTTGATGAAATGTTTATGCTGATGACTTCTTTGCATTGAGGAAGGTTTCAATGCCACTGATCTTCTCCCTTTGAGTACTTATTTTTCTAGCAGACAAAATTAGCAAGTGTGATAGACAAAGTTTGAAATGCAATGTAGTCTTTTTCCCAGTTCTTTACTAATGGTATTATTTTACAGCACCTAAGTTAATGTAGAATTTTTATAGCTTAAAAATAATTTTATAGACATGACTTTAATAGTACGCTGCATAGCCATATGAGAAAACTGAAGATAAACAATCAGAGCTGCAAAATGATCTGCCTAAGTTTACTTGGTAGTTAGCAGTCAAATCAAAATTAGAAATTTAGATCTTCTGACTCATCCTGACATTTTACTCTAGGGTTCCCTGATATACACAGATGACGCTGTAACCTCACCCTGATGCTGGGCATCCACTGAGGTCTTTGTTCCTAATGATAATTGAGAGATTGATAGGAATTCTCTTTAGGTATTGAGCCCCCATCCAAGTTCTCCGGACATATGTAGCAAGTAAGGCTTGTAAGCACTTTTCCTTATTTTAAATATTCTAAGGTTGAAATTGCCTTTGGAAAAAATTGTAATAGTTAGACCATTATGGCAGTAGGAAAGATCTGATCTAACCAACACCGCTCTTGCCTTTAGCCTTCAAACTGCCTTTAATTATTCTTAAGATTGTGCCAAGCCAACTTTGGGAGACATTCAGTTTATAGTTTCAATGATAATAGCCCTTCCCCAAAACTCAGCCACCTTTTTAAAGTGTGGGTGGCCTCATGTCAATTAAGCTCTTTCTTTACTGCAATGCCATGGTCTCATGAATTGCTTTTGACTATACAGTGGACAGGAAGGACCTGTCAGGTGGTTACAATGCCATGATGCACAGGCCAACTAAATCTCAGATTTCTTGTTTCGATTGAAAGTGTATCAATCCCAAGTGGTAATGCTGATCACTTTATTCAGATTTATTTGGCAGTTTTACATCTCTGATATCTAAAACATGGCAATTCAATGTATTTAACAAACCCATTTTGCTTTGTAAAACTGCAATCTTTCACAATATAGAGTTTGTAATACAGGTTGGGTAAGAACAGAAATGCTCAGATCTATATTGTTATCCGACACCATATTAGTTAGCCTTGCTAAACTTCAGTTGCCATATCTGCAAGTAACTCATTTAATATTTATTTAATAAATATTATTGAGCTTCTTCTATGTGCTAGCTACTATATGTAGCTTCTATATTATTATTGAGCTTCTTCTAAATATTATTGAGCTTCTTTTATGTGCTGGCACTAAAAACTGGATTCGAATTGCTCTTTTTTATATATATTGGTGATTTCAAACACAATAAAGTCCATCACCCTGTGCCATAGCTTGCTGGCTAACTTGGAAGATGAGGTCCAGGACCTGTCCTTTACCAGCACCCTCTCCAGATAAGTCAGCTTGACAACTGTGGACATCACAGACCTTGGAAACTGCAGAAAACATTCATGGTGCTGGTGCATCGTGAGTGAGTCATCAGAGGCAGAGGCAATGGGCAGGCTGATTAGAACTGAGACAGCTTCTGTTTACATATAAATATCCTGCTAATCAGTGATGACAAGAGAGGAAACATAGGCAAATGCCAGTTAAATGGAGTTTGAAGTTTTAAAAAAAGTACATTTGGTAGCGCTTGCCAGAGTGTGGCAGTGGTTCTTTAATTATATAGGAAGAAATCTTTAAAATGAATTGGCCTCAGGCTGAGTTGAAGGGAATAGTTTTGTACCAGGTTGTCAGAGAACGTCTCTGAGAGTAAGACTGACTTTTCATTGCTTTTACAAAATGATCGCACTTACATAGGTATCTATATTTCTCACTATGTGTGTGTGTGTGCGTGTGTAGGGGAGAGGGATCTTTTTTGACTAATTACAAAGAAAATATTTTTTAAATAGATTAATTATGGGCTCAGTCTCAGCTTTGCCTTTTTTCATTTTTTTTTAAATATACATTTTTTGAGACAGGGTCTTTGTCTGTCACTAAGACTGGAGTGCAGTGGCATAATCACAGCTTACTGCAGCCTGAAGTTCCTGGGCTCTACTGACCCTCCCACCTCAGCCTCCCTAATAGCCAGGACTACAGGCACATGCCACCATGCCCAGTTGATTTTTAAATTTTTATTGATTTTTCAGACACAGGTTCTCACTATGTTGCCCAGGCAGGTCTCGAACTCCTGGTCTCAAGAGATCCTCTCTCCTTATCCTCCCAAAGCACTGTGATTACAGGCATGACTGTCGACTGTGATAACAGGCATGATTATAGGCATGGTGTCCACCCACAGGTATGCATTTTTTAAATACTCTTTCAGGAAGCTGTTCCTTTTAACATGTTCTACATCATGGAGCCCACTTCAGGTGCCGGCATTTTATCAGGTGTACTCACCATTTATACATTTTGCGGTACCATTGGCTCCTTTTCTTTTTTTTTTTTTTTTTTTTTTTTGAGACGGAGTCTGGCTCTGTCGTCCAGGCTGGAGTACAGTGGCCGGATCTCAGCTCACTGCAAGCTCCGCCTCCCGGGTTTACGCCATTCTCCTGCCTCAGCCTCCCGAGTAGCTGGGACTACAGGCGCCCGCCACCTCGCCCGGCTAGTTTTTGTATTTTTTAGTAGAGACGGGGTTTCACCGTGTTAGCCAGGATGGTCTCGATCTCCTGACCTCGTGATTCGCCCGTCTCGGCCTCCCAAAGTGCTGGGATTACAGGCTTGAGCCACCGCGCCCGGCCGGCTCCTTTTCAAATATACTGACGAATCCATTATAGAGGCTCCTGATCAGTTCAAATGACTTCAAAACATTTTATCTTTTAGAATATAGCTTTGTTAGTATTTCAGGACAATAGTACCAGATCCCGCCTGGGGAAACTGTTGTACCCGCTAAGTGGAAGGAATAGGACATAGTGTCTGTTTATGTTTTAGCTTCAAGTGTACTTGAATGATTAAGGAGTTAAAGAAATTCCATGAATCCTAAGGCAGGTTTTTCTTCAATTTGTCCATTACTTTCTGTTACAGTCCCAGGATTGTCCTTTATTAAAAAAGTAAAATGGCTAAAGCCATATTTGGGGTCTATATGCCTTCCTTTTGATGTTCATCTTCCAGCCTCAATTGCTAATCAAGAACTTCTGCCTTCCCAGGTTGCTTAGATTTCTGCTTTGTGCTTTGGTGTTTTTATTTTTTCCTTTAGAGATAGAGTCTTGCTCTGTCCCTCAGGCTGGAATGCAGTGGTGGGATCACAGCTCACGGCAGCCTAGAACTCCTAGGCTCAAGAGATCTTCCCACCTCAGCCTCCTGAGTAGCTGGGACTACAGGCATGCACCACAACTCCTGGCTAATTTTTCAATTTTTTATGAGATAAAGAGATGGGGTCTCACTATGTTGCCACAGCTGGTCTACAACTCCTGGCCTCAAGCAATTCTCCCACATTGGCCTTCTAAAGTATTGGGATAATGAGTACAAGCCACCACACCTAGCTATCTGGTAATTCTTATGCCCAAGTGTGCAAATACTCTATCAGATGTCCCTGAACATCTGTCTTCTAATCCAGTGTTTCATGCTTTGGATAAATCTTCATCCAGGAGGCTATCCCTGGTTTAATTAAGAAATCAATTGCATTCTAGAACAGATTATAACATAAGCATTAACCATCACTAGCCAAATTCTTCATATTTATGGAAGCCTTCATGATGACACAAGATTTAACTTAGTCAAGAGAGAGAAACGAACACTCAGAATTGCAGACACTTTAATAGTCCTTGTAATAAACTAGTTTATGTTAAATGGGACTTTTGAATTTTGTCTGTCAAATTACTTCATATGGGAGGATGACTTTTCCATTCACACACAGACTGCCCTTTCCTTCTGCCCTTGCCTTTATCCTAGAAACATAAAATCGTATTGATATCATTTGTTTCAAGCTGACCATCCATGTTTATAGTATCCATGAGCAAAACAAACAAACACCCCAAATAACTGCCTTCCTAGTAGCTGTAGCTCTCATGAGAATGCCACAAAAATCTGTCTTCAAATTGAGCTTCACAGCAAACTTGCAGAAAGGAAGAACATGCATAAGTATCTCATTTTCAGATGAGGAAATGAAAATCCAACCAGGTTGGATGTTCTTGTGGCCATAGTGTAACTGACTTAAGTCTGGCTGCTTGCTACTCAGAGGTCAAAGCCTGAGAAAGCAAGGTGTGAGAAAAGGAAAGCAACTTTATTCAAATGCTAGCAGTTGGAGAATGGTCCAAAGGCCACTCCCACTTTGGGGACTGAGCAAAGGGCTTGTTTAAAAAGGAAAAGATGTGTGAAACATGCAGGAGTGGGGCAGGGGGATGCAGGTCTGTGTGTCTTTTTCCAGTGTTATCTTAAGTAATTGCCCATCCAGGGGTTCAGTTGGCATCATCCTGACTTCGGCCCAGTGGTGGGGGGCTAACTGTAACTCCCCCTAAGCAGGAGGATTCTGCAGCTGGATCTCTCCAGCAGTTGGCCACGGTTACTACAGGACTGAACACAGGAGGACGAAAGCAGAAATGAAAACTTAAAAGTAACTATTTTAAAGGAAGGGGCCATTAGGAGAAGAAGAGGGCTCCCAGACCCTAGTGAGCAAGGGCAGCCACTTGAGTCTCTATAGCCCTTTGTATTTATTGGGTAGAAAGAGCAGGGAGCAGGAGATAACCATTGGTCAGCTGCTTAATTGATCACAGGGTCACATTATTGCTAAGAGGCTTCAGATGTGCCTAATTACAAGAAACACTGCACTTGGGGCGTGACTGTCCTGAGCATTCCTTCTGGGCGGCAGACGCAGCTTGTCATTTTGCCAATAGTCTGTATTTATGAGAACAGTTTGCTGTTTACTCATAGAGCCTCCAGTGGTATACAGAGTTGATCGCGACCCTCACTCTTTTGGCCTACAACAGCTCTCTCGGCCTGGTTTGTTTTAAAATTTCTCAGCATGCACATAATTGGGTAAGCGAGCACTGTTCACAGAAGTGCCTGGTGGGAAAAGGTAGAAACAGAGTTTCAGAGTATGTTTCAAGGCTGAACACAAGAAAGGAAATCAAGTTTTAGAATGCATTTCAAGGTTTGGATGCTTGATTACAATACAAGTCTTAAGTGGCAGAATTATTATTTAAACTCAAGTGTGTTGATTCTTAAATCTCTGAGATTTCTATTACCATATTGCTTTCCTGAAGCACTAAAATCCAAACCCAGACGGTACTATCTTCATCGTAATTTCAAATCATAAAAGCTCAAATCAGAGAAAGTATTTTTCTTATAAACATTTCTTTTCTTTAATGCTATTCTCCCATCTTGCCCAGATCTACATTTTTTTTCTTTTTGTCCCAGCTTTAATAATCTTTTAATGTGTTTCTTACTATATTAATTGTGGGCTCTCTGGTTCATTCCCTCCCCAAGCTCCTTGACGGCAAGATGATTTTGTGTTGCTTTGTTTTGGTCAAGTGCCTGGACCAAAGGTCAGCACAGCATAGCTTGCAGTTGGTTTTTGCATGACCTCTCAAACCAACAATAGTTTAACATTCTTAAAGGTTTGCTAAAAAAATACTAAAGAAGAAGGCGTGATAGAAACCATGTGTGGCTCACAAATCCTAAAATATGTATTACCTGACCCCTTCTAGAGAATGTTTGCTGACTCCTGGGCTAGAGTTTTGCCTGCACACGGTAGGGACTCCATCTATTTGTTGAGTGAATATGGGCAGGCATGCACATGTGTTGAAGTGGAGTTAATTTCCTAGCAATAAGGCCTATCCAACCTGAACTCCTCGTCTTCCCACCGTGAGCCACTGGCATCTGGCAAATCTGATGGTGTTTTCTATCCTGTTGTTATTTCCATCTCCATAGCACAGATGTAGGTTAGGCATCTCAAAATCAGGAGCTATTCATCAGCTAGTGGGGAATATTCATTGTTATTTGGGCTGTCGCTGTAATTAGCTCATCTTTTAGAAGCCTTTGCTCCACGGCTTGTTTGTTATTGGAGACTTCTCCTCATCACCAGCATTCACATGCATATTAGCGTTTCAAAAAGCATGTTGCTATTTTGATTTTAACTAGGAGTTAAGATAAAATATTCAATATCTTTCTCATTCCCTCACCCCTCCCAGCCCTTGAAGACAAAGCCCCTTGGTCTGCAAATGGCCAATATTCCAGGAAGTCTTTGAAAATGGCCCACATAAGAGAGAAGAGCAGCCAAGCACAAAGTACACTGTAATAAGGTCACTAAAGCCGTAAATTATTGGTTTTCATCCTTAGATATGTCTTCCAGTGGCCTGAGAGAGTTTCGCTTCATTAAATGTGAGAAGTCGCAACTCAAGCTAAATCTCTCTAGAGATATTAAATTCTGGACATATGCAATTACACCAAATGATGCTCCCAACTTGAACAGCCCCAGCTTGTTTTTAAAACCGTAAAACCTGTTATCTCACTTCCTTAACAGCGTTTCCTCTGTCTTCACTGTCCCCTTCCCCAAGTACCCCATCCCCTTCCTTACAAATAGCATTTGAAATATCAGCCAGGGCTCTGGCACAGCCTGGCTGGCTGGCTGGCTGTTCTTCATGGCTCACTGATGATTCCCACAGGTTTTTAGAATCAAACCCTGCCTCTGTCGTTCACAGCAGCCTTTCCTGGCTACATTTTAATTAATTCCATATGGTATAATGATGATAAGTTGGCCCAAAATAAAAGTGAGCCTGAGTTAATGCTGTTATCATTAGAAAGATTGAAGGAACAGAAGCAATTAGGAAGTTCTGGAAGTATTGAGGAGTGTGAAGGGAAAAAGAAGAAACTGGTGCCCCAAACTCATTTATCATATTAACAAATGTGAGAGCATGAGTTCCTGTGTGAGTTCTCCCCTGGGTCCTTTCCTTGACTGCATCTGCTAGTAAGTGCTATTTAACATCTGCACAACCTGTGTTTTCTTTATTTTATGCTTGGTACTGAGACCAGGCTTGCAAAATCCAGAGGGGATGGAGATGGACAATCTTTTCTGGATCACGTTTGTGATCTCTGTTCATTGGGCTGGATGCCTTTTCTCAGTCATACCATCTTCTCTTGCAATACATTTTCTTCATAGTTTTTTTTTCAAAGTGGGATGATCAAAAGACAAACTTGGGGTTTGTCATCTACTTCAAGCAGTTTTCGACCCATTATTTTTCCCCCTAGTTGCTAGCCCACACCACTGGGTGTCCTGGCTCTCATTATACTTCCCTAGTTACAAAGCATTTCCTCAACTCTGAGCAGGATTTTCTTTCCAAACTATTCCCAGAGCTGTTTCCTCTATTATAGTTTATCTATCATGTGCTTAATCTATGGGATGTTGCTACTAACTCGTTGTCCTGAAGAATGGTTTTAATCTGAGCAAGTAATTACAACTGATAACAATTGATGTATTGCCCTTTCCAGTGATATTTGCACCCCAACGTTGAATAATGGTATCAAGTCAAGTCCTTTTACATCAGAGACAATTTTGGTTTGAGGTAGACCCTCCTGGAATCTGTGACATTTCTTAACTAATTTTGATACATATTGCCAAATTGCTCCTAGAAACGTTTAATTTGGTTATACTAATAGTGTATACAAGTTTCCATTTCATAAATTCCTTGATGGTAATCCATAATATTTTCTGATAACTTTAACAATTCTATGGGCAAAAACGTATCTTTTAAAAAATTTTAATTTCTTTGAATCCTTTTAAGTTTTAAGATTTTAAAATATCAGTGTCTGTTTTTCTTTTTAAAACATTTCTGTATATATTAGTCCTATATATTTATTTTGAAGCTGTTTCAAGACAAATAACAAAATAATGTATAAAGATAGTAAACAAATACATACTGGACTCATAGTAGAATTGCCAGATTAAATATAGGATGCCCAGCTAGATTTACATTTCAAATATAAAACTTTTTTTTTTAGTATAACTATGTTCCAAATATTACATGAGATACTTCTACTAAAAATACTCATTGATTATCTGAATTCAAATATAACTGAATGTCTTTTTTATTATTTGATAAATCTGAAAATTCTATTCACAAATCTTTATCTTTAGTCCTATCTAAAACTATACTAAACTATCTTTAGTTTGGATTGCAGACTTAGTATCCAGTGGGCTCCTCAGCATTTCCATTAGGTTGATGCAAAAGTAATTACGGTATTTGCCATTAAAAGTAACTTTTAATGGTAATAAGCTTTACTTTAAAAGTAAAGTTATTAAAAGTATCTTTTAAACTTTTAAAGTAAAGTTTATTACCATTAAAAGTTACTTTTAATGGCAAATACTACAATTACTTTTGCATCACCTTAGTACTTGGAGGTCCATTAGGTATCTGAAAACCAACACATCCATAAAATGTGTAAATGTCACTTGTGCTCTGCCCTTTCCCAAGTCTGCTGTTATCCTTCTTTGCTTATCTTAGTTAATTGCATCAGCATCTTTCTGAGGTCAACTATTCTAAGGGTTAGACTTTTTTTTTTTTTTCATATACACTCTCTCATACTCTCAATACCTTAGCATGCCCTCCAAAATATAATATGCATGGGGTCCCACAACTTCTTGTCATCTCCATTGATGTCATCCTGGTCCTAACTCTTTCCTTCCTTAACTAGATCATTGTAGAGCTTCCTAACTGTCCTCTTTGCTACCCATTTTGTGGGTCCATCATTCATTCCCCAAACAGCTTTGACGATGATTAGCGCTTACAACCGACCCTCCAAGAACTTCCCTCTGCAATGAGAAAACATCCAAACTCTTTTACCAGGGCTCCCAAGTTTCCTTAGCTTGCTTTCAGATTCAGAGCATTTGACTTGTTTTCCCTTTTGAGATACACTTTTCCCAAAATTTATTGGGCTGCCCATTTCTATTTATTTACTTTTCAATGCAAGTTTCACTTCCAAAGAGACGACTTTTTTGATAACACAGACTGCGTTCCTAATGTTTTCCTTCACAGGACTTCTTACAGTCTGTTGTCATTTGTTATTTTGCGTGTTTTCAGTTTTAACTCCTCCCTCTAGAATGCGAAGTTCATAAGGGAAGAGATTTTCTTTTCTCATTTGTGCTGCATGCTCAATATTCAAGAATGTGCCTAGTGGATGGATAATGTGCAATAAATAATACATGCTTAATGCCCAAAGGAATAAAGAACAAATGACACGTTAACATATACTGAATGTTTACCCTGTGCAGGCACTTGACTTAGGGCTTTGCATATTTATCCTGTAGTGTGATACGTAGACCTCAGTTGGGTCTTAGATGACACCAGGCAATCAGATATACATCCCAGTCCATTTATTTCTCTACTTATTTTAGGTGACTATTTCACCCCTTCTCCACTCTTTTCAAAATACCCAAGAGCCCCATCTGCCTTCTTCAGTTTCAGAGATTTTTGTCTCTTAACTTCACTGAAAAATTGAAGTAAACAGAAGAGGTGTGCCATAGATTCCCATGACCACATCTACCCATGTAGAAGCATCTACACCCATATACCGAACCTAAAATGTCTGTGCTCTCATCTACAGTCAACATCAATACTTGCTTTTCAAATCCCATCTCTCTTCCCTACTTGAGGGCATTGTTGCAGACATGTTTCCCACTTTGTCTTTTTTTAATCAAATGTTTACTCTTCATTATACTCATCAACAAAAACATACTTTCATCTTACACAAAAAAATGAAAAATAATAAAAATTTTCAAATCTTTGACTTTACCTTCTTGCAAGCGTCACTGTTCATTTGCCCACTTTTGCTGTAAAACTCCTTGGTTGAGATGCTTTCCCTAATTTCTCTCCTCCCATAATATTCTTCCTCTCTCATTGAGATATAATTCACATACTGTAAAATTCACCCTATTCTGTATTAAAGCCACTTTGGGCATTTGTCCCGCTACTAAATATTACAATTGGGATCTCTAATAACCCACTTGTTGCTAAACCTGGTAGTTAATGATCAATTTCCATTTAATTTGACTTATCAGAAGCATTTGACCTGCTAGCATTTATCACAATTGTCTTCCTTCTCTTTGATTCACTTTCTTCACTTTGCTTCCAGGATTTTTGGTTTTCCTATGACTTCGCTGACTGCTGCTTCTCAGTCTTCTCTGCTGGATCCTCTTTTTTTCAAACTTTCTAATGGAGCACTCCAGGACTGAGTCCTTGGTCCTTGTCTCTTTATTTATACTTGCCTTCTTCTTGTTCTCCTCCAGCCTCTTGGTTTTATATCTCTAGTACAGACTTCCTTCCTAAACTCTTCATTCGTATATGCAGCTGCCAATTCCACATCTTTACATGGACAGTGAAGAGACAGCTCATATTCAACGTGTTCATATTTGGTAAGAAACGTGTCCATTTTTGGTAAGAAAAAAATCCTGGTCTTTTTTTTTTTTTTTTTTTTTTTACCAAGTATGTCCCTCCTGCAGTTTTCATACATCAGGGAATGGTAACTCCATCTTTACAGTTCGGTCAAAAACTTGACATCGTTGACTACTCCATTTTTCTCATATTTCACACGTAACCCATCTTAACCTTGGATCCATTTCTATATACAGGATGTGACTATGTCTCACAACCTCTCTTACTACTACTACCTTGGTAGTATAATACAATAACTTATTTCCTGGATTACTGCAATAGCTCCCAGCAGGTCCCCCTGACCCTACTCTTGTTCCCCTACAACCCATTCTCAGCACAGCAGCCAGAGTGACAATTTAAATGTAAGTTAGATTTTGTCATTCCTTTTCAAAACACTGCAGTGACTCTCCGTTTAACTTAGAGTAAAAGCCAAAATATTACACAAAGGGAAGCTCACAAATGTTCTATATGAACTAGTTTCTCCTCATTTGCGGTTTCCTCTTCAACTACCCTTCTGTTTGTTCAGTCCACTCTGGCTCCATGTATCCTTGTGAATTCTGCCTATGTTTGATTCTGCTTAGAGCCTTTGATCTGGTTGTCCTGTTTGCGTAGAATATGTTTCCCCGGATATCTGTTTGGCCAGTTCCCTCCTATCTTCCACATCTTTGTTCATCACCTTCTCAACGAGGCTGATTTTACAACTCCTGGCACTTAATTTTTAAATTTTTTTGGCACAGCACTTTTGACTCCTGGCATGCTGTATAATCTATTTATTATTTATGTACTTCTGGCTGGAGTATAACCTCCATGAGGTCACACATTTTTATTTATTCATTAATGCATCCCAAGCACTTAACAACCCATCAATAAATATTAATGAATATATGCAGTTGTTAGGAGTGTGGGCTCTGGAGTGAAACAGCTTGGGTTCAAATTTCATCACTGCCTTTAGTAGCTGAGTGACACTGCAAGCTACCTGGGATTTTGTGATATCATTACTTATCTGGAAAAAACAGAGTTAATAAGGTTATCTACCTCATGGAGTCAATGTTTAAGACTAATTAATCTTTGATTAACTAAAATAACATGCAAATTAAAAAATTACTGCACATATAGCAAACTCTCTAAAATTTTCAGTTATTATTTACTCTCTGCAACAATCTTATCTCAATAAGTACTATTGTTATCCATGTTTTCCAAGTAAGATAAATTGAAATGTAGAGAGCTAAGCAATTTGGTAATAGACATGCACAGTAAGTGGCGGAGCTGGGATACAAATTCAGTTCCATTTGGCAACACATTTAATGTTCAGTCTCTCCTTATAGCTTATGATGCCTTTGAAAATGGAACATTATTTTCCTATTACATCTCCTAACTGTAGGTATATAAGAAACTATTGATTTTTATGTTTTTATCTTGTATAGCCTATCATATGAGCTTTGTCTTTCTAATATTTAATTTAAATCTTGTGTCAAATACTTATTTCACATCTTATTTTAGGTTTTAGTATATTGTGGAAAATTTTTGGAAAATATTAATAACAGAGGTAGTATTACATCCCTGGTTCATTCAAGTAGTTTATTCTATCTATGGAAAAGCTTCTAATGCTTAATCTTCATTGCTGTGTTCACTGTGGACTTAAAGGATGTGTTCTCTACCTTGCTTAAGAGGTATCTTCTTATTCTTAAAGTTTCTTTTTTTTTTTTTTTTAATTAAGAATGGTAGAATTGGGGGGGCGGAGCAAGATGGCCGAATAGGAACAGCTCCAGTCTCCAACTCCCAGCGCGAGCGACACAGACGACCGGTGATTTCTGCATTTTCAACTGAGGTACTGGGTTCATCTCACTGGGGAGTGCCGGACGATCAGTGCTGGTCAGCTGCTGCAGCCCGACCAGCGAGAGCTGAAGCAGGGCGAGGCATTGCCTCACCTGGGAAGCGCAAGGGGGAAGGGAATCCCTTTTCCTAGCCAGGGGAACTGAGACACACAACACCTGGAAAATCGGGTAACTCCCACCCCAATACTGCGCTTTAAGCAAACAGGCACACCAGGAGATCATATCCCACACCTGGCCGGGAGGGTCCCACACCCACGGAGCCTCCCTCATTGCTAGCACAGCAGTCTGTGATCTACCGGCAAGGCAGCAGCGAGGCTGGGGGAGGGGCGCCCGCCATTGCTGAGGCTTAAGTAGGTGAACAAAGCTGCTGGGAAGCTCGAACTGGGTGGAGCTCACAGCAGCTCAAGGAAACCTGCCTGTCTCTGTAGACTCCACCTCTGGGGACAGGGCAATAACAAACGCAGCCGAAACCTCTGCAGATGCAAACGACTCTGTCTGACAGCTTTGAAGAGAGCAGTGGATCTCCCAACACGGAGGTTGAGATCTGAGAAGGGACAGACTCCCTGCTCAAGTGGGTCCCTGACCCCTGAGTAGCCTAACTGGGAGACATCCCCCACTAGGGGAAGTCTGACACCCCACACCTCACAGGGTGGAGTACACCCCTGAGAGGAAGCTTCCAAAGCAAGAATCAGACAGGTACACTCGCTGTTCAGAAATATTCTATCTTCTGCTGCCTCTGCTGCTGATACCCAGGCAAACAGGGTCTGGAGTGGACCTCAAGCAATCTCCAACAGACCTACAGCTGAGGGTCCTGACTGTTAGAAGGAAAACTATCAAACAGGAAGGACACCTACACCAAAACCCCATCAGTACATCACCATCATCAAGACCAGAGGCAGATAAAACCACAAAGATGGGGAAAAAGCAGGGCAGAAAAGCTGGAAATTCAAAAAATAAGAGCGCATCTCCCCAGGCAAAGGAGCGCAGCTCATCGCCAGCAACGGATCAAAGCTGGACGGAGAATGACTTTGACGAAATGAGAGAAGAAGGCTTCAGTCCATCCAATTTCTCAGAGCTAAAGGAGGAATTACGTACCCAGCGCAAAGAAACTAAAAATCTTGAAAAAAAAGTGGAAGAATTGATGGTTAGAGTAATTAATGCAGAGAAGGTCATAAACAAAATGAAAGAGATGAAAACCATGACACAAGAAATACGTGACAAATGCACAAGCTTCAGTAACCGACTCGATCAACTGGAAGAAAGAGTATCTGCGATTGAGGATCAAATGAATGAAATGAAGCGAGAAGAGAAACCAAAAGAAAAAAGAAGAAAAAGAAATGAACAAAGCCTGCAAGAAGTATGGGATTATGTAAAAAGACCAAATCTACGTCTGATTGGGGTGCCTGAAAGTGAGGGGGAAAATGGAACCAAGTTGGAAAACACTCTTCAGGATATCATCCAGGAGAACTTCCCCAACCTAGTAGGGCAGGCCAACATTCAAATCCAGGAAATACAGAGAACACCACAAAGATACTCCTCGAGAAGAGCAACTCCAAGACACATAATTGCCAGATTCACCAAAGTTGAAATGAAGGAAAAAATCTTAAGGGCAGCCAGAGAGAAAGGTCGGGTTACCCATAAAAGGAAGCCCATCAGACTAACAGCAGATCTCTCGGCAGAAACTCTCCAAGCCAGAAGAGAGTGGGGGCCAATATTCAACATTCTTAAAGAAAAGAATTTTCAACCCAGAATTTCATATCCAGCCAAACTAAGTTTCATAAGTGAAGGAGAAATAAAATCCTTTACAGATAAGCAAATGCTTAGAGATTTTGTCACCACTAGGCCTGCCTTACAAGAGACCCTGAAGGAAGCACTAAACACGGAAAGGAACAACCGGTACCAGCCATTGCAAAAACATGCCAAAATGTAAAGACCATCGAGGCTAGGAAGAAACTGCATCAACTAACGAGCAAAATAACCAGTTAATATCATAATGGCAGGATCAAGTTCACACATAACAATATTAACCTTAAATGTAAATGGACTAAATGCTCCAATTAAAAGACACAGACTGGCAAACTGGATAAAGAGTCAAGACCCATCAGTCTGCTGTATTCAGGAGACCCATCTCACACGCAGAGACATACATAGGCTCAAAATAAAGGGATGGAGGAAGATTTACCAAGCAAATGGAGAACAAAAAAAGCGGGGGTTGCAATACTAGTCTCTGATAAAACAGACTTTAAACCATCAAAGATCAAAAGAGACAAAGAAGGCCATTACATAATGGTAAAGGGATCAATTCAACAGGAAGAGCTAACTATCCTAAATATATATGCACCCAATACAGGAGCACCCAGATTCATAAAGCAAGTCCTTAGAGACTTACAAAGAGACTTAGACTCCCATACAATAATAATGGGAGACTTCAACACTCCACTGTCAACATTAGACAGATCAACGAGACAGAAAGTTAACAAGGATATCCAGGAATTGAACTCATCTCTGCAGCAAGCAGACCTAATAGACATCTATAGAACTCTCCACCCCAAAACAACAGAATATACATTCTTCTCAGCACCACATGGTACTTACTCCAAAATCGACCACGTAATTGGAAGTAAAGCACTCCTCAGCAAATGTACAAGAACAGAAATTATAACAAACTGTCTCTCAGACCACAGTGCAATCAAACTAGAACTCAGGACTAAGAAACTCAATCATAATCGCTCAACTACATGGAAACTGAACAACCTGCTCCTGAATGACTACTGGGTACGTAACGAAATGAAGGCAGAAATAAAGATGTTCTTTGAAACCAATGAGAACAAAGATACAACATACCAGAATCTCTGGGACACATTTAAAGCAGTGTGTAGAGGGAAATTTATAGCACTAAATGCCCACAAGAGAAAGCAGGAAAGATCTAAAATTGACACTCTAACATCGCAATTAAAAGAACTAGAGAAGCAAGAGCAAACACATTCGAAAGCTAGCAGAAGGCAAGAAATAACTAAGATCAGAGCAGAACTGAAGGAGATAGAGACACAAAAAACCCTCCAAAAAATCAATGAATCCAGGAATTGGTTTTTTGAAAAGATCAACAAAATTGACAGACCACTAGCAAGACTAATAAAGAAGAAAAGAGAGAAGAATCAAATCGACGCAATAAAAAATGATAAAGGGGATATCATCACCGACCCCACAGAAATACAAACTACCATCAGAGAATACTATAAACACCTCTACGCAAATAAACTGGAAAATCTAGAAGAAATGGATAATTTCCTGGACACTTACACTCTCCCAGGACTAAACCAGGAAGAAGTTGAATCCCTGAATAGACCAATAGCAGGTTCTGAAATTGAGGCAATAATTAATAGCCTACCAACCAAAAAAAGTCCAGGACCAGATGGATTCACAGCTGAATTCTACCAGAGGTACAAGGAGGAGTTGGTACCATTCCTTCTGAAACTATTCCAATCAATAGAAAAAGAGGGAATCCTCCCTAACTCATTTTATGAGGCCAACATCATCCTGATACCAAAGCCTGGCAGAGACATAACAAAAAAAGAGAATTTTAGACCAATATCCCTGATGAACATCGATGCAAAAATCCTCAATAAAATACTGGCAAACCGGATTCAGCAACACATCAAAAAGCTTATCCACCATGATCAAGTGGGCTTCATCCCTGGGATGCAAGGCTGGTTCAACATTCGCAAATCAATAAACATAATCCAGCATATAAACAGAACCAAAGACAAGAACCACATGATTATCTCAATAGATGCAGAAAAGGCTTTTGACAAAATTCAACAGCCCTTCATGCTGAAAACGCTCAATAAATTCGGTATTGATGGAACGTACCTCAAAATAATAAGAGATATTTATGACAAACCCACAGCCAATATCATCCTGAATGGGCAAAAACTGGAAAAATTCCCTTTGAAAACTGGCACAAGACAGGGATGCCCTCTCTCACCACTCCTATTCAACATAGTGTTGGAAGTTCTGGCTAGGGCAATTAGGCAAGAGAAAGAAATCAAGGGTATTCAGTTAGGAAAAGAAGAAGTCAAATTGTCCCTGTTTGCAGATGACATGATTGTATATTTAGAAAACCCCATTGTCTCAGCCCAAAATCTCCTTAAGCTGATAAGCAACTTCAGCAAAGTCTCAGGATACAAAATTAATGTGCAAAAATCACAAGCATTCTTATACACCAGTAACAGACAAACAGAGAGCCAAATCAGGAATGAACTTCCATTCACAATTGCTTCAAAAAGAATAAAATACCTAGGAATCCAACTTACAAGGGATGTAAAGGACCTCTTCAAGGAGAACTACAAACCACTGCTCAGTGAAATCAAAGAGGACACAAACAAATGGAAGAACATACCATGCTCATGGATAGGAAGAATCAATATCGTGAAAATGGCCATACTGCCCAAGGTAATTTATAGATTCAATGCCATCCCCATCAAGCTACCAACGAGTTTCTTCACAGAATTGGAAAAAACTGCTTTAAAGTTCATATGGAACCAAAAAAGAGCCCGCATCTCCAAGACAATCCTAAGTCAAAAGAACAAAGCTGGAGGCATCACGCTACCTGACTTCAAACTATACTACAAGGCTACAGTAACCAAAACAGCATGGTACTGGTACCAAAACAGAGATATAGACCAATGGAACAGAACAGAGTCCTCAGAAATAATACCACACATCTACAGCCATCTGATCTTTGACAAACCTGACAAAAAAAAAAAGAAATGGGGAAAGGATTCCCTATTTAATAAATCATGCTGGGAAAATTGGCTAGCCATATGTATAAAGCTGAAACTGGATCCTTTCCTTACTCCTCATACGAAAATTAATTCAAGTTGGATTAGAGACTTAAATGTTAGACCTAATACCATAAAAATCCTAGAGGAAAACCTAGGTAGTACCATTCAGGACATAGGCATGGGCAAAGACTTCATGTCTAAAACACCAAAAGCAACGGCAGCAAAAGCCAAAATTGACAAATGGGATCTAATTAAACTAAAGAGCTTCTGCACAGCAAAAGAAACTACCATCAGAGTGAACAGGCAACCTACAGAATGGGAGAAAATTTTTGCAGTCTACTCATCTGACAAAGGGCTAATATCCAGAACCTACAAAGAACTCAAACAAATTTACAAGAAAAAAGCAACCCCATCAAAAAGTAGGCAAAGGATATGAACAGACATTTCTCAAAAGAAGACATTCATACAGCCAACAGACACATGAAAAAATGCTCATCATCACTGGCCATCAGAGAAATGCAAATCAAAACCACAATGAGATACCATCTCACACCAGTTAGAATGGCGATCATTAAAAAGTCAGGAAACAACAGGTGCTGGAGAGGATGTGGAGAAATAGGAACACTTTTACACTGTTGGTGGGATTGTAAACTAGTTCAACCATTATGGAAAACAGTATGGCGATTCCTCAAGGATCTAGAACTAGATGTACCATATGACCCAGCCATCCCATTACTGGGTATATCCCCAAAGGATTATAAATCATGCTGCTATAAAGACACATGCACACATATGTTTATTGCAGCACTATTCACAATAGCAAAGACTTGGAATCAACCCAAATGTCCATCAGTGACAGATTGGATTAAGAAAATGTGGCACATATACACCATGGAATACTATGCAGCCATCAAAAAGGATGAGTTTGCGTCCTTTGTAGGGACAGGGATGCAGCTGGAAACCATCATTCTTAGCAAACTATCACAAGAACAGAAAACCAAACACCGCATGTTCTCACTCATAGGTGGGAACTGAACAATGAGATCACTTGGACTCAGGAAGGGGAACATCACACACCGGGGCCTATCATGGGGAGGGGGGAGGGGGGAGGGATTGCATTGGGAGTTATACCTGATGTAAATGACGAGTTGATGGGTGCAGCACACCAACATGGCACAAGTATACATATGTAACAAACCTGTACGTTATGCATATGTACCCTACAACTTAAAAGTATAATAATAATAAATAAATTAAAAAAAAAAGAATGGTAGAATTTATCAACCACCTCCACATATTATTTTACAAAAACTTGGAAGAATAAATGAAATAATAGTTATGAATACCTATTCAATTGTTGGAAGAAAAGTCACTTATGAATTTCAGGTACCATACAAACAATAATGATTGGAGGTTTGTCTGTTGCTATAATGTTGGGATATTTGGACAGAAACTTCATTCTAAATGTACAGGGGAATGTATCAATCCTTTTTCCATGTGAAACCAAAGCTTCAGACACCTGATAGAAGGGGCGGTGGCTCCTGTGACTCCTAGAATCACACTATGTTCTGTCTTCCACTCTATTTTAAACACTTTCTTTCTGCCTTGACATCTCTTTTTTCTCTTTTGGGGAAATTGACTATTATTTCCAAATTTCTGCTGCCATACTTGGTAAGGAGATAGTAACGCCCCACCCACTGATATCAGGAGTGGTGACAGTGACTTGTGCTGGCCAATAAAATGTGAACAGATGGCGCATGTCATGACTGAGCAGGATATTTAAAAGCCATTGTTTCATCATTATTCCTTTTCTCTCCATTACAAAAGTGTCATGGCCCATATAGGATCTTCTTTTTCAGTCTCAGTCTAAAAATAAACACAAGCAGCAGAACTACCTCCAATTGGTGGTAGACACTATCTTTCCTTAGGAAAGGGGTTAAGTGTATTATGGGAGCAAATGAAGGGAAATAACTAATTGTGACCAAGAAAGGAGCTTAGGAAATCATATTACTTTTTCTGGAGCACTCTCTCTTGCATCCTCTAGGAGGATAACACATCCCTAACACATTGCACTGTGACTCACTTGGTCAATAAAATGTCAGTAGAAAGGGTGCATGCCACATCTAAGGAAAGCTTTGTCTTCCTGCCACAATCAGATGAGCTTTGCCGAGGTAGGGGCTGTTCCTTCAGCCCCATTTCCAGAATGAAGACAAATAGTAACAGAAATGCATCGAAAATACAACAAGGAATGCATGAGGTAAAGCTTTGTTGTTCTAAGCCACTGATATGTTTGGGGTTGTTTGCTAACATTGTAAAAACTGACTGATACACTTTCTCCTTCTTAAACCCAGTTTTTATTTCTCTACCAACTAGGGTGACCAAATTTTCAGAAAGCCAACCTGGGATATAGCCAGACCAAACAATATATTTTATGACCTTATCACAAATGTATACAGAACAGGTATTAAAATAAAATTTATAGTATTCTGTATTATTTACTTTTCTGTTACATAATTATGACAATTATAAATAGTTAATAGTAGAACTAATTGAATAATGTATATGAAAAACAGCAGTATTTAATAATGCTTCTTTTTGTTCTGTGGTATAGTGGTTTATTTTTAAATTCTTACAAAGCTGTTACTTGGGTACATAAATTGGAAGGCTATTTATGTTATTTTCTAAAGCCTATAAATGTAAGATATTTTAAGAGAACAAAAACTCATTAATATGACTAAAAAATGTTACCTATATTTGATTTTAAAACTACATATTTTTTGTGCCATACATATTTTTATTTTTTTCTGTTTACTTTCCTAATAGTTCTTATTTGAATTTCCTGCAGCCTTTAGAATATTGTTCTTTCATGTATTGGTAAAACTTAATGTAGTTAAGTGTTGTACAATTCACTTTGACTTGCACATCTGTTTTCATTAAGCCCACCTTGCACTCATTCGTAGTGTCAGTTCAATGTGAACTGAACATCAAGTCAAATATCTTTTAAACAAAAATGTCTGAATATGGAATACTTGAGATTTTACTTACTGCAAGCAGCAGATTTTTAAGCTTGTAGAAATTAGCTTACACCTCTCCAAAACTGAATTTACTTTTTATTGAGAGACTTATTTTGGTAGGCAGCTGTTTGTCAATCAAACCCTTTGCATCTTTAAATTTACTATGTAGTGTATCTACATCTACAATGTCATCATTTAAAAACATATTGGATGTCATCATAAGTTACACCTTTCTTTGTCAGAGAATATGGTTTTAAAGCACAGAGGTCATTTGAACTTGTGAAGTCAAAGTTGAATTCCAAATAAGTTAGAGTTTTAGCAAAGAAATTGAGAAAGTCTTATTTAACTTGGCTGCCCTTTTCTAGTGACATTTCTTAAGTTCTGAGACAATCTTATTTTCAACCAAAAGAGTCATTTCATTCCAGTAAAAGTTTTTGTCTCAACCTACACTTAACATTGAACACCACCAAGACAATCACTTCAACTTTCTCCTTTTGTCCCATCAAGGATTACCAAATAAAAACCTAGGCCTGGCACAGTGGTGCACATCTGTAGTCCCCGCTACTTGGGAGGTGAGGTGGAGGCTCCCTTCTGCCCAAGAGTTTAAGTCCAGCCTAGACAACATAGCAAGATCCTGCCTCTAAAATAGGAGGAAAAATTACTAAATAGCTTTGGGAAAACAATACAAAAATGTTTGTTTTACTACAGTTCTTTTCTTTATTCTCATCCTCCATGTATTCCCATATTAGAGATAGTCATTTTTTTTGCTGCACTCCTTGAAAATATGATTTTATGGAGGGACAGCATTTTAATATCTTTTTCATGGCCTACAACGATCACAGCCATCTTGCAGAATTGTGCCTACGTGGCTGTATCCTTCCACTTCTGTAAAACAAAATGTCAGTAAGTGTTTCTACACATTTTGAAGAAACTGAAAGTGACCCAAACTTCAGTATGAAAGCGCTATATTTCAACTCAATGGATCACACCTCCTTGTAACGTTATTGGGTATAAAATGTGCAGGATATTAGCAGCTAAGATATTTTTATGTCTTGCATAAGAAATCACAGACTGAATGGAATTTGTCAAAATGGAATTTGCCACAATTTACATTTGCGCTGTCTACTGAATATGCAGATAGATGACCTGTATAGAGGCTGTAAAGGACTAACACATATGTTATCGAAATTTCCACTTTTGTTTGTCCACATTTTAGTTGCAATATTTGAATCAGGAACTATAAGTTTACTCAGTTTCATAGAATAATCAAGAGAGCGATGGGGCAGTGTATGTGCACATTTCCTGGCAGGTCCAAATTCATTGATGCCTGATTATTTTCAAGAGGAGCATTGGTGATATTAAAAAAAAGAAAAAGGTATTGATTTAGCAGTGCTTTCCTATCTTATACCTAATTTGTGAGATTCCATGTCGATATGGACTGATATATCTCTTTCTTCATTGTGCCCAATCCCAAATTATTTTTGACATATTGTGCAGAATGCTCTGTTTTGGTTATTTTATTTCCTAATCATGTCACCTGTCACTGAATCAGCACAGCTATTTAGCCTTCTTTTTGTGGTGATGTCTAGCATCAATATTGTCACCATTCTCATTTTGATTACCCGAATTCTTAGAAAACATGGTCATCATATTTAGAATGTTCAAAATTAAACTGGCATCATCTTGATGAAAAACGGAACAGTTTATTCACAGATTGTTAATGCTCATGATTACAATTTGCTTAGGTTGCACATTTAGGTCACATTTAAGTCACTTGGAGTGATGGAACAATGGCTATCTACCGTGCTAAACCACAAAACACAGTTGCCAACATCAGCAGTAAGAGGACAAATCCGTGACAGCAACTCCAGCAGGTAAGCAATCTATGTTTTAGTCATTTGATACTAAAAACAGTGTTCCTTTCAGACCTGCTATGTTTTGGAATATTTAGTGGGGTTTTCCGTTTATCCCTGAAACTTTTGCACTGATGACTGAATTCCAGGACTTTTGCTTTCCAGAGAAGAATTCCCTGGGATGCTGAACCATCAGTGCTGAAACCAGGATAGTTCTAGACAAGCTGGAAGGTTGGCCACAATAAGACCAACCCTCTCAGCATGTTTCCTCATGTGGCTGTTTGCCAAGACACAGCTGGAACACCTGTGGCTTATTTCATCTTCTATTGTCACCTTTGGCTTCATCTTCTAGAGCTCTAAGGTTAGTCACCAGGACCCCTGGACTCCAAAGTCTAAAGAGGTTCTCTTTTCAGAGGAACATATTACAACACTAATCTTTTATTATTATTATTATTATTATTTCAATAGGTTTTTGGGGAACAGCTGGTGTTTGCTTACATAAATAAGTCATTTAGTAGTGATTTCCGATATTTTGGTGCACCCATCATCCGTATCCAATGTGCAGTCTTTTATCACTCACCCCACTCTCATCCTTTTCCCAGAGTCTCCAAAGTACATTGTATGATTCTTGTGCCTTTGTGTCCTCATAGCTTAGTTCCCACTTGTGAGAACATAAAATGTTTGATTTTCCATTCCTAAGTCACTTCATTTAGAATAATAGTCTCCAATTCCATCCAGGTTGCTGTATTTTGTTCCTTTATATGGCTGAGTAGTATCTCATGGGATACTACTCATATATATATATATATATAAAATATATATAATATATATGTGTGTGTGTATATATATACATTTTCTTTATCCACTCATTGATTGATGGGCATTTGGACTGGTTCCATATTTTTGGAATTGCAAATTGTGCTGCTATAAACATGTGTCTGCAAGTATTGTTTTAATATAATGATTTCCTTCCCTCTGGGTAGATACCTAGGAGCAGGATTGCTGGATTAAATGGTAAATATACTTTTAATTTTGAAGAATCTCCACACTGTTTTCCACAGTGGTCGTATTAATTTACATTCCCACTAGCAGTGTAAAAGTGTTCCCTTTTCCCCACATCCCCACCAACATCTATTATTTCTACATTTTTTGATCATGGCTATTCTTGCAGAAGTAAGGTGATATGCATTGTGGTTTTAATTTGCATTTTCCTGATCATTAGTGATGTTGAGCATTGTTTCATATGTTTCTCGGCCATTTGTATATCTTCTTTTGAGAATCGTCTATTCATGACCTTAGCTCACTTTTCAATCGATTGTTCGCTTTTTTTTTTTTCTTGCTGATTTGTCTGACTTCCTTGTAGATTCTGGATATTAGGCCTTTGTTGGATATATAGATTGTGAAGATTTTTCTCCCACTCTGTGGCTTGTTTATTTATCCTGCTGAGTATTTCTTTTGCTGTGCAGAAGCTGTTTAGATTAATTAAGTCTCATCTATTTATCTTTGTTTTTGTTGCATTTGCTTTTGGGCTCTTAGTTATGAAGTCTTTGCCTAAGTCAATATCTAGAAGGATTTTTCCAATGTCTTCTAGAATTTCTGTGGTTTCAGTTCTTGGATTTAATTTTTTGATCTATCTTGAGTTGATTTTTGTATAAGGTGAGAGATGAGGATCCAGTTTCATTCTCCTACATATGGTTTGCCAATTGTCCCAGCACCTTTTGAGGAATAGGGTGTCTTTTCCCCACTTTATCTTTTTGTCTGCTTTGTCGAAGATTAGTTGGCCATAAGTATTTGGGTTTATTTCTGTGTTCTCTGTTCTGTTCCATTAGCCTATACGCCTATTTTTATACCAATACCATGCTGTTTTGGTTACTCTGGCCTTATAGTATAGTTTGAAATTGGGTAATGTGGTGTCTCCAGATTTGTTCTTTTTGTTTAGTCTTGCTTTGGCTATGTGGGCTCATTTCTGTTTCCATATGAATTTTAGAATTGCTTTTTCTAGTTCTGTGAGGAATGATGGTGGTATTTTTTATTGGAATTGCAATGAATTTTAGATTGCTTTTGGCAGTATGACCATTTTTACAGTATTGATTCTACCCATCCATCAGCATGGGATGTGTTTCCATTTGTTTGTATTGTCAGTGATTTCTTTCGGCAGTGTTTGTAGTTTTCCTTGTAGAGGTCTTTCACTTTGTTGGTTAAGTATATTCCTAAGAATTTAATTTAATTTAATTTTTATAGCTATTGTAAAAGTGGTTGTGTTCTTGATTTGATTAGTTGCTTGGTTGCTGTTGGTCTATAGCAAAGCTACTAATTTGTGTACATTAATTTTGTATCCTCACACTTTGCTGAATTCATTTACCAGTTCTTGGAGCTTTTTGGAGGAGTCTATAGGGTTTTCTAGGTATACAGTCATATCATCAGCAAACAGCAACAGTTTGACTTCCTCTTTACTGATTTAGATGCCCTTTATTTCTTTCGCTTGTCTGATTGCTCTGGCTAGGAAGTCCAGTATTATGTTGAGTAGAAGTGGTGAAAGTGGGCACCCTTGTCTTGTTCCAGCTGTTGCTGAGAATGCTTTCAATTATTCCCTATTCAGTATAATGTTGGTTGTAGGTTACTTTAAGTTAATCCCTTCTATGCTGGTTTTGCTGAGGGTTTTAATCATTAAGGGATGCTGAATTTTGTCAAATGCTTTTTCTGCATCTACTGAGATGATCATGTGATTTTTGTTTTTAATTCTGTTTATGTGGTCTATCACATTTATTGACTTGCGTATGCTAAACTACCCCTGCATCCCTGGTATGAAACCCACTTGATTGTGGTGGATTATCTTTTTGATATGCTGTTGGTTTTGGTTAGCTAGTATTATGTTGAGAATTTTTGCATCTGTGTTCATTAGGGATATTGGTCTGTAGCTTTCACTTTTTGTTATGTCTTTTCTTGGTTTTGGTATTAGGGTGATACTGGCTTAATAGAATGGTTTAGGGAGGATTCCCTCTTTCTCCATCTTTTGGAATAGTGTCAATAGTATTGTTACCAATTCTCCTTTGAATGCCTAATAGAATTTGGCTGTGAATCCATCTAGTCACAGGCATTTTTTTTTTTTTTTTGCTGTTGGTAACTTTTAAATTCCCATTTGAACCTCACTGCTTGTTACTGGTTTAGAGTTTCTGTTTCTTCCTGTTTTAATCTAGGAGGGTTGTACATTTCCAGAAACGTATCCTTCTCCTCTAGGTTTTCTAGTTTATGTGTGTAAAGGTGTTCACAGTAGCCTTGATTGACCTTTTTTATTTTTGTGGTATTAGTTGTAATATCTCCCATTTCATTTCTAATTGAGCTTATCTGGATCATGTCTCTATTTTTTTGGTTAGTCTCACTAATGGTCTATCAATTTTATTCATCTTTTCAAAGAACCAGCTTTTTGTTTCACTTATCTTTTGTAGTTTTTTGTTTGTTTGTTTCAGTTTCATTTATTTCTCCTGTGATCTTTGTTATTTCCTTTCTTCTGTTGGGTTTGGGTTTGTGGTGTTCTTATCTCTCCAGTTCTATGAGGTGTGACCTTAAATTGTCTATTTGTGCTCTTTCAGACTTTTTGATGTAGGTATTTAATGCTATGAACTTTCCTATTAGCACCACCTTTGCTATATCCCAGAGGTTTCAATAGGTTGTGTCATTATTATCATTCAGTCCAAAGAATGTTTTAATTTCCATCTTTTTTTTTTTTTTTTTTCCGAGTCGAAGTTTTGTACTGTCATCTAGGCTGGAGTGCAGTGGCACAAACTCGGCTCATTGCAAGTTCCTTCTCCTGGGTTCAAGCGATTGTCCTGCCTCAGTTTCCTGAGTAGCTGAAACTACAGGTGTGTACCACCACACCCAGCTAATTTTTATATTTTTACTAGAGACAGGGTTTTACCATGTTGGTCAGGCTTGTCTTGAACTCCTGACCTCAGGTGATCTGCTGGCTTCAGCCTCCCAAAGTGCTAGGATTACAGATGTGAGCCACTGTGCCTGGCCTTAATTTCCATCTTGATTTTCTTGTTAATCCAACAATCATTCAGGAGCAGGTTACTTAATTTCCATGTATTTGCAGGGTTTTGAATGTTCCTTTTAGAGTGGATTTCCACTTTTATTCTATTGTGGTCTGAGAGAGTACTTGATATAATTTTGATTTTCTTAAATTTGTTGAGACTTTTTTTGTGGCCTATCTTATGGTCTATCATGGAGAATGTTTCATGGGCTGATGAATAGAAAGTATATCCTGCAGTTGTTGGGTAGAATCTTGTGTAAATATCTACTAAGTCCATTTGTTCTAGGGTATAGTTTTAAGTCCGTTGTTTCTATGTTGACTTTCTGTCTTGATGACCTGTTTAGTGTTGTCAGTGGAGTATTGAATTCCCCCATTATTATGTGTTGCGGTCTATCTTATTTCTTAGGTCTAGTAGTAATTGTTCTATAAATTTGGGAGCTCCAGTATTATGTGCATATATATATATATAGAGGACTGTGATATTTTCCTGTTGGACTAGTCCTTTTATCATTATATAATGTCCCTCTTTGTCTTTTTTAACTGCTGCTGGTTTAAAGTTTGTTTTGTATGATGTAAGAATGGCTGCTCCTGCTCACTTTTGATTTCCATTTCAATGGAATGTCTTTTTCCAACCCTTTACGTTAAGTTCATGTGAGTCCTTATGTGTCAGGTGAGTCTCTTGAAGACAGTAGATCCTTGGTTGGTTAATTCTTATCCATTCTGTCATTCTGTATCTTTTAAGTGGAGCATTTAGGCCATTTGCATTCAACATTAGTATTGAGATGTGAGACACTATTCTATTCATTGTGCTATTTGTTGCCTGAATACCTATTTTTTTCCCCACTGTTATTGTTTTAAAGGTCCTGTGAGATTTATGCTTTAAGATGTTTTAATTTCGGTTTATTTTGAAAATTTGTTTCAAGATGTAGAGCTCCTTTAGCAGTTCTTGTAGTGCTGGCTTAGTGGCAAATTCTCTCAGCATTTGTTTGTCTGAAAAAAGACTGTATCTTTCTTTCATTTATGAAGCTTGGTTTTGCTAGATACAAAATTCCTGACTGATACTTGTTTTGTTTAAATAATCTAAAGATAGGACCCTAATCCCTTCTAGCTTGTAGGGTTTCTGCTGAGAAAACTGCTGTTAATCCTATAGGTTTTCCTTTATAGGTTACCCAATGCTTTTGCCTCACAGCTGTTAAGATTCTTTCCTTCATCTTGACTTTGGATAATCTGATGACTATGTACCTAGGTGATAATCTTTTGTGATTAATCTCCCAGGTGTTCTTTGAGATTCTTATGTTTGGATGTCTAGATCTCTAGCAAGGCCAGGGAAGTTTTCCTCAATTATTCACTTTGAAGGAGGTGGATTGCTGTTGCAGGCTCCCTGGGACAGCCCAGGAACCATGAGTTGGCTTGCTTTATCACGGAAGGCTTGTGGCCTGGGGCAAGTTCTCAACCCTGCTCACCGGATGCCTGGAAATAAACTCAGTCCTGTTGTGGGGGACATGGTAATGTCCATGAGTGATGGACCAAGTTGGAAAACACTCTCCAGGATATTATCCAGGAGAACTTCCCCAACCTACCAAGACAGGCCGACATTCAAATTCAGGAAATACAGAGAACACCACAAAGATACTCCTCAAGAAGAGCAACCCCAAGACACATAATTGTCAGATTCACCAAGATTGAAATGAAGGAAAAAATGTTAAGGACAGCCAGAGAGAAAGGTCAGGTACCCACAAAGGGAAGCCCATCAGGCTAACAGAGGATCTCTCTGCCGAAACCCTACAAGCCACAAGAAAGTGAGGGCCAATATTCAACATTCTTAAAGAAAAGAAATTTCAACTCAGAATTTCATATCAAGCCAAACGAAGATTCATAAGTGAAGGAGAAATAAAAGCCTTTAAAGACAAGCAAACGCTGAGGGATTTTGTTACCACCAGACCTGCCTTACAAGAGCTGCTGAAGAACTCACTAAACATGGAAAGGATCAACTGGTACCAGCCACTGCAAAAACATACCAAACTGTAAAGAACATCGACATTATGAAGAAACTGCATTAACTAAAGGGCAAAACAACCAGCTAGCATCATAATGACAGGATCAAATTCACACATAACAATATTAACCTTCAATGTAAATGGGCTAAATGCTCCAATTAAAAGACACAAACTGGCAAATTGGATTAAGATTCAAGACCCATCAGTGTGCTGTATTCAGGAGACCCATCAAATGTGCAAAGACACACACAGACTCAAAATAAAAGGATGAAGGAATCTTTACTAAGCAAATGGAAAGCAAAAAAAAAAAAAAAAAAGAAAAAGCAGTAGTTGCAATCCTAATCTCTGAAAAAACAGACTTTAAGCCAACAAAGATCAAAAGAGACAAAGAAGGTCATTGCATAATGGTAAAGGGAACAATGCAGCAAGAATAGCTAACTATAATAACTATATATATTTATTATATATAACATATATTTTATATATATATATATATATTTAGCACCCAGATTCATAAAGCAAGTTCTTACAGACCTACAAAGAGACTTAGACTCCCACACAATAATAGTAGGAGACTTTAACACCCCACTGTCAATATTAGATGGATCAATGAGACAGAAAATCAACAAGGATATTCAGGACTTGAACTCAGCTCTGGACAAAGTAGACCTAATAGACATCTACAGAACTCTCCACCCCAAATCAACAGAATATGCTTTCTTCTCAGCACCTCATCACATTTGTTATAAAATTGGTCATAATAGAATCTTAAGCCTAAGTGCTCAGATCTGAGAGAATAAACTCTGTGTTTCCAAGAAGCCCTCAGGATAAAGTGCCTTTTCTGCCTTTTTCTCTGACAACTAGTTAATACTTTTTAAAAGTTGAAATCTGACTCCACTTAGCTTGGGGCAATGCTGCTGTGGTCATCATGGATCACAAAGTATTGTGGCCTCTTTAAAAGTCTGAGTGAATAATTTAATTCTGACCAATAAATGTAATAAGTTCCTTCAGCCTCACCCTGCCCTTACTTGTGGGACAGATTAATAAAGGTGAAAAGTGAGTCACATAAGTGGTGCATTGATTCTTTTAGAAGCTGTTGAAATACTCTCACCACAAGGGAAATCATGGAGACAAGATTTGGCTGAGCTATATGGCCCATCAGGGATAGGCCCATGAGTGGAGTGCAGGAGGGTTGCAAGCTCCTGCCTTCTCCAGATTCCAGCTAAATGCCTCCATTTAAAAAATATTCTGAACAAATTATTTTTAATATTCAACCCTAAAGTTGAGTGTTTGGTCGACCAGGATGGTTGGGCCATGAAGCAGTGGTGGGATGTAGGGAGAAATGAAGGATGTAAGAGTTTATGATGTCAAGCAGTAGGGCACATGGTTTCATATAAAGTAAATTCATTGCATGGTTTGTTAAAGATTCTAAGGACAAGAAGTGAGACACAAATATAAGTCAAACTATTCATCACATAAAACAATTTTCCTTGCAAATGGACATTCAATAATGACAGATAAAAGATCAAATGAATGCAGCCTGATTTTTTCAGAATAAAAATGATCTTAAAATTTCCAATGCATGCTTCCATCCTTTATAACCAATAATATAAACAGATGCATAGGCATAAAAAACCAAAGCAAAGCACTAGATTTTTTTTTTTCAGTTATCAAGAATTCTGATAGAGGAACCCCTCCCCTACAAGAAAACTCTGCTATATTCAATCCAAAAAGTGCTTATTACATTTTATTTTTTTCTTCCATTCTAAGAGATCCATTCAAGGTGTATAGGTATTTTATGAGCCACTGCTTTATCTTCCAGAGAACTTCCAGCACTAGTTACTTGTTAATTACCAACTATTTCATAGTTACATTGAAATTCTAAAATAATAATTACTACGAACATATTCCATTATTTTATAAGAAGCCCCCTGTGATGCACATTTTATTAGCAGAGCAAACATGATTGCTACTTTGCTTGTATGTTGTATTTATTTCCATATAGGTTTGATTCCTTTGCAGCTTCTCATTTTTGTCTGTTGTATAATTCATGATTTATACAATATTATAGTAGGTATATGACACCCTCATTTTATTAGCTACACTATACTTTCTGCACCATATAAAGTGTGGTTCATTTTTTTTAAAATTTATTTAATTTTACCTTTTGGCATAAAACATATTTCTAAACCATTTCCTCAAGACAATTTTTGCACTTGAACCCATATTTTAAAATTTCTGTTAACTTCCTTGGATACCAAATAACATTTTAAAAGACCAAACAACTGCATTAATTGCTGTGGATTTCTACATCAGGTTGGTATCTAACAGGAAATTTGAAAATAATATGCTTATAAAAGCAAGAGCTAAGAAGAGTCTGAGTTCAATCAATGGGAATTTGATGTGTTGAAATTGAAATGCAGTCATACTTCATTAATTTACTTATGACATTTAACCAGAATTGCTATCATTTATGATACTTTTTTTTCCTTTTTTTTTGAGACAGTGTCTTGCTCTGTTGCCTAGGCTGGAGTGCAGTGGTGTGATCTGGACTCAATGCTGCCTCTGCCTCCCAAGCTCAAGCCATCCTCCCACTCAACCTCTCAAGTAGCTGTGATGACAGGTGTGTACCACCACACTTGGCTAATTTTTGTAATTTTAGCAGAGACAGGGTTTTGCCATGTTGCCCAGGCTGGTCTCGAACTCCTGAACTCAAGCAATTCACCCGTCTCAGCTTCCCAAAGTACTAGGATTACAGGTGTCAGCCACTGCACCCGGCCCATTTTTGACATTTCAATTATACGAGGTAAAGGAATGTATCTGTCCAGTAGTGACTAAAGTACCACTAGCTCGAGATTAATTTTAAAAGGTTAAACTTAGGAATTCAATTTTCAAACTATTTTAGCTTTTGTATTTTGAAAGATTTGCACAAGAATTCAAGTTAAGACATTACTTTGGCTATGAAATTTCTGAAACCATTTCTTTAAAGTATCTGCTCTTTACTAATCGTCTGTTTTTTTTTTTTTTCATTATACCTTGAGTTTTAGGGTACATGTGCACAACGTGCAGGTTTGTTACATATGTATACATGTGCCATGTTGGTGTGCTGCACCCATTAACTCGTCATTTACCTTAGATATATCTCCTAATGCTATCCCTCTCCCCTCCCCCCACCATACAACAGGCCCTGGTGTGTGATGTTCCCCATCCTGTGTCCAGCTGTTCTCATTGTTCAATTCCCACCTGTGAGTGAGAACATGCAGTGTTTGGTTTTCTGTCCTTGTGATAGTTTGCTCAGAATGATGGTTTCCAGCTTCATCCATGTCCCTACAAAGGACATGAACTCATCCTTTTTATGGCTGCATAGTATTCCATCATGTATATTTGCCGCAGTTTCTTAATCCAGTCTATCATTGATGGACATTTGGGTTGGTTCCAAGTCTTTGCTATTGTGAGTATTGCCACAATAAACATGCGTGTCCATGTGTCTTTATAGCAGCATGACTTATAATCCTTTGCGTATATACCCAGTTATGGGATGACTGGGCAAAATGGTATTTCTAGTTCCAGATCCTTGAGGAATCACATTGTCTTCCACAATGGTTGAACAAGTGTACAGTCCCACCAACAGTGTAAAAGTGTTTCAGTTTCTCCACATCCTCTCCAGCACCTGTTGTTTCCTGACTTTTTAATGATCACCATTCTAACTGGTGTGAGATGGTATCTCACTGTGGTTTTGATTTGCATTTCTCTGATGGCCAGTGATGATGAGCATTTTTTCATGTGTCTGTTGGCTGCTTAAACATCTTCTTTTGAGAAGTGTCTGTTCATATCCTTTGCCCACTTTTTGATGGGGTTGTTTGATTTTTACTTGTAAATTTGTTTAAGTTCGTTGTAGATTCTGGATATTAGCCCTTTGTCAGATAGGTAGATTGCATAAATTTTCTCCCATTCTGTAGGTTGCCTGTTCACTCTGATGGTAGTTTCTTTTGCTGTGCAGAAGCTCTTTAGTTTAATTAGATCCCATTTCTCAATTTTGGCTTTTGTTGTTGATGCTTTTGGTGCTTTAGACATGAAGTCGTTGCCCATGCCTATGTCCTGAATGGTATTGCCTAGGTTTTCTTCTAGGGTTTTTATAGTTTTAGGTCTGACATTTAAGTCTTTAATCCATCTTGCATTAGTTTTTGTATAAGATGTAAGGAAGGGATCCAGTTTCAGCTTTCTACATATGGCTAGCCAGTTTTCCCAGCACTATTTATTAAATAGGGAATCCTTTCCCCATTTCTTGTTTCTCTCAGGTTTGTCAAAGATCAGATGGTTGTAGATGTGTGGTATTATTTCTGAAGGCTCTGTTCTGTTCCATTGGTCTATATCTCTGTTTTGGTACCAGTACCATGCTGTTTTGGTTACTGTAGCCTTGTAGTATAGTTTGAAGTCAGGTAGCATGATGTCTCCAGCTTTGTTCTTTTGACTTAGGATTGTCTTGGCAATGTGGGCTCTTTTTTGGTTCCATATGAACTTGAAAGAAGTTTTTTCCAATTCTGTGAAGAAAGTCATTGGTAGCTTGATGGGGATGGCATTGAATCTATAAATTATCTTGGGCAGTATGGCCATTTTCATGATATTGATTCTGCCTATCCATGAGCATGGAATGTTCTTTCATTTGTTTGTGTCCTGTTTTATTTCGTTTGTATTTCTCCTTGAAGAGGTCCAATCCTTCATATCCATTTTAAGTTGGATTGCTAGGTATTTTATTCTCTTTGAAGCAATTGTGAATGGGAGTTCACTCATGATTTGGCTGTCTGTCTGTTATTGGTATATAGGAATGCTTGTGATTTTTGCACATTGATTTTGTATCCTGAGACTTTGCTTAAGTTGCTTATCAGCTTAAGAAGATTTTGGGCTGAGAGAATGGGGTATTCTAAATATACAATCATGTCATCTGTAAAGAGGAACAATTTGACTTCCTCTTTTTCTAATTGAATACCCATTATTTCTTTCTCCTGCCTGACTGCCCTGGCCAGAACTTCCAACACTATGTTGAATAGGAGTGGTGAGAGAGTGCATCCCTGTCTTGTGCCAGTTTTCAAAGGGAATGCTTCCCATTTTTGCCCATTCAGTATGATATTGACTGTGGGTTTGTCAGAAATAGCTCTTATTATTTTGAGATATGTTCCATTGATACCGAATGTATTGAGAGTTTTCAGCATGAAAGGCTGTTGAATTTTGTCAGAGGACTTTTCTGCATCTGTTAAGATAATCATGTGGTTTTTGTCTTTGGCTCTGTTTATATGCTGGATTACGTTTATTGATTTGCGAATGTTGAACCAGCCTTGCATCCCAGGGATGAAGCCCACTTGATCATGGTGGATAAGCTTTTTGATGTGCTGCTGGATTCATCTTGCCAGTATTTTACTGAGGATTTTTGCATCAATGTTCATCAGGGATATTGGTCTAAAATTCTCTTTATTTTATTGTATCTCTGCCGGGCTTTGGTATCAGGATGATGCTGGTCTCATAAAATGAGTTAGGGAGGATTCCCTCTTTTCTATTGATTAGAATAGTTTCAGAAAGAATGGTACCAACTCCTCTTTGTACCTCTAGTAGAATTTGGCTATGAATCCGTCTGATCCTGGACATTTTTTGGTTGGTAGGCTATTAATTATTGCCTCAATTTCAGAGCCTGTTATTGGTCTATTCAGAGATTCAACTTCGTCCTGGTTTAGTCTTGGGAGGGTGTATGTGTCCAGGAATTTATCCGTTTCTTCTGGATTTTCTAGTTCATTTGCATAAGGTGTTTATAGCATTCTCTGATGGTAGTTTGTATCTCTGTGGGATCAGTGGTGATATCCCCTTTATCATTTTTTATGGCATCTGTTTGATTCTTCTCTCTTTTCTTCTTTATTAGTCTTGCTAGTAGTCTATCAATTTTGTTGATCTTTTCAAATAACCAGCTCCTGGATTCACTGATTTTTTGAAAGGTTTTTGTGTCTCTATCTCCTTCAGTTCTGCTCTGATCTTAGTTATTTCTTGCCTTCTGCTAGCTTTTGAATGTGTTTGCTCTTGCTTCTCTAGTTCTTTCAATTGCAATTTTAGGGTGTCAATTTTAGATCTTTCCTGCTTTCTCTTGTGGACATTTAGTGCTATAAATTTCCCTCTACACACTGCTTTAAATGTGTCCCAGAGATTCTGGTATGTTGTGTCTTTGTTCTCATTGGTTTCAAAGAATATCTTTATTTCTGCCTTCATTTCGTTATGTATCCAGTGGTCATTCAGGAGCCGGTTGTTCAGTTTCCATGTAGTTGAGTGGTTTGGATTGAGTTTCTTAGTCCTGAGTTCTAGTTTGATTGCACTGTGGTCTGAGAGACAGTTTGTTATAATTTTGTTCTTTTACATTTGCTGAGGAGTGCTTTACTTACAACTATGTGGTCAGTTTTTGAAAAAGTGTGATGTGGTACTGAGAAGAATGTATATTCTGTTGATTTGGGGTGGAGAGTTCTGTAGATGTCTATTAGGTCCAGTTGATGCAGAGCTGAGTTCAATTCTTGGGTATCCTTGTTAAGTTTCTGTCTTGTGGATCTGTCTAATGTTAACAATGGGGTGTTAAAGTCTCCCATTATTATTGTGTGGGAGTCTAAGTCTCTTTGTAGATCTCTAAGGACTTACTGTTTGAATCTGGGTGCTCCTGTATTGGGTGCATATATATTTAGGATAGTTAGCTCTATCTTGTTTAATTGATCCTTTTACCACTATGTAATGGTCACCTTTGTCTCTTCTTATCTTTGTTGGTTTACAGTCTGTTTTATCAGAGACTAGGATTGCAACCCCCTTTTTTTGTTGTTGTTGTTGTTTGTTTTGTTTTTTTCCATTTGCTTGGTAGATCTTCCTCTATCCCTTTATTTTGAGCGTATGTGTGTCTCTGCATGTGAGATGGTTCTCCTGAATACAGCACACTGATGGGTCTTGAATCTTTATCCAATTGCCAGTCTGTGTCTTTTAATTGGAGCATTTAGCCCATTTACATTGAAGGTTAATATTGTTATGTGTGAATTTGTTCCTGTCATTATGATGTTAGCTGGTTATTTTCCTTGTTAGTTGATGCAGTTTCTTCCTAGCATTGATGGTCTTTAAAATTTGGCATGTTTTTGCAGTGGCTGGTACCAGTCGATCACATCCATGTTTAGTGCTTCCTTTAGGAGCTCTTGTAAGGCAGGCCTGGTGGTGACAAATCTCTTAGCATTTGCTTGTTTGTAAAGGATTTTATTTCTCCTTCACTTATGAATCTTAGTTTGGCTGGATATGAAATTCTGGGTTTAAAATCCTTTTCTTTAAGAATGTTGAATATTGGCCCCCACTCTCTTGTGGCTTGTAGAGTTTCTGCCGAGAGATCTGCTGTTAGTCTGATGGGCTTCCCTTTGTGGGTAACCTGACCTTTCTCTCTGGTTGCCCTTAATATTTTTTCCTTCATTTCCACTTTGGTGAATCTGACAATTATGTTTCTTGGAGTTGCTCTTCTCGAGGAGTATCTTTGTGGCATTCTCTGTATTTCCTGAATTGGAATGTTGGCCTGCCTTGCTAGGTTAGGGAAGTTCTCCTGGATAATATCCTGCAGAGTGTTTTCCAACTTGGTTCCATTCTCCCCATCACTTTCAGGTACACCAATCAGACATAGATTTGGTCTTTTCACATAGTCCATATTTCTTGGAGGCTTTCTTCATTTCTTTTTACTCTTTTTTCTCTAAACTTCTATTCTTGCTTCATTTCATTCATTTGATCTTCAATCACTTTACCCTTTCTTCCAGTTGACTGAATTGTCTATGAAGCTTGTGCATGGGTCACTTAGTTCTTGTGCCATAGTTTTCAGCTCCATCAGGTCACTTAAGGTCTTCTCTATTCTCTTTATTCTAGTTTTCCATTCATCCAATCTTTTTTCAAGGTTTTTAGCTTCTTTGCGATGGATTTGAACATCTTCCTTTCGTTTGTTATTACCAATATTCTGAAGTCTTCTTCTCTCAACTCGTCATAGTCATTCTCCATCCAGCTTTGTTCCATTGCTGGCGAGGAGCTGCATTCCTTTGGAAGAGAAGAGGCTCTCTGATTTGTAGAATTTTCAGCTTTTCTGCTCTGGTTTCTCCACATCTTTGTGGTTTTATCCACCTTTGGTCTTTGATGATGGTAACGTACAGATGGGGTTTTGGTGTGGATGTCCTTTCTGTTTGTTAGTTTTCCTTCTAACAGCCAGAACCCTCAGCCACAGGTCTGCTGGAGTTTGCTGGAGGTCCACTCTAGACCCTGTTTGCCTGGGTATCACCAGTGGAGGCTGCAGAACTGCAAATATTGCAGAACGGTAAATGTTGCTGCCTGATTGTTCCTCTGGAAGCTTCGTCTCAGAGGGGCACCTGGCTGTATGAGGTGTCATTCGGCCCCTACTGGGAGGTGCCTCCCAGTTAGGCTACTCGGGGGTCAGGAACCCACTTGAGGAGGCAGTCTGTCCATTCTCAGATCTCAAACTCCATGCTGGGAGAACCACTACTCTCTTGAAAACTGCCAGACAGGGACATTTAAGTCTGCAGAAGTTTCTGCTGCCTTTTGTTCAGCTATGCCCTGCCCCCAGAGGTGGAGTCTACAGAGGCAGGCAGGCCTCCTTAAGCTGAGGTGGGCTCCACCCAGTTCGAGCTTCCCTGTTGCTTTGTTTACCTACTCAAGCCTCAGCAATGGCAGGCGCCCCTCCTCCAGCCTCACTGCCACCTTGCAGTTAGATCTCAGACTGCTCTGCTAGCAGTGAGCAAGGCTCCGTGTGCATGGAACCCTCTGAGCCAGGCGCAGGATATAACCTCCTGGTGTGCTGTTTGCTAAGACCATTGGAAAAGCATAGTATTAGGGTGGGAGTGACCCGATTTTCCAGGTGCCGTTTGTCATGGCTTCCCTTGACTAGGAAAGGGTTTTATCTACCCTGTCCTGCACCCACTGTCCGACAAGCCCCAGTGAGATGAACCCAGTACCACAGTTGGAAATGCAGAAATCACCCATCTTCTGCATCATTCACACTGGGAGCTGTAGACTGGAGCTGTTCCTATTCGGCCATCTTGAAACCTTCCATCCTCTCAACTTCTATTGAGCATCCACCACCTGCTGCACAGTGTGCTAGGCCATAAAAGATGGTCGAAACCAAGGTCTGGTGTTAAAAACACAGGAATAGGAGGATAGTGCTTTTAAAATAGCCAGATAGTTTTTGATGGAAGCATAGCCTATTGGAAAGGATATGACAGAAGATAGGGAAGGAAGGTTAGAGCCAAAATGTGGGATGAATTAAATGTTAGGCTGAGGAATTCATTTGGAGCAATAATTAATATTATCAGGTTCTACTTAAACTATTTCTGTAGACTCCTAACTGATATCTTTGCTCCCAGACTAATCTAATATTTGTCTACCCATCAAGGTGAGAATGGTTTTCCAAATTGTAAATCTGCTCCAATTACTCTGCTATATACCTTTCTACACAGTTTCTGATTTCTTTCAGGATAAAATCCAAACTCCTGAGCTAAGCGCACAAGGCCATTCATGTTCTGTCAGCTGATTTCTTCCACAGCTCATTTCATTTATCTCCACCTAATCTCCCAGCTTCTTAAAGTATCTTAAAAGCATCATATTTTCTCAGTTGCAATAAAGTCCTCTCTGAACAAAAAGGCTCCAGGATACCATTTTTATCTGTGTCCTTCGTTTCTTTCTAAAAAGAGCTCATAGAGCATCCTTCTTTTGGATGTCCACTCTTACAAAGTCAGTGTAGTTTAGTCATTTCCACTCTGTGCTGCCATAGAATGCCATAGACTGCTGTACATACCTCTATTTTGAACATTCTGTTATCAAATTGCCCACTTATTTAAAAGTTTTCCCCTAATTCACTGTGACCTCCTTAAGGGCAGAGATTTTGGCTTTTCTCTTTATATAGGACTAAAATGGATGTTCAAATACCTGTTGGATAAATGGATGCTTAAGCAATATGTGGCATGATTTGGGATGCGCTTTAGAGAAATTAATCTAGCTACAGTGAGAACTGGTTAAGAGAGACAAAAGAATACTGAAATGTGGGAGACCAGGAAAAGCTGAGGAGGTCAATGTCACAAACATTTTGGTCTTACCAGTAACTAATAATTACTAATGTCACTATGCAGACTCTCCTGTGAGAACTCTTTTTGCTCTTATGGCTTTGACTATTACCCATAGCTAGACTACTTCCAAATTAATATTTCCAGTCTTTATCTGCCTCATAAATTTCAGAGCAGCACTGGAATGGAGTAGAAACATGGTGTTTGGAGTCAAATAGATCTGAGTTTCTATTGGAACTCTGACATTCAACACTATTTGTTGAGCTAGTCTTCACCAACATATTAAAAAAGTCAGAGCACTGGCTTTTTCTGGGCAAGAGGGTCAATTTTTATGATGAGGAATAAATTATAAATTGGGTAAGGTTTACAATAGAGTCTTCCTATGTCCAGTTTCAGTTATTCCTTTCAATTTTCGCATCCTGAGAGAGATCATTCTAAAATCCAAGTGTAATCTTAGTAGTAACAAATTTAAAAATCCTTCATTGGTTAATCTGAAGAATACAGTCTAATATTCCTAGTCCATCCCAAATACATCAGTCGTTGCCTTTCTTTCCAGTCTCATGCTCAAGCTGTGGTCTCTTATGTGCCCCAGATAGTGCCACTGCTTTCTTGAATTCATGCCTTGGTAGGGCTGTTTCTTTTATCAGGGATCATTTTTAATTTTTCTTTTGATGAATATCTTCATTCTTCATGATAAGCCTAACTGTAGTTTTGGGGATGGAGGCAATTTCTGAATCTGTAATTAAGGGCATTAATTTCCTCAAAGTGTATGTTAACATGCATATTAAACTGCCCCCATATTTAAGTAAATATCCAAATAAAATCTATGTGGAATCTTTTATGTGGCTCATACATTTTTGGTTATGGAGGGCTATAATCGCAGAGCAAGACACACATGGTCCTTTCACAAAGCAAGCAATATGAGCTAGTTGAAGTATATGAGTTATTTATGTGTAAACTTCCCTCATGTTTAAGTGGCCATTCAACTGAAATTTACATGGAAACCTCTATATGACTCATAAAATACTAGGTACTGAGGTTACAGTGGTGACCAAAAAACACATAGCCCTTTCCAAAAGGAGGTTACATTTTGGTTGGTAAAAGAAGTTTCAGCTAAATAAGCCAAAATAAGCTTCTATTTAAAGCAGGGCAGAGAAAGATCTTCTAGATGTTTTTAACTTCTTCCTTGCAATGGAATAGAATAGTGGTAATGCTTATTGTGCTCCAAGATTACAAACTAGATAAAAGATATGTGCTATCCCAGTGCCAGACTCTCAGGGGAGACAGATGAAGCAGCATTGCCTTCAAGGTAATATCAATACAAATGCTGCATTCCATGTGGATGTATTTGTAGCATTTCAACCACCAGTCAGCTTTGAATCTGTATTCTAGAATATCCGGAATCTCATTTCTAATGCTTGAGGAGTTCACAGCCATAGAAGTTGAGTCATTGTTCAAAGTACTGTTTCTTAAACTCAATTAAAGGATGTTTAAGCAATCCTGGGGAAAAAAAAAAAAAAAAGAAAGGAAGGAAAGAAAGAAAAAAGAAAAGCAAGAAATGCAGGTATATTCTAAATGAAAATAGGTCACTCTAAATCAGTTATCCAGGATGGTTTGTCCATCTCAGCAAGAAAATAGAGTAACTTGCTTTCAGCTATTTGGAGAAAAATAAAATTTTGCAATTCTAATAAATAATGAAAATACTTCCCTGGAGTTTTTGAGCCTATTTATAAATTTATCCATTTTGGAATATAAATTCCTTTAGGGCAAATATTATATTATGTATAACAACAAGAAATGGCACCTACTTTATAAATATTTTAGAAACCCCAGAAACTAATTGCTGGGGGAGGGGACTCACTGGTTATTATTGGTTGCAGTAGCACCAATGTGTAGTATGATTGAAACCCTAGACTCAGAGATAAATTGAACCAGATTGCTAGTTAGGACAGTGATGGAAATTAAGAGCTATTTCTTCTTCTCCAGTCTTCAGAAAAGATATTCTTCAGATATTTCATTATATTATCTCCATGGCAATGTTTCACAACCATGGCCACATATTAGAATTACCTGGAGTGCTCATAAAAGATACTAATGGCTAAACGTCACTCCTGGAAATTCTGGGCTAGGGTTTAGACATTCCGGTGTATGCAATCAGGGTCAAAAATCACTGCTCTATGGGGTGTTACTTAAATGTGTTTTTCGTTTTATGTAGAACGAACTCATGGTGACAGCCAAGGGCCATTTTTCCAGGTCAGTGTCTCCCTGATTTACCTTCCCATGTCCTCACAGGATTAAACTGCTGCTCAGGTCCATGTAGCTATTTTCACCCACAGATACTAGCAGTACTGAAATGAGTACTGCTTCTGCTAAGACCCATAGGTTGATTCCAATCCTCTAATAGACTAGCCCTGATTTTTTAAAAACATCTGGGCTGTAGGAATCCATAAGAGATTCTTGAATCTGTTTATACTAGTTCATAAAGTAGGCACAAATATATCTATATCATCTTTATCTGTATCTATATTATTGGTGTTATGGGCTGAATGTTGCTTCCTCAGATTTATGTGTTGAAGTTCTAATGCCCAGTACTTTGGAATGTAACTGTAATTGGAGTTAGAATCTTTAAAGAAGTAATTGCATTAAAAAGGAGGTCATTGTTGTGGGCCCCAATCCAATAACTGGTATCCTTATAAAAAGAAGAAATATGGACACATACAGGTACTGAGGAAAGGAAAGATGATGTGAAGACAGGAAGAAGACAGGCATCTACAAGTCTAAAAGAGAAGACTCAAAAGAAGCCAGTGCTGCTGACATTTTGATCTCAGATTTCAGTACTCAAGAAATAAATTTCTGTTGTTGAAGCCACCCAGTCAGTGGTATTTTCTATGGCAGCCTTAACATATGAATGCAATCGATTACTGCAGAATTCATGGTGGTAGAAATTTGCTGATGTCCTCCATAATATTCACTTTTGGGAGAACCTTTTTTCCCAATAAAAATATCCTAATTTACTGTTTAGAAATTAATCATTTCTCCATTCTTAGCCAGGTAGTTTTTCCTAACTCATCTTCCCACTCTAAAAATGGGCTCTGGCTTATGTAATCATAGCCCATTCTTCAGTATACTGAGATGGACATTTAAAACCACCAGAGCCAGTGATATACAGTGAGGTATTTTATAAGTCTTCTAGGTTAGGAAAAATTCCTTTCTCATTACAGTTATAAACACATGACATTCTCTTTCTACTGGATATACCTGGTGAATGGTAGAGCTCTGGATTTACACCCCTGCCCCAATTTTTTTTTTAACAGTAAGAAAAACTTAACTGAGAATGAGACTAATAGGTAATCAGTGCAGAAATATAACTAGGAAAATGGAATTTTAATTATATCTTTTAAACCCTTGATCAAACTCCACCTGATTGAACAACTTTTGGAGTATTTAGTATTGTGAAGAAATCAACCTTCACAGTTAAGCATGTTGAATTGGGTTTTCTTTTATTTATTGACATATAAATAGTCCAATGCAGTGCATTATTACTCTACTTATGAGATTCTCTCAAATATTGTTGTCATATTATGCTTACACAGAATCCAGTCTTTACTTTGGTCCACAAAGTCTTATATTGCCTGGAGTCTTGCATACTTCTTTAATTCTATCTCCTACTACACTTAACCTGATTGATTCTGCCTGAGATATGTTGGTCTTCCCAATAGGACCAAGTTAATTTCCACCTCGAGACTTTTGCAAGTGCTCCCTCATCTGCCAGGATGTTCTTCCTCCAGATCTTCATATGGTCTGCTCATTTCCTCATTTCATTCATTCTCTACAATGAGAGCTAAATTTGTGTTCATCTTGTTTACTACTCTCTCCCAAGTATTTAGAACACTGCCTGGCACATCATAAGCACCCAGTAATAACACAAATGAATGAGTGACTTAAAACAATGAAAAATACTCTTTCTGTTCTGACTTTTGAAGACCTGTCAGATGTTTTCCAATGAGAGACATGGCTTGAGTTACATATCTATGTCGACATCTTGAAGCAAAGAGAGTTGATGTCAGTGGAGATTTGGGACAATTAGCATGCTCTTGCTTCACGTTTGTTTTAAGGTCTTCAAATGACTCAGGAAAGATAGATGCAGGCTAATTCTGCTGACGAAAAGTACTCCTTAGAGTCTGCAGCTTCATAGGGCTCAAATGATCCAGAGTCACCTGAATTTAATGAAATATCCCCAAGCCAAGTCTTAGAATTACAGTCTTTGGCAATTAATGCTTTTGTATTTAGATAAAAGAGCTATTGAGATTGTGAATTCAACTTATGCTGTAATTAAACAACATCCCTGATCAGATTTTGAACTAAATTTTTGGCTATACTAACCTTTAGAGAGAATGTCTTCTATGGTTTTTTGGCCTACTGACTGTGGCTTGAGCTAAGAATTTCAAAATATTGCTTATAATTTTATTTCTTTCAATGTACAGAACAGTACATTTTTTTCATGTATTCCCACATAACATTCTATAGCAGCCACTCTTTGATATGCTAAAGTTCCTCCTTTCATAGGCACTTCCTTGCAGGTGTTAGTACCACAGGAAACAATTTTATAACATTTTTGTTGATGTGTCCCTTGGATCACCAATATCCTGTTTTCTAATGACATCTGGAACTCATTTCCTTGAAACCCGAGGAGGTGAGATAATCAATACCAGATTCCATCCTTGATGATGTGTTTGCATCAACTACGTCTAGTGTGTGTGTGTGTGTGTGTGTGTGTGTGTGTGTGATTTGTTGGATTTTAATTGTAAGAAACTGAAACCACGTATAATTTTTTAAGCAGAAGGAGATTTAATAAAAGAAACAGGTGCTTCTGGTATCTGTGGAGGGGTGAAGGAGTAGAATCTGGTCAGCGTCTCCAGTAATGACTCTCAAGCACAACCACTGAATTAGTCCACCATGAGAGTAGCTGCCTCTGCGATAATCTGTTTTCCATGTTTGAACTCACAGTGATGTCGTTCAAATGTTGTATGAGCACTCTATGACAAAGTCTAAATGGACTTCCTTTGCTCTTTGGATAAAGAACAAATTTCTTACTCTAACTTTTCAGGTCCTTTGTGTTGAAGACCCAGCCCTCTATTGTGAAATTTCCTCACACTATGTTTCTCATTTCCTGCATGCCAGCCACGTTGTTTTCTTTCCATCTTTTTTGCTCTCCATGCTCTCTCGTACGAGGAGACTTAGCAAATTTTGGTAGAGAGGGTCTGTAGTTTCACAGGGTTCAAGTAATACAGTCATTTTGATTTAACCAGACATCCCCATGCCAGGTCTTAGTATTGCAATCTTTGGCAATCAATGTTCTCATATTTAGATCAAAAAGCTGGTGAGACTGTGCACACATCTATCTATGCCATCCACTTTTAATTTGCTGGTTCCCTTGTAGTTAGGCTTTATGATGTGATTTTGGATTCCAGTAATCAGATACAGTTATTTAAGATTTATATTCCAAAAGTGAAGTAAAAGCCATTTTCTTGCTGTTTAGGTGTCTCAGTGATAAGTGCAAGGCCGGAGAATATTGAATGTTTCAGTAGCAGTATTCCAGGTCTAGTAATTAGCTTGAGGGATTGTTGGTCCTGTAGAATTCCCTACCTTTCTGATTGTGATGAAAACTTTGCTTTTGTTTTTAATGATAGTTTCCTGCATTCGTAATTTGTTTTTTAGAAAAAAAATTATGTAAAGCAATTTGTGCATTTTACTCCATTGTTTACCAGCTTCTATTGTGGTTGTTTCCATTTCTGCTGTTATTCTAATTTTTGTTGCTTTTAGAAAATCTGTTTCTCTCTGATTCCTTTATGTTTTATTTCTCTGATCTTTGATGTCCTGCAGTTTCACTACAACAGGTTTATATGGGAATTTCTTTTCATTTATCATAACTAATGTGTACTATGATTCTTGGATAAGTGGATTTGTGATTGAGAGATACAATTTTACTTAGTCTGAAAAACTTTCATCCATTATATCTACACATACTCTGCCTACATTCTTTATTTTTTTTAACTCAATTTACATGTATTTTATATGTTTTCAGTATTTTATGCATATTTCAAACATTTAATCTTGCCTCAGTATACTACATTCTGTATCATTTTATTGGATTCATCTTCAGGTTTGTTAAATCTGCTGTTAAATTGGTCCATTATGATTTTTTATTCGAAGAGCTATAGTTTGTATCTCTAGCTGTCTTTTTATATTTCTCTCATCTGTCTATTGATTACTGATAGCTTCTTACTGCAAAACTAATCTTTGACATTTCATTATTCATTTCTGCATATAATTTACATATATGACTATATATATCTGTGTCTTATAATCTCAATATTTGAAGTGTTTGGGGGTCTAAATACATTATTTGTTGTTTCTACTGACTTTTATTCATAGGAGCCGCTTCCTTAATTGCTTGGTAGTCCTTTTAGTGGTAAATAGATGGCTTTACCTTAACCTATATCACTTGAATTGAGAAAGATTTCTTCCGGACAGGAACTATTGATGGTCAAGTTACATGACTCATCTGGGATCACTACACTCTCTTTATGAGTTTAGTTTGTCCCATATGTATCTTGGTAGGTGACCCAATTCACAGGAGGATCAAAGCTTTGCAACATGAGGGCTCTGATGCAGCATCCATCTTCTGGGGAAGTCTGCCTATTTAGGTTCCCAGTCATTCTATCTGCAATTCCCTGATGCTGAAGCCTAGGTCATGTTTTAGAAAGTGACAAATATCTTTGGAGAAAACTCTCTTACTTTTGTGAGATTGCTTTAAAGATTTTTCATATGAAGTGTATATTTGTTTTTCTAAAGTGTAATAATTCCACAGAATGCCCAGTCATCTATATGCCAAAGGCTGAAGTGTATGGTTATTTAAGATAGATGATATTATCCAAAATTATGAGAAAACAGAAGACTTTGAGCTATTTAGGAATTTGTATAAACGTAGTCTTACTCTAAAACAATTAAGGACACAGAAATCAGATCTTTTACTCTAAGACTTTGTAGTAAGCTCAGGCAGAAGGAGTTTGATGCAGCATTATGATCTTTGTTTCTTCTCTCCTGCTCATTCCTCTTAATTCTATTTCCAGTATCACTCCCAGGAGTCAGTATAGCCTCATGCAAACCTCTCCTTTTGCCTCCACAAGTCAAGTGAATTTCTTAATTATAAATATGGTTTTTCCCTTTATTGAAATTATGGAGACTTTTAGAGTGTTTTTTTATCTGGGATAACGAATACATTGTACTCATTGCCTCTCCCCTCTGATTCTCACGGCAGGTATCATTATTTGTTATAATATTTTGTGTTGTTGTTATTGTTGTACAAAGACTTCCAATTCTTTTCAATACAGAACCCCAAACATTCAAAGTCACTGAATTGGAGTTGGTGCTTCAGGAAAAACCTGACTTTATAACAGTCATGAAGTCCACTTAGGAGAAACCCAGGAGAACCCAACTGGGGAGGATTTTTTGTATGTTTCTTCCCTCTGCTTCATATCTGGAGACACTATGGCAATGTTAAAAAAATGCATATATGCAGTCAGGATGAGAAATTAAGCTTTTAAATTGAAGTAAGAATACTCATACAGAGGAGTGAGTAAAATATAAATTGACAGGTAATTGTATTATCACTATAAAAATTATCACTGCACAACTATACTGTATATGTAGATGTAATTTGTTCACTTTATGGCTATATTAAGTTCTGTTGAATTAACTTACCACAAGTTACTTTTTCATTTTATTGTAATGGACAGTAGGGCTGTTTCTAGTAATGTCTGTTGAGAATAGTGCTGCTGCTCTATGTGATGACTCAAGTTAATAAAATTGTATTATATTAGGAATTTTCATTAAACAGGTTGATTTTAGTTGCATTTGTCATGAAAAACTATGTGAATGATAGATATGTTGATCTTCTTCACCATAGCAACTATTTTACTATCAACACATACCCCATAACATCATGTTGTAAACCTCAAATATACACAATGAAATTTATTTAAAAAATAGTACTGCTGTTTAAAAAATAGTTATTGTCCCTGATTTTTTGTACCATGTGCATATACATTCCTATTGGGTACATGCCTAATTGTAAAATAGCTAAGTTATTGGTAGAATAAAATTTATCATTCAAACCAGTACACTTTGAGAATAAAATAAGGTATTATTCATCATTATACCAGAGCAACAGGTATAAATTGATTATATTTTGTGCAAATTACATATGCGAATATTCTGTTCATAGGATATGTATATGTCCAAATTTAGTAGATAATGCTATACATTTTTTTGAGATTACATACATTCCATTCCTACCAGAACCATATAAGAGGTTCAGTTCTTTAACATTTTCAACAACACCTTAGTATTAGACAATGTGTAGTATTTTCTCATTTTGTTTTTAATTAACATTTTTTGTGATTATTGATGTTAAGCAGTTCAAATATGTAATGGTAATTTGGAAAATCACTTTTGGGAATGCCAGTTTTAGTCTCTTGCCCATTTTTTTTTTCTGCAATGTGTCTGTTTTTGTATTGGTTTGTAGATTTGTTTTATATCCTGGAGAGAAGGCAAAATGCATTTATATGTATTTCCATATAGATTTTAAAATTAGCTTGTCAAGATGAATACAAACACCAGAAACAAAAGTCATTTCATTTTGATGGGAATTGCTTTTAACTGATAGATTTAATTGGAGAGAAGTGATATCTTTATAAGTGAGTTATCGGTGGTCTTTTGACACCTATAATTTCATAAGAAATCCTTCTTTGAAAAAAGAGACAATAAGGAATACAAGATGCCATTGCTTCACTTGCCAAGCCTAACTTGGAGCAGAGGGTGATGGCAGAAGAGAGTCCTGCATGCTTGCTGGTCTTTCTTCTCCTGTGTCTATCCATTTCCAACGTAAGAATAGCCCATTGTTCGTACAAATTGCTTCACTTCCTCAGCAAAGAAGACGCCATAATGTCATTGCCGAATTCCCTTGTGAACTAATCTACAAAGAAATCATTCTAACAGTATAATCTAGAAATTGAATTGGAAAATCAGAAATCGTTTAGTTGTCTGGAACTACACATAAACTATTAATATTAACAAAGAGGTTATCTACCATTCTTTCCACTGCCAACTGCTCTTGTTGCATCATTCTCTCATAGCATCTTTCGGTATGAAGTGCCAACTTGATCCACTTTTATAGTCACAAAATTCTTTGTTTTTTTCCATATTTGTAAATCTCTCCATTTTTATGACCGTCTGTTCATTTTCTGTTTCCCCGGATACAGAGTACAGTTCAATCCCAGATACTCCATTTTTTTTCTCTTTCTTTTTATTCAAGCCAAATTCTATTTTTTTTTCTTCTTCTTCTTTTTTTTTTTTTTTTTTTCTCCTGGAAGAGGAGGAGTTAACTCCAGGACCTAATAGTATTCCATCTGAAGTGATAGCCACTTATTTCTCTTGCATACCATCAAGATTTCCTTTCCTATCTTCCCATGTCCCAGTTCTCATTAACACGGCTCCAGATTTCACTCATGCTGGTGAAACGATTTCTGTCAATCTTCCTTCAGTAATTATCTTAATTCCCACAGAAAGCTCTTTTTATCCTAAAGGTTCAGAGACCCATTCTATAAAAATGATTGTGATTTTTTTTTTCAAGCTTTCAAGTTGTTTTGTTTGCTGTTTTCTGGGTGACGATGAGAGGGATGTTATAGCCAGAGCATCACAAGACAAGGGCTGGGCAAACACTCTCAAAACCTTCTTTATTCTTTCCTAAGTCACTTTCCCCAGATATGCTGCTACTTTTTCTGTACTAACAAATTCCCTAGCTCTGGCCCTTTTTTGCTCCCCATAAAAACTATGGTTTTCAAGCAACTAACCAATTATTGTATCTTTATTGAAAACATACATGCCAAGCAGCTGGATGGGAGCCGTGTAGTGTGGCATTTAAACTTGAGTGTTTTGGAGTGAGAAGGCCTGGGTTTCAAACCCACTCTCTCAAATAATCAAGAACAGTTACCTTAATCAGGGCTGCTAATGCACACTGTAACAAACTACCTTACAATTTTAGTGGCTTAACACAACACAGTGCATGTATTTCTAGCTATCATGAAATTCAGTTCAGATGTTCCTCAGCTATCCTGGGGGCCTTACTCCAGATGGTGACTAAGAGATCCATGCCCCTTCTGTGTAATGATGTCTGCTATCCCCTGGATGTTCTCCTGAATCCCTACATTTATCTGGGCATCAGTGTGTAGCAAACCATAGATGATCTCTCAGAACATTTGGGGTGCAAGGGGAAAAGAGGTGAATGTTATTTCCATTCACATTTTGTTGGGTATAACCAGAAATATGGCCTGATCTGGATACAAGGATACTGAAAATTATAGTCTTCCGTGTTCCGAGGTGAAAATTAAATGGTTAATACCAGGAAAGTTTCTTTATTGAAGTTTCTTCAAATGTTAAGATGGAGCTAATAGTGGGCCTTATCTCACAGGTTGTTGTGAAAATTTCTGACTGTAGGAAGTGTGTGATAAATGTTTATTATTATTGTACTTGGAACAGGTGGCACTATGGTTTTTGAGACCAAACTCCATTTGCAGTAACATCAAAAGCTCTTGAAATATTGGGAGCCCCAGAGGCGGAAAGGGAGCTGAGAAAACAACTTGACATTTACAGCCCAAAAGGGTGGGGATAGGAATGCCTGTTTCAGCTGCTGACCAGGCAGCAAAGAGAGCTACAGATTGTTACTGGACTGTTCCACAAAACAGGCTTTTATTATGAGACCACTTTCATTTACACCAAAACAAGAGATGTTCTTAATCTGTAACCCCTAAAATCCTGAGACTCTAAGACTGGGGGGAGAGAGAGTGCTGTGAACACTCTGAAATGGTATGTAAGTAAATGTTTGTCATTCTAAGTACGTTTTTCCTAAAGAGAGAATTTCTAATGTCATCACCTTTAAAAAGGGTTGTGTCTTATAAAAATTGAGAATTATTGGTCTTAAAGAACCAATGGTTTCAAATGTATATGCCATGGTTGGTATTTAGTTAATTACCCGCAGGTGCTTATTTTGGCTGGAGAGAGTGAGAAGGCATTAGAAAAAGGGCAGTTTCCCTCCTTGTCCTGTCTGTTGTCTCCTGTGTCTGCCCTGTTGTGTTGCAAGCAAAAGCTGTGGAGGTGGTGATGGCTTTATTTTGCACTTTTCAGACGGGGGTTTTCCTGACATTATTACATGGGGCACTGCATTTCTAGACTTCTCATTTTGTCATTGATTTTATCTTTTTAAAAATTTGCACCGACGATGTTCATGTGCTGTTTCACTGTTGGAGCCCATTTTCCTTAATTGAATTATATTGACTAGATGCTATCACAGCCTCTGTTTATCCTGTAGAGCATTTTGGACTCTCTTCTAATGCTACAAGCTTTGATCAGTTGGAGCTCGCTTCTCTGCTTCATTGCTAAACGGACTTTATTGTTTTTAATGAGTGGAGGACACCTCCAGTCCTTTACTCCACCAGTTTTCCTACTGATTCTTTACTCCGGTGAATCTGCTACCATGATGTTGTTTTCTGTGGGTATCTGCAGACTTAGGGCAGACACTGGTCTTGTAAGTTGAAAGTATTTACCTAATCGAGGGTTTACATTAGATTTAGGCTCTATTGACATATTAGACATTATTGAGAAAGGCAAAATCCTATTTTTCAATAACAAATACAAGAAAAACAGATATCTGTAATTCTAACTAGATGGTTTTGTAGAAATATACATGAAAAGAAAGGCAGAATGCTTTGATCAAAAAAGACTGAGCCCCAAATGCCCAGCTGGTTTGTCCTCTCGTTCTCCCTCTTCCCTCCACCAGGCCTTCCATCTTAGTAAATCCCATCATCTTCCCAGGTGTTTAAGCTCCAAACCTGGAGTCATCCTGGATTGTTTTGTCTCCTTCAACATCCATAGTTTTTAGCAAGTCTTTTAAATTTCTACCTTCTTTCTCTCTCCCTCTCTCTTTCTCTCTCTCTCTCTCTCTCTCTCTCTCTCTCTCTCTCTATATATATATATATATATATATATATATATATATATATATTTATTTATTTATTTATTTTTAGATGGAGTCTCATTCTTTCACCTAGGCTGGAGTGCAGTGGTGCAATCTCAGTTCACTGTAACCTCTGCCTCCCAGTCTCAGGTGATTCCCCTGCCTCAGCCTCCTGAGTAGCTGGGACTACAGGCGCATGCCACCACGCCTGGCTAATTTTTTGTACTTTAGTAGAGATGGGGTTTCACCTTGTTGGCCAGGATGTTCTTGATCTCCCAACCTCGTGATACACCCGCCTTGGCCTCCCAGAGTGCTGGGATTACAGGTGTAAGCCACCGCACCGGCCCAAAATATATTTCAAATCTGCCCGTATCAGTCCATCTGCACTGCCACGTCCTCTTCCATGCCATGTTATTTCTACAAGTCCCTAATCCTCCTAGTGGGCTTGTTTCCTTCCACTCTCACCCAGTCTGATCCATTCTTTATACAGAACCAACAGTGATCTTGTTCACATGTCAACCAGAGTATGGTACTCACGTTTAAAACTGTTCAATGACCATCACTGCATTTAAAATAAATTCAAAACACCTTATGTTGATCTGCAGAACCTTAACTCCCTTCTCTCTCATACTGTGGCACTCTATGCTTGGTTCACTAAACTTCTATTTCTGGAAAATACCATGCCAATGCTGGCATTAGAGCCTTTGAACATGCTTCCATCTCTGCCTGATAGGTTCTTATACTTCATTCTCTGTACAGCTCATTTCTTTTTCTTCTAGGTGTCTCAGCTTTCTCCTTTCAGAGGTGCTTTTCCTGACCACCTGAGGGACCTTCCTTTTTTTGTTTTCCCTTATGCCAATCCTTATGTATATTCCTTTTTAGCACTTATCACAGTCTGTAATTTTGTTCAGTTTTTCTTTACTTGCTTTTTTTCACCCATTATTACATTATAATGTAAATTCCTTGAAGACAATGATCATAACTGTCTTGTTAACCTCTTTTTAAGAAAAAGCACAATATATAGTTTATGAGGGAATTCATCATTAATTTTGTGGATCCTGTGTTCAAGCCTATGTTCTAACCTTCCTTGTACTTACGGGTCAGTAGTATAAGCGTCCAGCAGGATCGTAGCTGAAATGATATGTCATCATCCATTCATGGAGCAGATTTCTGTTATGTGCCCAGTATGTGCCAAGCAGAGGGCCAGAGGCTAAAGAGTCAAAGTACAAGAAACACCATTTCTCATGTCTCCAGGAAGCTTACATGCTAGTCCAAAAGAACAGGTTTCCTCAATAATCAAATAATTAGTATAAAATGGGAATTGTAATAAATGCTACAAATGAGAAGTAACAGGTATCATGAGAGTACGTTTTCTGAAGGAAAAAAAGGAACATCCAGAAAAGAAATAATATGGACATATGGGCCATGACAAATATGAGAAAACAGGGAAAGTCGGAGATCTGGATTGCTGAGTGGGAGAGATTCTGGGGTGAGGGCAGAAGAAGGTGTTTGGAGAGACCAGAGGTGAGGATCATAAAACATCACTGGTTAAGTGTTTTGTCAAGGCTGGGAGAAGCAGGACAGAAGATAGTAGGAGTCAGTAAGAATTGACACAAACAGATTGATGTTTTCAAGGAATCAATCTGTTTGCCAAAGTGAACATTAGAGAGTTCAGTCAGGGGGAGGTCATCAATAGCTTTAGGGTGAGTTTCAGTGACATGATGGGGATAGATATTTGAATGCATGAAGTCAAGGAGGAAATTAATAGTGAATAAAAGGACACAGCAAATGGAGGAAGGTAATTAAGAACCTATTAAATATAAATCTATTATTTATTAGTCAATTCCAGGGGTAGTAAACTGTGAAATAATTTGTGTATGTGTAAACAATTGACTGAGTAATTATAAATGGGGAAAATTAATTCTGATTGTGTTTAGGCTTGAATGTTTTGCTCATTGCACATACTTCAATCTAAATTTGTCAAGGTGTCCCCACTACCAGTATTCATAAATAGCCCAAATAATAGTCACTAAAGTAGTCTTAGGTTATCACCAAATACAGTGAATACAGTGAATCATACTAATAACTGATCTGGCTTTTAACACAGGTCCTAGTTCCTAAATGGAATATGCTTCCTCTTATGGGGAAAATCTTTCAAAAGGGCCACTGTGACCACACATGTGAATCTTGTAGTTTACATCTCTTTTATAGACTGACACTCCAAACCTACAGCTTAAGATATATACATGTATTCCTAAAGAGAAACATATATTTATATCTGTAATTTGATTGGATGTGAAGGTAAGGAATTTTCTCCAATGGACTCTTTCAAAATTTTCCTTTAACCCCACCACAGTCTCTGATTACTTTAAATGCATTGCTGTCTATGTGTGTAGATTTTAACCTTATCCAAAATGGGCAAAAGTATAAAGCATCTTCATAGCCTCCCCATCTCTTTTTTTGTTACATCAAATGTATCAGATCTAAATGCTTCTGCCATCACTTGCCACAGATAATAGCATGTTCTCATGCTGAAGTCAGTATAAAAGTTTATGATGTTATTGACTTCGCGCAGTTGCATCAGACCTCAGTATTATTGATTTAATGACTCTTTCCTCTTCCTTTTTTTTTTTTTTTTAATTCAACTCCACAGTTAACCCATGGTTTATTGGAGTGCCAGAGCTCAAGGTTTTTACTACATATAAACAAACTTATTTCCAAGGAAGGCTGCCCATAAATAACTCACCAACCATCCAAATGCAGAGCCAGAATATGATAGATATCAAGAAATTGGAGAAAACAAGCCTACGTAGAACTCAAATCTCTTCTTGCTCTTTGCCTGTTGAGTATACTTCCTAGTAAATTTTAAAAAAAGGTAATTTAAAGGAAAATGTCACCTGGCATGTAGAATATCTGTGCCTCACAGCAGATGGCATGGTTCTGCATGGGGAGAGGGATGAAATGCCACATGCATGGCTGGAATGGACGGATTTTGAGCAAGTGGTGTTCCTGGGAAGCTAGCCGGCAGGCTCTGACATTAACGGTTTTATTAAGTTCAGCTGTGGGCTGGAGCAGCCTTTGCTTCTAGTATTTGGTAGTGGTTTAATGGCTGTTTCTCTGGTTCATGCAGGGTAGTGTGAAAAGTGATTGTAACGGGTGGCAAGATTGATAGGATTGAGGTGGATGGGGAGATAATATGCTTTATTCTAACTTTTACATTTACTCAAGAAGAAAGGGAAACATGGATGAATTACTCAAAGAGTGGGATTTAAAAAGAAATTATCCAAGACAGGTAACACTAGGCCCCATATTGAAAATCGTCTAAATTATGGTTCCAATGAATCCTGTATTGTGTATGAAAATTGCACACCCTACCGTGAAATCATAGTCCAGGAAGAAAGTGAGTTTGCAAACACACTGGCCTCTAAAGACGCTTAGCATGCATTTAGCAGTATGATATTTGCAGATATTGGGGTGTCATCTACAAACACCAGGGGTGGCTTTTCTCTTGTTTCTCTTTCAAATGACTCTAAGAAGGGAAGAGATGAGACTGTATGATTAGAGTTTATTGTGCTATTTACCTGTTGACCACATTATGCTGTGATACCTGTTTGTTTTCTAAAGAGGTTGTTCTGATGTTTTCATATTTTGTCATTGTAAGACAGCCTTAGGTGATAATGGATAATGCTTTCAGCAGGTCAGTAGAGCTATTTGCTCCACTAATCATTTCCCCAAAGGACTGTAAACAGCATACAGCATGCATGGACTTCAGTGTAGTCTCTCTGGATAGTGTAAATAGATGCCTGCTGGTTCCTGATAATAGTGCCTTCATTCGTTTTTAAGCTGGAAGAAACAGATTCTGCAATTGATGGACTGATAATTAGGTATGTATAGGATTGCAAGTTTTTACATTTTCTCTTTGCTACTTAACATCAAGCACCACTAACGCAACATACAAATTATGTCTATATTTCTGTGCCATGAAGCTTTTGGCTACACAATGCTAAAGTAACCACAACCATGTGCCACATAGATGGCAGTGGCCCCATAAAATTATAATGGAGCTGAAAAATTCTTACCATCTAGTGACATAGTAACTGTCATAACATTGTAGCACACTTTCTTTATTTTTAAATAAATGTTGTGTAGCCAAGGTGGACAGTGTTTATACAGTCTACAGCAGTGTACAGTCATGTCCTAGGCCTTCACATTCACTCAGCACTCACTAATCGACTCACCTATATGCATTTTAAAAGATCTTGTACACCGTATTTTTGTCGTACCTTTTCTGTGTTTAGATACAGAGATACCATCGTGTTACCATTGCCTACAGCATTCCGTACAGTAACATACTACATAAGTTTGTAGCCTAGGAGCAATAGGCTATCGCATACGGCCTAGGTACGTAGTAAGCTGTACCATCTAGGTTTGTGTGAGTACATTCTAGGACATTTGCACAAGGACAAAATGGCCTAATGATGCATTTTTTGGAATGTATTACTGTCTTTAAGTGATGCATGACTGTAGTTAATTCAATAAATGGAATAAAACCAGTTATATGTATATGGAAATTTCCTAATAATGTCTCCTGTTGAGCTAGTGATGGTAGTATTATATCAGCATGACCTAAAACAAATGCATTTTATTCTGTATGAATGAAGAGATGTAATACAGAAGGCTGTCAAAAGCTATATTTAGGTGGGTACCTTTATGCAAATACAAATTTTCTTATCCATTCCTCACTATCATTTTGATCTCTTTTCTATTTTCTTATTCCTTTTTGAAGCACAGCTACTCACACTAATACCTTTACAATTATGACAAAAGACAGTTTCCAAACTGTTTATGTTGTTTTCCTTTTAAAGTAGAGTAACAATTATTTTTAAAGCAGTAATGGTTAAATGTAAATAAACTTTAATGGGTATAGATGAAGTGCAAGTACACACATTACAACTAAAATCCAAAATGCCCCTAGTACATTGCATATGGAATTACATTTTAAGTGACCTATTTTCTTAGTTACAAGAAATATATGTTTTCCCACATTACTATAATTTTTTTCCGAATTTTTACTCTATTCCTTAGACAGGCAAAGATGGCATGTGGTTAAATATGTAAAAATGGGAGATAAAATTAGAAATATAAATAAGCACAAAATTTGGAGCTTCAGCAAAAAATAATTCGAGTATCTATGGAATGCTTTTTATATTTTTAAAGGACACTCTTTTTTTCCTAAAAAAAAGTGTTTGTTTTCATCTATTGAAAAAACAATGCCTAGAAATGTAACTTAGGCAATTTCACATTATGATTCCTGAGGTAAGGAAACTCTTCTCAAAACCAAGTCTATTGAATTAAACTATATCTGATGGAACTTGCATTCCGGCTCTTGGAAACACCTGGCGTTAACTCATTAAACTCATTATTTATTTTCTCCACTCTTTTTTTTTTTTTTTTTTGAGATGGGGGTGTTCCTATTTTGCCCAGGCTGGTCTTGAACTTCTGGGGTCAAGCAATCCTCCTGCTTCACCATCCAGAGCAGCTGGGACTATAGGGGCCCACCACCCCTGGCTTTAACTCATTATTTGTAACTTGAAACCACCCTCCCCTCACCTTCTCTTTCACGGAGGCATTTGTTTCCTGCAACATCGCAAAGCTGCTTTCTTACTGAAAACTTTGGCAGAAAATGAAACTGACTAAATGGATAAATAGATGATAGACAGATAGATGATATTGACAAGAATTGTTGACTGGGATTTTATTCTAATTTCTAAAAATATCCAATTGGTATTGTAATATAAAGACAAGGAGAGTTCATCCTAGGATACCCTTTGGGGATGTTCAGATTTGTGTCATAGGCATGTGGCCCTGTGCTTTGCATAGATCAAGAAAGATGATTTCATATGCAGCAAATTCTAGCTTAATGTCACTATCATAAACACAACTTCCTTTGATCCTCATCATATTTCTGTGAGGTTTTTAGCCTCCAGAAGAAATTTTAACAATATTAAACACAGGAGTTATACTTGCATCAAATAATCGGAAGAGGAAGGTCAGCAAACAGCAACCTTAGGCCACTATAGTAGACATTCATTCTTCATATGCTAAATGTAGGGGGTTCAGGGGCTGCTAAGCCGAGGAGCAGATCAGCACAGGCATTGATGTTGGGTGGGTGGTGGGGGGACTTGAAAGATGAGACCCAAAGGGCTAGGGGTGGTGGCTATTTATTAACAAGTGTAGAAGTATTTTATTATCTTAATAAAAGGTATGGGCCAGGAGTGGTGACTCGTGCCTGTAATCCCAGCACTTTGGGAGGCCGAGGCTAGTGGATCACTTGAGGTCAAGAATTTGAAACCAGCCCAGCCAACATGGTGAAACTCCATTTCTACTAAAAATACAAAAATTAGTTGGGCGTGGTGGCATGCACCTGTAATCCCAGCTATTAGTGGGGTGGAGACAGAAGAATCACTTGAATTCAGGAAGCAGAGGTTGCAGTAAGTCAAGATAGCACCACTGCACTCCAGCCTGGGTGACAGAGCGAGACTCAGCATATAAAAAAAAAGTATGAAACACTGGTCCATGTTGGTGAAAACCTACTCCTATGGTCTGAATGTTCGTGTCCCTCCAAATTCATGTTGAAATTTAATCCCCAATGCAATAGTGTTAAGACATGGGGATTTTAGGAGGTGATTAGGTCGTGAGGCTCCACCCTCCTGACTGGGATTAGTGCCCTTATAAAAGGGCTTGAGGGAATCTGGCCTTTTTTGCCCCTTCTGCCTTCCTCATGAGGATACAGCAAGAGGTGTCATCTTGAAAGCAGACAGTAGGAGCTTGGTCTTGGATTTCCTGGCTTCCAGAATTGTAAGAAATAAATTTCTATTATCTTCAATTACCCAGCCTAAGGTATTTTGTTACAGCAACTCAAATAGATTAAGATACCTCCCTTCATAATGTCTCTTAAATACGTTGTCTGCATGTATTATCTATGTTCTATAAGTTTTTCTTTTCACATAAATGGAGAAGACAATCTTACTGTGTTAATATTACTAGTTGAAGAGTTTGAAAGTTTATATCCTAGTTACAGCACCATCACAAAATAAGTCCTAGGATTTTGGTTAAAGCACCTAACTATTAGTTCCTTTTTCTGTAAAATAAGGATTATAGTATTTTTCTTAGGTATTTAAAAGAACTGTTGTGAAAGTCAGTAAGAGCTAACTTTTGAGTATTTAATATATTGTTGGCCTTATAGTAAATGCCTTATGAGGAGTAACTCATTTAAGTTTCACAACAATCTGATGATACAGACGCTTTCTTCTTCATTTTGTAGAGGAAAGAACTAGAACACAAAGAGGTGAAGAAACTGTCTAAGGTCACATAGATGAAAAGCCCTAGGACTCAGATTTGAACTTGGGTGAGTGATCTCCGTCTTCATGCTTAATCCCTATGCCCCAGTGCTGTCTTTGGAAGATGGCCTTTTGTAAAATAGAACATCTTATATATGTGGAAAATACCATCACTTTCAATATTTTTATCATTACTTTTTTACACCAGTTTTTATCTGTGGGTTTTTACTATTGGTGTATGTTTAGTTCATTTATGTTAGGATCCATGCTTTGCCTCAGAGACTAATTGGTGCATAATACTCAGGCTCGATAGTGGTACTAATAGTGAAACTGTTAACATTTGAGTGTTTATCACATATTGAGGGCTATACTAAGCACTTTGAGTGGTCTACTTCATTTAGTCCTTCTAATAGAACTGTAAGATAAATTATTTTTATTATCGCTAAATTACCGATGAAAAATCCTAGATGTAAAGAGTTTAAATAGCACATGTAAGGTAGAGCATGACTCCAATTCCACCCAGTAAAATACCGGTTTTCATTACAAAGCTCTATGTCACAGAAGGTAACTACTGCCTATGAACTAGCTAAGCTAAGAGTATATAAAAGATTTAAAAAATGTTTCTAGTGAAAAAAAAAAGTTTCTAGTAGATAGGCATGATCTATAATGAAATTATCGGCAAAGTAGCCCTAACATTACTTAAAATTATGGTAAACAGTCCAGGCACAGTGGCTCACGCCTGTAATCCCAGCACTTTGGGAGGCTGATCCAGGCAGATCACGAGGTCAGGAGATTGAGACCAGCCTGACCAACATAGTGAAACCCCATCTCTACTGAAAATACAAAAATTAGTCGGGTGTGGTGGTGCATGCCTGTAATCCCAGCTACTCAGGAGGCTGAGGCCTGAGAATCTCTTGAACCTGAGAGGCAGAGGTTGCAATGAGCCGAGATCATGCCACTGCACTCCAATCTGTGCAACAGAGCAAGACTCTGTCTCACAAAAAAAAAAAAAAAAGAAAGAAAGAAAAGCTAAAAAATAAAATTATTTTTAAAAATTATTATGCAGTGAGTGAGATTATATTTCTGCAAAATAACCCATTCTAAAATTAACCTGTAAAAGTAAAGATGCCTTAGGGAAAAGAAAATGTTTAATCAAGAAAAACATGATTGGAATATAGTTGTAATCAGCAAGAAGAAACTCTCAAGAAATACTCTGTTAAATTTTGTTGATAAAGAGTGGTCAGCATGGTACCTAGAGAGAAGAAGAATTTGTTACTTTTTTCTCATATTCTGAGGAGCACACTTTCTGCCTTTCCATTCATTCAAAAAACATTTATCTTGTGCTTATTCTGTAAAAAGGTACTGTTGTAGCAGGGATTTGGTCAAATCAAACCAAGTCCCTGCCCTGATGGAATTTGCATTTTAGTGGAGGTAACACAAAATAAATACACCAATAAGTGTATAATATCAGGTAGAGAAAAGTGCTTTGGAGACAAACAAAACAGGGTCAGGAGACAGCAAGTGATGTGGTGATGTTGTTTTTGATGGGTTGGATTGGGCAGGATCTCTCTGAGGAGAGATGAGAATAAATTGAGAGCACAGGTCAGGAGTCTACCTAGGTAGGCAGAGGGCATTTGACAAAGGTAAACGTGAAGGCTTCAAGGATGGCATGTGCCTGTGTGAGGAACAGCAAGGAGGTGCATGCTGGAACAAAATGAGTAAGAGAGAAAGTCAAGAGATGAAGACACAGGGCCAGAGGGCTGATCAGGGGAAGGGTTTTTTTAGATCATGGTACAATTCTAAATTTTACTGTATTATGAAACACCATTGGGTAATTTTATGTAGGCGACATAATCTGACTTCAGTTTAGAAAGGATCACACTGATTTTTAATGGCGAATAAATAATTTGAGGTCAAGGGTAAGAGAGTAAACCCAGGCTATTGCAATAATCCAAGTGAGAAATGGTGTTGATGTGACCCATGGTATAAGTAGTAGAACTGGTTAGAGTTATTGGACTCAGAACATAGTTGAAAATAAGAGTTAAAATGATAAGAAAAACCATACATAGTTATAGCTATAATTTTTCCACAGGAGAAGGAAAGTGGAATCTGCATAATCTATAATGTATGTTTCTCTTGATATTTAAAAAGCATGTTAACTTAGTAAAGGATCTTAGAAGTCCTGTAGTAAAAGCACTTTAAATTATTTAACCTAAAATTTATCAAGTCAGTTTCACCTTGGAAATACCTTTCTTCATGTAATAGTGGTTAATATACACCAGAATTCATATTCTACATATACTTCAGAACATGCATCACTAAAATAATACAAATTATTGCCATTATTTAAAATTCAAGATCATCATGTACATTCCTGGATAAAAGTCGGCTTCTCATCTAGATTTCAGACAGGGAGAAAATGTGATTACTGAATGAATGAAAACTCACTTTTTTCAGCAATTTATTATTGAAAAATAATTAATTGTGATTCTAGCTCACATTTATTACTCTAGTAACATTTATTCTGTTTTTCGTTGATTTAGTTAGGATGAGATATTCTCCAGGAATTTGATCATTTCTGGGTACATTTGGACAAAACTGAATTCTATATATACCAAGGGCCAGATTTTGATGACCCAAGTATTGAGAGTGATACTTTGGCAAGAATTAGGAAATAAGTCTCAGTTGAATATAATCAAAGTTTTATGGATTCACATACCTCAAAACTGAAGAATTAAGTCTTGCTTTAGTCAGAGCTTCATGTGGCTTCCCCACAAACTTGACCAGAACTTATTTTTTCTTTCTACAAGTTTAATTCTGTTCCCAGGAGTTGATAACATTCTCATCAGCCTTCCCCTATAGTGATCTGAAAATGGCTACAGGGGATCTTGGGAGAACTTGCTCCCTTGTTGTAGCCCAAAGGGAAGAGAAAACATTTCCACAGAAGACTTGGATTTCTATTTCATTGAACCAACTTAGGTTGTATGAACATCTATGAACTAGGAATGTAGAAATACCAAAGTTATTTAGTCCTGAGGTACATAGATTTCATAGGGAATATGGGTATTTAAATTAAAAGTTGGATGCTATTACAAAGGAAAAAGAGACGAATCCATTTGATGTGGCTTAAAACAGCAAAATTCTGCTATACCTAGTTCCTATTTACCTGCCACAATAAGCAGATAGTGTTGGTTTAAGTTTTGAATATCAAAATCTCATCCTCAGGGTTTTATTTATAATCTGTTCTTTGCTTTCTGTACAAAAAACAAACCTCTAAATTTTGTATTTTTAAAAATTTTAGTATGTTATTCTGTTTTTTATTGCCAATTTGTGCTTTCTGAAAACTAGTTTGATTTGTGGTAAAGACCCTAGCAAATTCTCTAAACTGTAATTTTCTCATTTATAGACAATGAAATGATTTATTAGGCTTTCACAAAACTCTTTATGATGCAAAACCATCTTAAAATTAAATATAATTTTTGTATATGAAGACAACCATATTCATGTTCTCAAATATTTCTGATTATCTCCAGTCAGTTGTCTTTGCTATATTTTAACATAGCTTAAGCACATGATATAAAATATGTTTGTAGTATGTTTATAATAAGGGACCTAAAATTATCTTTTTATCTGTCGGTGTCATAAATTGCCATGGTTTGCCATGGTTACCATGGGACTGAACGAAGGAGGATGAATGCAGAAATGAAAACTTAAAAGTAACTGTTTTAAAGGAAGGGTAACATGGGGAAGAAGAGCGCTCCCTGCTTCTAGTGAGCAAGGGCAGCCCTGAGCTTCCATAACCCTTCATACTTATTGGGTAGAAACAGCAGGGAGGAGGAGGTAACGATTGGTCAGCTGCTTGATTGATCACAGGTTCACATTATTGCTAACAGGCTTCAGATGTGCGTAAGTACCAGAAACACTATAGTTGGGGTGTGACTGCCCTCAGCATTCCTTCTGGGTGGCAGATGCAGTTGTCAGCTTGCTAACATCCTGCATTTATGAGAATAGTTTGCTGTTTACTCATATGGCCTCCAGTGATATACTGAGTTGATCACACCCTCACTCTTTCGGCCTGCAACAATGAATGGCAAATGGTATGGAAAAAGTCCTATAATCTGTGAAACTGAAATGACAGTGATTCCTAAGCACTGTTTACTTTCTAACAGGGCTTGAGAAACTATGCAAATCATTAGTTTCATTCCTAGTTGGTTAAAAGTTACAAGTCAGACAAGAATCAAGCAAGTTTGAAAAAGACCATCTTTTATTGTTGTGTAATGACTCGACTGTAACCTTTTCAAAGACTTACAAATCACTGAGCCATGAAATCACTGAGAATGGTAGACCAATTTTTGATCATTACACATTTTCCTGATGCCTACTTCTTCCACACATACTCTTTCATCAGCATAGGTTATAGCTGTATCTATACCCAGGGGAAACATATGCAAATTTAACAAGAAATATACAATAGTTTTTTCTTATCTACAGGATATGTTTCAAGACCCCCAGTGGATGCCTGAAACCTCAGATAGTATGAACCCACCCTATGCACACTATGTTTTTCCTATACATACATATCTATGATAAAGTTTAATTTCTAAATTAGGCACAGTAAGAGACTAACAACAATAACTAATAATAAAATAGAACATTCTTAACCATATACTGTAATAAAAGTTATGCGAATGTGTTCCCTCTTTCTCTCAAAAGATCTTAATGTTTTTGGACTGCAGTCTTAAAATATCTTAATGTTTTTGGACTGCAAAATTATGGATAAAGTGGGACTATTATACTTATGTGTGGTATTCAAGGCAGTCCACTAACCAGGGGTGGGCTCAAGGATGAAAGCCACATGGTTTCTGCTCTTATGAAGCATACATTATGTTTCAAGGCTCAGGCACATGGACATCATTTTCCTTTTATTATAATTAGCAAACTAAGGGTAAAGTAGTGAGAATTCAGTAGGAAGATAAGAGGAGTATCAGTATTAGTCTGTTCTTGCATTGCTATAAAGAAATATCTGAGAGTGGGCAATTTATAAAGAAAATACAATTGTCTCACGGTTACACAGGCTGTACAGGAAGCATGATGCTGAGATCTGCTTGGCCTCTGGGGATGCCTCAGGAAACATTCAATCATGGTGGAAGGCAAAGCGGAATTAGGCATGTCTTACACGGCAAGAGCAGGAAAAAGTAGGGTGGGGGAGGCATACACACTTTTACACAACCAGATCTCATGAACACCCACTCACTATCAGGAGAACAGGACCAAAGGGGAAATCCACCCCCATAATCCAATCACTTCCCACCAGGTCCCTCCTCTGACATTGGAGATTACAATTCCACATGAGATTTGGGTGGGGACAAAGATCCAACCCATATTATTTTGCCCTTGGCCCCTCCCAAATCTCATGTCCTTCTCACATTCTAAAATAGTCATGTCTTGCCAACAGTTCTCCAAGTCTTAACTCACTCCAGGTTTAACTCAAAAGTCCACAGTCCAGCATCTCCTGAGATAAGGCTAGTCCCTTGCCTGTAAACCTGTAATATCAAAAACAAGTTAGTTACTTCCAGGATACAATGGGAGTATAGGCATTGGGTAAATATTCCCATTCCAGAAGGGAGAAATCAGCCAAAAGCAAGGGGCTACAGACTCTGTGAAAATCTGAAATTTAGCAAGGCAGTCACTAAATCTTAAGGCTCAAAAATAATCTCCTTTGACCTGTTTCACATCCAGGGCACATTGGTACATAGGGTGGGCTCCAAGGACTTGGGAAGCTCTGCCTCTGTGGCTCTGCGGGGCCTAGATCCCATGACTGCTCTCAAGAGCTGACAATGAGTGCCTGTGGCTTTTCCAGGTGCTTAGTGCAAGCTGTCAGTGTATCTACCATTCTAGGATCTGGAGAATGGTAGCCCTCTTCTCACAGCTCCATTAGGCAGTACCCCAGTGGGGACTTTGTTTGGGTGCTCCAATGCCACATTTCCCCTCCACACTGCCCTAGTAGAGGTTCTCCTTGTGGGCTGTACCTCTACAGCAGGCTTCTGCGTGGACATCCAGGTTTTTTCGTACATCTTCTGAAATCTAGACAGAGGCTCCCAAGCTCAACTCTTGCATTTTGTGCACCTGCAAGCTTAACGCAACGTGGAAGCTGCCAATGCTTACAGCTTGCACCCTCTGAAGCAGTGACCCAAGCTGTACCTAGACCTCTTCTAGCCACAGCTAGAGCTAGAACAGCTAGGATGCAGGAGGCAGTGTCCTAAGGTTGTGCAGGGCAGTGAGACCCTGGGTCTTGCCCAGGAAACCATGCTGTCCTCCTAAGCCTCTGGGCCTGTGATGAGAAGGGCTACTGGGAGAGTCTCTGAAAATGCCTTTGAGGTTTTTCCCCATTGTCTTGGGTATCAGCACTTGCCTTCCTTTTAGTTATACACATTTTTGCAGGCAGCTTGAATTTTCCCCTGAAAATGGGCTTTTCTTTTCCAGCACATGGCCAGGCTGCAAATTTTCCAAGCTTTTATTCTCTGCTTTCCTGTTAAATGTAAGTTTCAGTTGCAGGTCATTTCTTTGCTCACACATATGAGCACAGGTTGTTACAAGCAGCCAGGACAAATCTTGAATGTTCTGCTGCTTAAATGTTTCCTCTGCCAGATACCCTAAATCATCTCTCTCAAGTTCAAAGTTCCACAGATCCCTAGGGCAGGGGTACAGTACAACCAAGCTCTTTGCGAGGGTGTAACAAAAATGACCTTTGTTCCAGTTCCCAATAAGTTCCTCATCTCCACCTGAGATTTTATCATCCTGAACTACACTGTGCATATCATTATCAGAAGTTTGTTCACAACCATTTCACCAGTCTCTAGGAAGTACCAAACTTTCCTTCATCTTCCCATTTTCTTCTAAGCCCTCCAAACTCTTCCAACTTCTGCCTGTTCCAAAGCTGCTTCCACATTTTCAGGTATCTTTATAGCAATACTTGACTCCTCAGTATCAATTTTCTGTGTGAGTCCATTATCACATTGCTATAAAGAAATATCTGAGACTGGATAACTTATAATTGGCTCATTGTTCCATAGGCTCTACAGGGAGCGTGTTGCTGGCATCTGCCTGGCTTCTGGGGAGGCTTCAGGAAACTCAATCATGGTGGAAGGTGAAGGGGAAGCAGGCATGCCTTACACAGCTGGAGCAGGAGTTGGAGTGGAGGGGAGGTGCTGCACACTTTTAAACAACCAGATCTCATGAGCACTCACTCACTATCACTAAAATATGACCAAGGGGTAAATCTGCCCCAATGATCCAATCACCTCCCACCAGGCCTCTTCTCCAACACTGGGGATTACAATTTGACATGAGATTTGGGTGGTGACACAGATCTAAACTCTATCAATAACCTTGGAATTGGCACAGATAAACAAATATGCCTTTTTTTTTTTGATGGAGTTTTACTCTTGTCACCCAGGCTGGAGTGCAGTGGCGCAATCTCGGCTCACTGCAACCTCAGCCTCCCACGTTCAAGCAATTCTCCTGCCTCAGCCTCCCAAGTAGCTGGGATTAGAGGTGCCTGCCACCATGCCTGGCTAATTTTTGTATTTTTAGTAGAGACGGGTTTCACCATGTTGGCCAGGCTGATCTTGAACTCTGGACTTCGTGTGATCCAGTCACCTTGGCCTCCCAAAGTGCTGGGATTACAGGCATGATCCACTGTGCCCAGCCACAAATATGTCTTTTAGAAAGAAGGATGAGAGATGTATAATACTAGAGGTCAGGACACCTCATATATTACAACCACTAAACACAGTATCACTTGAGCTAAATCTCTTGACCTCTCTAGCTGGTATTCCTACAAAAGAATAATTTTCTTTTTTGTCTAATCATTCCCATTCCCATCTTTACATTTAGTGGTAGGTCCCCAACCCCAATACACACAAGGAATGGTTCTCAATTAATGCTTGTTATGAAATGAATACAGTTATAAAACATGGGGTATACACTGAGTGGCCTCTAAATGCTTTTCCAGAGCTAGTGTTCAATGATTCTAAGAGAATTTGGCATGCCCTTGTGTTCCTCTGTTATCTCTGAGTCTCTTGATTTCTTACATAGACAGGGTGTTTGTGAGGAGAGCAAGCCCAAAAGCAAGGAGCAGAATGATAATTCATGATTAACAGGAACGCCACCTGCCCAAAGTTGTCCTTCCTGAGAAAGGTCAGCTGTTGCTATGAGTAAATATACTTCTCTGGCAGGGTGAAAATACTAGACTGTACTTTCTCTCTTTCCTCCGTATATTTTCCTTTTGTACTGTTGCCTCTGCAAATGTTGATTTCTTGTGAAAACATGAAAGGTCAGAAGTGAGCATGTTAAGGAGAAGTGGATGCATTTCTTTTTCATTTGTATTTATATAGCTAAGGAAGATTGAGCTAGAATAGAAGTTGATCCATGTTATTGAACTGTGGGGCTGACACTTTGAGCACTGAAGCTGCTGTCTTCTTGGATAAGACTATTACAAGAGAGGGAAGAGATAGCAAATCTTTTTCAGAATAATGATTTAGAGGCAGTAGAAGAAAATGAGTGAACATTAGGAGGTCCAGTGGTACATTAACTGGTCAGTCACACTTAGGCAAACAAAATTCAGCTCCCTAAAAGCTCCTGCCTAGAGAGGTAAATAGAAAGAGAAGAAAAAATGAGAGTTATACACAGGAGGCAGCCCAGTAAGAACTGTTTCGGCCATAGGAAACATTCGGGATCAGTTCGAACAAGACAAAGTCAGCTACACAGTTGAACAGGCGCGTTAGTAGAAATGTGTAAAGGAAAATATACTGAACTCATATGAAGCCATTTCTCTATGGGGTTAAGGATTAGTGGCTAGGCTGATGCACAGATTTATAGATGTTGGAGTAGCTGAGGTGATGATAGCTCTTTTATGATGCTTGCCAATCTTTATTGTTTACCTTTTGAAGATATTTAGCTTGCTTTATTTCTGTTTTCTTTGGCTAAAGTAAACACAACAGTGGTTGCTAAGAACTCACTGACGTATACATACACCAAGGCTATGTTGATGACTTCTTTTAGTTACTCCAGGAAGCCCCTACCCACACTTATCAGTTGAGATATGTTGGTACAAAGTAAATTAATTTACAACAGTTGTCGCTAATTTTTTTTTCTCAGAGCACAAGAATATAAACTGCACATACGTATACATACAGACATACATATAGTTATCCACTTTTATTTTCACTATGATTTTAAAATAGCAAGCAGTGTTACTAGTTTTATAATTTTTATAGAACATTTTAATACAAAAGAGGAAGGATATACTCTCAGAATAAATGGCAGCTATCTATTGAACAAATTTTAATTATGAAAAATTCATTAAATTGACCTCGTTTTCTCATGCCACACACATTTGAAAAATTAATTATGGATTGGCATCAATCCTTGGTTGGCATTTGTGATATTATGACCTGTGGCACAAGTACTTGGACCAGAGTAAATTTACCCTCTCTCTTCTCTGCTTCTTTCTATGTTTCATTTTTTAATTTCATTCTCTCTGCTCCTCTTCTTCCATTTTCCCTCCTTTGTGTCTCCCATGACTTGGGATCCAAGAGACACAATTCATGTGTTCTCACGTCAAGGTTGCTGACAGCTATATTAGAAGCTTTTCCTGAGTTGTTAAAATATGTGCTATCTAGACGAGATCAGGTGAGTTCAGGTATTTTCAGCGAAATAACTTAGAAACAGAAAGTCAAAAGCCACGTGTTCTCACTTATAAGTGGGAGCTAAATAATGTGTATACATGGACACAGAGTGTGGAAAAATAGACGTTGGAGACTCTGAAGAATGGGACGGTGGTGGGGATGAGGGATGAGAAATTACCTAGTTGGTGCAATATACATTATTCAGGAGATGCTTACACTAACAGCTCAAACTTCACCGCTGCACAATACATCCATGGGACAAAACAGCACTTGTAACCCCTAAATTTATACAAAGAAAAAATAAACCTAAAAAATAAATTAGAAAATATGTCCTATCTAGGTCGCTATTCAGTTAAACAATGAAACAAGCTTTCAGTCCTAGGCTAGGAATGACTAAGAGAAAACTCATTTGGGGTAGAGGGTGAGAAATGCTCAGTGCTGAGGATAGGACTGAAGAGCTAAGTGTAAAGCTGGGGTGAGGGCGTGGGACATTTTGGAAAGTCAGCTATCTAGAAAACAGAACCGACACCAAAGTCCAGGCAAGATAGTATTAAAGGCAGACAAGAATCATAGAGCAGGTGTGGACACTAGGGCTGCAGTGAAAACAGTTGGGAGTGTCATACAAGAGTAGTGATTGTTTGTAATTATTTGCACCTGTTATTTTTGAATGCTCCAGGTTTCAGATATTGTTGATTATTACTCTCTCATTTTTGGCAGTGACTTTTTGGTATCATAGATACCATGAAACAAACTGTATCGATTGGAATGGAAACATCAAAATATACATTCTCCTATGTGTCCAATTAGTGCATAATACTTTTTACTTCTTGAATGAAATATACCTTAAGAAAATATTATTTTATGTTTTGAATGAGAAATTTGCTTGTGAAGAAATTATAAAGGAGTTTTTGCATAAATGTTTGTTCATACTCATCACTCACTGCCTTCAAAATCACATTAAAAGGAAATGAGCCCCAAAACGTTGGCTGTATTTTTATTTTAATTGAGTTTAGTAACCTTTTATAATTTACAAAAATTCTGAGCAGCCTGAGAGTCTTCTTAAGTTAATGCTCTTCAAACAGTGATTATTTTCCACTGCCTTTGGAATGTTCCATGTGGTTATCAAGTGAACACAGTAACATCTGACTGTCTCAATCAGTTAAACCAGTCTACTCAGCACTCCTTCCTCATTTCCCCATTTCAATAAATACTATTCCTATTCTGTTAGTCAGTCATAGGTAAAAGTTTATGCTTCACTTGGACTCCTCACACCCCTTCACACCTGACCTGCAATATTTGTTGCTGTGTGTGCTTGATTCCGTTATTTTGTACCATTATTAAAATTACCTTCCCTCTCAGCACATCCACTTTGACTCTAACTTAGGGCATGATTCCCTCTTGTCTGCATTTTTAACAATACTAGTTTTATGTGTTGCTTTTTCTTCAGTCAACTGTTATATTAATCTTTCTGGAGTTCAATTTTAAACGTATTATTGCAACTTCAGTGTCTCCTTTTTGCCTATGAGACAAGACTCGAACTTATCAGCCTAATGCTTAATATCTTCATGATTGATTTTATCTTCTCATTCCAATCTTTGACTAGAGGATTCTTATCACAATAGAAAAATGCTTTTATTTTTCATCTTACAAAAAAAAAAACCCTGCAAAAGAGGAAAATCGTGTGTGGATCAGCTGATCTCTCTACCTCTATGCTTGTCTCTTTCTACCTGTTCTCAACAGAGTAGATAGGCTGATCATTTAAAAATACAAATCTAATCAGTCTCCTCTTCTTGTCCCACCCCTCCAATGGCTTCCTTCTTTTTTCTTTTCTTTTTTTTTTTTTTTTTTTTTTTTGAGATGAAGTCTTGCTCTGTTGCACAGGATGGAGTGCAATGGCGCAATCTCGGCTCAATGCAACCTCTGCCTCCCAGGTTCAAGCAATCCTCATGCCTCAGCCTCCTGAGTAGCTGAGACTACAGACATACACTACCACATCCAGCTAATTTTGTATTTTTTGTAGTGACAGGGTTTTGCCGTGTTGACCAGGCTGGTCTTGAACTCCTGACCTCAAGTGGTTGGTCCATCTCAGCCTCCCAGAGTGCTGGGATTACAGGCATGAGCCACCGCACCCAGCCCCTCCAATGGCTTCCTAATGGTCTCAGAGTAAAAGTCCCTCTCTTCCACAAGGTCCTCCATGAACTGGCCTCTGGTTACCTTGCTGCACTCATTTACTGTCCGGTCTTATTACCCTCCTATTCCAGGCTTGCTTCCACTTTTGGGCTTCTGCATTGGCTTTTTTTTTTCCTTTTTTTATTCAGATTAGGATGATTTTCACTCACACATCTATTAATATATGAATAGCTCAGGTTTTGATTCGAAAGTCACCTTCCTAGTCAACTTTTCTCCCAACATTTTGTTTCTGTTTTTTTTGTTGTTGTTTCTATTTTTTTTTTTTATAATCTTCTCCTATAATATGTATTTCAAACTGTAGATCTTGTGTAGTGTCTGGCAACTCAGTAGACTCAGGACAAGAGTTTTTGTCTGTGGTGTCCACTTCTATACCCTAGAACCTAGAATAGAGTCTAGCACATTGTGAATATTCAATAACTAACTGTCAAATAAATAAATATACTTTCTACCAGGCATGGTGGCTCATGCCTGTAATCCCAGCACTTTGGGAGGCCCAGGTGGGTGGATCACTTGAGGGCAGGAGTTTGAGACCAACCTGGTCTCAAACTTGGCAAAACCCCTTATCTACTAAAAATACAAAAGTTAGCAGCGTGTGGTGGTGGGTGCCTGTAATCCTAACTACTGGGAGGCTGATGCATGAGAATTGCTTGAGCTCGGAGGCAGAGATGGCAGTGAGCTGAGATCCTGTCACTGCCCTCCAGCGTGGGTAACAGAGCAAGACTCTCTCTCAAAAAAAAAAAAAAAAAAAAAAAAAAGAAATAAAAAATAAATGTACTTTCTACTCTTTACCCTTTGCTCCAGAAAAAGATAGACATGCTGTTCCCAGATACACATTGCACCTTTTTCTTTCCCTTCCTTGGTTTGGCAGCTTTTTTCTTTGCCAGGAACATCTTTCATCTTTTTCCTAAATCTCTGCAAAGCCAAAGCTCTTGCACCCTTCCCATCTCTTCAAAAAAAGTTACATTTTCTGTTGTAGTTTTCCAATGCCTTTTCAACCACAGGTGTTCTTGGCTTTATTCTGATTCCTGTCAGAGATTCACCACAGCTGGAAGTCATCTCTCTCCTCTCTGAACACTCTGCATTCCAGCAAAGTGCCCATTCTCCACCAGCAATGAGTCCTCTCTTATTATCCCACCCTGAGTACTGCATGTAAAGTGGATGATATTTTTAGTCCTGATGCATGTTAGGTTTGGCTCTTTTATAGTATTATATAACTTGTATGTATTTCTCCCTAATTTTTTCATTATTATTTTCATTTCTTTCATTTCTTTCATTTTTTGGCAACCTAAACCTACAGAGAACTCCTCAAGAAGATTTGTGTATTTCCATTACTTTAGTTGCCCCACACCTCATTATGAAATTAAACTACTTAAGTTGTGTGGCCTAAAGAGATAAAGGGGGTAGTTAAGACCATGACATTCCCATAGCCTTTTCACATCCACGGCCCCACCCCACCTCGATTTCTACCACAGCTATCTAATATACTTGGATTACACACATGTGTATGCATGCACACACATACAGATAGACAACTTTTCTTTGGCAAAATTATTGTTCCTAAAGACATTTTAAAAAACTGAATACATGACTTAAATTAGTTCCCAAATTTTCAGTTTCCAGTTTTCTTTTGAACTAAATTCCAGAGCCCATCTATGATTCTTTTTTCAACTTGATGAGTTCCAAGTTATAATCATTGTCTAGGTTTCAGTTCTTCCAAATAAAATTATAGGTAACAGAGCTGCAAAGATGCTTTTTGAATTTCCTGTCCAGCATCATCTTTTCACAGATGATAAAAATAGGTCCTAAGAAGGACTGATTTGTTCACATTCACACAGCAGAAAATTCAAAAAATCAAAAATCATGTATAAGTTTCAAGAAAAATGCACATTCTGTACTCCATTTTGCCAAACTTGTCAGTATTCTCTTTTACCTAAAGTTTTAGTCTGAAATATATATTCCTCAGTCCATTGAGAAGTAGAACTTGCCTCAGTTTCAATGAAGGATTTACCAATATGCTGCTTTTAACAGGTTAAGGTTCCTAGCAGCTAGTTTCATAGCAGAAGATTTCTATTTGTGTTTGATTTAGCCAAGATACTGGTTTTAAAGTCTGTATTACAGTGATATAGTGGTAAAGAGATAATAAGAAAGCAATGGAAAACAAAGTCTGTGAGGGTGAATTGTATAGGAGATGTGTGAGAGAAAATTAGTTACCTATCAAGCCCAGGAGAATTAAAATGATTTAGAATGGTCAGTAGGGTTTGAAAGAAAGATCATGGACTTTAGAAACATCCATGTGACTTAACTTCCTTCTCTGTCATGTACAGTATGTGACCTTGGACAAGCTACTTAATAATTCTCAGCTTTGGTTTCTCATGAAACATTAAAATGGCAACAAAGATAGTTGTATAGATTAAATTAGATAAATTATGTAAGGGACACTACTTCAGAGTACTCTCTTAATAAATGGTACATATTGGTAATTGAGTAACACAACTAGACTAATAATATAACATTAACAGAGAACATATTCCATTATTAATATGACTTCTAATGTCAGACACACAGACCAAATAATCTTACCTGGCTCTGCTATACATGGTTGCATCAGTTGTATCTTTATGATGAAACTCTAATGGCCCTGAGACTTCCCACACTGGTATATCTGCCTCTGCCAGTCTTAATGAGCAGATGCTAGCACATAGCATAGACCACATTTTTGTTTCCCTATCTTTAAGTTGAAATATATGTGGCATCTATCATGTAATATTCCTTGCTTGCAACCTTGTAAGGCTCTTCTGAGGATGCATGACTGTGTTTTATTTTATTTGTTTAGTTTAGGCAGAAGGAACAAAGAAGACAAGTCTACCTATGCCATCAGTTTTTCTGAGCCAAAATCAAATGCCTCAGCAAGATTTATGTGATTCATATGCAGATTCCTAAAAGGACGGGGGAAATGCTGACCTCCTGTTCCACTCAATGGAATCTCCCTGGACTCTGGAATAGGGAGTTTAAAATATTAATGCCTTGAATAATAAATTAGAGTACATAGTAAATGAGGTATGAGCACAACAATTTTAATTAGTTTTAGGCACATTTTAATGATTGTTTGGCCATTAACTTCAGTAAACATAAAAATGCACGAGAAAAAGATGTATGAGCTCCTTATTACTTAGCTTTGTTTTAACTGAAGCCTTTGCAAAGATGTATATCATTTTAATTTTGGTTCCAGAGGCTTTTATGTAAATTAATTGCATTGGAGAATTGGCAAGAACATTTTATTCAATTTGGAACAGCAGTGATTATAAGCTTCACATTAATATAACAACAATTTAACAATGGCTGATAGATGGGCCACAGCCATGCAATTATCAAAAGTGAGACACTCTCTTGATCTCTAATTAGGTCTATAAGCAAATAGAGTTTTGCCGGCACTAATTGCCATATTAAAGCTGGCAGTGAGGTAGCAAGTGCTCTCACATTAACGTAGTCAGCACAGGGTGCTGTTTATCCAAAGATTTTTCCATTTTCTGATTTAATCAGATATGTAATTCAATTATGTATGTTGTGGAAATAGATGTTTAAGTGACTTGGAAAGCATTCTCGCCCTTGATCTACACAACCATGCATCTTGTTAACCGCAGACATCAGTGTTTTAAGTCTAAAACGTAAGTGTTAGGCTACACTTTTTTTTTCCCCACTGTCCTTACTGCCTGTTCAGACGTCTGTCCTATCATACCTCTGACTCAGTACCTAGGATGTCTGGTGTTATGTGCCAGACAGATGTGTGCATGGAAGAAGATGTACAATGCCTTGATTTGTTGCTCCATTTTAGCAGGGATTAAAAAGCACTCAAAAGGGATTTGGAAGGCATTTGAGCACCAGGCTACATATTGTGGGACCAATTTTAAAGAACCCAGAAAATCCCTTTATTCCTTTCAGTCTTTGCCTAAAAGCTTGGCCCATTATGCAACAAAGGCTATTTGTTTTATTTTCTATGTCAGCTTATTCCAATGTGTACATCAATAACATTTAAAAAAAAGAGAGAGATTTTCATATAGGGATCTGAGTGAGTTTAAACTAAATCTGGAAAAGGCAATTTTCTAGGGAAGAGCCTATAAGAAAAAGTCAACCCAGGGAGATTGCTAAGAAAGTAGATTTTAAGTGTTGTCACCACAGAAAAATAAGTATGTAAGGGAATGCATATGTTAATTATCTCAATTTAGCCATTTCATGGTGTATTACATACATAAAAACATCATGTTTTACAACATAAATATATACAACTTTTGTTTGTCAATTTTAAATAAAGACCATATAATGGTGGTTTTCTAATAGGAAACCGACTTTTTAAAAATATATGGCCAGGCCGGGCGCGGTGGCTCAAGCCTGTAATCCCAGCACTTTGGGAGGCCGAGACGGGCGGATCACGAGGTCAGGAGATCGAGACCATCCTGGCTAACACGGTGAAACCCCGTCTCTACTAAAAAAATACAAAAAACTAGCCGGGCGCGGTGGCGGGCGCCTGTAGTCCCAACTACTTGGGAGGCTGAGGCAGGAGAATGGCGTGAACCCGGGAGGCGGAGCTTGCAGTGAGCTGAGATCCGGCCACTGCACTCCAGCCTGGGCGGCAGAGCGAGACTCCGTCTCAAAAAAAAAAAAAAAATAAAAATAAAAATAAAAATAAAAATATATGGCCTTAATGGAAAAGAACAAATTCTCCTACCCCCATCCAAAATAGCAATTGAGAGACATAGGTGTCTTTGGTAAATAACTTCATAGAATCCTATTGAGGAATAATTCAAAATCTTCTATCAGGAGTTTTATATCCATGGTAGTGTCCATGAAGAGAAATAAGCCACAAAGACCCCATAGGGCAAAATTTGAAAGCAGAAGACAAATATTTGTGCAAGAGTATGTGAAATATTCAAACCATTCTGTAGAGAGACGTCTTAAAACATACGAGACAGTTAGAAAGACATATATTCTTTTCACTTTTATTGGTTTGTGCTTCACTCTCACTGATAATTACTATTTATTACAGGAAATTGTGCATGTTTGTATTTGTGTGTATTTGCATTTGATTTAACAGTTAGTCACTAGAAAATTAAGAGTATGAATTTGTGTGACTGAAACTCACAGAGAGAGAGAGATCTCAAAGAAGGCTCACACTCAGCATTTCTGGGTCATGCCTAGAATAGCTGTGCTGTTTAAGAGGGCAAAGTCCTCCTCTGAGCTATGCTTGAGGCTTGAGGTATCAATGACCAGCTGTGACAAAGCTGACACAGCCTTATTTCCGCCTGTTCACTACCTTGACTTACTGGCCCAGGCCTATGGAACCCACTGCTACCCTCCAGATAGTGGATAGTGTTCCCAGAAGACAGGCATCAATTTACACAGTACAGATTAGAAGAATGAAATGATCTCAGAAAGAGAAAGGAACCCTGATATGGTTTGGCTCTGTGTACCCACCCAAATCTCATCTTGTAGTTCCTATAGTTCCCATATGTTGTGGAAGGGACCCAGTGGGAGATAACGGAATCATGGGGGGCAGGTATTTCCCCTGCTATTCTCATGATAGTGAATAAGTCTCACGAGATCTGATGGTTTTAAAAACGGGAATTTCCCTGCACAAGCTCTCTCTCTTTGCCTGCTGCCATCCATGTAAGATGTGACTTGCTCCTCCTTGCCTTCTGCCATGATTGTAATTTCCCCAGCCATGTGGAACTGTAAGTATATTAAACCTCTTTCTTTTGTAAATTGCCTAGTCTTGCATATGTCTTTATCAGCAGTGTGAAAATGGAATAGTTCAAACCCTAAGGTGAGGGAATGAGGTTAAGAAAATGAGTGTCCACAGAAGAACATCCCATCAAGGGATCAGCTTCTTAGTTGCTTTTCCAGAATTATGGATAAAGAATAGCAGGCACACAGTTTGAATTTTTCTCCTTGGTTGCAGTTCACCCAAATTATCCCAGTCCTTGGGTGAAATCATTAATACCCACATATCCTTGTAGAATTGTGTTGTGGGGAATCAAATTATAGTAACAGTAAAGGAAACTATGGCCTGTCCTAAAACCTGAGGTCTGGCCCTCATGGAAACATGTCATCCTGTTGAGGGCCTGTTTCCAGAGAACCTCCCAGATGCTAACTGGCAGAAGAGAGATCAGCTAGCCACGCAGCTGAGAGAGGCAGGAGGGCAGCTTCTTGCAGAATCATTCTGGAGGGTCTGCTGGAGTCTGGTCACCCTTGCAGGTAGTTGGGGAGAAGTGGGATGCTATGCTTCTCTCCAGGTTACATTATTTCAGGACTTAAAAATAAACTTTCGACGTGTGTGTGTGTGTGTGTGTGTGTGTGTGTGTGTGTGTGTGTGTAGTGGAAAGGGCACCTAATTTGGGGTAGGCATCGTTCCAAGTGTTATGTTTTCTGGCAGGTCCAAATTGGATCCCTTTTTGCAGAGTATTATTATTTTCTCATGGTGGATATGTGTGATTAGGAAAAGACCACTACTTATAGCTTGGTCACAATTCAGGCAATTTGGTCTTTACAGTAAGTAAGAAAGCACTCCCTTTGTATTTTCATAAAAATTTAAAAATTATTAACTTCTTTTTTGACTTCTTATTACATGCCAGAATCTTTGTCAAATATCCATATGTGTCTGGATGTGTGTGTATATGTAATAATTAATTTAATTCTTACACTATCACTAAAATGTTAGTATTATTATCTCTGTAAATAAAGAAACTGAGGTGAAAGGAGGGTAAATTGCTATTCAAAAACTCAGGGCTGGCTGATCCCCCAAACCATGCTTCTTTTTTTTCCAGCAGGTTGCTTCCCTGTTGTATATCTGGTGTAGCTTGAGGCATATTATATCATTAAGAAGACTATGCTTGCAATCATTTATAAATGCCAATATCTTATCCTCCTGCTACCAACAGGGTTGTTCTTACCCACAGGTAAACAGAGCCATACAAGTGTGACCCATGGGGCACTAAAATGCTTGTTCTTCCCTCAAACCTACCAGTAAGTCTAAAAATCTAACACTTTAAAAGTCTAACATTCTAACATGATGTCTTAGCAAGGTATCAGTATGGATTACTGGAAATAGCACTGTCTCACAAAGGTCAGAATAGCCAGATTCTTGGGCTTCAGGCTGCTCATTGATAAAAGAAAGTTTCTAGAATGAATAGTCTTCAAATTTCCCTCGTTAAAAAGTTCCATATGTGTTTGATGTTATTTGTATTAATATTTTGTGTCCTTTTGGAAAGATGACATATTAACCACAGATTACAAGGACTAATATCTGCATATTAATTTCTTACCATCACCTAACAAAGAGCAATCCCTTAAGCAAATGGTAGAGGGGTACATAATCACGGTGAGCTCATACTCTAGAAAAAGAGTGAAAGAGCAGTCAGTAGTTGTAGGAGAGTAGTTAAGACACCATAGTAGGCAACTCTGCCCTTCTTAGAGGATGTATGATATCTGTGGGTGTCAAGAAGATGAAATACAAAGCAGCAGAACAATATGTGCCTGAGTGACAGTCTCCACGCATAGGAAAGAGAGGTGGGCAGTACGGGTTGCCTTATTTAGAAACCATACCTTGAAGTGGTCCTGACTAGGAATGATGCTCGGGAAGCCTAATAATGGAGAGTTTCAGCTCTGAGTCTTGATTCCAGTTTGTATTTAATTCTGCCTTGCTTGATGTCTGCTTTTTTATAAGTCCTTGACCTATGGGCCAGTACTAACTTGCATAGCCAGAAATTCCTGATGCTGAGAACCAGCCAGGAAGTCAAGAAGCCACTGAAAGTTGGACTCTTGGCTTCACGCCTCCTGCTCTAGTCTTGTGTTAGTACCTGAGAGTTCTAGCAAGGTCTCCATCCCCAAATCCTATTGCCAATTTACTTGGCAAGAGACATGCATCATTGGATTAAGGCTAAATGGTCATCTTTTTCATTTTAATGTTCTTGCCCTTAATTAATAGTTTAGTCTTTCAGGCCTTCATTTGTTACACTTAAATGAATTTTGTAATTAGCTTTGCATCTCAGGTTTGTTGCCCCATTTAAGTCTAGAAGAGCAGTCAATTAGTTCTATTTCCCCATTCTGTCTCACTTTTTTAGAACAATTTCCCGATGTCTAATTGCTTAAGTACAACTAATATAATCCAGCGAGATCATAAACCGGGCACTGCTTAGTGCCCATGAAGTACTTAGTGCCTCACTAAGTAAGCTGGCACTTGGTAAAAAGATTATTGAATTTATCAAGCATTTGGCCCAATACAGCTCCTAAGAAATGCATTTTGAGGATATGACAGTCCTAGTGAGTGAGTTAAAGACTCATTATTTGGGTTGCTACTGCCCTTGCATGAAAACTGTGATTCTTGTCAAGTCCATTAGCTGCTTTACAAAACAAGAGCTGTCATTTCATTAAGCTGCCTTACACATATCAACAGCTCCAGGGTGAATTCTGGTCACTTCTTGTCTATGTCACCATTCTTTCTGAAAGCTGACTTCCCCCAGTGTGTGCCGGCAGCCTACAAGTCTTCAATGTATAAGGAGATTCCATGAATCTAACAGAAGAAGAAGCAACTGGTTTAAAAATCATAGAAAGGCCAGGGGAGGCAGATCACCTGAGGTCAGGAGTTCGAGACCAACCTGGACAACATGGTGAAACCCTGTCTCTACTAAAAATACAAAAATGAGCTGGGTGTGGTGGCGCATGCCTGTAGTCCCAGCTACTTGGGAGGCTGAGGCAGGAGAATCGCTTGAACCCAGGAGGCGGAGGTTGCAGTAAGCCGAGATCATGTCACTGCATTCCAGCCTGGGTGACAGAGCAAGACTCCATCTCAAAACAAACAAACAAACAAAATCATAGAAAGTTTAATTTAAAAAATTTTGCCTTCTTAGTCAAGTATCAATTAGTAAAGAACGAAAAAATATTGAAATTAGAGCATTAGGTGATAAACTCAGTGCACTTTTTAGTTAAGAGTAGAGCAGGCAGTGGATTTCAGAAATCTACTTTGCAATCCAGTGTTCTTTCTGAGAAATCACACACTGTCCCTCGGATGGCCTTCATGTACTAATTTCTTTAGATCTTCATTTACTTAATAAATATATACCGAGTCCTTCTTTTATGCCAGATATTATTTCAGAGTTGGAGTTATGTCAGTGAACAAGACTGAGTTCCTGCCTTCATGGAACGTAAGTTCTAGCCAGATAGATGAATCAATATAACGTATGATATCACATGATGTTAAGTAAAATAAACCAGGGTAGTGGGGATAGAGTATAATGAAGCGCCCTTTAAGATAAGGGATTAGAAAAGGCCTCTTTGAGGCTGCCTTGTGAGAGCAGTGCTTTGGCTGAACTGAGGGTAAACAACAAGCCACACAGAGAGGAAAATTGCAAAGACTCTGAGGAAAAAATAAATTCTGTATGTTTGTGTTCACAAATTAGCAATGAGGCCAGTGTGTTCAGAACAGTGAGGGTTGCTCAGAATAGTAGGAGATAAGTGCGTATTTATAGATAATGATTATTTCTGCTTCCTCTATGAGTAGAATTGCAATTCCACTGAATGCAGAAAGAGAACATTTATCCTATTAAGAAGACTGATAAGTGGCTGCATAATCTGGAAATATTAAATTTTCTCAATGATAAAAGACAAATTCAAACCCACATGACTACGGAGGCCAATATTATCTTTTAATTTCAACCTAAATTGGCTGAGCACCAACTGTGTGTGAGGCTCTGGAAGACACACAGTGAAGCAGAAACTAACGTTCTTTCTTTATAAATGAGTACCCCAAAAAATAGAACAAGTAAGAGAAAACATTAATAAGACAGAATATGAGGTATCATCGAAGATGTCAAAAGTGCTGAGAGGTTCGGTGGAAGGATGGAATGTAGCTTGCTGAAAGATGCAGACAGGTGTGATAAAGAAACGCTGGCATACAGACTGGGAGTGAATGAAGAGCAAGACATTGACAGGTAAGAGACAGGTTACCTGGGAGCTCTTACAAGCTGGGGAAATAGTATTAGTAAAGGCAGGAATGTGGGTGAGAGAGAGAGTTGTCTTGGAACAAGAGTCCAACTGGTTGGAATATAGGATAAGAGAATATGTTAGATAAAGTCAACAAATTAATGCAGAGCTTTAATACTTTAATTGGGAACTTGAACCTAATTAATTAGGCACTACAGAGCTATTAAAGGTTTTGCACCAGAGAGGCAATGATGACAAAGAAAATGTGTTACATTCCCTTTAGTCCTTTATGAAGTTATCATTGAGGAATTTAGGCATATTGGTGCTTTTCTAACTTTTTTAAACTTTGAAACTTTCTTGCCCATTGAAATATTTCAAAAAGACTCACATCTATAGACGGGTAAAAATGAATTTATTTGTTTTGAAATAGGATAAGAATTCCTGACCTCTTAACCCCTTTCTTTACATCTGAAGATGTCCCAAAGGCATTTTCAAGGAAACTCAGGACCATGAGAAAAACAGTTTGAAAACCATTGAACCAAAGCATCTTGAATCGACTTTCATTTTCTAACCACTTTTTAGGAGAGTTTAACATTCATTTGGTAAAATATTGCATTAACTTTTCCTTCTATTAAAAGGCATTTCTTTCAAAAATCAATGTGTTGTCAGCACACGCACAACCTATACTCTATCCACTGTAATATTTGAGATTGGATCATGAAGCTCACTGCTACCTCGATAACTGAGGCCAAGTAGAGGATTCAAGTCAATCAGATGAAGAGCTTATAAGAGGCTTCAGAATCTTAGGATAATACAACTCGAATTTTAAAAGTGGCTTCCCTAGCTCTAAAAAAACATAAGGAAGTGTCAGCCAAGAGTTAATATGATCCATTCTTTTTAAAAGGTTATTTTCCCAGCAGGGGCTCATCCTGCTTTTACAAACATGAATCTTCTTAGCACCTGAAAATGGAAGTGAGGATGAGGTCAGTAGAGATCTTCTTTGGTAGATGAGACCATCAAAAAGAGCAGAAATGAATTTAGACTCACCTACTTCCCCACTGTACACATCTTAACATAAAGCCTGGGTGTGAATTAACAGCAAAACATTTATTTGTGCTTCAATCTGTTCAAATTTGTCGCTCTGGCTCAAAAAGAGAGAAAATTGAAGAATTTCTGCATTCTCACAAATGTTATTTTCTTCATTTTTCACAGTTGCTTCTGTATACTCTTCAACTGTGCTGACTTCCCCCAGAGAATTCAGACACCTCTCTAAAAAGATGCCTGTTGTGGGAGTCAGAGGTTGCAGTGAGCCGAGATTGCGCCACTGTACTCCAGCCTGGTGACAGAGCCAGACTCCGTCTCAAAAAAAAAAAAAAAAAAAAAAAATGCCTGTAGTGTTTGCTATCAATTCTGGGTGTCTGGAAGAACACCCCTATACATGTCGGCCTCCCCTGTGAAGTTGGCGTAAGATTGGAGAAGTACAATGAGAAGATGGCATAACTTCATGCTTGTGGAGCAACAATGGGCTTTGATCTGCTCTGTCTCATTCTGACAATTATTTCTCCACATGAACACATGTCCTCTTTTGTGGGCTCTGCAGTTGACTCTTCAAAACTTATTCTACCAGCCTCTAATTCTGAAGCAGAGAAATGGCTTGAAGAATAAACCTCAGGCTGAATCTTTATTGGTCTTTGTCTTTCCCATGTCAAGATTGGTCCAATCAGCCCCCAAAAGGCAGACTTTATGGTTTGTGTAGCTTTGAGTTGTTTATTACAGGGCTCAACTTACACCTGACTTGAAGATTTATTCTTCTTTCTTTCCCAAAGCGAGGATGGCTGTTTAAATGAAAATTGGTAGGCCAAGGAAGATGATGTTTTAGAGACCGCGTTGTGTTGTGCCAGGACAGTAAAATATTGACAGATAAAATCAGGAATTCTAGGCTCATGACCAGGCATAATTACTTATTAATTCCATAATATTTTAGATAGCTTGAGTTTCTTGAACATCTACATCTACTGTTTTCTCAGTGAACTGGGAAAGAAAATAGTTTCTACCTCACAGGATTATAGTATACCTTATGTGATTAAGCTGTTCTGAACCCACTTGGAAAAGTCTAAAATTTAAACAGTTAAGTAAACACACATTTAAACATGGGAAACCTGTGGTGGTATCATTTTGAAACACATTTCAGCAAGACACCAGAGATTTAAATATAATCACCCATGCATCCACTTTTCTCACTTCGAACTGGGAAAGGGGCCAGAGGAGAGGAGTATGTGAATGAAGTTGAATAAAATTAATGGATTCTCAATGAGCAGATCCAGATCTTATCAGTGTTATCCACAGAAGCAGGAAACTGGCAGCACTTGGGTTATGGGTGAAGCAAAACAGGGTGGAGAGGAAGATGACATTGCCACTTGTTGATCCATGGAAAAGATCAGAAGATTAACCAAAAGCTACACTAGTGGTATTTGAACTGCCCTTGACTGACCCTTCTTAGAAACCTCCATGACATGTAAACATATGGCAGAAAGAAAGGGTGCAGAGATATGGAGGATAAACCAGCAGAGCCCTGAGATCCTCCGGTGTGTAGCTCTACTTATCAATTTTACATATTAAACTTCCAGTTTTGTTTGGAAAAAAATGGTAAACAATCCCCAAAGCAAAGCTCTCTATTCTTCAACGTCTGCCTAAATGACACCATTGACAACTATATCACTGCCTCTTGGGAAAATTTCTTATATCTAGGGAACAGCCAAAGCTATTTGGCTATTAGGGAATTTTCATTATATTGAAATGACATCACTTTTTGTTTACATATTATCTTATTTCTATCATTCAGGCATGACACTTGTATTAGTCTGTTTTCATACTGCTATAAAGAACTGCCCAAAACTGGGTAATTTATAAAGGAAAGACATTTAATTGACTGACAGTTCAGCATGGCTGGGGAGGCCTCAGGAAGCTTACAGTCATGGTGGAAGGTGAAGGGGAAGCCAGACACCTTCTTCACAGGGTGGCAGGAAGAAGTGCCAAATGAAGAGGGAAAGCATCCTTTATAAAACCATCAGATCTCCTGAGAACTCACTCACTATCATGAGAACAGCATGGGGAAAACTCTCCCCACGATTCAGTGACCTACACCTGGCCTCTCCCTTGACACATGGGGATCATGGATATTACAATTCGAGATGAGATTTGGGGGGGGGACACAAAATCTAACCATCTCACACCTACAGAAATCATCTACTCCCTCTTGTCCATGATAGGTTTTCAACTATTTGAAGTCAGTTAACTTGCTTTTCTGCATTTCTTCTTAATGCTAGGATTCCAGTAACCACTTTTCAGATGACATTGTTTTGAGTCTCCCCAGTGCTCTGCTTTCTCTAATATAAAAGTTCCTCAGTTTGTGTAGATGCCTGTGCAGTGCACTTGTTTTTAAAACAAATTGATTGGTATCGCCTATCTAAAATGAGACAAACTAGAATATTGACTGCCTTGATTTGGGTGGACATTGGCAAATATTTGAAACCCAGAAATCTATTGGGATCAATCTCTTTTTATGATGTTCTATGATTTACCACCCCCATTGTCTCAAATTCCAGTCCATTTTTGGAAGGATTAATATCCAGTTCTGAAAAAAAAAATTCAGTGCCTCTGCTTTCATGGTCACCAGTAGCCCTGAGCATCTATTAACTCTAAATTTTAGTTGCATGATGATTGTCCTAATGTCCTTTGTTGCCTGTGCTTTCCTTCTAATATCTTATTATCCCTGATGTGAACTTACCATGTTTTCTATTCTTTCATCACACTTTTACATCAGAACACATTCACATAAAATGTTTTGTTTGTATCAGACTTTGTTTATGATTTTAGCAGATGGAGGGGTCTGCTTTAAACAATGTCAATTCCTTAAAAAAAACTTTTTTTAAAAGTTAAACAACAGGCTCCCTGGCCATTTCTAAGAGACCTTCAGCCTTTGGACCTCATCTTCGGACCTCTTTTCCTCCTCCGTCTTTGCCATTTCTCTTTCAGCAGCAAAGCCATATAGCCTTCATTTTCTTCTTTAGAGCAATTTTGTTCTCTTTATTTCTTATCCTCAAACTCATGTGATGCCTCTGTTAAAGTTTTGAAATTTTTATTTGAAAGAACCCATCAAGTTATATTTCTGCTAAAGTAGTTTTTCCACTTCTTATTTATGAGAAAATTTGTGCCTGTTTTATTAGGCACAAATTTTATTAATATAGGTTAAGTGCCATCACACATTTGGGGGGTTACTTCTATTTAATATTTTTATCAGTCAAATTAAGTGTATAATTTAGCATGGAGCTTTGTACCTATCGAGAGTGTCCTAAAAATAAACATGTTCAGGTAATGTAAAGCAATCACATTGGCTGATTTGCATTTTATTTTCTGGCCTCGGGCCACATGTTGGTGAAAGCGTCAAATGTAAGTTACACGCTAGCAAGCAACAGAAGAGAAAAACTGTATAATTCAGCTATAAAATCACTGATTCCAGCATACCACCTCCATTGTCTCTGAGGAGCTGTGGAAATACTGTTCACAGCACTTTCTTTCAGAAGCAGTTCTTCCAGACCTGCTGCAACAGCTGCTTGTGCTGTTCAGCAGGGAAACTCAGGCAGATGTTGCATAAGGTCCTTTTTCTCACCTCCTACAGGAGTGCAATATGAATTAAAAGAACATTTATACTGTTAAACCCATCACAAATGAAACACTGTCCCCAAGCCTCCTGGTACAGAGCTACAGAGGCTAAGCATAACTTGGTTTTTCAAGCAAAGGGTCTCTCAATGTCTGCATTTGAATATTAACAGAGGGAGGAAGAACAGTGAGGAAAGAGAGTTACTGTGAAAGAAAAGTATATTCAGGAAATTAAGTACATACAGAGAATGACAGTCAGAATCTTAAATTAACAAACCCAACATGACCGGAAAGGAATGTGTCTCTTTCAGTGGCCTTGGCTTACTCCCAGTGTAGAAGCGCTATCTGCCTAAAATTAGCAGCTACAGTGGAGTCTGTTCCGTGGTCTCTGTATGCAGCACAATCACCCAAGGTCTATGCTTGATGGCATCTGTAATACCATGTTACCGGAGAGAAACTCTAAAATATCTATTTATATATACCTTTGATCTCATTCTATTACTTTTCTTTTATAGCTTATTTAATATACATATTCAACAGTGCATTTATATCACTTACAAATAAACGTGTGTAGATATATACACACCTGTGCACTTTTTTTTGCAATAAGAAATTTATAATAAAAATAATTTGGAATACCACTATTTTAAAGGATTTATGGAGTCATCAGGGATCTGTTTACAAATGAGATTGAAAACACTCTGGCGAAAAAGCTCAATCTCACCATTTGGCTGTATCTGAAAGTTCAATGGAAACTAGATGGCAAACCCTTTAGAACTGGCCTAGATTTTTTTCTTGCTTAAGGACTTGTACAGATAGAGATCACTAAATGTCCTTTTGTAATAGCTTGAGAAGAAAATGGTTTCCTGGGGTTCTTAGGAAATGGGACTGCTACAAAGGAAGGATGCTAACGTCTTTAAAAAGGCAAGTTCTTTTTACATTGTAAATAAATGGGTGATTTTCATGATTTTTACCTTTGCTTTGTTAAGTTGTCACCTATTTGGACACTCTCAACCTACATATGGAGTTGAAACCCTGAGCATCAACCCATATTCCAAGGCTCCGCAGGAACTCTTCTAATGCCGTATGTGATGGAAGATCAGACACGTCACGGTCAACTACAGAGGCAAGTGTTTTCTTAATAACCAGTTCTCACCAAAGAAACTAAGTGTATCTACAGGCAGAGCATGATGTGGTGACAACTAATGTTTTAGTTTTAAAACTATTCATGGCTGAGGCATCAAAGTCTGTTGTCATTAATAATGTAGTTCTGCAAATGATGTGAATTGATGGCACAGTTTTATTATGAATGTCAGGTTTAGGCTTAGGTCAGAACTTTAGGTTTACTTTATTTTTTTGAACCTAAATATCAGCATAGAAATTTGCTACATCCCTGCCAGCGGAAACAAAAAGAAGAAAATAAAATTCTATTGATTTCAGAAACCTGGCAAATATGTTGTTTAAAGATAGGGTGAAACTTGATTTTTACTTGTAAGTCTGAGCATTCTTTAACTTGGTTTCCCCTCAAATAAAATGGGCAATGACTCTAGGTTGGATGACACCAGATTCATGAAGACTTGAGCTTTCCCAAGGGATGACATTTTCACTCCCTACAACTGGGAAAATCAACAGAAATGTGAAATTGCTTCTCTGGGCCATAAGATAACAAAGGATCTGAGTTTATCTACCTTGATTACCACAGAATTAAATAAATTAAAAATAGCTTGGTTAGGAGACTGATAGGGAAATCCCCTGAGAAGGTCTCTTTTTATATGGGAATCTTTTGGTCATGAATGATGGCACTGTCATTGATTTATGACTCTTTGTTACTGAAATGAGCATGGCCAGGCTAGTTCTATCAGAAAGAAGGCAAACTACTTAATCATATTCATATCCTCTTGTCTGATTTTCAATTGGCTTCACTGCTTTTTTTTTGCATTTGGTTTAGTTTGAACACCAGCCATCCCTCATGACCTAGATTATAGAGGAAAAACAAAATGAGAGGCTTTATAGGAACTTGAACATGGAATAGCTCTTTCCCTGTGCTCCAGTGGTGAGTAAAGTCAAAGTGAATCAGGAATAAACTGACAGCCAATGGGCAGGCCTCAAATTGGCCCTGAGCCATTCCATAGTCATTTTATAATTACATCTTCACATACAGCAGATTTACATGTGTTAAGATTCATTTGGAAATGGCACATGGGCACCTGCAATTTGGCATTCCAGTTAGAGCCCTAGTGTATCACACACTTGATTAATAAACTCTGAAGTGCTGAAATGATTCTGTGTCATTAATCATATTCTCTTCTACCTCTATATTACCTGAAATCATTAGAGGAGAAAGCCTGAAGTGCAATCAGCTACCGGCATGTTAATGCAATGACTAGACTCTTAGCTCCAAACAAGCTAAAGAAAGTAAGTGGGAAATTACACACTGTATCTGGTTTTTATTTCAGGAAGATTGTGCAGCAATCCTTCTTTAAAACATGGACATCTTATGAAAATCACCTTTTAATAATACCTAACAGAATTTATGACAAGACAGACAGACAGACAGATAGACAGTTTCACCTACTAGAATAAGCATCAGAAGAGCTCATTGCTTTGTGGAGAAGGAAGTCCCCAGTAGGAATTCAGTTTTTGCCTAATAGCTGAAAGGGATCGTGAAAAAGCAGTGAGTTCTTCAACATCATCAGTTATCTGATACATATTTGCACATATGTAATTCACTCCATCAGTCAGTGCTTACCAGTAGATAATGCAGGCTTTTGAGGTATAGATTCATGTGTCTATTTTTCATTTAGATCGATTAGGCTTATAGTCTGGATGTTTAAAGAGATTGCAGCAAAATTCAGGACATATGTGGTACAAGACCATACAATGTACATCAGCTGGTCGATGGAGACTTCTTCCCTATCAGGAATGCACTGAATTATTGTATACCTAAGAACTGATGTCTACTTGCGAAACTATAAATGAGTATAGACTTTTACAAGGCAAAGGCAAAGAAAGAAGAAATCTTTCAAATAAGACAAGATAAATCACTATGAGTTCTGGATCATAATATTGAAAGGGATTTTAATATTCAGACTGAAGTTGGGAAGAGATATTTACTTTGAATCAAATAACTCTTCCACACATTATTTCTTATAATCTGAATAGTAAATCTTTCTATGTCAAGGATCCTGAAAGAGCAACCCTATTCCCTAACTTTCAAGAAGATGTGTTAGTGGAATTATTCCTTAAATGTTCTCCTGGCTAAACAGATCACCCAGCCTGCGATGCATCGGGCTACAGTTGCTTGGTATATATGTTGAATAATATGATGAAATATGTTGTTTTCTCCTATTTTTCCTATATTATTGAATTGGCCCTGGAAATTACTGAGGCTAAGAATGGAAAAATGCCATATTAGATATATACACACCAGTATTAGTCTGTTCTCATGTCGCTAATAAAGATATAACCAAGACAGGGTAATTTATAAAGGAAAGTTTAATTCACAGTTCCACGTGGCTGGGGAGGCCTTACAATTACGCAGAAGGTGAAAGGCACGTGTTACACAGCGGCAGGCAAGAGAGAATGAGAATCAAGTGAAATGGGTTTCCCCTTATAAAACCATCAGATCTCCTGAGACTTATTCACTACCATGAGAACAGCATGTGGGAAACTGCCCCCATGATTCAATTATCTCCCACCAGGTCCCTCCCACCGCATGTGGGAATTATGGGAGGTACAGTTCAAAATGAGATTTGGGCGGGGACACAGCCAAACCATATCAACACCTCATGACAATACTCACAAAAACTCAGTAGTTCAATTCTGTGGTCTTCTCTCATTACTTGTAAAGCAAAGGACTTGGGCCAGGCGACCTATGAGATTGTGTCAAGTTGACATGCCCCAGGAATCTTCACTGAATGCACAGAGATATAAATTCCACAAGCACAAAGACTTTGGTAATCCTGTCCAACACAATTTTTCAAAGGAAATTTACATCCATTACTTTACCTGTTTCCCACAGCAATCCTATCAGGCAGGTGTATCAGAAACTGCTATCTTTATTTTGCAGAAGGGAAACCTGAAATTAGGAAGCGAAGTGACTTTCCAAATCTCATACATCAGTGGCTAAGCCAGGACCCAAACCCATGTGTTTTATGCCCGGCTGTTGTCTAGTGGGCACCACCATGAAACACACTGAGTTGTATCTTTGACCTAGAGCTACTGGTGTCCTGGGAAATGTTAAACAATCTGATTCCCAAAGGAGTTTGGAAATGAATACACATCTGTATACATAGAGTTGTATGTATACATATATGCATACACATTTATTATTGGTTTTACTGATATGAAGGATGTATAACACATTTACAAATAATAATAAAATTATGTAACAATTTTTAAGCTATATGTCATATAGCCATTGATTCCTAAAGAATACCTTTATTGATCTCATTAGAATTTTGTATCTGAAGCCAAGCTATGGTTGCAGTTCAACTATGATTTGACAAATAGAGTTTCTTCCCAATCTACTAGAAATTTCCCAACAAATGTATGGTCATTACACTTGATGTGCTGTACTGTTAAACAATTTCTAACCCTTATATAATTATTTTAGTTAAACTGAAACCTTTTTCAGCTTCCACTAGGAAGCTTCCAATAGGAAGTCAACTTCCTATTTGTTGTGTTTGTTGATTTTGGTGTTGGAAATACTCCATGGCCAAGATCAAGCCCCCAGTGTGACATTACTGTACTCAGAGTTGGGATGAGATGCACAGTAATGCACTGTTACATAGTATTTCCATTCTAGAGATACAACTGACATAAATAAACTCAACACCATAGGTAATAATAAAATGTAATGAAATAATTAGGAAGTAATGAGTTTCAAACATTTATTACCTTTGACTTTAATGTAAATTATTTTATTTTAAGCTTATACATCTTAAGTTTTAAAAATGACTCTGTTTAAAAACCAGTTTGAGTTTGCAACATTTCTGAAAAGTTAATAATTGTTTTTTACAAAGAGAGCCATAGATACTTGGACATTTTTCACTTCCCAAGTAATCCAATGCTTTTACAGCCCTAGGTATTATAGAGTTCAGATGGAAATTTCTTTGCCCATTCTGAGGTATATTTAATCATAAGGTGATTGATATTTCATATGATATTTCTCTGTTTGTGGTTATCATTGATGTGCAGCCAGATAATACGTGCAAATTTGGAAATGTTGAACTCTCTGATTGAGGTTCTATGAGCACACAATTGAAAATAATTGCATTTGCTTCCCCATTCTGCCATCATTCTGACCTAGGATCCTCTCCTCCTACCATATAGATAGACTTCCCAGCTTAGCTAGCTTCCTCTTTCCTGGTTCACTCTAGGCATCTGAAGAATGGCTTTCTGACTTTCTACCTAATACCATTCTCAGCACCAGTCCTTCCCACCTGTCCAAGACCCTGGCACAGTACATGTATAAATGAAAGCTTATTAATCTCTACTCCTATTGCTATGCAAAATCACAAACAAAACCAATAAATACTAACATGAAATATTGCATCAGTTGCATCTAATCGCAGCATTTTGATTACATAATGAAGTTGAGGTCTGTGGATGACTGAGAATAGAACAATAATTACAAAGAACAGCAGTTTCTCCTTTCACAGACCTATAGGCCATCCTCAGACAATAAGTCTCTTTCTATAACTAAAGACTTGCCCACCACATAATACGGGTCCTGAAGCTCTATCTTCAATTCCCTTTCCTTTCAGAAATATCCAAAAGCCAAGAGTGGTGAGGGGAGCTTACGTCTGTTTCTGTTTAGAAATGTACTGCCTGCAGTGGGCAGGATTCTAAGATAGCCCTAACATTCTCATCCCTTTTGTACACACCTTGTGGAATCCTCTCCCCTTGAGTGAGTGAGGAACCGATGACTATGAGAGGATATTATTCCTGTGATTTGCTGCTAATCAGGTGACCTGAGTTAATTCAAAGAGATTATTCTGGGTGAGACTGACCTGATCAGAAGGCCCATTAAAAGAAGGTGATGTGGAGTAGAAGGATGGTTACCAGAGGCTGCAAAGGGTGGTGGAGGACTTGGTCGGGGGTGAGGTGAGGTGGGGATGGTTAATGCATTCAAAACATAGAAAGAATGAATAATACATACTGTTTGATGGCACAACAGGGAGACTATAGTCAATAACAACTTAATTGTACATTTTTAAGTAACTAAAAGAGTGTAATTGGATTGTTCGTAACACAAAGGATAGATGCTTGAGGGGATGGATAGCCTGTTCTCCATGATGTGATTATTTCACATTGCACGCCTGTATCAAAACATCTCATGTACCTCATAAATATATACACCTACTGTGTACCCACAAAATTTAAAGAATACAGTTTTTTTTTTTAAAGAAGGTGGTATGTCAGGATAACGTGTTCCTGTTGGCCTGGAAGAAAACAAATAGCCATGCTTTAACTCCCTGTGAGGTCCATGTGGCATGATGTAGTGGGTGGCCTCAGGAGCTGAGAGAAGCCTCTGGCTAAGAACGAGCAAGAAAACAATGATATCAGTCACAGGGCTTCAAGGAAGTGAATTCTGCTAACAGCTGCTTGGAAAAAGATCCTGAGCCTCACATGAGAATTCCAGCCTTGGTCAGAACCTTGATTTCAGTCTAGTGAAAACATGAGCAGAAGACTCAGCTAACAAGTGTTTGGACTCCTAACCCTGGAAACTATAAAATAATATATCTGTGTGATTTTAAACCTCTACGCTTGGTTATGCATCAATAGAAAACTAATAAATTGTCTGAGGCTCCCACAAACCTTAACTCCTTTAATCCACCCATATGTCTCAGAAGTCCCAACTAAGCTTCAGTCTTGACACTCTCTTTCAATGGACCTAGTATTGCTTAGGTCTTTTTAATTATATCATCCTTAAATCAATAATAAAAAGTAATTTTAACACAATCTAAAATTATTTTTATGAGTGTATAATGCAATATAATCATGTGCAAGTACATAATAGTTAGTGCAGCTTTAATCCAAAAGTAACTTTTGAAGGGGATAAAATATATTATAATATCTGACCACCATTCATTCATCTGTGAAGGGCCTATATGTGTTGAACACAAGATACTTACCTGCTACTGTGTCTAATCCCACTGTGGCATCTCCAAATGGCTGATGTGCTAGCTTCTCACATTTTGAACAAGTGTGCACTGAATGTCATCCCCTCTTTTTAACTAGAGGGCATCGGTGCTGTGACTAAATTCTCCCCTCTCTCATGATCATCGTTTACTCCCTCTTCTCTGCATACTTTTTATTAATATATAAGCATATTATTTTTCTCCTATCTTCATAACAATTCTTCCCTTTTCAACCCCTTCAGCTACCACCCTTTTCCCATAAACTGAAACTGCCCAGAAGACTTGGCTAAATTTTCTACAATTCTTTCACTTTCATTCTTCTTCCTGCATATACATCAGTCAGACTTCCATCCCCAATATCTCACCCCATCTACTCTTAACAAGAGCTCCAGTCCTCAATCTGACTTAGTGGTATTTGACCAACTTAATTACTCCCTTCCCCTGGGAAACCTTTCTTCACGTGGCTTCCTGCACACGACTCTCTCCCAGTGTTTCCCTTCCCATTGACTCTTATTTCTCAGCCTCCTAAGCTGATTCCTCTTCATTTCCTTAACTTCTAATATTAGACTTATTCGAATTTTCAGATTTTGGGTGACTACTTTTTACCTACACTTGGTGATCTTATTAATCCTACTCTGATGACTCAAGTTTGTATCTTTATGGTTCTCACCTCTGAATTGTGGACTTGTGTATTCTCATGTTCTATTACTTATAGATTCCAGTATTGAAAAGTTTAATAGTAACCTCAAACTTCATGTACCTAAAATTACACTTTTGCTTTTCCTTCTAAACCTAAATTTCCTGTGGTCTTTCCCATTTTGTCATATAGCATCTCAATCATTCTAGGTTCACAGGCAAAAGAGAAAAGAAAAGAAAAGAAAAGAAAGAAAAGAAAAGAAAAGAAAAATCACCTTGGCTTCTTGGCTCATTTTTCTTTTTTTAATATGCACATAGAATCTGCTAGAGAATCCTGATTGCTACCTCCAAAATGTATCCAGAATCTGATCTCCTATAAACGCGTACACTGTCACCATTCTGTTTCAAGTGATGATCATTGTCACAGTGGTCTTCAAGGTGATTTTCAGTTTCTGCCTTCATCTTCCTACAACTTATTGTCAAACACAGTAACCAAAAACAAATCTTTAAAAACATAATTTGAATGATTTTATCGTTAATGTTCTCCAACATTTCTTATCTCCATTAAGATAAAAGTCAAAATCATTAAAACGGGCCCTATTGCAATAGCTCAACAGGATTGCTTCCCACCCATGTATTTCACTGTCCCAGACCTCCTCCTTTTCTGTTATTCTTCCCTCCTTTCTGGTCACTGCACTCTTCTCTCTGCCTTGCTGTTCCCTATGTCTGGAACATTCTGTCCTCATATCTCTTTATTTCCTTCAGATCTTTCCTTTCTTCTCACGGAGGATTTTACTATCCATTCTTTTTTTAAATTGTAATCATTCACTACACCCTGACACCTCTTCTCCTCTCTTGCTTTATTATTTCCATACGTAGCACAATCTGACAGGCTAAAACTGTAATTCATTTATTTATGGACTGTCCCCTCACCCACATTAAATAAAAAGCTCCTTCAGAGCAGGTATTTTAGCGTATTCAGTTAACTGTATATCCCCAACATGTAAAAAGGAGTTGGCACATGGTAGGTGCTCAGCAAATATTTGGACTTTCCTTAATAGCTACAAATTATAACTTATCACAAATTATTGCAATTTAGAAACACTGGATTCTAATGAATTCATAATTTACAAATGATCTTTCTATTAACACTTAGCCTTTTAATTAATAAATGGGGGTCATGTTGAAAACTGATCTCTGAAAACACCCCTGAATCTCGTCTTATCAACATTGTTATTAGAAAATAGGATAGGCCAGGCGTGGTGGCTCACACGTGTAATCCCAGCACTTTGGGAGGCCAAGGAGGATGGATCATGAGGTCAGGAGTTCAAGACCAGCCTGACCAAGATGATGAAACCCGGTCTCTTAAAAAAAAAAAAAGGTCGGCGGGGGAGGGGAAAGAAAAGGCATGGTGGCAGGCACCCATAATCCCAGCTACTTGGGAGGCTGAGGCAGAGAATTGCTTGAACCTGGGAGGCAGAGGTTGCAGTGAGCTGAGATCATGCCACTGTACTCCAGCCTGAGCAACAGAATGAGACTTCATCTAAAGAAAAAAAAAAAGAAAAGAAAATAGGATAAATACATAAAATTCAAAAATTATCAATCACACAAACCAAAAAAGTTATCATAGTAAAAATTGTTGATGATTTATTCATACTCTATTAATCTCTTCTTTCTTCCCAACATAGGCACCACTTTATTCAAAGAACCATGACTCTATTCTTGCCTACAGATGTGGCTATAATTAGTCTAAGAAAGATTCTATTTCTTTGCCAGAGATGTTCCAAAATGGGCATATCATCCTAATCTAATCAGTGAGACATTGGATGAGATTTGCTGGAAGCTTCTAGGAAAACCTTTAATTCTTAAGGGAGAGCCATAGAAAGCTTCTCTTGCCTTCCTGTATGTGATCAAGGAAGCAATAGCTCTGATTTTACTTGGCAGCTGCCATAGAATCATGAGAGTACATTATTTCATGACTAATCTGTAGAAAGCACATCGGAGAGGAAGAATAAACCTGAAACTTTGATGACAGTGTTAAACTCCTGGATCAATAAATTTTGAAGTTCACTCAGCCTCTACCTTAATGAACTAATAAGTTTCCTCATTTTAGTAAGTTTTACAGAGATAGTTGTTGTCTGGAGCTAAAATCATTCTAATGGTGAGAGCTAAAATATAAGCTATCAGAGAAAACTCTGAAAAATTTCTAACACGTCAGTATTATGGGACAAAATTCATGGAAGCAAATTTAGCAAGAAATCTAAATTTCAACGTACACATTACCAATCAGTTACCTAAAGGTAGGAGTGACCAGACTTAATAGCATTCATGTCAAAAGCATTTAATAGCTTTTATTGTTGTAAACTGAATATAAGCCAGAAAAGAGATGCAACTGTAATAAATTCAGCTACAATCTAAGGCCAAATTAATAGAAATATAATCAATACAGAATAATTTCTAGGTCTTCATAATTCAGGCACAGGGCAATACTTCATTGGAAAGTAAATTTTAAAAATAAAAATCATCAAACAATTAAAAGTGATTTAAAGGAAGCCCAGTCCTCTCATGTACCTTTGCATTTAAACATTGGAAGGGATTCATTTCAAATAAAGTAATTACTTCCTAAAGTCATATTTTCCTCATATCTCTCTTGCTAAACCTCTTTGAGTCTTCACCTGCTTAGAAGTCTCTATGCCTTTTCCCTCTTACTCTCATTTCTAATTTCTATTCTACATTCCTCAGTGTCTCTCTTAATTCTCCCTCTCTCCTTTCCTACTCCTATATTATTATTCTTATTTTCTATTTATTAGTAATTCAATGTTTTCAATAAAAAACCTCTCACCATTGAAGATACTTAGGTTAGATTATGTCTCCTCCATCTCCTCTCTACTGATTAGTTTTATTAATACAATACAATTCTTTACTGACAAGAAAGAGGGAAATGTGGAAAAAGTTTGTCAAAATAGATGGGAAAACCAGCATGAATATTCAGATCTAGATAGCTTTGGGAACTATTGCAATAATTCAGCTTAAGGGATGGTAATTTCTTCATATCCTGAGCCTATAATGTTTCCTTTGGAGTATATAGTATTCCATTTTCAATATCATATCTTAACAGGGATATTAAAATATTAGTGAATCTTTAAGACAAAATGATGTGATGTTATATCGCATGTTTAATAAGAAATGATGGAAGACACTGGAGAAACTTGCTTTAGAAAAGTGCTTTGTGTTAAGAGTTTTCTGCTATACTGAAAATCTTCTGTGGTGTTCAGTATTGTAGCTGTTAGTATCAAGTGGGTATTGTACTCTTTAAATATGGCCACTGTGACTTTAAAATCGTATTTAATTTTATTTCATTTACACTTACATGGAAATAACCATATATCACTCAGAGTTTCACCAGAGAAACAATACAGTAGGATATGGAGATATCTATCTATCTATCTATCTATCTATCTATCTATCTATCTATCTATCTATCATCTATCTATGTATCTGTATCTATCTATCTATATATCCATCTACGTTTGTATGTATCTATCCATATCTATCTATGCATCTATCCATCTATGTATGTATGTATGTATCTATCTATCTATCTATGCATCTATCCATCTATCCACCTATGTATGTATGTATGTATGTATGTATGTATGTATCTAGCTGTCTATCTATCTATCTATCTATCTATCTATCTATCTATCTATCTACCTATCTATCTGTCTATCTAGAGATTTATTGCAAGGAATTGGCCTACATGATCATTGGGGGCTGGCTAGGCAAGTTAAAAACCTATAAAGAAGGGCTGTTTGGAACCTTCTGGGCAGGGGTTAAAGCTGCATTCCGCAGGCACAATCTCTTCTTCTTCAGGGAAACCTCATTTCTGCTCTTCAAACCTTTCAACTGATTAGATGAGGCCTAAACATATTATGCAAAATAATCTCCCTAACGTTAACCATATCTGCAAAATACTTTTACAGTAACACCTAGATTAGTGTTTGATTGAATAACTGGGAGCTAAAACCTAACTAAATTAGCACGTAAAACTAACCATCATAGCCACATAGGCTAGTGTCTACCATATTGGAGAGTGTGGGTCTAAAAAAAAGGAAAATTAGGTTGGGCATGACAGATGATACCACATATTAAAATAATAGTGATAAAAATTGGGAACAGCTTTATAACTATGTTCTGATAGTGGATTGGATGCACAAACCTAAAGATTGAAACTTCCTCTTTAAATTATTGAGAGAAAGAATTAATAGTCTAAAATATCCAAAATTATAATAGATTACCTGGCAAAATATTGAGCCCCTGGTTCCCAGGATTCAGAATGAGTGATTATAGGAAGAATTTTTTTACCCAGTATGGAATGGCTACCTGTCTTGGATGTTGAAGAAGGAGTTCTTTTAATGGGCTGGGCTTGAGCTATAACATTTTAAGACTCCATAATTTTCAGAGGTATAAAATAAAAAATCTTGAATATATATAGGCAGACTTCCAACCAAGAAGTTACATGAGGGAAAAATTTGAAATATGACGTTTTTGGCATGCTTCCTTAGATGAGAGGCTTGGGATAAACGTTTGTGAAACAAGGCAAGATATATAATAAAGCAATGATATGATATTTCAAAGTTGAACATTGAAAATGACTTACTTTCACTCTTACCTCAAAGCATGACACAGCACAATGAGATTGGTTAGTTTGGTAAGAAAGTTGATTTTGCAATCAAACTTAGACTAAGCTGAAATTGAAAGTGTTATTTTTTTCTATAAATTGTAACAATAGCACACACAAAATGATGCTATAAAATTTGCTTTAGTGCCCCGAAATTCTTTCACTTTTGCTTCTTGTAATTTTGTCACCATTTTCCACATAAAACAAGCAAATTTCTAATTCTTCTTGTCTTGTTAAATCTTCTCTCAAGAAAGAACTTGAAACTCATCCATATACCAAACAGATGTGACTAATAATAGATTAAAATGTAATATTTTCTCTGCAATTTCGAGGTTTGAGATACTGAAATCTAATTCTTTTGTTTTATAAATGATAATGTAGTGAGGTTCAGTAAAGAAAAATACATCTAAGATTAGGCAGTTGTTTACTAGTTGAGCCAGGGCTGGGACATAGGCCCCCCACTCACCATACCGTGTGCCCTTTCAACTACAATAGCTTTTAAGGTGATTATGTTGTATCAGAGATTAAAAAATACAAGTGAATAAATCCTCTTTCAAAAATGTAGGTCTTTAGCAAGCAGGCAAGGCCTACATTTTAGGAAGGAAGCATCTGGGCATGGAGTGAATCATCCTCTTGCTCCTGCCATCGCACTATGCTGGATAGTTACTTCTTTCTTAAGTTACATCTGTGAATCAAAATGATGTACACAAACAGGTTTTTCCACCAATTTTCTGTGCTGCCTAGTTTGGTAGTTGGTAGGATAGGCTGGTTGGAGGAGTGAGGGTGGGGGAGCTCCTCAGTGGAGATTGAAACATCCACAGTTAAGCAATGGTGGAAAGATGCAGGAAATTGGCAATACTGAAGCCATTCTACAGAAATCCAAATTATGATACTTGGGGGATGGAGAATAGGTGAATTTTTGTTTGTTCTTGCTCCAAATGAAGAGGTAAATCCAAATGCTGAAATATCAACAGGGGCAGGCTTGTGTCCAGAAAACCCTGTTCAGGCTGGATTAGAATTCAAAGCCACAGGAAATCTTGGGGAGTGCGTAAAGGGCTATTTAGTATGCAACGTTCCCTAGAGTGTGTAAGACAGTCAAAGTTGTTCAGTTTATCTTCATCAGGAATTACCTCCTGTGTTCTCATGCTTACAGCTGTAGAATATTTTCTTCTCATTTTTTTTTAATTATTATTATACTTTAAGTTCTAGGGTACATGTGCATAACATGCAGGTTTGTTACATATGTATACTTGTGCCATGTTGGTGTGCTGCACCCATCAACTCGTCAGCACCCATCAACTCGTCATTTACATCAGATATAACTCCCAATGCAATCCCTCCCCCTTCCCCCCTCCCCATGATAGGCCCCAGTGTGTGATGTTTTCCTTCCCGAGTCCAGGTGATCTCATTGTTCAGTTCCCATCTATGAGTGAGAACATGCGGTATTTGGTTTTCTGTTCTTGCGATAGTTTGCTGAGAATGATGGTTTCCAGCTGCATCCATGTCCCTGAAGGACGCAAACTCATCCTTTTTTATGGCTGCGTAGTATTCTATGGTGTTGATGTGCCACATTTTCTTAATCCAATCTGTCACTGATGGACATTTGGGTTGATTCCAAGTCTTTGCGATTGTGAATAGTGCTGCAATAAACATACGTGTGCATGTGTCTTTGTAGCAGCATGATTTATAATCCTTTGGGTATATACCCAGTAATGGGATGGCTGGGTCATATGGTACTTCTAGTTCTAGATCTTTGAGGTATCGCCATACTGTGTCCCACAATGGTTGAACTAGTTTACAATCCCACCAACAGTGTAAAAGTGTTCCTATTTCTCCACATCCTCTCCAGCACCTGTTGTTTCCTGACTTTTTAATGATCGCCATTCTAACTGGTGTGAGATGGTATCTCATTGTGGTTTTGATTTGCATTTCTCTGATGGCCAGTGATGATGAGCATTTTTTCATGTGTCTGTTGGCTGTATGAATGTCTTCTTTTGAGAAATGTCTGTTCATATCATTTTCCCACTTTTTGATGGGGTTGTTTGTCTTTTTCTCGTAAATTTGTTTGAGTTCTTTGTAGGTTCTGGATATTAGCCCTTTGTCAGATGAGTAGATTGCATAAATTTTCTCCCATTCTGTAGGTTGCCTGTTCACTCTGATGGTAGTTTCTTTTGCTGTGCAGAAGCTCTTTAGTTTAATGAGATCCCATTTGTCAATTTTGGCTTTTGTTGCCATTGCTTTTGGTGCTTTAGACATGAAGTCCTTGCCCATGCCTATGTCCTGAATGGTATTACCTAGGTTTTCTTCTAGGGTTTTTATGGTATTAGGTCTAACATTTAAGTCTCTAATCCATCTCAAAATAATTTTCGTATAAGGAGTAAGGAAAGGATCCAGTTTCAGCTTTCTACTTATGGCTAGCCAATTTTCCCAGCACGATTTATTAAATAGGAAATCCTTTCCCCATTTCTTGTTTCTCTCAGGTTTGTCAAAGATCAGATGGCTGTAGATGTGTGGTATTATTTCTGAGGACTCTGTTCTGTCCATTGGTCTATATCTCTGTTTTGGTACAGGTACCATGCTGTTTTGGTTACTGTAGCCTTGTAGTATAGTTTGAAGTCAGGTAGCGTGATGCCTCCAGCTTTGTTCTTTTGACTTAGGATTGTCTTGGCAATGTGGGCTCTTTTTTGGTTCCATATGAACTTTAAAGCAGTTTTCCAATTCTGTGAAGAAACTAATTGGTAGCTTGATGGGGATGGTATTGAATCTATAAATTACCTTGGGCAGTATGGCCATTTTCATGATATTGATTCTTCCTATCCATGAACATGGTATGTTCTTCCATTTGTTTGTGTCCTCTTTTATTTCACTGAGCAGTGGTTTGTAGTTCTCCCTGAAGAGGTCCTTTACATCCTTGTAAGTTGGATTCCTAGGTATTTTATTCTCTTTGAAGCAATTGTGAATAGAAGTTCATTCATGATTTGGCTCTCTGTTTGTCTGTCACTGGTGTATAAGAATGCTTGTGATTTTTGCACATTAATTTTGTATCCTGAGACTTTGCTGAAGTTTCTCCAGGACCAGATGGATTCACTGCTGAATTCCACCAGAGGTACAAGGAGGAGCTGGTACCATTCCTTCTGAAACTATTGCAATCAATAGAAAAAGAGGGAATCCTCCCTAACTCATTTTATGAGGCCAACATCATCCTGATACCAAAGCCTGGCAGAGACACAACAAAAAAAAGAGAATTTTAGACCAATATCCCTGATGAACATCGATGCAAAAATCCTCAATAAAATACTGGCAAACCGGATCCAGCAGCACATCAAAAAGCTTATCCAGCATGATCAAGTGGGCTTCATCCCTGGGATGCAAGGCTGGTTCAACATACACAAATCAATAAACGTAATCCAGGATATAAACAGAACCAAAGACAAAAACCACATGATTATTTCAATAGATGCAGAAAAGGCCTTTGACAAAATTCAACAGCCCTTCATGCTAAAAACTCTCAATAAATTCGGTATTGATGGAACATATCTCAAAATAATAAGAGCTATTTATGACAAACCCACAGCCAATATCATACTGAATGGGCAAAAACTGGAAAAATTCCCTTTGAAAACTGGCACAAGACAGGGATGCCCTCTCTCACCACTCCTATTCAACATAGTGTTGGAAGTTCTGGCTAGGGCAATCAGGGAAGAGAAAGAAATCAAGGGTATTCAGTTAGGAACAGAAGAAGTCAAATTGTCCCTGTTTGCAGATGACATGATTGTATATTTAGAAAACCCCATTGTCTCAGCCCAAAATCTCCTTAAGCTGATAAGAATCTTCTCTTTCTTTTTTCTTTACTCCCTCTCTCCCTTTCTGCCTCCCTCCCAACCCCATTTCCTTCCTTCTGTCCTTCCCTACCTCTCTCTCTTCCTTCTCTCCTTCCTTCTTTCCATCGTTCCTTTTGCTTTAAGGGTTTCTGTATCTACTATGGAGGTATATAATTATACACAGACACACAGACATATATACACATATATCACACACACACACGCATACACATACAATCTTACAAGTGGAATAGAAAAATACAAGTAAGGACTAAAGAGAAGAGACTAAAATCTTACTTCATACTATCCATGCTTCCACCTTAATTTAACTTCTTTTAGAGCTCTTGTTTTCATAGCAAATACTTTGTCTATGAAACTAATCGTTGCTTATAGCTTGGGGTTCTCAGATTTTATTCTATGACTTGTACCCCAAACCTGTGCAATCCTGGGACAAGCCTCTTGACATTCTGATGTCCTGTACTCTCTTGAGTTCCTATTAGGGGCAATCGGGAGGAGGTGTATAAAAGAATCTAGGAATATGCAGATACATTTCTAATAAACACATTGCTACTTTATAAAAACAAATTTCACTTTCCATCTGAGGATGATGCACTTATATATAGAATAATTTCTTTCCTCACTAATTGGTAGGTCAAAATATCCCAGATATTTGATTTACATTTGGGAAATGTAAAATACATTAACATATTTAGAATCTATTTGTTTAACTTAGCATTTTCTAAACTGAATGCTCCATTTAACTTTTTTTTTTTTTCCCCAAAGTTACACTTATGTTGCCCGGCCTGGAGTGCAATGGCACAACCTCGGATCACTCCAACCTCCCCCTCATGGGTTCAAGTGATTCTCCTGCCTCAGCCTTCAGAGGAGCTGGGATTATAGGCACTTGCCACCACGCCTGGCTAATTTTCTATATTTTTAGTAGAGATGGGGTTTCACCATGTTGGCCAGGCTGGTCTCCAACTCCTGACCTCAAGTGATGCACCCGCCTTGGCCTCCCAAAGTATTGGGATTACAGGCATGAGCCACAGCACCCATCCTCCACTTAACTTTTTATTTCTATAGCTTTTTTTTTTTTTTTTTTTTTTGAGATGGAATCTCACTCTGTCTCCCAGACTGGAGTGCAGTGCCACGATCTATGTTCACTGCAACCTCGGCCTCCCAGGTTCAAGCGATTCTCCTGCCTCAGGCTCCTGAGTAGCTGGGATTACAGGTGCAAGCCACCACACCCTGCTAATTTTGTATTTTCAGTAGAGATGAAGTTTCACCATGTTGACCAGGCTGGTCTTGAACTCTTGGTGTCAAGTGATCTGCCTGCCTCGGCCTCCCAAAGCACTATAATTACAGGCTTGTGCTATCGGGTCCGGCATCTATAGCATCTTTTAATCCATAGCGCTTACTTAAATTTCACAGGACATTAAATTAATGTAACTCAGTTTTGGAAATTCTGGCCTACAAGAAAGACTTGAAGAAGCCTGTTGAATGGTGAGGTTATAGGTTAGTACCATTTTGTTGTTGTACTTTAGAAATTATTTGCATTGAATACAAACCAGCTTTGCAACATAAGAAAATGAAGTAGAATCTCTTGTTTTGCAACATGAGAAAATGGAATAGACATCTCTTTTACGATGCAAACTTGAGCTCATGTCCCTTAAGTCCTCCAAGACCCAGCATATCACCTTCCCTGGTCTTGCACAGCCTTTGATTTCCTCACATCCCCTCACCTCTTAGAGTTAAGATGCTAAGGGAATCCTGCACTTCAGCTTCCTTTGTCATGCATCAAAAGGAAACTATGCGAACTCAAGGTAAAACACACTGAAACTTAATCAGCCATTTATGCCTGGACAGACTTATACATTAACATTTTTCTTTTAACTAGTTCTAGAAATGAAGAAAAAAATATTTTGACCACAGGTGAAGAGGGTTGAATCAATTACTCCTCTCAGCTCATTGGCGCAGGCTTGTTACTGACCAGCCCTCTCATCCACATATCACCTACTGTTTAGAATATTTCTCATAGGGTAACATTTTATAAGAATCAAGAGGCTTCTTTGGTTTGTCCACAATCCAGCTGTCAGATCCCAAGCTCCTCATTGATGACTATTCCAGCCCAGGTAGGTTGGTTTACTAGATGGATCTCCAACATCCCTTGTATTTTGTTGCATCTAAAATTTTCTCTTTCCCCCTCCTTTTCATTCATCTTTTGTTCTATCCTCTCCTCTTCTCCACCTATATTATCTGTTTATCTTATAATATCAAATTCAAGTCCCGCATTTATCCCACATGTTATATCTCTTTGGTCTGTCAATTGCGCCAGTAAGAAAGGTCTACCTATTATGATCTGTGTTAAATTTGTAGGGACGTGGATGCAGCTGGAAACCATCATTCTCGCACATGTACCCTAGAACTTAAAGTATAATAAAAAAAATAAATAAAAAACTATGCGCACACAAACACACACTCTTGCACAGGCAAATTATATGGGCTATTTTCCTTTGTCAAATAAACTGGCTTGCTCCTAATCCCAAGTGAGCGGGCAGGCACTCTCCCTATGATGGTTCAGCATGTGTTTGCTATGTGACATTTACCCAGTATATATTTGCTATATGACATTATCTCCTGTGCTTCTGTGGAATATAATTTCAATTACTGGAGTTTTGCCAGCTTGTCGCTGCCACTAGCCAGTGGAGACACCTCACAGAAAGCACTATATATAAGCCGATCAAAGCACAAAGCACAGAAGACTTATAAATAGGAAGTTCTACATCCTGTAGAGGCCAAAGAGGCCAATCCTCACAAACACCCCCTGGCATTAATCAATTGTCAGGCACTGCCTTGTAATCAAGAGTAGGCCTGTAAATAAAAATAAAGAAGGAAATATAACTTTTAAGAAGAGCTGGCTTGGACTCAGCAGGCTGTGACCTCAGAAGCCAGTAAGAACTTTGGACCAGGATATTGTCCAAAGACAGCCAGAGTAACAGGTTGAAATACAGAAGTCCTTACATTGATTCTGTCACATTTATCTCATTCTCATTGTTTAACCTAAAAGATAGCTTCTACTATTAGACATCGAAATTTGAGTGATTACCTGTTTGGGCAAGGTGGCAGTTTTCACACACAGTGGAAATGAGCATATTGAGATTTACTCTTTAGTCACCATGTTTAATTGAGAAATTCTTGAACCCTGATTTAAGAAAAAAACAGAAGCTGGCCGGGCACGGTGGCTTACACATGTAATCCCAGCACTTTGGGAGGCTAAGGCAGGTGGATCACAAGGTCAAGAGATGGAAACCATCCTAGCAAACCCTAGATAGAAACCCTGTCTCTACTAAAAATTCAAAAATTAGCTGGGCATGGTGGCACACGCCTGTAGTCCCAGCTACTCGGGAGGCTGAGGCAGGAGAATTGCTTGAACCCAAGAGGCAGAGGTTGCCGTGAGCCGAGATTGCACCACTGCACTCCAGCCTGGCAACAGAGTGAGACTTTGGGATAAAAACAACAGCAACAACAACAACAAAAAACAGAAACAAGCTAAGAGGGACTCATATGTACATTTGTGTATTTTAGAGACAGTTAGTAACACAATTACAAGAACTACATAACTGGGCAGCCTCTAAAAAGAGCCCTTAGTCTCCTTAGAAAATATGGCCTAGGAAGAGAACTTCAGACTTTTCGCATCCCTTGAACAAATATCCTGTATGTATTGGAAACATATGTTTGAAATCAGAGTTATAAGTTGTTATACTGTCAACAGCCCTGGAAACGAACTCTGAATTTTATCAAGAGAAGTCAGAGAGAGAAACCTCATGGTCCTCAAAATGGTTAACAGACAATAAATCAGACCTGGTCACTTCCAATCCCTTATCTATTTTCTATGTTTAGCCATTTATATTATGAACTTAGTTTCCTGAAATTCATTATCCATTTGTCTTGTGGGCACACTCAGTCTACGATCCCCAAACCTAGATAAACCCAACTTCTATGTATTTTCTTTTAACCTCAAATACTATGTCCAAACAGAACGAGTCACTCTGGTCCATTCTGGCCCATTCTGCTCCTCCTAGAGACTTCCTTATTATTCTAAATGGTGCTACCATCCTCACTCTTGACTTTGTATAGCACAGCATCCTGCCTAACCCCCTCAGAAAAACTTACATGGGAATAGGTTAGGAGCAGTAGCTCACACCTGTAATCCCAGCACTCTGGGAGGCCCAGACGAGCAGATTGCCCAAGGTCATGGGTTGGAGACCAGCCTGGGCAACATGGCAAAACCCCATCTCTATGAAAAAATACAAAAAACAACAAAAAAATAGCCAGAGTGGTGATGCATGCCTGTAGTCCCAGCTACTCAGGAGGCTGAGGCATAAGAATTGCTTGAACCTGGGAGGCAGAGGTTGCAGTGCGCCAAGATCATGCCACTGCACTCCAGCCTGGGTGACAGAGAGAGACTCTGTCTCCAAAAGAAAAAGAAAAGTAAAGAAAAAAAACATCTAGGAATAAAAATCATTGTCTCAGTGTAATAATATTAAACAAGTCCTCTCTATGAGGAACCTTTCATGAGGGTCTTGTTCTTCCATGCTTTTACTACACTGGTCACTGTTGAAATTTCCAAGACTTCAGGTGAGTATAAAAGGGAGTCATTTAAAAAAGACATACTACCATGCAAATAAATCACAATATTTAGACCTTCCTGCTACACAATGATGGCAGAGGCTGAGGCAGGTGCAAAAGAGAGCAATTATCCTCGCTTATAGCCTGCCTGACAGTCATGGAATTCGTTGATTCTTTTGTATGACAAGTTACAAAGAGGATGGCTGTACTGAATATTTGCTCCTTGCAAATGTACAACATGGAATCTTGAAATGAGGCTTTGGCAGAACCACGGTGCAGTATCTTGCACATTAATCAAACATAGCAGTTTCCTTGTCGCACCTAGCTCTCTGCTGTTCCCCCAGAAACTCAAAGCGCAAGCTGCCACAAAGCTATAGCAATCCCACCAACTTGACAAAAAAGAGTGAATATATTTTAGTTACAAGGTGGCAGGGGCTACCTTCCTAGCAAGTCAGAGGTTTGGGAGCTGTTGAGCCCTCCTCAACTTAGAGTCTGTGCCCAGAGAGGACCCTTGGGTCAGACTCTTTTCTCCTGTAGTTGTTATTTATCTTCTTGTGTGTTTATGCAAAGACAGGTGGGCTCGACTTGTGCACCACTGCAATTAATCTGCAAAAAGGACAAAATCAAATTTCAGGCTGTACAGCTGGTCACAGAATCTTCTGGAGCCCGTTATCAGTTTGCTTTCTTTTCTTTTCTTTTTTTCTTTTTTTTTTTTTTTTTCCAAATTTCCCAGGGTTAAGGTAAGACTAAGGCACAGAGCAGCAAATCCAAGGTACTCCTCAGTGATATCACTGAATCTTATAGATGGAAGGAAGCTCAAGAAATTGAACAGACAACTCTAGCCCCCAAACATTCCCTGGACTGGCATGCTAAACCACAACCTACTATGATGATTTGGAATTATGAAAATCCTTACCTCCAATTCTCTAAACCTGCAATGATTTAACTAAAGCCCCAGACTATTCTGCAGAAAAGTATCTGCTAGAGTTTCTTTCCCATAAATCTTGAACTCTTCCCACAGTAGTTGGAGAATTAAGTAGTCCATCAGAAGAGCTAAAATTTATGAACCTCCTCCAGCTCACCCCAAGTACCAAAGAGAGGGGAAGTAATTCAATGAATAGCAAACTCCTTCTCAAAATTTGCCCTGAGGTTGGGAATTCTTCGGGGTTAAGGGACAGGGGTTCCCTTTGGGATTGAGCTGAGAAGATGGAGTTCTTACCCAGTTAGCCTGAGTGTAAGTTTGTAGCACAGAAATGAGTGTCTCATTGCTCATGCTGAAAAGTGCTGCCTGTGATACTGTTTATTCTAATGACCTTCACAATGAAGGGCTGTTAGTCTGCAAATGTGATACTTTCTCATCCAAAATGTGGCAAAATACTGGTGTGGAGCAAGAACTGGAACTCATTCTCCTTTGAAAAGTAATCAAATTCACAACATCCTTTAAAATAAATTCACAGAAGAAACCAAGTTTTAAATAGGCATATGTTTGCCTAGAAGCAAAATAAAACATTTGAGTTTTCCCTCACTCTGTGCCTAATTCAAATTTTGCTTGGCAATGTGCAGATCCCACGGAGGTAACCTCCAAAGATTTTGATGGGTTAGAAAGGAAGCTCTAAGAGTAATGATCCAGTTTCTCAGCTGGCAAATATTTTCTGACTCTGGACAGACCTCCCCTGCTTCAGACCCTTCTGCTCACTGAAACAGAAGCATGATGGTTTCCAGTTTTTTGCTTTGGTCTGGGGAGGTGGCAGCCACACTGTTGCTCCAAGGCAGCTGTTAGCTCTTGAATTTACTTGGCAAGTGGCTGCCAACACAAGGTGCTGGGATAGATTTCATAGTACCCACCACCACTTTATTCAATGCACAGCAGGTAAAGCTGAAGCATGCAGAGTCTCTTTAAAACGAGGCTTGCCAAATAATCCCCATGTGTTTTTTGGCTCCTGTAAGCAAGCTTATTGATCATAAGAGGACTGTCAGTTTTTTTCCATTTCATTGCCTGCTTTGGGATGTCTCCCCACAGAACTGCCTACAGTAAAACTTCCTAGAAATATTTCAAACCCATGCATCAAATTTGGCAGAATTGGGGAAGTCAGTAATGACCCCTATTTTCCCAGCACGTATAAGCACCCCTCCACATACACACACATGCATACACATGCAATACACACACTCGCTCAGGAACAGTTGTAATGCACTGTCTTATAGACCGTCATACTCATTGAGCTTTTGTTCAGAGATACTAGTGCAGATGCCAGTAGGAAGCTCCAGGAAGGAAAGAAAAATAAAAGATTCCATCCTAAGCAACAAAAGTCAACCAGGCATGGTGGCTCAGGCCTGTAATCCCAGCAATTTGGGAGGCTGAGGAGAGTGGATCACTTGAGGTCAGGAGTTCGAGACCAGCCTGGCCAACATAGTGAAACCCCATCTCTACTAAAAATATGAAAAAATTAGCCAGATATGGTGGCAAGCACCTGTAATCCCACTTACTTGGGAGGCTGAGGCAGGAGAATTGCTTGAACCCAGGAGGCAGAGGATGCAGTGAGCTGAGATTGTGCTACTGCATTCCAACCTGGGCAAGAGAGTGAGACTCCATCAAAAAAAAAAAAAAAAAAAAAGGCTGCAAGATACAATTCAGATATTGAAAGATTTAAAATAAATTTCCAAAATATGTATTACCACTTCAGATCTAAATTTTACAAACTTGTGTGTGTGTATGTGAGTGTGTGTGTATATACATCCATACACACATATATAAATAAGCTCCTTGACTTACAAGGGGAGTTCTTATATCCTGATAAACTCATCATACATTGAAAATGTTGTAAGTTGAAAATGCATTTAATATACCTAATATACCAAACATCATAGCTTAGCTTAACCTATTTTAAACATGCTCAGAACACTTATGTTAGCATACAGTTGGGCAAAATCATCTAACACAAAGCCTGTTTTGTACTAAAGTTTTGAACATCTTATGTAATTCATTGAATACTGAAAATGAAAAACAGAATGGGTGTATGGGTACTCACCATTAATGTATTAATGTACACAACTGAAAGCACACTGGGCCTGAAGAATGTTTGAAGCATTGAGCGAAAATTAATTGCTGGATGATGGGGGTGCTACAACAACAGAGTCATCAATTTCTCTCTGTTCTGATAAATCTCGAGAATCCTTCGTAGAAGGCATGGGGACATCAACACTTATTGATGGTTTAGCAGGTATAGCATTCTTTAGAAAGATGTCAAGAATTAGTTGTTCACCCTCCTCATCACGCGGCTGACTGGAATCTGTGGCTCACAGCAGCTGCCCAGCATTAAAAGAGAGTATCCTACTACTAATCTGGGAAAAGACTAAAATCCAAAACACTAAGTATGGTTTCTACTGAATGCATTTTTTTGCATCATCATAGAGTAGAAAAACTGTAAGTCAAGCCATCGTAAGTCAAGACCATCTGTACATATTTTTAAAATAATGTTATACAGTGGTAATACATATTCAATGCCATAAAAATTAAGAGGACCAAAAGGAAGAAAAAATTCCCCTCCTGTCTAGAAATTACCACTAGACATATGTGTATGATTATGACAGCAGTTAGACCAACTATCCCCAATTTTTTTGTCTGTATAGTTTTGTTTTGACTTATTTTTTATTAAAATACATCATGAAATGTTCTCCCATCACACAGGATAGTTTTTATTGTATTTGGAATTACCACACAACTTTTGATAATATGGATGTGTCATAAACCACTTTAGTCATACCTACTGTTAGATATTTAGTAGCTTCCAAATTTTTGCCATCATAATTTATACTGTGATAATTTTTCTTATCTCTCTGTGTGTGTGTTTATGTGTGTGTATACATACATGGATATATATACACTATATATGATGAGTACCATAGAACCATACATATATATGTATACACACACGTACACATACACTTATGAACTATAGTACATATAATGCTCATTTCTCAGTACTCTTAGAAACACATAATATTATAATACAGCATGATCTTTTTCAGATTCCTAAGTGAAAAGTATAAATCCATTTCGAGGTCAGTGTATATTTCTTATTAGGAGTAAGTCTGAATGGTTTTTCAGGTCCCTAACGTACATATTTCTGTGTTTATATATTTCCTTTTTGGTTTATAGCCCATTTCTCTGTTACCAGTTTTTTTCGTCAAATTATATGTAAGAACATAATATATATTAAGAATATAATATATATTAAGAATATATGGTTTTCTTTTACATATTTTGCCATTTTTTCAAGCTTACCATTTGTCATTTAACATTTTAATGTATACTTGACAATGGAACATTTTTAATTAGATAGTGATAGAGTGAAGAATATTGACCTTTACCTTTACAGCTCCAACCTTTGAGATTGTGCCTAGAAAATCCTTCCCAATTACCAGGCATAGTGGCTCACGCCTATAATCCCAGCACTTTGGGAGGCCGAGGAGGGTGGATCATGAGGTCAGGAGTTCGAGACCAGCCTGACTAACCCGGTGAAACCCCATCTCTACTGAAAATACAAAAATTAGCCAGGCAAGGTGGCACACACCTGTAATCCCATCTATTCAGGAGGCTGAGGCAGGAGAATCGCTTGAACCTGGGAGGCGGAGGTTGCAGTGAGCCAAGATCGTGCCACTGCACTCCAACCTGGGTGACAGAGAAAGACTTCATCAAAAACAAACCAACAAACAAAAAACCCTTCCCAATCACATTTTACAACCATTTCCTACACTTTTAGATGTTTAATGTGTTTTAATTTTAAATATTTTGAACATCTAAAATATTCTTGAGTATAAGATAAGCTTATAATAAAATGAATAGCTATTGAGGACTTATTAAGTGGCTAATGGTATAGTGATTCAGAGTTAGAGAAGTGAATGGGTTCAGTAATGTGGCTTTGTTACTTGTCAGTTAGCATGTATTGCAATATAATGTGGAATTATTCTGTTTTCACCTTCTAAATTGAAGATAACCACTATTCCACCAGAGCAGGCTAAAAATATTTTGTCACTATGCATTTTATTATAAAACACTTCTTGATAAGGCTGAATGACACTAAAGCCACAGTCATTGTTCTTATTTACCCATTAATAAAACATTTGATTCTCTGTCCTCCATTTAATATTAATATGTATATAGTTATGTGGAGAACGCGTTACTCACCAAATTTTATTTTTTAGGAAAGCCTAGTTATAGACTGAATAAATGCTTCCCACTATAAACAAACATAAACCCGGACAAAGTGTGTGAGGCACCTGTCTGCAAGCATTGAATAACAGGCAGTCCTGAATCGTGTTCCTTGAGAGATGATGTACAGATATTCTGAGCCCAAAATATTTCCAGGCTTTCATCACTGGAGCATGTTTCCTATCCTGGGGCAGGAATGGTAGAGTCAAAGAAGTGTTGAAGTCTCACTGAGCTTAGGAAGCAGAGTTTGAAGTGCTGAATATTCAAGTGAAGTGGCTGGAACTTGCAGAGCAGAATGTTAGAAAGAAGGAATTTGCACCAGTTGGAGAGTAACTGGCTGAGGAATTCACATGAAGGTTTATCATGTATTCTTCGTGGCAAATAGCTGGCTGTTCATAAGCAGGGAGGAATTCTGTGAGACATGTCAAAAATCAATGTCTTCAGGTCTAAGACATAAAGTGACACACCAGAAATAGCACAGAGCTTGGAGATGTTTGAATTCTGCCTCAGTGAAAGTAAAGAGACATTGCTGAACACCTCAGTTATTTAGCAGGGACATCATAATGACCACGGGACAAAGACTTAAGATTGAGCATAAATTTAAGTGAATACTCCCTAGCAAGAATTAAACTAAGTGAAAAAAATTACTTAGTAAAACAAAACTTACAACCTTTTGACAGAAGACAGCAGAATCATAAATCTCTACAGCATATTATTCACAATGTTCATGTGCATTTCAAAATCAACACATATGTGAAGAAACTGGAAGATAGCGTCCCTTCCCCAAAACGCAGTCCATAGAAACAAAATATAAGATAAGCTAGATGTTGGGATTAGCAGCCAAGGACTAAAAAGTCACTGTTATAAAGATTTTCAAAGGTGTAAAGGAAAACATAATCATGATGATAAAAATAGATGGAGAATTTTGGCAGATAAAGAGGAAGTATAAAGGAAAATGTGTATCTGAAATCTTAATATGTGAAAAGAAGCATTCATGGATTCTCTTAGCAGAATGGAAGACAGTAAACTTGATGACAAATCAATAGAAATAATCCACTTTGACATTTAGAAAGCACCACATTTATCAACTGACGAACTCATATTCATTTTGATTCTAACTGGAACCAAGAAATATACTATATAATAACCCCCCAATATCAATGCATTTCAAAAGCATTAAAATCTTACAGAATATTTGTATAACCTAGAGTGACATTAATTTAGGAATCAAGAGCATTAAGAGATTTAGAAAATCCCCCCACATATTTTGAAGGTAAACAATACACTTCACAGCAGGAATTGACTTCTGTGTCCTATGACATTTCCATAATTTTTAAAGAATGTCCTTACTTTGTGGTACCATGAATTGTTCCAGATGTTTCTTATACTTTCCTTGCCCAAATACAGGGATCAAAATTTTTTTCCAAGGACTCCTTATTTCTTTACTTATAGAATGGCATTTAGAACTCAAGCCCATTAGCACTGGAATGCTATTACTCTTTGAGCCTCTTAGCAGAGAGCATTACTTATGCCTGTACATACATATAAACATTCATTTTTATATCCATTCATCCGTATCCATCTTTAAAAACATTGGTATAGTTGCAACTCTTTTAGTGATGCCAGAGACATCTTTCTTTAAGTTCTAATTGCTTTCATTGTCACCAAAAATTAGATGGGAAGACCTGCTTTGCTCTAAATTTTAAGTTTGGGAAGGAAACCCTTACTCTAATTTTGTTCCTTATTCTTTTCTTTTAGGCTCATTGGAAATATCCATACATTAAGCCAACCATTCAGATCTTTACAAAAGTGGATGGAATGTTGACATACACACAGCATTAGGGTTGGTAAGTATGTGGTAAGTGGCACAATGTAAAGTTCTACATTCTCCATATTCAAGCCATTCTCTTAACCTACTTCCCGAGATAACTGATTTTTATTTGTACTTTTCTTCTACTTCCTATCTCAAAAAAACAGAGGGTCTTTTGGCTGAACATCTATGAGTATATATCTCTGCTCTGGAAGAAGGTGAAAAACCAGGTTGTCATAATTGCTGATTATTCCATGTGGTCAGTTTCTTCCCTTGTCACTATCATCATTGCCTCACCTCACACTCTCTCTTCATACAACCACAAACCTCTTTTGCTCACATGCCTTAGCAAAATTATCAGTGGCCAACTAGTTGCTATCACGAGAATATTTTAGTTCTCATCTTGCCCCATGTCTCTGTGGTATTTGATCATGCTCTCCTTCAGAGCTGTTGCATGCAGAGATTTGGTGCACACAGCTGTTACGAACTGCAGCACACCCTTCTTATTAAGATCCTCCGACTCCCACACCTCACACACCATAATCTTTAAACTATTCTATTCTTCCTTTGAGATTTTCTATCTTTTCAAGTTGAAGCCCTTTGTCTGACACACAAACTTGAGAAGCACCCTGAATTGCTGAAGCTCGCATACTTTTCACATCTATTCTATGTCTAAATCCTGAAAATCCTATCTATGGTTTCAAATTCATTCTCTCTTCTGTATCTGCATAGTCACTACCCTGAGGCAGGTGGTCATCACCTCTAGACGGGACTATGGCCACCTCAATGTTCTCACTGTCTTTCATTTCCCCCTAAATCCTATCCTTTACCCTGCCATCAATGTGATTTCATACTATATACAGCTGATCATTTCACCCTTCTGCTCAAAAAGTTTTCATGACATTTCTTTGCTTATGAATTTATGTCTAAACCTTTCTGCAAGTTTTCTAATATTTTTGAGACTCCTCTGTTTTTTGCTTACTCCTTTTGACTGTTTAGAGTCTCCTTGCTGTTCCTACTCCTCATTCTGTGAGTTAGTGCTCTCACTACTCTCACTTTTGACTTCCATGACTCTATCAATCTTTTTTGCCATGGGGTGAAATTCCTTAGGTTTAGGCCAATCACTTACCTGCAATGAACCTACACTTACAGACATGTACATATATATTTCTAATCTGCATGTGATGATCTTTGTGTGTTCTGAAGGGATAAGAATGAACAGTTAGATGGAGAGGAGATTCCTTCTCTAAAAGAGAATGACCCTTTCAGCAAAGAAGAAAACTATATAGGGAAGTGGTTCTCAGTGGCTTGGTATAGATGTAGAAGGGAGATTAGGGAAGGATATTAAAATCTGAGATTAGATTCCAGTTGAATTTGAATAAAATCGAGAAATTTTCTTTGATTTGTCTTTGTCACCTAAAATTCACTTTGCAATTCTGAACAAGACACTGACCTCAGTCAAGGTTGGCTCTCTGTCTTAGGTTTTGCAGCAAAATTTCTCCCCCAACCCCCTTCATGCCTCCAGGGTGGGATCTGTGGCTTGGTGTAATCCTAGCTATCATCAGTTAATGATACCTTCTTATTTCATTTCAAGGGCACAGCATTAAGCACAACTGAACTCGTGATCACTTACATGCCGTTAGACTATTTCTGCTTATTCAGCTCATCTTTTGGTTTTGCAGCCTTTCTCTTGAATACATTTCCTCTGAGCAGGTCTGGTTAAAATAAAACTTAAGGGAAACTAAAACAAGAGTAAAGCAAACTGAAGAGATTATGATTTAAAAACAGAGGAGAGGGTGATATGCCACATGGCCAGCTCAGCATGGCCTTATTGTACACACAAAAGCATTTTATATGGCTTCTATAGCATACAAACAGCCTTATCCATGGTTCCAGCTGTCCATTCTCCCAAATAGCTCTAGAAGGCATCCCTGTGAGATGGTATGGCATGTAGGGAGTTTGGCATTTGCTAGCAGGAGACAACCCCACACCAGAGTCTGAATCCTGTAGTTTTCCAGGCTGTATGGGGAAAGCAGGAAGTACTGAGAACCGTAGTTGTGATAGAATCTGTAGCTTGGGGATTGAAGATTCTCCCAAACTCTTCAAGATACACATCACTGGGCCTGGTCTGAGGAAACAGCTGTGCTGTTAAAAGAGTAAGTGCATGCTGCTGTGGGGCTTTTAATTGAAGAGGCATAACATTAGACAGATGAAGGCCCACCATAATTAGAAGACAGACTACTTAACGGCCAGTAGCCATGGCCTTGAATGGGGAATGGGAATTCAGCTACTTGGCATTTCTCTCACTATAGATCATAATGGATTAATTAGAACTGCACAAAGACAAAAACATGCCCAAGGTAAACATAAAGCCACATGGAATTGCCCTGAACAGCATTATGAGCACTTTAGCCCGGGGTTTGCAGCACTCCCATCTGAGTGTTGGAATGAAGGCCATAACAAGCACTCCCAGCTCTGTTCTGCCCATTTACTGAGCCTTAAGTTTGAAGAGGGGCAGCGGCTTCACAACCTGATCACATCAGGCTTCTACAGAAAGAAGCTGCAGAACATATTCTTCCTCTTCAGTGCCTACGTCAATGATAGTGGGTTTTTTTTTTTTTTTTTTTTTTTTTGTCTTTCAAATTTTTTTCTGCCACATCATATCCTGGGCTGATTCTGCCTCCTGAAATAGCTAATTTTTTCGCGTTGCCCACCCACAAAAGCAAGTTGATGGTTTGCAGACAGTTTTACACCATATAGAAAAAAACACAGCCATTCTTTGCAACATCTCATTTAGTTTCAGGCATAGCAAAAATCATGTGATAGAAAGAGCATGGACTTGCAGTCAGGTTGCCTTGGATTCACATTCAAATACTGCAATGTACCAGCATAAATTGTTTATTACTTATCTTCTGTTAAAATGGAGTTAAGAAACCTGTGCAGGGTTGTTATGAGAAATAAAGAAAGCAACACCATTTAAAACACCCAACACAAAAGCACCTTACACATGGTCTGATACCCAGTGAAAGTTCAGTGTCAGTTTCCTTTCTACTCAGTTTTTGGTGTGAAGTGGTCAAAAGTGATAGGATTATCTGTCCATAATTGAAAAGTTGAAACATATTTTAAATCCTTCCTCTTAGTATATCCCAAATGCATATTTTACAACTTCCCTCAAGGAGCTCAACAGATGGATTTTAGCAGCTTCTTTCTGTCATTTCTTGGAGAGGGAAGAGGTTAAGGAACACAAGATGCCTGAAAAACAGGGAGAATGAATTGATCAGCACACCTGATTGTTAATGCCTCGGTGAATGATGGATTAGAACCATCCAGAAGGCTTGGTTCTACCCTGTAGAGCTATAAATGGCTACCTCCAGAAGTCACAGGTGTTTGTTACCCTAATGGCACTCAAGCAGAGGCCCAATAGACTCTTGGAAGACATTGTAAAAAGGATGTGTTTGTAGATGGGACATGATCTAAATGTGGACCTACAAGGTTTCTTGTGACTGGAAATTTGGTGCTTTTATTACTTGAGTCAAGCAATAAATAGAAGAATAGTCTTAAGAACTGAAAAATCAGAGGGCACTCTCTGATTATTTGGTGTTTTGTATGTAACACAGAGTAGAAGAATTCACACAAACTGACTTTGAATGACTTTTACCAAGTGTCTAAGTTATTTATAGCGGAAGAAGTCAAGTCACAAAGGCTCTGAATTACAATATGGAAGGATCATTTCTGTCTTCCAGTTGCCTTAGAAATATCAGAGTGAGTTCTAAGACCCATGCACATAAAGATTCCTGCAAAGGTAGGACTTCATTTATGTTCTTGGTGGGGTTGGCTATGTCCCTTTAAGGTGTCCTCATTATGTTTAAATTTGACAAAACATCAAAGTCCAAAACTTGGGGCCAGAAATTTGTACTTTGTGAATCTTGCATTTGGATTGCTATGACTTATCCCTAGGAGGTCCTAGTTAAATTTAAATATGATAATTGGTAAAAAGAGAAATTAATACCTAGATATCTATTTTTTAATATAGACTTTTTGAGATGAGAAGGCATGTATTGATGCCAAAAAACATGCTGAAATTTAACACATTTAGAACAGCCAGAAGAATATAAACTCAAATGTGTAGCAATTCAGGCCTACTGCCTTGGAGAGTGGAGAGGTTTAATCATGTCACTAACAATATTTCCTTGGAGGATTTATATCACATTGGCTTTCTATTGTGCCAGATAGATATCATTGTATATGTTTATTTGACTTTCTTTTTTATTTGAGACATGGATAGATGCACAAGATAAACTATATGAAAAAATGGATGATTTCTATCATTTCTCATTTGAAAAGAAGCTAGATGGACTAATATATCCCAGATCTATGTATCAAGTATCAGTAGCATTTCATGTTAGCAATTTAATAAGGTGCCAGGAAACTCTTCTCCTATATCTCTGGATATATGTCTATTTTCAGTAAGAAAGACTGGGATACAAATTGAAAATTACATGGAAGAGTTTAAACATTAAGTCAGCATTAGTTCTTCAAAGTTTGTATATGCTTATTCAAAATAAAAATTATACTAAACTACTGGATAATTTGAGTCCCAATGAGAAACTAGGCACTTGAATTGAATATACACAGAATGGAAAATTTTAGAATTCAGGAACTTGAAGGAACTGGTAGTCTGGGTATTTGTACAATCTGGGTAGAGTTTTAAGAAACTAGTGGTATCATGAGTGCTCTAGCTCAGAATATTCCTAGGGCAAGAGAGAGAAGACAGGATATCCAGGTTCAGTAGGATGTCAGAGGATGGACAGAAAAGAGGAAATATGAAGGCCTAGAAAACACATCTTAACCATTTTAAAGAATTTTGTACCTTGACTCTGAACTGTGCAAAGAAAATTCTCCACTCTATTTTCTCTGGCTTTCCAGAGAGTGGCATTTTGATTACAGATTTTGTAAGTGTGGCTGCTACACACAGAGATGAAGATTTTGAGTCTACAGTCAAGCGTGGCCCACTGCCCAGCTCCTGCTCTACACTCTTAATGTTCCACAGGAGCTCTCGAGCACACACACACTCCCTAATAAGTGCAGATGGACGGTGACTCCCTTTAACGCTGCTTGACATATTGTATTTATACAGGTGGAGACGGCAGTTAAATAAAATATGCGAGCTTCATAATCCTTAAATGTCTTCTCTCTTCCTCTCCCCCAGCGTGCTCTGTGTGTTGGACACAGACTCCTTTCCATAGAAAATAACCACACTGTCCTTTTTAATGTTTTTATACCACAATACCTCTAGGCACTAGTCCACCTTCTAGAAGAAAAACCTAATAAAACCTCAGGAAGTGATTTAATTACAGCAGAGGAAAAGAGTAAAGAGTGAGATAAGGCCAAGGCTGAAATAGCAAGGGGGGTGAGGGGATAGCGGGGAAGGAATTGGGCACTCAGAAAGACAGTGGAAGGCAAACACACTGGCTCATTTAGTAGATGAGGGAAGAGCCCTCTAAGCTGCAAAGAGAGCAAGGATGATGCAAGAACCCAAGGAAGAGGCATTTTCAATACGTGGTACCAACAGTTCCCCAACTGGCATTGTCCCTCTAATTCAAGGCCTCTGTCCTTCTTTCCTTACCAAAGAACTCCACTATAATTTATAACATGTTATTTTGTTTATTCCAGTAAAAGCTGAATTAATAATCACTCTCAGGTCCATGCTAGAGAGTATCTTTTTTTCTTTTTCTTAAAGAAAGACAGCCCAATCTAATAAGAGCAGAATTTCAGTAATTGCTACCATGGTGTTCTATGCAAATGCTGTGTACTAGATTCACAGATCTGGTTTATGATACAGCAATATATAACATTTATGCAAGCATTCTTTCATGTAACAGAAATTTATGAGCACCTACTCTGTGTAAAAGACATGATACTGCCCTTCAGGAAGTTACAATCTGTTGTGAGAAGTTGAAATGGGAATTACTATAATAAAAAGATGGCAATTGCAACACTGACTTTATTACCGGGTTATGGACAGGAAAGAGGACCACATTCATTTGTTACGTCTGAAAGCAGGGAAAAAGTCACCAAATCCATCTCAGAAGAGGTAATTCATGAGTTGGGTTTCAAAGGACACAAAGGATTTTGCTAGAATAAAAAATAAAATAGAAAATAAAAACACATTTCTGGAGACAGAAATGTGTATGACCAATGGCATAGATGTGTTGGAGAAATACGAGTGGATTGATGTGGCTAAGCATAGGATGTGATATAAAGAAGGATGAGGTCTGTCAGAAGATGTGCCTTGAATGGTATATTAAAACCAGATTGCAAATAAACCTATGGCTAAGTATTCTGAACCACATCCTTTAGCAACAAGCAGTCAAAGAAGGGCTGGGAGCAGGCATAGCATCACCAGAACTCGGCGTTAGAAAGTCCACGGGCAGCTAGTAGAGGACCGTGAGGGTGTGACTGGAAGCAGGGAGAATAGTTGAGATAGTAGTGGTGTCCCAAGAGTAAGACTGGACATTCAAACAAGAAAGATGGCAGAGAGGCAGTTTGACACATGAAAGTCCATCTAATTCAACTCAGAAGTTTGACTTTGGAGTCCTGTTGGAATACTCTTGAGTCATGGTAAAGAAATATATAACTAGATGGGAGAAAACAAGAACACGTTTTACAAAAGAGAGGGGAAACAGATATGAGCTTCAGGTGAAAGCTGTGAAAAAGGTGGCTTGCTGTGTTTGAGAATATGCATCTTTCAGACCCTGGCCTTTGGAGTCAAAACACATGGTTTGCAATCCATGTCTATCACTGGGCAACTTGGTCAAGTGACTTAACATTTCTATGTTTTAGTTGCTCATCTGTAAAGTGAAAATTATTCCAGTGCTTTTCATCAAAAGTGAGAATGTTATGAGGATTAAATGAAATAATACACATAAAGTGCTGAGAAGAGCGTCTGGTTCATCTCAAAGTCTGAATAAGAATTAGTTGTTAAAATCAGCAATAGACATTATTAATCACAAAGACACATTGATAGTTCATCTTACCCTGAAACATTCAGATAATCTGTATTTTTTTCCCCAGTGGACATGCAATCCCAAGAGGATCAATTAAAGATAGAAGCAGCTTGTTTTAAAAAGAGAGTCACTTTTTTGGACCCAGAAATGTTATATTCCAAAAGTTTATTTCATCAGTGAAAGGGGAAGAGATCAATGCCCTCAGAAAGTTGTGCAGTTGGGCATCATCTGAATCCCCAGCCTCAATAACCCTGAGGGTACAGAGATTCTTGACACCCAGGCAAACACTAATCACATTAACAAAAAGGCAATGCTTATTATGGCTGACAGCATTGTCCCAAATTGTAGGGAAGCAGGGAGGCAGATAAAGATAAAGAAGGGAAAGTAGAAGGAGAAATTCTTTGTTAAAACTCTAATCAGCAGGAAGACCTTGTGAGCAACTAAAAAGAATTTAACATGAGAGCAGAATCTTGATGTACAGCTACAGCCTCAAAAATAGGATGCAATTAAGTGCTTCTAACAAGGCTCCAGTAGTCTGATGGTAAATGTGGAAAGACCAGCTTAATGAAATGTCATGGGGACATTGCTTATAATAATCATATGCCCTGGATGCCAAATGGAACTTTACCTGCTGGAGAAACAGTTATAGAGGAAAAGAACAAAAGCCTACCAGCTGTTAGGAAATAGAACAGAATGAGCTCAAGGCCCTAGAGGAAGGTGGAAAATTAACCCAGCCTCTGTCTTGTTATGTTTTGTTTACCACTGTGCTTTTCTCTTCTGGATTTAAAATTGTGTATTTCCAACCAGATAGGAGGGTCTTTTAGAAAAACAGTATTGAACTTGGTGTCTGGACACTGCAAAATTGGAAATCACATTAGGGTTAAGATTGTATAGAGCCAAGGATGTCGTTTATCTTGCAAGACTTTAAAATAACTACCCTTATTATTTGCTTTGTTATTTCCCTTAAATATACAATTTACATTCCCTAGTGGCTAGTTAACTTACTTTAGGCTTCTGACTTATTCAGGTCTTTCGTCAAATGAAACCACGTCAGAGAGGTCTTCACTGAATACCTTTGTTCAAAATTATCGTCACACAATCCTCCAGGGACTCTCTAGCCCATTACCCTGCTTTATTTTCTTTACAACATTTTTCAATTCATGAAAATATTATGTTTGTTATTTACTAATACATTTTTTTCTGCCCATTGTGATACAACCTCCATGAGAACAGAAAACATGCACCTCTATTTTGTACACCACTGTATCCTCAGTCACTTGTATGGTACCAGAATGTATTCAATGCTCTAGATACAATTTGAATGAATTTTTTTATCCAAAAATGTACATAATTTCTTAATGCTCTCTAGCGCTGCTACTCTACTTTCTACTCCCAGATTATCGGATTATCACATACCTTCTCCTCTCTCCTCATCAAGTCTACAGGCCTCTTGGTTTGTTTCTTTAAATTCAATTTCCTTTTCTTTTACAATGACCCTGTTTTAAGTCAAAACATTTTGACTTTTCTGTTCCAAATCTTCACACAAACTCTTCATTCTACTGCTCGGCTCATTTTTCCTTCACTACACCATCATTCCCATCAATATATAAATGTGCTGTTACTCCCAGCCATGAAAACAAACAAAACCACACCCTCTCCAACAACTACCCCATTACAGCACTTGTCAGGGTTACAGAAAATCCTTTTCTATAGTGGTCTTTACTCACTGTTTTGTTTCATGTCCAATTTTCCGAAAAACTATATCAACCAGGACTTACTCTTCACCTCTTTTATGAAACACATCATCAAGAGTATCAGTGACCTCCATGCTGTGAAATCCAACAGGCTGTCCTAGGTCCTCATCTTACTTGGCTGCTCAGTGACACCTGACAATTGAACAATCCTTCCTTTTTAAAAAAATCGATTTATTGAGATATAATTAATGTACCATAAAATGCATACAATGTGATGAATTTTGACAAATGGATCCTCACATGTAATCTGCATTAACTACTAACACAATCAAGATATTGCCCTCCTCCAAAGTTTGTGTCCATCCCTGTTAATTTTTCCCCACACTCAACTTAAGGCAGCCATTTATCTGCTTTCTGTCACTGTAAATTAGATGTGGTTTTTTTCATGTTTTATATAAGTGGGAGTTACACAGTATGTACTTTTTTTCATCTGCCAGAGCTCATCAGCATATTCATTCATTTTATTGCATTAATCAGTAGTTCATTACTTTTTATTGTGAAAGAACATTTTATTGCGTGAATATACCACTTTTTAAAATTAATTGTACTGCTGATGAAAATTTGGATTATTTTTATTGTGGGACTATCAGGAATGAGTAGAATGCACATGTATGCATACACATTTTCATGTGGACAGAGGTACTAGTTTCTATTGGATAAATACATAGGAATTTAATTCTGGGTCATCAGATAGGTTCATGTTTAACTGTAAAAGAAATTGTTGAGGGGTTGCTTCCAAGGTGGCTGAATAGGAGCAGCTCTGGTCTATAGCTCCCAGTGAAATCGACACAGAAGACGGGTGATTTCTGCATTTCCAACTGAAGTACCTGGTTTATCTCAGTGGGACTGGTTGGACAGTGAGTGCAGCCCGCGGAGGGTGAGCCAAAGCAGAATGGGGAGTCACCTCACCCAGGAAGTGCAAGGGGTCAGGGAATTTCCCTTTCCTAGCCAAGGGAAGCTATGAGTGACTGTACCTGGAGTAGCGGTACACTTCTGTCCAAATACTGTGCTTTTCCCACAGTCTTCACAACTGGCAGACCAGGAGATTCCCTCCTGTGCCTGGCTCAGCAGTTCCCACACCCACAGAGCCTTGTTCACTGCTAGCACAGCAGTCTGAGATTGACCTGGGACTCTGAAGTTTGGTGGGAATAGGGGTATCCACCATTACTGAGGCTTTAGTAGGTGGTTCTATGCTCACACTATAAACAAAGTGGCAGGGAAGCTCGAACTGGGTGAGCCCACCACAGCTCAGCAAGGCCTACTGCCTCTCTAGATTCCACCTCTCGGGGCAGGGTATATCTGAAAAAAAAAAGGCAGCAGACAGCTTCTCCAGACTTAAATGTCCCTGCCTGACATCTCTGAAGAGGGCAGTGGTTCTCCCAGCATGGCATTCAAGCTCCGATAATGGACAGACTGCCTCCTCAAGTGGGTCCCTGACCCCTGTGTAGCCTGCCTGGGAGACACCTCCCAGTAGGGGCCGACAGACACCTCATAAAGATGGGTGCCCCTCTGGGATGAAGCTTCCAGAGGAAGGATCAGGCAGCAATATTTGCTGTTCTGCAGTCTCCACTGGTGATACCCAGGCAAACAGGGTCTGGAGTGGACCTCCAGGAAACTCCAACAGACCTGCAGCTGAGGGGTCGATCTGTTTAGAAGGAAAACTAACAAACAGAAAGGAATAGCATTAACATCGATAAAAAGGACATCCACACCAAAACCCCATCCGTAGGTCACCAACATCAAAGACCAAGGTAGGTAAAGCCACAAAGATGGGGAGAAGCCAGAGCAGAAAGGCTGAAAATTCCAAAAATCAGAATGCTTCTTCTCCTTCAAAGGAACACAACTCCTCTCCAGCAAGGGAAAAAACTGGACAAAGAATGAGTTTGACGAGTTGACAGAAGTAGGCTTCAGAAGGTCAGTAACAACAAATACATAATTTTCAGAATCATCAAGGTTGAAATGAAGGGAAAAATGTTAAGGGCAACCAGAGAGAAAGGTGGGTTACCCACAAAGGCAAGCCCATCAGACTACCAGTGGATCTCTTGGCAGAAACCCTACAAGTCAGAAGAGAATGGGGGCCAATATTCAACATTCTTAAAGAAAAGAATTTTCAACCCAAATGTCATATCCAGCCAAACAAAGCTTCATAAGTGAAGGAGAGATAAAATCCTTTACAGACAAGCAAATGCTGAGAAATTTTGTCACCACCAGACTTGCTTTATAAGAGCTCCTAAAGGAAGCACTAACCATGGAAAGGAACAACTGGTAACAGTCACTGTAAAAACATGCCAAATTGTAAAGACCATCGACACTATGAAGAAACTGCATCAATTAACGGGCAAAATAACCAGCTAGCATCTTTGCGGGTAACCTGACCTTTCTCTCTGGTTGCCCTTAACATTTTTCCTTCATTTCAACTTTGGTGAATCTGACAATTATGTGTCTTGGAGTTGCTCTTCTTGAGGATTATCTTTGTGGTGTTCTTCGTATTTCCTGAATTTGAATGTTGGCCTGCCTTGCTAGGTTGGGAAAGTTCTCCTGGATAATATCCTGAAGAGTGTTTGCCAACTTTGTTCCATTCTCCCCATCACGTTCAGGTACACCAATCAAATATAGATTTGGTCTTTTCACATAGTCCCATATTTCTTGGAGGCTTTGTTCATCTCTTTTTATTCTTTTTTCTCTAATCTTGTCTTCTTGCTTTATTTCATTAATTTGATCTTTGATCACTGATATCCTTTCTTCTTCTTAATCAAGTCAGCTATTGAAGCCTGTGCATGCTTTGTGAATTTCTCATACTGTGATTTTCAGCTCCATCAGGTCATTTAAGCTCTTCTCTACACTGGTTATTCTAGTCAGCCATTCATCTAACCTTTTATCAAGGTTTTTAGCTTCTTTGCAATGGATTACAACATGCTCAGGACCAGACAGATTCACAGCCGAATTCTACCAGAGATACAAAGAGGAACTGGTACCATTCATTCTGAAACTATTCCAATCAATAGAAAAGAGAGAATCCTCTCAAACTCATTTTATGAGGCCGGCATCTTCCTGATACAAGAGACTGTCAGACACACAACAAAAAAAAGAGAATTTTAGGCCAATATCCCTGATGAACATCAATGCGAAAATCATCAATAAAATACTGGCAAAATGAATACAGTGCCCATCAAAAAGCTTATCAACCACGATCAAGTTGGCTTCATCCCTGGGATGCAAGTCTGGTTCAACATACACAAATCAATAAACGTAATCCATCACATAAACAGAACCAATGACAAAAACCTCACAATTTTCTCAATAGATGCAGAAAAGGCCTTTGAGAAAAATCAACAGCCTTTCATGCTAAAATCTCTCAATAAACTAGGTATCAGTGGAATGTTCTCAAAATAATAAGAGCTATTTATGACAAACCCACTGCCAATATTATACTGAAAGGGCAAAACCTGGAAGGATTCCCTTTGAAAACTGGCACAAGACAAGGATGCCCTCTCTCACCACTCCTATTCAACATAGTGTTGGAAGTTCTAGTCAGGGCAATCAGGCAAGAGAAAGCAATAAAATGTTATCAAATAGGAAGAGAAGAAGTCACATTGTCTCTGTTTGCAGATGACATGATTGTATACTTAGAAAATCCCGTTGTCTCAGCCCAAAATTTCCTTAAGCTGATAAGCAACTTCAGCAAAGTCTCAGGATACAAAATCAATGTGCAAAAATCACGAGCATTCCTATATACCAATAACAGACAGAGAGCCAAATCATGAGTGAACTCCCATTCACAATTGCTTCAAAGAGAATGAAATACCTAGGAATCCAACTTACAAGGGATGTGAAGGACCTCTTCAAGGAGAACTACAAACCACTGCTCAACCAGATAAAAGAGGACACAAACAAATGGAAAAACATTCCATGCTATTGATAGGAAGAATCAATATCATGAAAACGGTCTTACTGCCCAAAGTAACTTACAGATTCAATGCTATCGCCATTGGATAAAACTACTTTAAGCTTCATATAGAACCAAAAAAGAGCCTGCATAGCCAAGACAATCTGGGCAAGAAGAACAAAGCTGGAGGCATCACGCCACCTGACTTCAAACTATACTACAAGGCTACAGTAACCAAAACAGCATGGTCCTGGTACCAAAACAGAGATATAGACCAATGGAACCAAGTGGAGGCCTCAGAAATAACACCACACATCTACCACCATCTGATCTTTGACAAACCTGACACACACAATCAATGGGGAAAAGATTTCCTATTTAATAAACGGTGTTGGGAAAACTGGCTAGCCATATACAGAAAACTGAAACTGGACCCCTTCCTTACACCTTATACAAAAATCAACTCAAGATGAATCAAAGACTTAAATATAAGACCTAGGACTATAAAAATTCTAGAAGAAAACCTGGGCAATACCATTCAGGACATAGGCATAGGCAAAGACTTCATGTCTAAAACACCAAAAGCAATAGCAACAAAAACCAAAATTGACAACTGAGATCTAATTAAACTAAAGAACTTCTGCACAGCAAAATAAACTAACGTTAGAGTAAACAGGCAAACTACAGAATGGGAGAACATTTTTGCAATCTATCCATCTGACAAAGGGCTAATATCCAAAATCTACAAAGAACTTAAACAAATTTATAAGAAAAAAGCTAACAACCTCATCAAAAAATGGGCAAAGGATATGAACAGACACTTCTCAAAAGAAGACATTTATGAAGCCAATAGACATATGAAACATGCTCATCGTCACTGGTCATTAGAGAATGTAAATCAAAACCACAATGAGATACCATCTCACAGCAGTTACAATGGTGATCATTAAAAAGTCAGGAAACAACAGATGCTGGAGAGGTTGTGGAAAAATAGGAACACTTTTCCACTGTTAGTGAGAGTGTAAATTAGTTCAACCATTGTGCAAGCCAGTGTCATGATTCCTCAAGGATCTAGAACTAGAAATACCATTTGACGCAGCAATCCCATGACTGGGACTATACCCAAAGGATTGTAAATAATTCTATGATAAAGACACATGCACACGTATGTTTATTGTGGCACTATTCACAAGAGCAAAGACTTGGAACCAACCCAGATGTCCATCAATGTTAGACTGGATTAAGAAAATGTGGCATATATACAGCATGGAATATTATGCAGCCATAAAAAAGGATGAGTTCATGTCCTTTGCAGGGACATGGATGAAACTGGAAACCATCATTCTCAGCAAATTATCACAAGAACAGAAAAACAAACACCACATGTTCTCACTCATAAGTGGGAGCTGAGCAATGAGAACACATGGACACAGGGAGGGGAGCATCACACACTGGGGCCTGTGGGAAATGGGGCACTAGAGGAGGGGTAACATTCAAAAAAATACCTAATGTGGGTGACGGGTTGATAGGTGCTGCAAACTGCCATGGCAGGTGTAACTATGTAACTATGTAACAAAACTGCACATTCTGCACATGTAACCCAGAACTTAGAGTATAATAATAAAAAAAAATATTATTCCAAATATCAAATCCACAGAGGTCATTTTAATATTTTGCAACCTTTAAAATTCACACTTAAAAATAAAAGATTCTGCTTGGAAATGTATGTAGTGCTATGTCATAGAAAATTAAATTTAAAATTCTTCACTTACAAAAAAAGAAAAAAAAAAGAAATTGTTAGTTTTCACAGTGGTTATGCTATTTTACATTCCCACAAGGAATTTTACAGTTGCTCCCTATCCTCACCAATACTTGGTATTGTTATTCTTTTAATTTTTCTCCATTCTAGAGAAGGTATTGTTGTTTCTCATTTTGGTCTTAACTTGCATTTTCCTAGTGAATGAATAATGATGTTAAGAGCCTTTTAATGGGCGTTTTGGTCACGTTTGAATCTACTTTAGTGATGTATCTTTTCAACTGCTTTTCTTACTTTTAAAAATCAGGTTGTAAAATGTTTTCTAATTATGCATTTTGAAAATGTCTTTTCATTTTCTTAACAGTCTTTATTGAAGGGAAAAATTAATTGTATGAAATCCAGTTTATCATCTTATTCACAGTGTGTACTTTTTGTATCCTGTATAAGAACTCTGCTTAATTCAAGGTCAAAATGAGAAATACTTCCTCTAGAAGTTTTAAAGACTTTAGCCTATACCTTTAGGTTTATGATTCATTTCAATTTATTTCTGTATAGAGTGTGATGCAAAGACAAAAGGTATTTTTTTTCATATAGACAGCCAACTGTCGAGCAAAATTCATTGAATTTCCTTGGGATCTGTGCTGAAAATAAATTGCCTTTTTTTTTTTTTTTTTTTTTTTTTTTGAGATGGAGTCTCGCTCTGTGGCCCAGGCTGGAGTGCAGTGGTGCAATCTTGGCTCGCTGCAAGGTCCGCCTCCCAGGTTCATGCCATTCTCCTGCCTCAGCCTCCCTAGTAGTTGGGACTACAGGCACCCACCACCATGGCTGGCTAATTTTTTGTATTTTTAGTAGAGACAGGGTTTCACCGTGTTAGCCAGGAAGGTCTTGATCTCCTGACCTCGTGATTCGCCCACCTTGGCCTCCCAAAGTGCTGGGATTATAGGCGTGAGCCACCGACCCAGGCAAATAAATTGACTCTTTATATGTCGGTTAGTTGTGTTTCTGGACTTTCTGTTTTGTTCCCTCATGTATATATCTACCGTGTCCAACACCACAATATCTTGGTACTGTAGCTTTAGAATGATTCTTTAAATCAAACAATTTAAGTACCTAGTTTTGTTCTTTTCAAAATTCTATTGGCTGTTATACATCATTTATATTTCAATATAAATATTCATATGAATTTATCAACTTCTACCACCTCCTCAAAATAAGAAAAAAGAAAGTCTGTTGGGATTTTGATTGAAATTATATTTAGAAATATAGATAATTTGAAGGATATTGATACATTACAACAGTGAGTGTTCCAAGATACAAACATAATATATCTTCCTATTTAGGTCTACTTCTCATGTAGGTCTTTGAAAATTTTATTTAGCGATGTTTTGTGGTTGTTGGTGTAAAGGTCTTACATGTACTTTCTTAAATTTGTCCATAGGTATTTAATGTTTTTGATGCTATTAAAATGGTACTCATTTTCTTCATTTCAATTAAATTATTAGTTGTTAGTGTATACAATTGACTTTTGCATATTTACCTTATATAATGCAAATTTCCTAAACCAAGATTTTAGATTTCATAGTTCTTTTTTTTAAAAGATTCTGTAGGAATTTCTTTATAAACAAACTAGTCATTTCAAATAGAGTTTTGCTTCTAACCTTCCAATTTATAATATATTTTATCCTTGCCTTATTGCATTGAATAAGACATCTAGTAAAATATTGATAAGTGACAAATGAAAATATCCTAGTCTTCTTCCAGAACTTAGAAGAGACAGTAAGTCTTTCACTGTTAACAGTATTAGCTTCGTTTTTTACAAATACTTTTTACTAATTTGAAGTATTTCCTTTCTATTCCTGTTTATGGTAGCTATCATTATGAATGGTTGTTGACTTTTGTTCATTACTTTTTCTGCATCTATTATAATTATATTTCATTCATTTTTACTGTTTCATTTTATGTATATATGTATTTTGATAGCTAGTTAACTAATGTGATAATCAAACTGATTGTGTTTTGAATGCTAAACCAACTTGACATTCCTGAAGTAAACTTATTTGGCTATTATGTTCTTTTTACATAATATTGGTTTTAATTTGCTACCATCAGGTTTAGAATCTCTCATCTAAGTCTTAAAGGATATTGTTCCTGTATTTTTTTTTTTTCTGTTGTTTTGGCATCAGGGTAATAATGGTCTCATGAAGTGAGTTGAGAAGAGTTTTCATTTTTCCTATTTGCTGCAAAATATTTTTTTAGAATAGGCATTCTTTATTCCTTAAGTGTTTAGTAGAATGAATTAAGTAAGCTATCTCAGCCTAGAGTTTTCATCGTGCAAACATTTTAGATATGAAGCTGCTTTATTTAATAGATACATGCTTCACTAGATTAGTTTATCTTGCCCTTGAGCAAACTTTATTTCTATCTTTCAGGAATGTGTCCATTTTATCTAAGTTGTCTAATTTATTTTATCAGATTACTGTCAATGGTTCCTTATTATCCTGTTGGCGTCTTTAAGCTCTGCTGTGATTTTACTTCTCATATTCCTGACATTTGGCAATTTTTGAATTTACGTATTTGTTTTTCTTGATCTGAGTCAAGGTTTACAAATACTGATGATTTTTTCAAAGAATCAGATTTTAGTTTAATTGATTTTCTCTATTGTTGGTATAGTTTATATTTCATTGATTTTAGCTCTTTTTTTCCTGCTATATGTGAAAATAATTTGTTCTTTTCCTAACTTACTTTTATGGAAAATAAGTCATTAATTTGGGCTTTTCTTGTTTTCTTTTTCCTTCTTTTCCAATAAAAGTGTTTAACACTTTAAATTTCCAACTGCTTTCCACCAACGTTTATGTACATTGTATTTTTAAGTCAATTCAAAATATTTTCAAATTTTAAAATAATTTTTGACCTATATCTTATATAAAATGTAATATTAACTTCTAAAAATGGTAAATTTTTTCACATGACATTTCTTGAAGTAGCTTTATTGTTACAGAATAACATAAAATTGTAATTTTAAGGGTACAATTACATGATTTTTAGTAAATTGACATAATTGTGCTACCATCTCCACAATCCAACTTTAATCATCCCCAAATATCCATCATGATCATGTTTTTTATTGTGGTTAAAAAACCCACGTAACACAATGTCTACATTGTAAACAAATGTTTTAGTGTACAGAAGTGTTAACTATATGCATTGTTGTACAGCAGATCTGTAGAACAGTTTTATCTTGTGTGGTTGAAACTCTATACCCATTTCACAGAAAATGCCAACTTCCCCCCAACCCAGCCCCTGCAACTACCATTTTTCTTTCTGTTTCTATGAGTTTGAACACTCCAGACAGCTGAAATAAGTAGAAACATGCAGTATTTGCCTTTCAGTAGCTGGCTTATTTGGCTTAGATAATGTCCTCAAGGTTTATCGATGTTGTAGCATATGAAGATTTCATTCTTTTTATGACTGAATATTTCACTAGGTATATATGCCACATTTCTTCATCCATTTGTTCATTGATGAATGCTTAGAATGAGTCTATTTTGGCACATGAGTCACAATAATGAGTCATAACTTGGGCAATTGTTAATAATATTACTATAATAACCATGGAAATTCAGATGTATCATCAATATATTGATTTCCTTTCTTTTGAATATATACCCAGTCCTGGGATTGCTGGATTGTATGGCTGTTCTATTTTAAATTTTTTAAGGAATCTCCACTCTGTTTGCTGTAGCTGCTGCACCATTTTTCAATGATCAACAGCATGCAAGAGTTCTAATTTTTCCACATCCTCACCACATTTGTTATTATCTGTTTTTGTGTGTGTGTGTGTTTGTATGTCTGTTTTTTGATAATGGCCATCCTCACAGGAAAGAGGTAAAATGCCATTGTCGTTTTGATTTGCATTTCCCTAATGAGTGGTGATGTTGAGCATATTTTCATACACCCGTTGGCTATTTGTATGCCTTCTTTGAAGAAATGTCTATCTATGCAGGCTCTTTGCCCATGTTTTATAAGTGGATGTTAACTACTGAGTAGAGTCTTTACCCATGTCTCATAAGTGGATGTTAGCCATTTATTTATTTATTTGTTTTGTTATTGAATTGTAGGAGTTCCATATATACTTCGGATGTTAACCACTTATAAAATACACAGTTTGCAGCTATTTTCTCCCATTCTGTAGATTGTCATTCACTCTGCTGAGTGTTTTCTTGCCTCACAGAAGATTGGTAGTTTGATTTAGTCTCACTTGTCTATTTTTGGTTTTGATCCTTCTCCTTTTGGTATCATATCCAGGAAATCATTGCCAATACCAATGTCATGAAGTACTACCTTTATTTTTAATTCCAGGAGTGTTATGGTTTCAGTTCTCACATTTAAATCTTTAATCCAGTTTGAGTTGATTTTATGTATGATGTAAGATGGGTCCAATTTCATTTAATTGCATGTGGATAATCCAGTTTTCTCAACACCATTTGTTGAAGAGACTATTCTTTTTCCTATTATGTATTCTTGGCACTCATGTTGAAGATTAGTTGACCACATATATATTGATTTATTTCTGGGCTCTCTAGTCTGTCCCATTGGTCTGTGTCTGTTTTTATTACTGTACTTATTACAATAGCTTTGTAATATGTTTTCAGGTCAGGAAGTATGAGACTTCTATCTTTGTTCTTTGTTAGATTGTTTGGCTATTGGGGATCTTTGGTGATTTCATATGAATTTTTGGATTGTTTTTCTATTTTTGCAAAACAATACCATTGGGATTTTGAAAAAAATTTCATTGGAATCTGTAGATTTTTTGAGGTAGTCATTCTATTTCCATAAACACAAGATGTATTTCCATTTGTTTCTTCCTTAATTTTTCTCAGCAATGTTTTGTAGTTTTTGTGTACAAGTCTTTTACTTCCTTCATTAAATTTATTCCTAAATATTTGATTCTTTATTAATTACCTTTTCAGATTTTTATTTTTATTAACTACCTTTTCAGATTGTTATTGTTAGCTTACAGAAACACAACTGATGTTTGCGTGTCGATTTTTGTATCCTGCAGCTTTGCTGAATTCATTTATTACTTCTGACAATTTTATGGTGGATTTCTTGGAGTTTTCTGTATGTAAGATCTTCCCATCTGTAAACAGAGAAAAAATTTTACTTCTTCCTTTTCACTTTGGATGCCTTTTGTTTATTTATTTATTTATTTTTGCCTAATTGCTCTAGCTAGGATCAGTGCTATGTTGAACAGAAGTGGCAGAAGTAGGCATTGTTGTCTTATTCCTGATCTTAGCAGAAAAGCTCTCAGTTTTTCACCATTATCATAAAGTTAGCTGTGGGCTTTTCTTTGTTGGCCTTTATTATGACTTTTATTATGTGGAGGTAATTTCCTTATATTCCTAGTTTTTTGAGTGTTTTTATCGTGAAAGGGTCTTCAGTTTTATAAAGCGTATTTTCTACATCTACTCAGATGATCACGTTATTTTTATCATTTATTCTAATAATGTACTGTATCACTTTCATTGACCGATGTTGATTTATCCTTGCATCCCATGAACAAATCCAATTTGGTCATGGTGTAAGATTCTTTTAATGTACTGTTGAATTTGATTTGCTAGTTTCATCTTGGGGATTTTTTGCATCTATATTCATCAGAGATATTTATCTGTGGTTTTCTTTGTGTATTTGTCTGTCTTTGGCATAAGAGTAATGATAGCTGCATTAAATGAGTCTGAGTGTTTATTACTTTTCAATTTTTTGGAAGAGTTTGAAACAGATTTACATTATTTCTCCTTTAAAGTTTTGGTAGAATTCTTCAGTGAAGTCATCCGATGGTCATTAGCTTTTGTTTATTGGAGGGTTTTCAATTACTAATTCACATTTACTAGTTATAGGTCTGTTCAGGTTTCCTATTTCTTCATGATTCATTTGTAGTGAGTTGTAGTTGTATGTTTCTAGAAGTTTATCCATTACTTTAGGTTATCCAATTTGTTTACTTATTATTATTCATGAGAGTCTCTTAGACTCTTTTTCACTTCTGTGACATTAGTTGGAATTTGTCCTCTTTCATTTCTCATTGTATTCATTTAAGTGTTTTCTCGCTTTTTCAGTCTAGCTAAGATGTGTTAATTTTGTTGATCTTTTCAAAAACCAAGTCTTAGTTTTATTGATTTTTTTCTATTGCTTTTCTATTCTATATTTTGCCTATTTTTGCTCTAATCTTTGTTATTTTCTTTCTTCCGCTAACTTTGAGCTCAGTGTGTTTTTCTTTTCCTTTTTCATTGAGGTATAAAGTTAGGTTGTTTTTTCTAAGAAAACTTTAGCGTAGTTTTTTAAGAAAACTTTTAGTCTAGGCACATACTACTATAAACTTCCCTCTTTTTACTTCTTTAGCTGAATCTCAGTTCTGGTATATTGTATTTTCAATTTCGTTTGTCTCAAGATATTTTCTAGTGTACCTTTTGATTTCTTCTTTGAAAGATTGGTTGTTTGGAAGTGTGTTGTTTAATTTCTAATTTCTACAAATTCATAAATTTTTGAGTTTTTGTTCTGCCACTGATTTCTGGATTCGTTTCACTGTGTCAGAAAATATACTTGTTGTGATTCCAATTTTTAATTTTTTGAGACTTATTTTGCTACCTAACATGTGATCTATCCCAGAGAATGTTTCATGTGCCATTGGGAATCATGTGCTTTCTCTTCCTTTTGGGTAAAATACTCTTTATATATATTAGGTTCATTTGGTCTAGAGTGTTGCTTAAGTTTTCTATTTCCTTATTACTGATGTTCTATCTGATTATTCTATTTATTATTGAAAATGGGTATTAAAATCTCAAACTGTTACAGTATTTCTATTTGTCCCTTTGGTTCTGTCAATGTTTGCTTCACATATTTGCTCTGATATTTAGTGCGTATATAATATTGTTCTGTCTTCCTGGTGAATTCATCCTTTTATCATTATATGATGTTCTTCCTTTTCTCTTGTGATAGTTTTTGACATAAAGTCTACTTTGTCTGATATAAGTACGACCTACTCACTTTTTGTTATCATTTATATGTAAAATATTTTCTCTTCCTTTTACTGTCACTCTATGAGTCCTTAAATCCAAAGTAAGTCTCTTTTAGACAGCACATAATTGGATCCCTTTTATTTTGCACAGTCAGACACTCTATAACTTCTGATTGGAGAGTTTAATCCATTTACATTGAAAGTAGTTATTTATAGGAAAGGATTTATCATTGACATTTAATTCATTATTTTATGTCTTATAAATTTTATTTGTTTTTCTCTATTTCTGTCTCCAAAATTTGTTTGTTTCTTTTAAATATTTTTTATCTTCTTGTTGATATTCTCATTTTGTTCATGCCTTATTTTCCTGAACATGTTGAATACTTTATGATGGTTATTTTGAATGCTTTGTCAGTTTCTTTAAACGTCTTGTTACTTTGTGATGTTATCTGGGCATTTGAAAAACAGTCATCTTTTCCATCTTTATTGACTGGCTTTGTACTGGAAAAGAACTTCACCAATCAGCCTGGCTAGAGATTCAATGGACCTCTCAAAACTTTTGTACAGGTGCATCTTCTCTGGACTTGTGCTTATAAAGTCCAGATTAGAGAGGTTTTTCTGATTTCTTTAGTCAGGAGCTTGAAATCTCTTGCTCCTTCTGGTGCCTACCTGTGGTATTGAGAATTCTCTGGGGCTGCTCTCGTTCACTCAGCTCTTTTATGTTCTCAGTGCTTCCCCCTCATACATCCCGCTCCAGACATGTAGAGTATGTGGGATCTCTCTGGGTTCTGAGTTGGATGAGACAAAAAACAAGTTTTGCAGGTAAGCAAGCCCCTGAAAAGTCTGAATATTAGATATATGTTTACTTTCCTTCCTGAGGGAGAAGCCAGGTGTTGGGTGTTTCCTTCTAATGGATCACACTATGCTTTGGCAAGTGAGTGACACAAATTTTCCCACAGGCTTCCATGCTGCCAGTTTTGTGCTTGTCTGATACACTGAAGCCTTTTATTTCGATTCTGGATTTCTCACAAGTGGAAATGGTTTACTTATTGCTATAGAATTGTTGTTTCCATGGAGGAAGGAGGGTGTGGAGCCCAATATGTCATGGAATTCTCTGTTGTTCTTTAGGTCTAATCAATTGCCCTGCTCAGAAACTTAATCTCCATCTCTGGGACTGGGACTCAAGTTGGTATCAGATAAAGCTCACGTATCTCCTCCTTCCAAGTGTCCATACGTTGGAAGATTTTTTTTCTTGATATGGACAAATTCTCCAAACAAAAAAATTATGCCTGATAAAGGTACCAAAAAATGCCTACTGTTTAGAATTCCTAAAGCCTTGACTTGAAAGCCTGGTTGTATCTGTGTCCAAAGTAAAAATAAGAAATTTGCACGTATTTATGATGTTTACCCCATTCATATGTTAAAAACAACCCCCAATGTGATAATATTAGAAGGTGGGGTCATTGGGACATAATTAGGTCAAGAGATTGAAGTCCTCGTGAATGGGGATAGTGTCTTTATAAAAAGACACTGGAGAACTTGCTTTGCACTCTGTTTTGGGCTGCATGTGAGGACACAATGAGACATTGGCCATTTGCATCCCAGAAAAGGTTCCTCATCAGAATACAACCATACTGAGACACCTGAGCTCAGGTTTCCAGACTTCTGAACTATGAGAATTAAATTTCTATTATTTTTAAGCCACTCAGTCTATGGTTATTTCTTATAGCGTCCTGAATGGACAAAGACAGAAATTGATACAAAGAAATGGGATACTGCTACAACAAATACCTAAAAATTTGGAGGCAGCTTTGAACTGATCAATGCAAGCAGGCTGGAAGAGTTTTGGATTGCATACTAGAAGAAGTGAAGTGATCACAAAGAGATTTTTAAAGAAGATACTAGCAAAAGTTCAGAAAAGAAAGAAGAGGGTTGTAGAGAGTTTCCCAAATAACCCTATACAAAATGTTGGTAGAAATATAGACAGTAAAGGCCATTCTGATGGGGTCTCAGATGGAAATGAGGAACATGTTATTGGACAGTAGAGCAAAGGCAATCTCTGTTATAAAGTAGCAAAAACTTTTCTGAACTATATTCATGTTCTAGTGTTTTGTGAGGGTAGAATTTCAAGAGTGAAATTGGATATTTCCAATTAGTGGAGGAGGTGTCTAAGCAAAATATTAAAGTAGTGGCTTCATTCCTTGACTGCTTGTAGTAAAATCTAAGAAGAGAGGAATAAAAGGAATAAAAAGAAACTGAAACAAAGATTTGGAAAATTATCAGTCTATTCATATTGCAAAAAAATAAATCAATCAATCAAAAGGGGGAAGCATGTTTGGAAAAGAACACTAAGGGTGTGGCCAAGCAACTGTTTGATAAGTACAGGTGTGAACTAGAAGCTTAATCAGCCACTCCAGCAGATACTACTAGTTTGAATTGAAGAAGGGTAAAAAGATGGTCAGGAATGAAGAAAATTTGTCAGACTTTTTGGATTTTATAGGATGGGACCTTAGAGCTATTCAGTGTAAATTATGTTCTTTAAGAAAAGGGAAGAAGGACCCCAAAGACAAGCAGAGATAATCAGGGCTGCCTCTTTGCTTCACAAAGTGGGAATGGAGGCATGGCCAAGCTTTCAACAGGCCAGATGACCTCCACCTAAAGACTCAGGGTAGGGCTGCCAGCAGCTGTGGGAGTTCAACCCCTTCCCAGTGGAGCCTTGGGGTGGAACCCTTACTTGGTAGAGCAGATATAAGATCACTGCCCCACTGTGTCCGGAAGGCAGGACTACCACACAGGCGGGTCTGGAAAGCAGAAGATTGAGACAAAGAGGATTATTCTCAAGTCTTCAGATCACCAGGAGTTTGCCTTTCTCTCTTGGGGCCCATGGCCCATTCCTTTTTTCCTATTATTCTCTTTCGGAGTAGGAATATTATCCAATGCTTGTCCTACTCTTGAATTATAGAAACGCGTAACTTGTTTCATTTCACAGGAGATGAACTTTGTCTCAAGACTGTACTTCCAGTCTTACCCGTATGTGGTTTCGATAATATTTAAATGAGACTTTGGACTTTTGACTTTGAAGTTGATGCTGGAATGAATTAAATTCTCAGGACCATTGAGATGAAATAAATAGATTTGGCACGTAAGAATGACATAAATTCGGGGTGGCGGGGGCGGGCAGGGGAAGAATGCTATTGACTGAATGTGTCTTCCCCAAATTCTTTTTTTTTTTTTTAAATTTATTTATTATTATTATACTTTAAGTTGTAGGGTACATGTGCATAACGTGCAGGTTTGTTACATATGTATACTTGTGCCATGTTGCTGTGCTGCACCCATCAACTCGTCATTTACATCAGGTATAACTCCCAATGCAATCCCTCCCCCCTCCCACCTCCCCATGATAGGCCCCTGTGTGTGATGTTCCCCTTCCTGAGTCCAAGTGATCTCATTGTTCAGTTCCCACCTATGAGTGAGAACATGCGGTGTTTGGTTTTCTGTTCTTGTGATAGTTTGCTAAGAATGATGGTTTCCAGCTGCATCCATGTCCCTACAAAGGACACAAACTCATCCTTTTTTTATGGCTGCATAGTATTCCATGGTGTATATGTGCCACATTTTCTTAATCCAATCTGTCACTGATGGACATTTGGGTTGATTCCAAGTCTTTGCTATTGTGAATAGTGCTGCAATAAACATACGTGTGCATGTGTCTTTATAGCAGCATAATTTATAATCCTTTGGGTATATACCCAGTAATGGGATGGCTGGGTCATATGGTACATCTAGTTCTAGATCCTTGAGGAATCGCCATACTGTTTTCCATAATGGTTGAACTAGTTTACAATCCCACCAACAGTGTAAAAGTGTTCCTATTTCTCCAATCCTCTCCAGCACCTGTTGTTTCCTGACTTTTTAATGATCGCCATTCTAACTGGTGTGAGATGGTATCTCATTGTGGTTTTGATTTGCATTTCTCTGATGGCCAGTGATGATGAGCATTTTTTCATGTGTCTGTTGGCTGTATGAATGTCTTCTTTTGAGAAATGTCTGTTCATATCCTTTGCCCACTTTTTGATGGGGTTGTTTGTTTTTTTCTTGTAAATTTGTTTGAGTTCTTTGTAGGTTCTGGATATTAGCCCTTTGTCAGATGAGTAGATTGCAAAAATTTTCTCCCATTCTGTCGGTTGCCTGTTCACTCTGATGGTAGTTTCTTTTGCTGTGCAGAAGCTCTTTAGTTTAATTAGATCCCATTTGTCAATTTTGGCTTTTGCTGCCATTGCTTTTGGTGTTTTAGACATGAAGTCTTTGCCCATGCCTATGTCCTGAATGGTACTACCTAGGTTTTCCTCTAGGATTTTTATGGTATTAGGTCTAACATTTAAGTCTCTAATCCATCTTGAATTAATTTTCGTATAGGGAGTAAGGAAAGGATCCAGTTTCAGCTTTCTACTTATGGCTAGCCAATTTTCCCAGCACCATTTATTAAATAGGGAATCCTTTCCCCATTTCTTGTTTCTCTCAGGTTTGTCAAAGATCAGATGGCTGTAGATGTGTGGTATTATTTCTGAGGACTCTGTTCTGTTCCATTGCTCTATATCTCTGTTTTGGTACCAGTACCATGCTGTTTCGGTTACTGTAGCCTTGTAGTATAGTTTGAAGTCAGGTAGCGTGATGCCTCCAGCTTTGTTCTTTTGACTTAGGATTGTCTTGGAGATGCGGGCTCTTTTTTGGTTCCATATGAACTTTAAAGCAGTTTTTTCCAATTCTGTGAAGAAACTCATTGGTAGCTTGATGGGGATGGCATTGAATCTATAAATTACCTTGGGCAGTATGGCCATTTTCACGATATTGATTCTTCCTATCCATGAGCATGGTATGTTCTTCCATTTGTTTGTGTCCTCTTTGATTTCACTGAGCAGTGGTTTGTAGTTCTCCTTGAAGAGGTCCTTTACATCCCTTGTAAGTGGGATTCCTAGGTATTTTATTCTCTTTGAAGCAATTGTGAATGGAAGTTCATTCCTGATTTGGCTCTCTGTTTGTCTGTTACTGGTGTATAAGAATGCTTGTGATTTTTGCACATTAATTTTGTATCCTGAGACTTTGCTGAAGTTGCTTATCAGCTTAAGGAGATTCTGGGCTGAGACAATGGGGTTTTCTAAATATACAATCATGTCATCTGCAAACAGGGACAATTTGACTTCTTCTTTTCCTAACTGAATACCCTTGATTTCTTTCTCTTGCCTAATTGCCCTAGCCAGAACTTCCAGCACTATATTGAATAGGAGTGGTGAGAGAGGGCATCCCTGTCTTGTGCCAGTTTTCAAAGGGAATTTTTCCAGTTTTTGCCCATTCAGTATGATATTGGCTGTGGGTTTGTCATAAATAGCTCTTATTATTCTGAGGTACGTTCCATCAATACCGAATTTATTGAGCGTTTTTAGCATGAAGGGCTGTTGAATTGTGTCAAAAGCCTTTTCTGCATCTATTGAGATAATCATGTGGTTCTTGTCTTTGGTTCTGTTTATATGCTGGATTATGTTTATTGATTTGCGAATGTTGAACCAGCCTTGCATCCCAGGGATGAAGCGCACTTGATCATGGTGGATAAGCTTTTTGATGTGTTGCTGAATCCGGTTTGCCAGTATTTTATTGAGGATTTTTGCATCAATGTTCATCAGGGATATTGGTCTAAAATTCTCTTTTTTTGTTGTGTCTCTGCCAGGCTTTGGTATCAGGATGATGTTGGCTTCATAAAATGAGTTAGGGAGGATTCACTCTTTTTCTATTGATTGGAATAGTTTCAGAAGGAATGGTACCAACTCCTCCTTGTACCTCTGGTAGAATTCAGCTGTGAATCCATCTGGTCCTGGACTTTTTTTGGTTGGTAGGCTATTAATTATTGCCTCTATTTCAGAGCCTACTATTGGTCTATTCAGGGATTCAACTTCTTCCTGGTTTAGTCTTGGAAGAGTGTAAGTGTCCAGGAAATTATCCATTTCTTCTAGATTTTCCAGTTTATTTGCGTAGAGGTGTTTATAGTATTCTCTAATGGTAGTTTGTATTTCTGTGGGGTCGGTGGTGATATCCCCTTTATCATTTTTAATTGCGTCGATTTGATTCTTCTCTCTTTTCTTCTTTATTAGTCTTGCTAGTGGTCTGTCAATTTTGTTGATCTTTTCAAAAAACCAACTCCTGGATTCATTGATTTTTTGGAGAGTTTTTTGTGTCTCTATCTCCTTCAGTTCTGCTCTGATCTTAGTTATTTCTTGCCTTCTGCTAGCTTTCGAATGTGTTTGCTCTTGCTTCTCTAGTTCTTTTAATTGCGATGTTAGAGTGTCAATTTTAGATCTTTCCTGCTTTCTCTTGTGGGCATTTAGTGCTATAAATTTCCCTCTACACACTGCTTTAAATGTGTCCCAGAGATTCTGGTATGTTGTATCTTTGTTCTCATTGGTTTCAAAGAACATCTTTGTTTCTGCCTTCATTTCGTTATGTACCCAGTAGTCATTCAGGAGCAGGTTGTTCAGTTTCCATGTAGTTGAGCGGTTTTGATTGAGTTTCTTAGTCCTGAGTTCTAGTTTGATTGCACTGTGGTCTGAGAGACAGTTTGTTATAATTTCTGTTCTTGTACATTTGCTGAGGAGTGCTTTACTTCCAATTACGTGGTCGATTTTGGAGTAAGTACGACGTGGTGCTGAGAAGAATGTATATTCTGTTGATTTGGGGTGGAGAGTTCTATAGATGTCTATTAGGTCTGCTTGCTGCAGAGATGAGTTCAATTCCTGGATATCCTTGTTAACTTACTGTCTCATTGATCTGTCTAATGTTGACAGTGGAGTGTTGAAGTCTCCCATTATTATTGTATGGGAGTCTAAGTCTCTTTGTAAGTCTCTAAGGACTTGCTTTATGAATCTGGGTGCTCCTGTATTGGGTGCATATATATTTAGGATAGTTAGCTCTTCCTGTTGAATTGATCCCTTTACCATTATGTAATGGCCTTCTTTGTCTCTTTTGATCTTTGATGGTTTGAAGTCTGTTTTATCAGAGACTAGTATTGCAACCCCCACTTTTTTTGTTCTCCATTTGCTTGGTAAATCTTCCTCCATCCCTTTATTTTGAGCCTATGTATGTCTCTGCGTGTGAGATGGGTCTCCTGAATACAGCAGACTGATGGGTCTTGACTCTTTATCCAGTTTGCCAGTCTGTGTCTTTTAATTGGAGCATTTAGTCCATTTACATTTAAGGTTAAGATTGTTATGTGTGAACTTGATCCTGCCATTATGATATTAACTGGTTATTTTGCTCGTTAGTTGATGCAGTTTCTTCCTAGCCTCGATGGTCTTTACATTTTGGCATGTTTTTGCAATGGCTGGTACCGGTTGTTCCTTTCCGTGTTTAGTGCTTCCTTCAGGGTCTCTTGTAAGGCAGGCCAATGGTGACAAAATCTCTAAGCATTTGCTTATCTGTAAAGGATTTTATTTCTCCTTCACTTATGAAACCTAGTTTGGCTGGATATGAAATTCTGGGTTGAAAATTCTTTTCTTTAAGAATGTTGAATATTGGCCCCCACTCTCTTCTGGCTTGGAGAGTTTCTGCCGAGAGATCTGCTGTTAGTCTGATGGGCTTCCCTTTGTGGGTAACCCGACCTTTCTCTCTGGCTGCCCTTAAGATTTTTTCCTTCATTTCAACTTTGGTGAATCTGGCAATTATGTGTCTTGGAGTTGCTCTTCTCGAGGAGTATCTTTATGGCGTTCTCTGTATTTCCTGGATTTGAATGTTGGCCTGCCCTACTAGGTTGGGGAAGTTCTCCTGGATGATATCCTGAAGAGTGTTTTCCAACTTGGTTCCATTTTCCCCCTCACTTTCAGGCACCCCAATCAGACGTAGATTTGGTCTTTTTACATAATCCCATACTTCTTGCAGGCTTTGTTTATTTCTTTTTCTTCTTTTTTCTTTTGGTTTCTCTTCTCGCTTCATTTCATTCATTTGATCCTCAATAGCAGATACTCTTTCTTCCAGTTGATCGAGTCGGTTACTGAAGCTTGTGCATTTGTCACGTATTTCTCGTGTCATGGTTTTCAACTCTTTCATTTCGTTTATGACCTTCTCTGCATTAATTACTCTAGCCATCAATTCTTCCACTTTTTTTTCAAGATTTTTAGTTTCTTTGCGCTGGGTACGTAATTCCTCCTTTAGCTCTGAGAAATTGGATGGACTGAAGCCTTCTTCTCTCATCTCGTCAAAGTCATTCTCTGTCCAGCTTTGATCCGTTGCTGGCGATGAGCTGCACTCCTTTGCTGGGGGAGATGCGCTCTTATTTTTTGAATTTCCAGCTTTTCTGCCCTGCTTTTTCCCCATCTTTGTGGTTTTATCTGCCTCTGGTCTTGATGATGGTGATGTACTGATGGGGTTTTGGTGTAGGTGTCCTTCCTGTTTGATAGTTTTCCTTCTAACAGTCAGGACCCTCAGCTGTAGGTCTGTTGGAGATTGCTTGAGGTCCACTCCAGACCCTGTTTGCCTGGGTATCAGCAGCAGAGGCTGCAGAAGATAGAATATTTCTGAACAGCGAGTGTACCTGTCTTATTCTTGCTTTGGAAGCTTCCTCTCAGGGGTGTACTCACCCTGTGAGGTGTGGGGTGTCAGACTGCCCCTAGTGGGGGATGTCTCCCAGTTAGGCTACTCAGGGGTCAGGGACCCACTTGAGCAGGGAGTCTGTCCCTTCTCAGATCTCAACCTCCGTGTTGGGAGATCCACTGCTCTCTTCAAAGCTGTCAGACAGAGTCGTTTGCATCTGCAGAGGTTTCGGCTGTGTTTGTTATTGCCCTGTCCCCAGAGGTGGAGTCAACAGAGACAGGCAGGTTTCCTTGAGCTGCTGTGAGCTCCACCCAGTTCGAGCTTCCCAGCAGCTTTGTTTACCTACTTAAGCCTCAGCAATGGCGGGCGGCCCTCCGCCAGCCTCGCTGCTGCCTTGCCGGTAGATCACAGACTGCTGTGCTAGCAATGAGGGAGGCTCCGTGGGTGTGGGACCCTCCCGGCCAGGTGTGGGATATGATCTCCTGGTGTGCCTGTTTGCTTAAAGCGCAGTATTGGGGTGGGAGTTACCCGATTTTCCAGGTGTTTTGTGTCTCAGTTCCCCTGGCTAGGAAAAGGGATTCCTTTCCCCCTTGCGCTTCCCAGGTGAGGCAATGCCTCGCCCTGCTTCAGCTCTGGCTGGTCGGGCTGCTGCAGCTGACCAGCACTGATCGTCCGGCACTCCCCAGTGAGATGAACCCAGTACCTCAGTTGAAAATGCAGAAATCACCGGTCTTCTGTGTGGCTCGCGCTGGGAGTTGGAGACTGGAGCTGTTCCTATTCCCCAACTCTCATTTTTTCCGTCTTCCCCAAATTCTTATGTTGAAACCCTAACCTTCAGTGTGACAATCTTGGAAAGTGAGGCTTTTAGGAGGTAATTAGGTTGTGCAGGTGGAGACCTCCTGAATGGGACTGGTGATCATAAAATCAGACACTATAGGGCTTGCTTTTTCACTTTCTGTTCTCTGCCATGTGAGGGCACAATAAGTCAGCCATCTGCAATCTAGAAGAAGGTCCTCACCAGAACTCAACCGTGCTGACACCCTGAATGTGGACTTCTAGACTCCAGAAGTATGAGGAATAAATATCAGTTGTTCACAAGCCACCCAATGTCTGGTACTTTATTATAGCAACTTGAATCGCCTGAGACACTGACTACATGGTGGCTATTTTCCTTATCTCTAAGCTTTCTGAATCCAAGCTAGTTCCTTTTAACTCATTAATCGCTACTGCCAACTGCTTTCAATTAGTGTTTAACTCAGTGTTAGGTAGTTTTTGTTTTTGCTATGGTTGTTATAGTTTTTTCCTCCTACTTTTACCACTTAAGTTATATTTGAATTACTATGGATAGCTCTGCTTTTCACTTTTAAACTGCTTTAGCAACTAAAGTCAATTCCATTTGTTTTTAGAAACACAGCAGTTCCCCGATGCTCTTCACAGCTGTTTCACTTCATTCTTTCAAATATTATTTAAAAATAATTATTGGCCAGGCACAGTGGCTCACATCTGTAATAATCCCAGCACTTTGGGAGGCCAAGGTGGGTTAACAGCTTGAACCCAGGAGTTTGAGACCAGTCTAGGCAACCTGCCAAAAACATGTGTCTACAAAAAATGTGGAAATTATCTGGGCATGGTGGTGCATGCTTGTATCACAGCTACTTGGGAGGATGAGGTAGAAGGATCACGTGAGCTTGGGGAAATAGAGGCTGCAGTGAACCATGATCATGCCACTGTACTCTAACCTGGGTGACACAGTGAGACTGTGTCTCAAAAAAATGATTAATTGCATTTTAGTATTAGGTCTAATTATCAGTTCAGTAGTCGTGAGGTAAAACTTTTTTTGCTGCTGTTCTGCTTATAAATTGAGCTTCCAAAATCTCCCTGCAGAAGTCAATATTCTTTAAGGTTAGAAAGAGAATGTTAGCTAGAATTTTCTTTTCCTGTGTCTCCCCATGTTACTCAATCTACATAAGTTTACCTTCAATAATGACTTATTTCTGCAAATACGATATGTTACCTGGAGACAGCTTTCAGTCATCCATCATTCTGCTTTGAATTTAACAAGGAGTCTGACAATTGCTTTATCCTGGATACTAAAGCTGCCCTTCATGTTCTTCAGTATCTGAGTTATACACCACTCCTTATGTTGACAGAATGTTTTCCTGAAATTATTAAATTACTGTCTTTTGCCTAGTGAATGCTCAAACTATATTAAAATCATAAAATCCCTTTAAAAACATAGAAAATAGATTTCTCACATTTTCTTAGATTTATTTCTATTTCTTAGAAAATAGATTTCTCACATTTCTCAAAGAAAATTAGGAAGTTGGTGAAATTCAGATCATCATACTCTCCCCTATCAGCTAATTCCCCATCCTACTCCCTCTACTGATTCTTGCCGCATGATCTATTCTTATTATCTCAGAGACCAGCATTCACAATATTTTTTTAAAAAAACCTGATCTTATTTCCAACAAGCCCAAATTTCTCCTAGTGAATTTTACCTACAGGTTAGATATTAGTTCTACTCATGATATTTACATTTATAGAAGACCTTTTAGTCTGTGTGCTACATTAGACATAAAATTGTTTGCTGGTTTTGCCAATTCTTGCTGTGCAAACTGGGACAAGTCAGTTAACTTTACCTAGCTTTAGTTTACACATTCACTAGAACAAAATTAAAAACTGCTTTGTGAGATTTTTGTGAGTTTGAGGTAAATTAAAGAATATAAAACTATTAACACAATATCTGAAAAATATAGTGCTCATTACTTGTGAGTTTGTTGTTTGCAAGTATAGGGAAGACTTACCACCTTTCAAATTTAGTCACGTGTCATTCACATTTTCTATCTTCATGAACTATCATGTCCATAGGCGATTATAAACAGAATTTATATCTGCTATGCCTTGTTTATTTTTTACATTTCAACATTAACTGATTTCTTAAGTGCTAGGTTTCCTTCTTATGCAAAATATTAGGTAAAAGAGCTCATACTAAATGGAAAGGATAAGACACTTGATTTTTCTTTAAAGGCTTAGAGAAACCAAATACTTTTTATTGTCAGTTTAGAGAATCCAGAATGACAGAAGCTTCAAGTGGATTAAGAACTCTGAGATCATAGCTTCATGACCCAAATTTTCTAATATCTAGAAGGTTTAAGTACCTGTGTCCTCAGGAAACATGCTTTTCTTGGACCAGCTAAATTGGCTTATAATAAGGGTCTTTGCCCTTGTTCCAGGAGTATTTTCTCTTAATCTGTCTTCTGATTGAACTCCCCAGTGCTATATAAACCCATATATGTGCACACTCTCTGATACTCCAAACAGTGCTGACAGCTATGCTGGGAATTCCCATATACAGCACTTAAAAAATGTCACATTCAGTAAATGGTCATTTTACTCATAAACTGTATCATCTTATAATCTTATAACCAAATAAAATTTCTAAGTATAGCTCCCTAAGGACAGGAAATGAGTAGTGAATATATTTTATTCAAAGCCTAAGTCAACTAACCAAAATACAATAATAATAAAAAGGTTTAAAAACTTTTTTAAAGGATACAGTATGTAAATTCTTATCAATGAACAAGAAAGTAGGTCACTTTTTGGGTTAAGATGAAAAGAAAATAAAAATAAAAGAGAAAAGGAGAGATAAAACTTGAATAAGAAAATCTAAAATGCATGGCATACCAAATGCAATTTCAAACTAGAATTTATTTCTGTAATAAGATTCATGTCAATATAAATATTAACATAGTTGGTTGTGCAAATCACAACACTCAGAGAGCACTTGAAAGCATTTTAAAGTTTGATATCTACAGAAAAATGCATGCATTTTCTATATCGGGATTTATTTTTTCTTAAGGAAAAAAATTGGATCAGAAAACTCATGCCTCTTCTTACAAATTAGATTTAGAAAACTGATCTCCAACACCACCATTCTCCTACAATGTTAGACAGGAGAGGTTATTTTTATGCCAGGTATTATAATACATTACTAGGCACCTAATGTCAGAAAACCAACCTGGCATGTTCCTGTATATTCCATTCTATGGAAAAGAGAAGGATAGCTTCTGTGGTATTCCAGGAGACAAAACCAGAACCAGTATGTGGAAGCTCTGGTAATGAAGACATGAGTTCAAGAGGAGAAACAATTTTCTAATAATTAATGCAATCCAGCAATGCTGTGAAGCTCACTGCTTGCCATTGCAAGGAAATCTAACAGCATCTGATAACCAGGTCAAGTAGGTAGCTGATGTGGCTTTACTGTGGTCAGAAATGGGAATAAATCACCTTGGAGCCTTTCCCCTGTCAATCTTGCATGATTCTGAACATAGTATTGATTTATTGGGCCTACATTTGAACAAAATAGAGATTAAAAAACTTAGGGAAAATAATAACTAATTGGGATTTGTGTCTTCTGTAGACACTACATCATCTCAGGGGAGATTCCTTTCAGTAATGTTTTCAGCCCATTGTGAAGACGGAATTCTAAAGACAATGGTGTGTTAGAGGAGTTATGAAAGATCACTAGAAAAGAAGAGAGTGTGGAAGGAGAGGTGGGTAAAGAGGGGAAAGGAAATAAGGTATAGACATTCAGTTTCTTCTAAAGAATTCATAAATTAGTCACATAACCAATATACAGGTACTGATTAGTGTTAGAAGTAAATTGTTGAGTGTTAGATTGACTGCAAAACTATGAGAAAAATAGATTTTTTTCTAGGGGAGAAAATTTAAAAATATGTCTCTGATATATAAGAGAAAGTAAATGGTTTCCAGTTTTTTGCAAAATTTACATTGGCAACCATTATCATATTTGTCATATTTGGAACAAAATAAATGCATACTAGGTTTACTAAGAAGAAAAGGTTGTTCAGACATGGGGCGCTGAACCACTATTTGTGCTCTAATGCTATGGTAATAGAAGGTGGTGGGTTTAAATAGCCGACCTGGGCACAGGAGTGAAGGAACACCGTGGGATTACTCAGAGATTGTCAGACAAGTCACGGTGTGAAGAACTGGTTAGAAACAAAAAGAAACCAAGGTAGAGTTAGAAGAAGCAACTAAGAAAGGAAGGGGGGTGTGTGTATGTGTGTGTGTGCGTGCGTATGTGTGTGTTTCCTATGTAAATCTAAGATGGTGCATTTGAGAATATTTTATTACTGCAATCCTTTGTTTCTTTCATGCAGGAGCAGTGGATGCAAGTAAATAAATGTTGGCAAATTCACACTGATTTGCCACCTCTATTTCTCTAGCTTTCCTTATCAATGCAAGAAATATCCTTTTAGTGGGAAAGAATATTCATTCATTCCTAAGGCAGAGTTTGAGGGTTTAATTGAGATTGCAGTACTCAGTGCAGCCTGCTGCCATAACTGAACCATCCACCTCGCTAACAAGAGGTGATGTCAGTTATTCTGCTGAAACAGAAGAGCTGGGAACCTCTCATTGAATATTCCTTATGTCTGTAATATGCTTGGTATGGTACAGAAAATTCCTTAAGTAACCCCAATCGATCTCTCTCACTCCTCATTCTCCTGTATGTAGCATATATGTTGTGACAGTCATCTGCCAAAATCTGGTCTTGCTCTCTTCTCTATTAGCTACAGAGATTGTATCAGGCCAGCCATCATCACTATACAAAGCAATTCCAAAACTAATATGTGTTATGTGAGGTCAATATGCTGGTGAGAAAATTTTGTTTACTGTAGAACGAATTTCATTTGTTTTTGTTCAGAGATGAAGCCCATTTGGGTGTTATAACTTGAGGGGTAAGGTTGCTTTAATGATTTTTTAAGAGATACTCTTAAATTATCCATTATAGCTAAAGAAAACTTGAACAATAATAACATTTACAGTTGATATTGCGTGTCTGGAGGGCTTAGCTGCTGTGGGATTCTTATCAGAAGCAATTCTTAAAACAGACATTTTCTATTATTCCCATTACTAAAGCTGCTTGTCTTGTCTCTGATGCTAAAATATGAACCAGATGAGAAAGAAATTTTAGGCTAAATTGTTCAGGAAGGCTATCAATACCCAAATAACCAGATGAACATTTTTCAGAGAAACGAAGAGGAAGATCAAAGAGAAAATAAATAACCTGAGATGTAAAATTAGACTCCATATAATTTTCAGGCTATAAAATCTTGGCAAGTTATTTACCTTCCCTGTTTCAAAACTACAATTAATAAATTGAGGAAATTGTGCTTAATAACCTCCAAATTTTTAATCTAGATTTACCTTTTTTTTTGTTTTGTTTTTTGCCAATTTGGGGACCCACACACCAAGAGAAGAGAAGTGTCTTCTCTTCTACGCCTTTGTAAATGGTTAACATTAAAGTAATTTTAAGTAAAATTGTGACATTGTTTACCTCAAGACTAAATCTAAATCAGAGTGGATCAATGGGCATATGGTGCCCTGATTAAGAACAGAGAATATTTTCTGTTTTTCATTTGTCCTTTCTATTTTTTTGGCCATATATGTGAAAAGGTATATCAGAAGAATGGAACATGTCTGTGAGGAGTGACTAAAGTGAGATGTCAAGGAAGATTAGTGTTAGGTCATATAAAGAATAACTGGAAGCTGAAAACTTTGATCCTAGAGAAAATTTAATTATCCATGACGCAAAATATTTGAGAAATTATCATGTGAAAGAGACATTAAACATATTTCATGTGATTTTAAGAGTAAAATTTAATGGCAATAATTGGAAAGTAGAAACAAGCAGACTTTGGCTTAATACATTGTCAGTGAATAGAGCCACCAACAAAATAAAATTGGGTTGCTTTAGAAGATACTGGGATCACTGAATCCCACTGGATATGCTTAAACAAGATTGAATGTTTAAATGAAAGGATATTGTATACAGAATTGACGAGATCAGAGGGAAGAGGACTCAATATTTGAAGTGTCTGAAGGTCTTAGATTCTATTTATCTATTGACATTTTAATATAATTTCTCAGGAAATGTTTGCATAAAGTAAGCACGAGTAATTACCAGCAAACGTTTTTCTCTTAGCCCACTGTTACAGTGAGGAGATTTTTATTTTTAAGTTGAAATGTGCTTTTTTCCCCCCAAGGTATTATCTGTTAACAAGTTTTAATGTGTGTGATACAGTGACATGTACACTCTTTTAAAATTCTCATTATCTTCTAAAATGTCTCTGATATATCTAACTGTGCTGTATTCTACTTGAGGGTTGCAAGTATTTGTACATCTTTATTCAGTGCACATCACATCTAGTAAATTAGGTTCTCAATAAGCATTTGGTAATTGATAAGTCTAGATCTAAAGGTTTTGTAGGATAAAAGTATAATATGTGATCCCCATATTTGCAGTAGAATGACCTATACATTAAAATGGAATATTCTGAGATAAAAGCTAATCAATGATAACATTTATTTGGAAAAAAATTGTAATGTAAATATAATGATGATGAGAAAGACTAAAGTGTGATGATACTGAAAGTCAATGCATATTCTCCCTCTTGAGAAATAGGAACGTATTCAGGAAGTATATCAAGAAGACTCTGACACAATGCAGACTCAGCTTCACTGAGCAAAATTACACCTAGTTGAATATTATCATTTAAGCTTGTCTCTTTAATTGGTATAATGTAAGTAGGCAAGACTTTTTATAATTGTAAGCATGATCTAATTAGAGAGAAATAAACTAAGTCTAGAGTCAAATTCATTGCCTGAATCAGATGAGAAGGTCATATTAGATTTCATTTCAACAGCAGCGTTTGAAAGGTGTTACATTAATGGTACCCAAAATTCTCACACAAGCTTTTGTATAATACAGATCTAGATGGGTATGAAGGACTTGGACTTTTACAGCTGCGATGGAAATAAGAAAAAGCTGAGCATATTTATAGTTTACACATGGTATGTGAGTTTGAAGGACATAAAACACAGCACTGTCTTTCCCACATGAATTGAAAACCAGTACCAATCTAAGGAAAGGTATGTAATGAGCAAACTATTCCTTATAGCTGATAAGGCTCATGATAATAGCTCAAACATATTGAATGTTTCCACAGTCTAGGGATTGTTCCAAGTGACTTACATATATTAACTCATTTCATCCTCAAAGAGCCCAATGAGGTTGGTAATATTTTATCCCATTTTTCACATAAGGCAAACTTAAGCAAGATGACATTAACTGATTTAACCAAGGTAACATTGCTAGTAAGTGGCATAGCTCAGACCTGAACATTGGCAGTCTGGCCCTATGCTTCTTACTCTTCAACACTATGGTTCATTGCTTTTCTAGTTGATTTTGGAGCTTGTGCCGTCACCTGTGAACAGGTGCTAATAGAGTCCTCATTACGGACAGTCTTATCCCTCTCTCACCAATAGCTCTGGACTGTGGCAGAACTCACACACAGAGACACAATCTCACCCTCACCAAAGTTCAGCATGGAGAAGCAGAACCAAATGTATAAATTCTGTGGACAGCTTACTCTCAAGAAGAAGGAAGAGGAAGAAGGTGGGCCACGTATGCCCATTTCCTTTCTACAGTTCTACCAGTCAGACCAATTGTCTTTTCCCGCTGAATGAAAGAGTGAAAACATAGAAGGAAGTGTATTACATCACTGGTGACACCTCTATGTGAAAGAAAACATCATGAATGGAGAATTGTCTCTACTCCCTCACTCTCCGCCACCATCTCCCCATCTTCTTGTTTTCTTAAATTGGGCTATGCCTGTGGTCAACTAGGAATATGCGATGGAGTCGGGAAGTCAGCAGCATCAGAGCAGACATGTTCCACCTTCATGGGAGAACTAATCGCTGCAACTTAGAATGTCCTCCTGGAACCATTGATAAAGATTTGATATTTTGCTTGCAGAGGCTTCTGAAATAGGTTTGGAGAGCCCCATATCAGTGAGTTCTGAGTCTACCAAAACAGTAACTATTCAAAAAGTCTCCTGTTAGAATACAATATTCCCACCCAAAATGAAATGGTTTTTACATTTTTTTCAATTTCTATTATTGAAAGTGTAGTTTATATTATTTCCACTTTATGAAAGCTACAAAGGCTTTCATAAAGACCCAATTTATAGTCAATTTTGATTATATTTTATTTGCTAGAATAGAAAATATATGTTCTACTAGGAGGAGGTAATTGGTATATATTCATGAGGTCTACTACTTTTATTATGTAGTGTAGGTCTTCTATATTCTTACCTATTTTCTGTTCACTTAAACCATCTTAAACCAAGATTTATATATTTTATCCTAATATCAGTGTAATGTTGTCAATTTTTCCCTGCCTATCCTTTTATGCTTTATGAAGCTCTTTGATTTGATATTTGATGCATAGGCTTTCATACCTGTTATATTGTTATTGTGAACAATGCTCTTTGACATCCACAAAATGTCCTCCTTTCTCATTTAGTAGTTTTGTGGCTGAGTTATATTCTGACAATAATTAAGATTATGGTCTTTTCTTTCTTTCTTTCTTTCTTTCTTTCTTTCTTTCTTTCTTTCTTTCTTTCTTTCTTTCTTTCTTTTTTTTTTTTTTTTTTTTTTTTAGACAATTGCCCAGGCTCACTCCGTTGCCCAGGCTGGAGTGCAGTGGCATGATCTTGGCTAACTGCAGCCTCTGTCCCCTGGGTTCAAGCAACTATCCTGCCTCAGCCTATCGAGTAGCTGGGATTACAGGGATGCACCACCATGCCTGGCTAATTTTTGTATTTTTAGTAGAGACAGTGTTTCCCCATGTTGACCAGGCTGGTCTCAAACTCCTGAGCACAGGTAATCCACCCGCCTCAGCCTCCCAAAGTGCTGGGATTATAGGCGTGAGCCACCACACCCGGACATAGTGTTTGCTTTTTATGTTTGCATTTACTTTGTCTACTTTGCCTATCTTTTATTTTCAGACTTTCCGAATCACTTTGGTTTACATATGTTTTACATTAGGCATTCCTTTGTGAATATATCTTACAATGTTGTTCTACCTATGGGTTACCAAATATTATTTGCATTTATTAATAAAATTGATATTTTTTTATCTTAGCTCTGAATCATTTTTATTTTGTGGTATTGTATATATTATATTATAATTTATGCTTTTATTCTACAGTCTTTTATTTTATTTAGATATTTAATAAAGTTAGTATATTAATTCTAGTAGACATCATATTAGTAAAACCTTTATAAATAGCTCTTAGTTGATTTCTCCTTATTTACACTTCCACTATTTAATTTTCAGCTTTAAATGGTAACATTTGACTTATTACCTATGGTGACCCAATAACCTTATTTTACTTTCTATACATTTCTCTCCCCTTTGTTTTATTTTTCATTTTGAAGAGCATTTTATTTATACAAGAGATTTTTTTCTTCCCCTAGAGTTTCTGGTTTTTTTTTTTTCTTATTCTTTTAAGTGAAACAAATTTGCTTGATGTGTTTTAGAGTTAATTCGTCTCAGGTGACAAGGAAATGTTTTTAGTATGCAGAATTAGGCATTCTAATATATAAAAGTATTTTCTTGATTTGTGTGTACCATTAAATCTATTCAGGATATTTTAGTGACTCCTGTAATTCATGTTATAATATTTTATTCTGTGTGTCAAATCTATACTTTTATTTTGTTTTATTATTATTATTATTATTGTTGTTATTTTTGCTCTTTTCTTTAGTTCTTTTTCCTTCTTGGTCCCAATGATTGTCTCTTCTGTGTACTTTACATATTTGCAATTATGTCTATTTTCCCTTGAATGCCTTGTCATTTAAATTCTTATCTTGGAGTTTATTTTGTCTTCTGCTTCAATTTTTTTCTCCTGTTTCGCTCCTTATGCCTGTTCATTTCTAGTTGTAGTGTTTAAATTTTTGATTTATATTGTTTTTTCATATATCTTGTATATTGCTTGTTTAATTGCATTTAATTAATATTGGAGTGATATGCTTCAGCTCTCTTTTTTTTGAGAGGAACTTTTAGTAATCATTATCTCTTTTCTTGTTGTAGTAGCTTTCTAGGGATACTGTGTCTTTTTTTCTGTTCATATAATATATGTAGACCAATAGGAGCTATAAATCTTCATAGCTATCTTGACATTGTTTTAATCATCACAATTATCAGCAATTCCACAATGGGAAGAAGGATTTGGGTACCAAACTTGTTTTCTAGGTTCAAGAGTGCATTCTTCAATTGATATAGTAAAGTGCACTTAGTTTTAAAAATGGCAATGTTGGGGGAAAGTGTTCTTGCTAATTATTAATTTTTATCCTATTTTAATCAGTTATCTTTTTTTGAAGTAGCTTCCTTCATTCCCTTCATCACCATGTCTCCAAGGGACATTACAGCTTTTAAGATGTCCTCTTCTACCAAGAATGATGTCTTTTTCAACTGTCACCTATCATTCTAGGTACATCATAAACATTTCTTTTAAATGTCTTGGATCCAATGCTCTGCTCTCCCTAGTGTCACACCTGCTTTTATTATTTTTTTTTTTTTACTAGCATGTACTCTCTACTTTTGCAGGTGCAAACTAGATAATATTTCCTGTGTTCTCCCAACACTAAGATGCTGACAAACTCTCTACTATTTTAAGGGTTTCAGAGATGATCCTGTTCATCTCAGGTGTTTAGCTTCCAAATGACCTATAAATCTGAAGTTGATACTATCTTCAGTCGCTCATTTCTGCAACAGATAATTTAAGCTGCAAGGTTTATAGAAGATGTTTGAAAGGATTAGAATTTATGTGGACATGATTGCCCTATGGAAATCAAGAATTATCAAGATCACAATATTTTACTCAATATTTATTGTAGTAAATAGAAAATAATATAATAACACAGCGTTTGAATTTTCAGTAAAATAAAAGGGTATATGGATTCAAAGAAAAAGGATAGAATACACATTGAAATATATTACTTACAAGAAAAAAACAGAATTCAATGTAATATCATATTTAAAACCTGTGTGAATATTACTAAGGCACAGAGGTCACCTGGAGAAAATGAAGTTAAGGATTTAATACAGTCCTAGTAAATTTTTTCACAACAAATGCAAAGTCAAATTATAGAATGGATAACACTATTTGTAAATAGGTATGAAAAAATCCTTGAACTAGAATATGTTTTAAAAGTTACAACAAACACAGAAACAAGCAAATCAACCTAATTATAAAATGGGCAAAAAGCAGGAACAGACATTTACTTCACCAAAGAGGAAATATGAATAGAAAATAAAGCATGCGAAAATATGCTCTGTATTATTAGCCATTAGAGAAATTTAAATTAAAACCACAATGAAACATGACTCCAAACCTCTCAGGACAGCTAAAAAAACCAACCAAACAAACAAAAAAAACCAAAATGTGGTGGGGGTGGGGGGACAATACCAAATACTAGCAAGGATGCAGAGAAACTTGTTCTCCCAAATATGCTGAGTGTTGAATGAAAAGCACCAATCTCAATCTCAAAAGGTTACATACTATATTACTCCATTTCTAGAACACTTTCAATGATGAATAAAATGGTAACAATGAAGATCAGATAGTGGTTACCAGGAGTTAGGGATGGCAGGGGGTGGCGTGGGGCTGACTGCCACCACAAACAGATAGCTGGAGGGAGTCCCTTTGTGATGAAAGAACAGTTTTGTATGTTGATTGTGCTGGTTTCCAAAATGTACACAAGTGACCAGATTGCATAGTACTACACACATAAGCACACAAGCACACGCTCACGTGAGTACACATAAAAGCACAAGTGAAGTACACATGGAGTCTGAACAAGGTCTGTAGATTGTGTCAATGTCAGCTTTCTGTTTTTGCTATTGTACAGTATTTATGCAGGATGACCACTGAGGAATATTGGGTGAGGATACATGGGGTCCATGCTGAACTACTTTTAAAACTCCTTGTGCATCTATAATTATTTCAAATTTAAAAATTTAAAAACCCATAATTAACGCACAAAATTATGAATTAAAAATATATATAAGAATAGAATTTTTCAGCATTTAATTCACTGAAGGAAACTAGTGAAACATCTGCCTATCCAGAAATTGTTTCAATAACAGGAAGAACAGTTGGAAAAAAGTTATGCTCAGTTTTCTCTCACGTTTCGTTCACATTTCAAAAATCTCTTTAAAATTGAAGTTATAATTAAAATTGGCAACTAAAACTGGAATCAGAAAATCACAATGTTTATCTCTTTGGAGACCTAGGGTAGTATTGATATGGATTTTAACTATATATATTCTATATAAAATGTTATCTGGCGGGTTTTTCTCCCCAGGTTGGGGAATGGATGTCCAAGGTTCAACCCTTTCATATGGCTATGTATAGTGACATATTTACTGTCAAAATACTGTGACTCAGGAAATTTTAACAACACTGCTATTTAATTCCCTCCCCCATTTTCATTAAATATTCTCTCTCTTTCTGTCTCTCTGTCTCTTTCTCTCTCTCATCCTCAGGATTTCATCGTGACTTTCACTGTTATCTTGAGATTTTATTGGAATTGTTGCTGTGTGTGTTTAATTACATAATAACAGTGCTATTTTTTAAGGAGGGTCTGAATTAGCAGCATTGTTGTTGAGACATAAACCTTTTGCACAATCAGCACATTGCTGGTAGTAGTGCTGGGATTTTGAGTTTAATCTTTGAGAGGTTTTTAAATGGCAGCTGTGTGTCAACTGCTATGTCTGGCAAAAAGTAAAAATAAAATAAAAGGCATCGATCTTTAAAAACTTAACATCACTTTCCACCTACACATCCCAGAAAATGAATCTGCATCAGAAGGGGAAAAACATATTTTGTTAATTATATTTTTCTTCCAGGATCTTTTAATCCAACCCAGAAGAAGAAAAACTTAAGTGATTTGCTTCTTTTACCTATAAAAAAGGAAATTTTGAATAATGACAATAATAATAACAGCCAGAATCTGAGTATCTGTATGGTAAAGTCTGGTGCTTAGCTTTGTGGATAATCTAATGGTTTAAAAAGGCATGTTCATTTCCCCCAGGAGTACATCTGTATTACACAGAGCAAGTCTGCCTTGGAGCAGATGGGGACAGCGCCCATGATTGGCTGATGGTTGATTTAAATATCCCAAACACTCACACAGGACCATTGGTGTTGTAACAATTGCACATTCTTTTGGCAGTGACATACTCAGTGGTATAAGATGTAGAGGTGGAACATAGTGACATTGATGATCCTGACCCTGTGTAAGCCTAGGTTAACGTGTGTGTTTGTGTCCTAGTTTTTAACAAAAAAGACTAAAAAGCGAAAGATAATTTTAATATACAAATCTTATAGAATAAGGATATCAAGAAATTACATTTGTACAACTGTGCAGTGTTTGTGTTTTAAGCTATATGTTATCACAAAAGAATCAAAAAGTTAAAAAGATTAAAAAGTTTATAAAGTAAAATATTACAGTAAGCTAAGCTTAATTTATTACTGAAAAAAGAAAAGGCATTTTAATATATTTAGTGTAGCCTAAGCGTACAGCGTTGATAAAGTCTGCAGTACTGTGCAGTAATGTCCTGGGCTTTCACATTCACTCACCACTCACTCACTGGCTCACCCAGGGCAGTTTCCATTCCTCCAAGCTCCATTCACGGTCAGTACCCTATACAGGTGTAAAACTTTTTTAATGGTGTATTTTCACTGTATCTTTTGTATGTTTACATGCACAAATACTTGCCATTGTGTTACAGTTGACTACAGTGTTAAGTACAGTAACATGCGGTACAGGTTTTTGTTTGTTTGTTTGTTTTTGATGGTTTTGCTCTTGTTGCCCAGGCTGGAGTGCAGTGGCGTGATCTCAGCTCACTGCAGCCTCCGCCTCCCGGCTTCAGGCGATTCTCCTGCCTCAGCTTCCCGAGTAGCTGTCATTACAGGTGTGCACCACCATGCCTGGCTAATTTTTTTGTATTTTTAGTAGAGATGGGGTTCTCCATGGTGGTCAGGCTTGTCTCGAACTCCTGACCTCAGATGATCCACCTGCCTCGGCCTCCCAAAGTGCTGGGATTACAGGCGTGAGCCACCGTGCCTAGCCACAGTACAGGTTTATAGCCTAGGAGCAATAGGCTGGACCATACAGCCCAGGTGTGTAGTAAGTTATACCATTTAGGTTTGTGTAAATATACTCTATGATGTTTGAACAATGATAAAATCATCCAAGGATGAGTTTCTCAGAACATCACCCTTTAGTTCACTGAAACATTACTGTATATAACATTATATATTTTATATACACATATATATACACATACACATATATACACATATATATCCATATATCTGTAGTGTGTGTGTGTGTGTGTGTATATATATATCCATGTATATGGGGTTAAGTTGGGTTATATCCGCTGGGATATTTAATGTGGGAAAGAACCAATCAAATTGGTTACCTGAAGCTCACTCATCCACCATTCACTAATGTAAACTGAGTTTACAGTCAGCTCATCCATTCTATCCCCAAAAAATGAGAAAGAGAGAGAAACTGGAGAAACCGACTTTCTCTTTTCCAACTGTTAGCTTAGGCTGGTGGATGAGAAAATATTCATTATTGAAAGTTATGTCTGGAGCCAGAAAAAGAATGAATAAGAAAATGAATATTTTATATTTCAACTGCCAAGAACTCAAATCCCAAATGGCATAGCATACTTAAATACAGTTATTATGGCCATATATTGTTTGGTCTGCAGCAATATAGCACTTATTAAAAGTGCTCAGTTGTTAGTGTTCAAGTTCATGTTGAAATATACGTGTGTGTAACTATATCTGTATATATATGTGTGTATGTGTGTGTATATATATACACACACACACATACACACACACACAAGCACAAAAATTCAAAGGGCATTTTATTTGTACAAAGCTTGTTTTAGGAGAACTGTCAGTTTATGATAAGCTTAAAAGCTCTGTGCTATATATTGTTTTCTAAGCCACTGCTGGATGCTGAGTTGATTTCAGTACGGAGTCATTTCCAGCTGTGGCAAGCTGTGTACTGAATCTCCTAGTACCCAGGCATGGCTCATGATAGAACAATTTGTCCTGCCCAAAGAGAGAAACGTCTTCCACCCAGCCCTCTTGGCTGTAGGATTTTTAAATCAGGAGTGAATCAGACTAGTTTAAATTCATTTGGACATATTTTCCACAATATAACAGGAAGAGCTTTTCTCCCCCAGCTAACAAATCTACTCATGTGCGGAAACTGTGTGTTCCAGCCTAACAAGGCTTATGGTCTCCAGAGCACTCCGTACATACTTTTGCCTTTTCTTTGCTTAAGTTGGTCCCTCCAACATGAAATGTTCTTCTTCTCTCCTATTGCTTTGCCCATCCAGTAATAAGCGGAAGATTTTTCCCAAAGAGCGAAGAATTACTTGCCAAAAAGTATGTTGCTCTGTTCTAAAACCCTGCAAGCTTGGGCTGTGGTTCTCCCATGAGTGATTGCCACAGACTTCACGTAGCATCCCCATTTTGTATCATTCAAGTTCTATTCCATGCACTGATCAAGTCAGAGAAGCTTGCCCTGCAGCTCAATCAAGAGCCCTACTCAAAGCTAGAGCAGGGGTCCCATCTAAAGTTGGAGGCTCTATAATTTACTTAGCAGGTGAATCAATGTGATGTATTTGCCTTCAAGGTCCAATGAATTGCCCCATGAGTATTGTTCTCTTTCATGGTGGTAAATATAATAAAGTATAGCAGCTTTTCTTTCACTATGGTGAGTGCTATGCCAAATGCCATTAACCACCAATTTCTTCCATCACCAATAATGCTACCAGCATGGCAGAATCCCACATATTTAGAGAGTTTATCTCCCACCTTCTATCAAATGCAAAGATATGTGTTTATTCCTGATCATTGGCATGGTGACATCAATATAGTAGACCAGTGAAATGTCTGTGAGAAGGTAATCTAAATTCCTATAGATTAAATCATCCAAGAAAACCAGAACATTTATATAGTCTTGAACTAAGACCAAATATTATTCTCTGTCTTGTGAATAAAAACTGATTCTAGTGTTGTCTGAGAGTTGGACAGATGGTGTTGGTGGTTGGGGGTGGAGGCACACAATATCTGTGTTCAGGAAGTAGGGCATGTATGGTTACCTCTAATAAAGAGTCAACAAATAGAACAGCAGCTGCAATTTGTTCACAACCTGATAAAAATTTGTGAAATCTGCTGTCATTTTCCAATACCTCTCTATCTGCGATATAATCCAAAAAGGAGACTTAGCAGGTTTGTGCTAAGAATCATTGAGTTGAATCTTTCAACTATTGGGTGATGGCACTAATCTTTGTTATTTCTCTAGGAACGTGATATTGATTTCTGCATGCTGTTTTGGTGTTACATTATTTCTAGGGGTTTCTACTTGCACCTTCCTACCACATTATCACTTCTTTCATGGTTCAAGAGCTAGTGTGGGAACCCTGACAGCAGCTTATTTCAAGGCTGTGCATTCAGCAAACAAAGAAATAACAGGAGCCTGGTTTCTCAGAGTCCTTGGACCTACAGTTAATTTAACTGAGGATATTAAGTTATTTATCACCTGAACCCCACAATCTTGACTCCAATAAGTGGACCAGCATGATGTTCTTAATCCACAGAGATGAGTATTTGTTCACAGCTGCAAAAAGTTGAAAATAGACTTTTCTCCTGTGTGCAGATTTCCTAGTAAATGTTTACAGATCCCTTTGGAGATGACTATAGGAAAGATTTGGAGTCATAACTTCTGTGCTATCATATGATCATTGCTGAATGTTTCAGAGGCCTTCCTTTGAGGAAAATACTCTCATTCTGTGAACTAACTCAAATCCAGGGACTGAGTTCCTTAAGTGAAATATATGCTCACCAGAGCTCTACTGGTAAAGAAGAGCTGCCATGTAGCTTCTGGCACTTTGGGATCTGTTCATGTTCACCAAAGTCAAGGCACATCATGAAGTGGAGCAGCTTGTAATTTTCTCCTTTGTTTCTAGAGGGGAGCCACCACGGTTTTATTTATGTGTAAGAAGCTGGTCCTCTCTTCACCAATGTACTTCTTTAGTGTTAGTGAAGGGAGTATGCTCTAAATCCTCCAAGATTCAGGCTGAATGTTGAGGGTCATATATGATAAACATATCTTGATTTCTCCCTAAATATTTAGATTCCTTTCTTTATGTTATACACAGACATTTCTGACACCTAACTTCATTTAGCATAGTCCACCCTTCAGTCTAGATTTCAGTCCACCATCTGAGTTGCTGTTATAACCACTCTCAGATACATAAATTACTTCTTTGAATATAGAATCGCTGACAAAATTTTCCTAACCTTGGTTCAATATAAAATTGTTTCTTCTACTATGCTATAAGACCAACAAAATCAATTTCCACACATATTCCTGACATTTCTGCTGATACAAATGAGCAAATTCTTGCAAATTTTTGGTGTATAACTGTCCTTGAAGGTCAAACTTTATTCTTGTCCCCCCTGAAGTGTGCTGAGCTGTGCATCTGAGAGATGGCAACAGAGGTGGGGCATTCAGAGAAATGGCTTCTCTTTACCAGTACATTTTCTTTTTTTTTTCCTTGGGCTTTTCAAATTTATTTTTATTTTATTTTATTTTATTTTGATTATACTTTAAGTTCTAGGGTACATGTGTACAACATGCAGGTTTGTTACATATGTATACATGTGCCATGTTGGTGTGCTGCACCCATTAATTCGTCATTTACATTAGCTATATTTCCTAATGCTATCCCTCTCCCCTCCCCCCACATACAACAGGCCCTGGTGTGTGATGTTCCCCATCCTGTGTCCAACTGTTCTCATTGTTCAATTCCCATATATGAGTGAGAACATGCAGTGTTTGGTTTTCTGTCCTTGCGATAGTTTGCTCAGAATGATGGTTTCCAACTGCATCCATGTCCCTACAAAGGACATGAACTCATCCTTTTTATGGCTGCATAGTATTCCATCATGTATGTGTGCCACATTTTCTTAATCCAGTCTATCACTGATGGACATTTGGGTTGGTTCCAAGTCTTTGCTATTGTGAGTATTGCCACAATAAACATGCATGTGCATGGGTCTTTATAGCAGCATGACTTACAATCCTTTGGGTACATACCCAGTTATGGGATGGCTGGGTAAAATGGTATTTCTAGTTCCCGATCCTTGAGGAATCACCACACTGTCTTCCACAATGGTTGAACTAGTTTACAGTCCCACCAACAGTGTAAAAGTGTTCCTATTTCTCCACATCCTCTCCAGCACCTGTTGTTTCCTGACTTTTTAATGATCGCCATTCTAACTGGTGTGAGATGGTATTTCACTGTGGTTTTGATTTGCATTTCTCTGATGGCCAGTGATGATGAGCTTTTTTTCATGTGTCTGTTGGCTGCATAAATGTCTTCTTTTGAAAAGCGTCTGTTGATATGCTTCAACTACTTTTTGATGGGGTTTTTTGATTTTTTTCTTGTAAATTTGTTTAAGTTCTTTGTAGATTCTGGATATTAGCTCTTTGTCAGATGGGTAGATTTCAAAAATTTTCTCCCATTCTGTAGGCTGCCGGTTCACTCTGATGGTAGTTTCTTTCACTGTGTAGAAGCTCTTTAGTTTAATTACATCCCATTTCTCAAATTTGGCTTTTGTTGCCATTGCTTTTGGTGTTTTGGTCATGAAGTTCTTGCCCATGCTTATGGCCTGAATGATATTGCCTAGGTTTTCTTCTGCGTTTTTCTGGTTTTAAGTCTAACATTGGAGTCTTTAATCCATCCTGAATTAATTTTTGCATAAGGTGTAAGGAAGGGATCCAGTTTCAGCTTTCTACATATGGCTAGCCAGTTTTCCCAGCATCATTTATTAAATAAGGAATCCTTTCCCCATTTCTTGTTTTTGTCAGGTTTGTCAAAGATCAGATGGTTGTAGATGTGTGGTATTATTTCTGAGGGCTCTGTTCTGTTGCATTGGTCTATATCTCTGTTTTGGTACCAGTACCATGCTGTTTTGGTTACTGTAGCCTTGTAGCATACTTTGAAGTCAGGTAGCATGATGCCTCCAGCTTTGTTCTTTTGACTTTTTTACTTTCATATGAACTTTAAAGAATTTTTTTTTCCAATTCTGTGAAGAAAGTCATTGGTAGCTTGATGGGGATGGCATTGAATCTATAAATTACCTAGGGCAGTATGGCCATTTTCACAATGTTGATTCTTCCTATCCATGAGCATGGAATATTCTTCCATTTGTTTGTGTCCTGTTTTATTTTGTTGAGCAGTGGTTTGTAGTTCTCCTTGAAGAGGTCTTTCACATCCCTTGTAAGTTAGATTCCTAGGTATTTTATTCTCTTTGAAGCAATTGTGAATGGGAGTTCACTCATGATTTGGCTCACTGTTCCTCTGTTATTGGTGTAGAGGAATGCTTGCGATTTTTTTCACATTGATTTGGTATCCTGAGACTTTGCTTAAGTTGCTTATCAGCTTAAGGAGATTTTGGGCTGAGATGATGGGGTTTTCTAAATATACAATTCAGTCATCTGAAAACAGGGACAATTTGACTTCCTCTTTTCCTAATTGAATACCCTTTATTTGTTTCTCCTGCCTGATTGCCCTGGCCAGAACTTTCAACACTATACTGAATAGGAGTGGTGAGAGAAGGCATCCCTGTCTTGTGCCAGTTTTCAAAGGGAATGCTTCCTGTTTTTGCCCATTCAGTATGATACTGGCTGTGAGTTTGTCATAAATAGATATTATTATTTTGAGATACATCCCATCAATACCTAGTTTATTGAGAGGTTTTAGCATGAAGAGCTGTTGAATTTTGCCAAAGGCCTTTTCTGTATCTATTGATATAATCATGTGGTTTTTGTCTTTGGTTCTGTTTATATGATGGAATACGTTTATTGATTTGTGTATGTTGAACCAGCCTTGCAACACAGGGATGAAGCCAACTTGATCTTGGTGGATAAGCTTTTTGATGTACTGCTGGATTTGGTTTGCCAGTATTTTATTGAGAATTTTTGCATTGATGTTCATCAGGGACATTGGTCTAAAATTCTCTTTTTTTGTTGTGTCTCTGCCAGGCTCTCATATAAGGATGATGTTGTCCTCATAAAATGAGTTAGGGAGGATTTCTTTTTTTTCTATTGATTGGAATAGTTTCAGAAGAAATGGTACCAGCTCCTTTTTGTACCTCTGGTAGAATTTGGCTGTGAATACATCTGGTCCTGGACTTTTTTTGGTTGGTTGGCTATTAATTATTGCCTCAATTTCAGAGCCTGTTATTGGTCTATTCAGGGATTCAACTTCTTCCTGGTTTAGTCTTGCAAGGGTGTATGGGTCCAGAAACTTATCCATTTCTTCTAGATTTTCTAGTTTATTTGCGTAGAGGTGTTTATAGTATTGTCTGATGGTAGTTTGTATTTCTGTGGGATCGAAGGTGATATCACCTTTATTATTTTTTATTGCATCTATTTTATTCTTCTCTCTTTTCTTCTTTACTAGTCTTGCTAGCAGTCTATCAATTTTGTTGATATTTTCAGAAAACCAGCTCCTGGATTCATTGATTTTTTGAAGAGTTTTTTGTGTCTCTATCTCCTTCAGTTCTGCTCTGATCTTAGTTATTTTTTGCCTTCTGCTAGCTTTTGAATGTGTTTGCTCTTACTTCTCTAGTTCTTTTAATTGTGATGTTAGGGTGACAATTTTAAATATTTCCTGCTTTCTCTTGTGGGCATTTAGTGCTATAAATTTCCCTCTACACATTGCTTCAGATGTGACCCAGAGATTCTGGTATGTTGTATCTTTGTTCTCATTGGTTTCAAAGAACATCTTTATTTCTGCCTTCATTTCATTATGTACCCAGTAGTCATTCAGGAGCAGGTTGTTTAGTTTCCATGTAGTTGAGTGTTTTTGATTGAGTTTCTTAATCCTGTGTTCTAGTTTGATTGCACTGTGGTCTGAGAGACAGTTTGTTATAATTTCTGTTCTTTTATATTTGCTGAGAAGTGCTTTACTTCCAACTATGTGGTCAATTTTGGAATAAGTGAGATGTGGTGCTGAGAGGAATGTATATTCTGTTGATTTGAGGTGGAGAGTTCTGTAGATGTCTATTAGGTCTGCTTACTGCAGAGATGAGTTCAATTCCTGGATATCCTTGTTAACTTTCTATCTCGTTGATCTGTCTAATGTTGACAGTAGGGTGTTAAAGTCTCCCATTATTGGGTGCAGCCACTTTAGGGTTTAGGCCAGGCAGGGCAGGCCTCACCAGAAGAGAAGAGGAACTGTTCTTGACAGCAATAACATTTTGGCAAGGTTTCAGAATGGGCGCACTCCAAATGAGACAAACCTGTTTGAACGTCCTTAGGCAAATTCTTGGAATCTAATTCTTTCACCAACATTACCCACTTTTCACTTGGAAGAACTGGCTACTCTGTACATTCAAATGTGTTGTGATTCAACATTACTCCGAATCTGACTGTTTTTGATTTAAATACGTCTTCCTGAGTTGCAAAACGACAAAACATTTGTTAAAGGCAGTCATAGAAGCTTCCTCTAACATCCTAGCCTTGACTTCAGTTACATATTTAAAACCACAAGTTTACCATTTGCTTTCTTTAAACTCTCCATCACAGTCACATTTTCTCATTTTTATTTTGTGCAATAATGATTCACAGAGGCAGATGGCCACTTGCCCACTAGATCTATTCCTTCAATCAGCCTATGTATAATTAAATATAATGTCTGCCACTGTTCCAGTAGATCACCATGCTCAGAACATCAACTTTTCATTTGCAGCTACCTGGTTTGGATAACCAAAATCAAATTCTCATTTCCTTTAATCTCCTACCTTCAACCCCTGCTGATTTTAATTACAGTAGTCCCTCCTTATTCATGGGAACTATGTTTCAAGACTCCAGTGGATTCCTGCAACCTCAGATAGCACTAAACCTCATATACACTATTTTTTCCTATATACACAAACCTATGATAAAGTTTAATTTAATTAATATTAAGTTAATATGGTGCAATATGTTGCTGTCAATCAGAACATATCTTCTCTTATATCTTCCACCCACAAATGTAATACCTTTTTCAACCTTAACTAAAAATTTATCACACTGCGGCCATAGATTTTGCAGTTTTGGGTGCAACAGTACAATTAGCACACATTTCTTTTTCCTTCTTTACAACTGCACCAATAGAAGATTTGTTCTTACCATAGACTTTAGCAACCTCAGAGCAATTATTTTTTGTTTTCTTATTAAGTGGACTACTTTCACCTTTCCACTTAAAAGAAACACTTCACTGCTTCTCTGGCAGGCCTGAATGTCCAGCATCACTACTCTTGTGTTTTGGGGTCATTATGAAATAAAATAAGGGTGACTTGAGCACAAGCACTGTGATGCCGTGACGATCAGTCTGATAACTACTTAGACGCCTACTAAGTGACTAGGGCAGAGAACATCTACAGCGTAGACAAACTGGACAAAGGAAGGATTCACGTTCCAGGCAGGACAGGGTGGAATGGTGAGAGATTTTACCATGCTACTCAGAAGGGCACACCATTGAACGTGTATGAGTGGTTTATTTCTAGAATTTTCCATTTAATATTTTGAGACCCCTGTTGACTGTGGATAACTGAAACCATGGAAAGTGAAACCATGGATAAGTGTTAATTAGGGTTCAGTTTTAGAAAACAGAAGCGACTCTAGTTTGAGAAATGCAAATTTTCTTATAATTTATGAAGTGGCTTCTAGAGCTGTTGGTACTTCCAAAGAACCAGATCGTGATTGAAAGTTCAGGAGTGACACCAGAAACCACACTGCAGAACCAGGCCACTGATTCATATTACTCTTGCCACTATACAGAAGCTATTGATATCAAAGAAATGCTCTGATCAGGAAGTGATTATAGCCACAAAACTTACCAGAAAACGAATAGACGATGCTGCACTTTTTATGACTTGTGTTTGCATATATTATACACTTCACCTTCCCTTTGGTATCTATTGGAAGCTAGTGACTACATGATACCAACATCTGTGCTAACACAAACAGAACAATTGTAAACCCTGACAGTCCACCAGTAGACTCAGAAGCAGCAAAATTACATCTATGCTTCACTTCCACCCTTTAAAACTGAAGGCGAGTTTTTGCTTTCTTTCCTTAATATTAAGAAAAGCACAAAAATACAGTCGGGTTCCAATTCACCATATTCACCACCTCAAGGATATGTTAACTAGTCTGATTTAATTATTCTACAAGGTAAACATGTATTAAGACATCACATTGTACCCTGTAACTATATGTAATTATTATTTGCCAATTAAAAGATTTTTTAAAATCTTCTTTAAAAGAAGAGTAGATGTCAACATTGGAAATACTTTCAGTTCTTCAGTGATTTCTGGTACCAAGTATTACAAATGAATAAACTTAATTTCTACATGCCTTGCATTTCTTTTACATAAAATAATAATAGAATTATCAAGCTCATAAGGACTTTGTGAAAAGTCAGTGAGATGATACTGAGTGGCTCGCTTGGGCCATAATGGGTGGGTAACAATAAAACTACCAAAGAAGAGCTGAATTATTACTTCTTCTCATCGAGATACTGCTAGTGTTTTCCCCTCTTCCCACTGCTTAAATGCACCAAACACAATCTTAACACGTAATCCCCTCTAAATATCTAAATTTTAGTGGCCAGTCATGGTGGCTCATGACTGTAATATCAGCACTTCAGGAGGCTGAGACGGGAGGATCACTTGAGGCTAGGAATTCGAGACCAGCCTGGCCAACATAGTGAGACCTGATCTCTACCAAAATGAAGTCATGTTAGCTAATATTCCAAACATATTCCATGATTAGACATTGTGTCAGATAATGAATGAGTCCATACCAAAATGGAATCATTGACCTGCTTTACTCTCCATTCCCTGAGGCAACTAACCTGATATCCAACACCATGTACCAGAAGCAAAAAGTAGTTACAGATGGTGCCCATTTTGACTAATCAATTCCTTTACAATGTACATTGTTAAATATTTTGAATGAATCTCAGGGGTGGAGGTAGACATTAGAAAGAAGTAAAAATGAGCATCCAGAAATGAAATAAGTCAGGGAGCAAAGTGAGCAAGATATCAAGAGGTGCCTGAGGATACACAGGCATCATCCAACTCCTGATGAAATTTCTCCCACACATAGAAGTCACCTTAATGCAAAATAAAAGTATCTTCTTTGAAGTTTAAAGCGACTTCGTATATTGCTTTATAGTTTACTAAGAATCTTCTGTGTGCTATAGTGCTCAACCTTCACAGACACTCTCTGAACTATGAAGTAGCAGAGTAGCAGTTCCCACTTGTTCAAACAGCATCCTCTGCCCCTGCCTGCCCTTTACGCTAGACATGTAATACTTATTCTTTGAATTTTCATGTTTTTAAAGTACTGGACTTGATGTAGGAGACTCGTAGGAGGACTTGTTTTTTGGTCAGAACCGTGCTGACCAAAACAAGCCCTGGTTCGGACAGGATAAACTGAAAAAACTGGCAGGAATCAGCAGATGGTGACTAAGGTGACCCCTAGCTGTCTTCATTATTCATTGGCATAAGACACTCGCACCAGCACCATGACAGTTGACAGGTGCCCTGGAAATGACCTGAAAGTTACTACCCCTTTCTATGGCAAGGACTCAGAAGTTACTGCCCCTTTTCTAGAAAATTCTAAATAATCTGCCCCTCAATATACATTGATCTGCCATTAATTTGCATATAATTTAAAGTGGGTTTACATGAGTAAAAATGCAGTTGACAGAAACCCATATGTTGTGGACTCTGGGCAAAATTGCCTGTGTGTTATCTCTGCTCCTCAAGGAGTAGTGCTGTTCAATTAAAGTATTGCTGCCTAAAACCATTGTCCTGCCCATGAATATTTTTCCTGAGTGAAGCCAGGAACCCTCCTGGGCTAAGCTCCAATTTGTGGCCTGCCTCTCCTGCATCAAACCTATACTAGGAAAAGATTACTGTCTGTATACAGTTGGAAGGATCATATGTAAAGATGGAATTTTTTTGTTGTGTTTTGTTTTGTTTTGTTTTTTGAATCACAGCCTCTCTCAATTGTGATCCCAAAATCCAATAGAAGACTAGGTATGAGGAAGACTAAAGACTCATTTTTATCTAGGAAATAGATTTTGTGTTCTAGGCTTAATGATAGCTCCTGAAACACGTAAACAGCCTGGGAACTAACAAATAAGAACATAATTTGTATCTACTCTTTGAGGTGTGTGTGTGTGCTTGTGAACCCCATCTCCTTAAAAATTATGTCCCTACATTCCTGGAAACACGTGTGTGTGTGTGTGTGTGTATATATATATATCTCATATGTTTTTTATACATTTTTTTGTTTGTTTCCATCATCATTTTTGTTTTCCTTTGGTACTTTGAAAACTTCAGCTTTTCTATTTTATGCTAAGTGAAAACGGGGAAAATGGTTTATACACACAGGGATCTAATAATTAAAGGGGTGCAGGCAGTGCCAAGACGTATTTTCTCCAAAAAGCTTACGCTGTGAAAAACATTCAATGTCAACAGAGGCAGCTCCTTTTCATCGCTTGAAGATCAAGCTTTTGACTCTTTGTAAAATAAGCCTCATTATAAAATATCTTCCTGGCCAGGCACAGTGGCTCATGCCCACAAGCCCAACATTTTGGGAGGCTAAGGCAGGTGGATCACCTGAGGTCAGGAGTTCAAGACCAGACTGGCCTATATGGTGAAACCTTGTCTCTACTAAAAATACAAAAATTAGCTGGGCATGGTGGTGGGTACCTGTAATCCCAGCCACTGGGGAGGCTGAGGCAGGAGAATCGTATGAGGTGGAAGTTGCAGTGAGCCGAGATCATGCCATTGCACTCCAGCCTGGGAGATGTGTGAAACTCTGTCTGCAAAAAAAATAAATAAAAATAAAGTATCTTCCCATTACAAATACTGGTGCTTCTTGGTACTATTTAATACTTAACATGGATTTCTTCTTTATGCTAAATTCTCTATTCTATGAACAAACAGATTAAAACTCAGAAACTCAGATGGGTAAATGCACTTGAATAAATTCCCATGGCTAGTAAACATCAGAACTAGAATTGAAAACCCTTCAGTTCCAATGTTCCTACTCCTTTGAAAAAAATTTTTCTTAGCATTGTGGTTCAAGGGAAGTGAACTGTGTATTCCAAGTCTCTAGAGTAGCCATGACTATAACTGCTATTGAGGTGGCTCAGGAACTAAAGAGATCTTAGGAATGGCAGCTGTGCAGTGACAAAATGTCTCCTCAGGACACCCATTTGATCCAAAAGCCAGAAATCTGACAGATATTCTAACATAAGAATTGTTCATTTTCATAGTGTTCAGTATAACAACACAGATGGGCACAATTTGATATCTCAGTTTTTGCACTGCTCATCCGCAGATTTTTGTAGCATCATGTTCTGCTTATGAAAAGTCTTCAATATCAAAACAAAATTGACTGTTATTTTTCTTAGCTACTTCACATATGTAGAGAACAAAGAAGATAAGGAGAGCAATGCAGACAGAAAAAGAAGAGGAGAGAAGAAAAAGGAAAAGAAAGAAGGGCAGGGAAAGAAAGAAAAAGATATCTTCTAATAAGTGTGATTGCACTGGGAAGTAGAGACTTGGAATCCACCTCACCTCCTGATCCAAGTCATTATTCTCTTCCCATGTTATGCCACGTGTGAGCAATGACACAATAATTTTTCTAACAGAGATGATGACTGTGTTCTTTACTCGCATTGATTCAAAAATTAAGAAGAATGTTTTGCATTGTGGAAAATTGTTATTCAAACATTGATTACAGTAAGCTAGGAGCCCATAATATAAGTGATGAGAAGATAGGCAAATAAACACTAGTGATATAAAATAATGTTTTAAGAAAACGGCAGCTTTACATTCTAACTTCTGGAAAAATATCAAGGCTTTTATTCTTTCTTCCAAATCCCTCCTCTCGACCTCTAATAAGAACTTCATGGTATCCAAAGGTAAATAATTGGGCCATATATATAGTGAGTCAATAAAAAAAAAAATGGTCAGACAGTGGTTCACTCCTGTAATCCCAGCATTTCGGAGGGCTGAGGTTGAACAATTGCTCGAGTCCCAGAGTTCCAGACCAGCCTCAGCAACATGGCAAGATCCTATATCTACGAAAATAGAAAAATTAACCAGACAATGTGGTGTACACCTGCAGTCCCAGCTACTCAGGAGGCAGGGGTGGAAGGATTGCTTGAGTCAGGAGCTCGAGGCTGCAGCGAGTTATATTTGTGCTGCTGCACTCCAGCCTGGGCAGCTGGTGAGACCCTGACTCTAATAAATTAATTAAATAAATAATTAAAATAATGTTAAAGTTCTTATTGTTCTTTAGCCTATCTTGTATAAATTTCTTCCCTTTCTGCATTTCTTTGTCTACTTTTTAGTTCTCACAAATCCAGGTACAGATCTTTCCTTCACAAGGACAGAAACATCATTCCTCATCTTTCTCCTAGTATGAGGAAAGGAATCATGGTATGCCATTAAATTGAGAAGAAATAGAGTATCAAAACTGAGGACATGCCAAATGCTATGGAGAAGCTACAGAGATTGGGGATAGAGTGGAATTATAAGACTTCTCTGCAAGGAAGTGATCAGCAATTAGGAAGTCACAAATGACCTTCCGAAGATCAACATGAGCAGTGGATGTATCATAAAGTAACCGCAATGGAGTGAATAAAATGAAAGAGAATGAGAATATTTGCTCATTATTTACAAAGTTTAGGTAAAGCATAACTTTTTAGTAGAGATTTCATGCAATCAAACAAACTTGTACCAATGAAAATACCCGTTTTGGCTATCTATTATTATATACAACTCAGTAGCTTAAAAGTTGATTGGTATCTTACAGCAGAGTTTGTCGAGTAGTCTTAAATGGTGGTCCTCTGCTGAGATCACTCATGGCTTGTAGTCAGATGTCAACTGGGGCTGCATTTATTTGAAGATTCAAATGGGCTGGACATCTAAGAGGGTTCACACACATGGATGGCAGCTGATGCTGACAGCTGGCTGTAGGCTGGACTGATACTGTGGACTGGAGCCCTACACATAGCGTCTCTATGTGTCTTTCTAGCAGCATGATAGATTCCTATAAGTTTCTCCTGAAAGTGAGTGTTCTATAAGACTCAGATGGAAGTTGCAGTACTTTGTGTGGCATATTATCAAAAGTCATGTGATATCACTTTTGCTATGTTCTATCGGTCAAAGTGAAACAAAATCAGTTGTATTTCTAGAACATAAAACCCTGGATAAATTTTGAATAAAACGTTTATTATTAGCAACTTTCTTCCACTCCCAAGTTGACTTTCAGATAACATTATTTGGAAGGACACAGCAGTGCATTGTAATCAAAATGTATAACTTAATAAACATGTTTAATTATGTGATGTAAATTGTCAAGATGCTGTTTTACAGCATTTTCTTCTATATCGTCTTCTGCAAAGTGCAAGGGGTAGGATGTAGGACACTAAAATCCTTCTCCCCTTTATTCAGGTGTTCTATTCCCAGACTTGACAGACATCACTGATGATGTGATCATGTCCACAGAGGGAGTCAGGAACAACAATGCTTTTGGCTAGAGAAAAATCAATGTGTACATACAAAAAAAAAAAAAACAAAAAAAACAAAAAAAAAACACCAAAGTGATAAACGAGACAGTCTGGTCAAGCTTCAAGAGGAGACAGGCTAATCATTGAAAAAAACAAAAGAACTAATGCACAAGGTAAGACTAAGTGTCTGTTGCAGTGTAGTGTTAGGTGGTGTCCTTTAAAATAAGAGTTTATTTGGCCTATAGAGAATGGTAGTATATTAGACAGACTATACTGAGCTATTATTTTGAATAATAAATGACTGAGAAAGAGCAAGATGGATTTTTTTTTACACATGCACTCCAATGCCCAGATTTGCTAAAGCACTGTGCTTCCAGTCAATAGTACCCTTGTAGCTTGTTTGTTTAATTGATTGCATTGCTATGTCAACCTTCAAGACCAAAGCGTCAAATATTTACAGACTGGAACACATAGTGTTTGGTGCAACTTGGTCTTCCCCGCGACACTTGCAAATGTTGCAGTTTACATAATACATTGAGCCAGACAGAATCTGAATTTACTACATTAAACAGGGTTATGTTCATTGACAGCCTCAAGTCTTATTAACATTACTGAGACTTGTGATTCTAGAAAAACAAACAAAAATTTTAGAGATCCAACTCATTTGTATTGCCAACTGGTATTAATATTCTTAGTATGAAGTAATTTAATGAAAGGGCTCATTTAGAAAAAACAAATATTTGTTCTCTGGATTTGAAGATCTCTTCTTTGGACCTTGTTTCACTTCTAAATATTCATGTGCAATGGATTTTGCCCCATTCAAATGAAAAGTATGAAATAGAAAATTGTTTTGAATGTATTATTGATTTTACAATTTTTGTTTGGAAACATCCCATGAGTCCACATGCTTAGCAATTTTTGCTTTGACTTAAACAAGACAACAGGACTTCAGTGTTTCCATGAAAAGTCTTGGCAGAGTAGAGTCGGTCAGAGTTGAGACAAAACCCAACTGATATGAGAAACTTTGACAGACAAATGCTTCTGTGAGAACGAGCAAGCAGTTCAGGTGTAGCCAGCCAGTGGGGAATGCAGACACTACATGTAACTTTTTTTTTTTTTTTTTCTGTTAACCACTTTGTTAACTAGGGGCCTCGAATATAAAACAGGCCCTCCTTAGAGAAGAAGATGAACTAAAGATTGAGAAGCAGGAAAGAAGATGACTGACCCAACTTTGGTGAGGTAGAAGAACAATGCTTTGCCCTTTTCCTGGGTGAAGGCTGCAGCAACCTTATCCTGGTGAAGAGCTATCCTTAAAGAGGTAAATTAATCTTCCCAAGACCACTGAGTGTCATGGAGCAGAGACTCCAACCAAGGTGTATCAGACATCAGTGTATAATTTTTCCATAATTCCATGCCAAAAATGTGTCTACACATAACTACTAGTGATATTTTAATCAAAAAATCTACTAAAAGGACAACTGGGAATTTTATATCATTGATACAGAATCTTTTTTTCCTTTGCATAGTTTCACCAGCTTCATGAAACTGACCAATACCAAGGAACTTGTTGTGAACTTGGTGGGGAGGAATAATTTGTCTTTATTTACCACATTAAGAAATCCTGCATCTTAGCAGAGCTTAATAGTGCATACCTGTAGTTTCAGCTAATTGAGAGGCTGAGGAAGGTGGACTGCTTGAGCCCAGCAATTCAAGGCTGTAGTGAGCTGTGATTGCACCACTGCGTTCCAGCCTGGGGAACAGAGCAAGACCTTGTCTTTAAAATATATACATATTGTATCCAATTCAACATGGGTGATATTTGTTTATTTATTGATCTAGGATATGAGTGACATATTAATAGAACGATTGTCTCAAATGCCATTTTCAGCTGCATTGTACGTGCCAGTTTCTGTGCTGAGTTTCTATAAATTATCTCATTTACTCCTTGTAATGTGGTTGTATTATATTTGTTTTACAGATATGGAAACAAGTTCAGAGTTTTATAAAAAGTAGTGGAGACTGGATTCAAAGTCCCGCCACCTCTGATTCTCATGGTGTTATGAGAGAGCCTTTGTCATTTGGGTGTTGCTTCATTCAGAAAGAACATGGCTTCTGCAAGTGGGTGAAGACACTACAGAGTTGCTGAGGTAGTTACCTAAATTCCAGGCAGGAGCTAAAATTCCACCTGATTTCCTGTTGGTGTAGCTCATTAACATCAGTACTCTGAGGACTAAGCAACTAAAATGTAGTAAGTATCAATTAAAACTTCCAAGTAGAAGCATGCTCAAATTACTTGGAGAAAACTGATTAATTGTGCAGATGCTACTGGTGCTGGGGAGAATCAGTAGGCTCCCTTGTCAGCTATGGAATACTCCATCACCTTCTTGCTGTTCTCTTCTATTTTAAAAACGTAAGCTTCCTGATCAACTAGGACAGGCACCATGGTATAGTGAGAAAAGCATCAAGTGGTTCAAGAAAATTAAAATCCAGTCCTGAGTAGTAAATCAGCTTCCCTCCATCTTTGTAATTTTATCTCCCTAGGCCTCAGCTCTGTACCTGTAACTGAGTAAACTAGATAATTTTTAGTCTTTTCAGTTCTAAAATCTCTCATCCAAAATTAAAAATTATAGTATCTAAAAATCTTTCACAAACAACTTGCGGTGATGACAAAAGTTAGAATCAAGTGAACCATGTTAGAGAAAGAAAAAACCAGCACACTTCTCTGTCCACAGAATTGGTAGTATACTCTGAAAAGCAGGCTGTGCCTGGGAATCTGAGCCTACATGTTTAACTATATAGAGAAGAGACAGAGGATTTTTCACAAATAATACTCTAATTTTGAAATCGAGAAGTGAGAGATGAAGTAAAGGGGAGCTTCTTTTAGTTGCAAAGTGCCAGCGCACACAAGAGCCAGTGTATGCCTCTGGATCTCCAAAGATATCATGCTGAATATTCATGGCAAAATGGGCTTATTTATGAAATTACAGTATTTCTGTTCACCATCATAGAACGTCTGAGATGGATTTCTGAAGTTTGCAATTAGGAATTTCTAGACAGTTTGGGAAAATATTAATAATAACATGTTCATTGATTCCCTTAGAGGAAACGATGCTAAACTTGTTAATAGTTTGACAATCAGTCTTTCTACTTCTGTGCCTGGCTTATTTCACTTACCGTAATATTCCCCAGGTTCATCCATGACAATGACAGGATTTCCTTCCATTTTAAGGCTGAATAGTATCCCGTTACACACACACACACACACACACACACACGCACGCGCGCGCACACACACACACACCACCTTTTCTTTATCTATTTGTCCATTGATGGAACTTGGTTTTGGCTATCGTAAGTAATGCTACAACAAATGTGGAAGTGTAGATATCTCTTTGAGATACTAATACTAATTCAATTTATTTGGTTATATAGCCAGAATGAGATTGTTGGATTATAGGACAGTGCTGTTTTTAATTTTTGAAGGAATTCCAAACTATTTTCCATAATGGCTATACCAGTTTATACTCCCATTGATAGTATAAAGGGTTCCCTTTCCTCAACACCCTCCCAAGTATTTGTTATCTTTTTTATTTTTGATAATATTCATTTTAACAGGAGTGAGGTGATATCTCATTGTGGTTTTGATTTATATTTCCCTGATAGTCAATAAAGTTAAGCATAATTTTTAATATACCAGTTAGACATTTATATTTTTTCCTTTGATAAATGTCTATTCAAATCCTTTGCTCATATTTTTGTTGGGTTGTTTTCTTGTTGTTATGAGAGTTTCCTATGTATTTTGGATATTATCTCCTTGTTGAATGTATAGTTTGCAAATATATCTTCCCATTCCATAGATTGTCTCTTCACTTTGCTAATTGTTGAATTAACAACAATTAAGCTGTACTGAAACTTTTCAGTTTGATGAAATCTTACTTAGGTATTTTTACTTTTGTTGCTTGTGCTTTTGAGGAGATACACAAAAATTAATTGTCCAATCTAATGTCAAGAAGCATTTCCCTGTGTTTTCTTCTAATAGTTCAATAGTATTCAGCCTTACATTTAATTACTTAATCTATTTTGAGTTGATTTTTATGTGGTATAAAATAAAGGTCGAATTTGGATATCCAATTTTTCCAACACCAATTAATGAAGACTCACTTCTTTCCTCAATGTGTGTTCTTGGCAACTTTGTCAAAGGTCAATTGACCACAAATATGTGGATTTATTTCTTGACTTTCTATTGTGCTCTACTGGTCTATATGTCTGTTTCCTTCCTTCCTTCCTTCCTTCCTTCCTTCCTTCCTTCCTTCCTTCCTTCCTTCCTTCCTTCCTTCCTTCCTTCTTTCCTTCCTTCCTTCCTTCCTTCCTTCCTTCCTTCCTTCCTTCCTTCCTTCCTTCCTTCCTTTCTTCCTTCCCTCCCTCCCTCCCTCCCTCCCTCCCTCCCTCCTTCCTTCTTTCCTTCCTTCCTTCCTCCTTCTGTTCCTTCCCTCCCTTCCCTTCCCTTCCCTTTTCTTTTCTTTTTCCTTTCCTTTCCTTTTTTCTTTTCTCTTCTTTTCTTTTCTTTTCTTTTCTCTTTTCTTTTCTTTCTGATGGAGTCTAGCTCCATTGCCCTGGCTGCAGTGCAGTGGCATGATCTCGGCTCACTGCAACCTCCACCTCAGGGGTTCAAGCAACTCTCCTACCTCAGCCTTCTGAGTAGCTGAGATTACAGGTGCATGCAGCCACACCTGGCTAATTTTTTGTATTTTAGCAGAGGCAGGGTTTCACCGGGTTGCCCAGGCTGGTCTCAAACACCTGAGCTCAGGCAATCCGCTTGCCTCAGCCTCCCAAGGTGCTAGGATTACAGGCATGAGCCACTGCACCCAGCCTGTATGTCTGTTTTAATGCTAGTACCATACTGTTTGATTATGATAGCTTTGTCATATATTTTGAAATCAGATAGCACGATTCATCCAGATTTGCTCTTCTTGCTTGAGATTACTTTGGCTATTGTTTCTTGTGTGGTTCTATATTAATTTTAGGATGGTTTTGCCTACTTCTGTGAAAAATACCATTGGAATTTTGTCAGGGATTATATTGAATCTGTAGATCACTTTGACTATTATGAGCATTTTTAATTCTTCTAATCTATGAACAAATAATATTTTTCCACTTATTTGTCTCTTCTTCAATTTCTTTCATCAATGTCACATAGTTTTTAATTTCTAAATCTATCACCTACTTGGTTAATGTTTTCCTAAGTATTGTATTCTTTTTAGTGCTGTTATAAATGGAGTTGTTAATTTCTTTTTTGGAGAGTTTGTTGCTAGTGTATAGGAAGGCGACTGATTTTTCTATTTAATTTGGTATCTTGCAAATTTACTGAATTTATTTATTAGTTCTAAGAGGTTTCTGGTAGATTCTTTACAGTTTTTTATTTATAAGATTATGTCATCTGCAAATAGAGACAATTTTACTTTTCTCTTTCTGACTGAATGGCTTTTATTTCTTTGTCTTGCCTAATTGTTCTGGCTAGGACTTCCAGTACTATGTGAATAGAAGTGACAAGATACGTATCATTGTCTTGTTCCTGCTATTAGAAGAAATATTGTCAGCTATTTACTTCATTATGTTAATTGTGGACCTGCTACATATGACTTTTATTATGTTGAAGTAGTCTTTCTACACCTAATTTGTTGAGTTTTTATCATGAATGCATATTAAAAATTGTCAAATGCTTTGTATGCACATATTGAGATGAACATACAGTTTTTATTCTTCATTCTATAAATGTAGTATGTCACATTTGCTGAATTGCATATGTCAAACCATCTTTGCACCACAGGGATAAATCACTCTTGGACAAGCTATATGATACTGTATGGTTTCACTCATGTGAGTGAACCTATAGAAGTCAACTTATAGAAGCAGCGAATAACACGATGGCTGCCGGGGCTGGGGTAGGGGAGTGGGAATGGAGAGATGTTCGTTAAAGGGTACAAAGTCTCAGTTGTGCAGGATTGAATGGTTCAGAAAATCTAATGTGCAGTATGGTAACTGTAGTTAATAATGCTTATTGTATACTTGAAAATTGTTAAGAGAGTAGACAAATGTTCTCACCACACCAAAAAAAAGGTAATTACATGAAGTGATGTATATGTCAGGTAGCTTGCTTGCGATAATCATTTCACAATGTATATGTATATCAAAACCTCACATTATACACCTTTAATATGTAAATTGTTATTTTTCAATTATACCGCAATAAAGCTGGAAAAAATTAAATAAAACAAATAAATAAAATCTAATAGTACCTTTTAAAAGTACCTAATAGTGTTCAAAAATAATGTGACATTGTTAAAATGCTCTTGCAGGGTTTTGTTTTGCTCATGATCTTAATTATGGATATGAATGTGATAAACAATAATTGCAGCCTGCTACATGTAGATAATGTTTCATTTGTTAAAGTTAGTGAGACTGTTCAATTGACAAAATCTAAAGTGAACCCAAACCTAAATATTCACTATTGGTCTCAGTATCTCTCCTCTCTCTCTCTCTCTCTCTCTGACACACAGACACACACACACACGCACACACATACACACACAATGTCCCTAATGTCCCTTTTCATTTGGTCTGGGACTTAGCACTCAGTGACAACAACCATGTGAAATTTTGCCTATTAGAATTTTCTACAGAGCTTTAAATAACTCCAGTGATAGTCAGTTACTTTTTCCTTGAGTTTTTTTAAGGTGCCAGCCAAAAAGGCTGCCCTTAGCCAGGATCAATTTATCAGTTTCAAAGGAAAAGATAATAAAAGTGTCATTTCTGGCCATAGCACTGCAGGTTCTGCTGATATCCTAATATTAAAGTTTATTATAAGTAGAGCTGTCTCTTAGTTTTTGATATCAAAATTGTTTCCAAGTCTTGTTAAGACCCCTTGTTACTCTTGATGGGAGGAAAGGAAAAAATAACCCAAAGTGACCCCAATGGGGCACGGAAGTGACTGAGCTATTAAACACCTAGCTATGTGGATGGTTTTGTGGAGTTCTTCAATTTATCACAGATACAACCTGCCAGGAGAAAATTAATTTAAAACTCACTTCCCTTGCAGGCCTGCTAAAGATACTCAAAATGTGAGAAAGGTTTACAGAAAGAGAGTCAAAATAATTGTTGACTCCCAAGAGGCATTCTTGGTTTCTGTTCTTTTAATAACTTGCATCTTCTCACAGCTCTTTATCAACAGGACTTCTAAATGAAGGAAGCAAGTAAATAAAGTATTCCTAATGTGGGATAATCTACAGGAAATGGTTCTGGACGGAGTAAATATTTCTTCCATCATCTACAGATGGGTAGTCTGGCTTTTCTAATGAGAAGCAGTATATCTTATTTAAAAGAGCTTTGGATTCAAACGGAACTTTGCTCAAATTCTAATTTTTCTAGTCATTACCTGTGTAAACATGGGCAAATTTCCTAAAATCACTGAGTCATCTATATCAATAAAATTGAAATATTAGTGACCACATTTATGGCTGCAGACAGAATGAGTGGATAGCATCTCTTCTGCTAGGAATGTTCTTCCTTCAGATTGCTATAAAGCCATATCCTTCTCACCATTCAGGGAAATCCCAAAGCCACTTCTTCAGACAGTTTTCCCCTCATTATCTATATTAGTCCATTTTGCATTACTATAAAGGAATACTTAAGGCTGAGTAATTTATAAAGAAAAGATGTTTATTTGAGCTAATGGTTCTGTAGGCTGTACAAGAAGTGTGGTGCCAGCATCTGCTTCTGGCGAGAGTCTCTGGAATCTTACAGTCATGCTAGAAGGCGAAGAAGAAGTGGCTGTATCACATAGCCAGAGTGGAGTAAGGGAGAGAGCAAGCTCTTTTGAACAATGAGACCTTGCATGAACTCATAGAATGGAAACTCACTTATTACTATGAAGATATCACCAAGCCATTCATGAGGGATCTGTCCACATAACCCAAACACCTTCCATAGGCCCACCTCTGACATTGGAAGTCACATTTCCACATGTGATTTGGAGAGGACAAATATCCAAACCATATCATTGTGACCTTGGTCCCCTAAATCTCATGTCCTTCTCACGTTGCAAAATCTAATAATCCCTTCCCAGTAGTCCCCAAAGTCTCAACTCATTTCAGCATCAACTCAAAAGTCCAAAATCTCATCTGAGACTCAAGGCATGTTAGTTCCACCTATGAGCCTATAACATCAAAAACAAGTTATTTACTTCCAAGATAGAATGATGGTACAGGTGTTGGGTAAATATTCCCATTCCAACGGGGAGAAATCAGCCAAAGAAAGGGACAACGGATGACACGCCAGTCTGAAACCCAGAAAGAAGTCATTTAAATCTGAAAGTTCTAAAATAATATCCATTGACTCCATGTCCTGCATCCTGGGCACACAGGTGAAAGGGGTGGGCTCCAAAGGTCATAGGCAGCTCCTTACCTGTCGCTTTCCTGGGTGCAGACCCTGTGGCTGCTGTCATGCGTTGGAGTTGAGTGCCTGCAGTTTTTTCAGTCTCAGGTGTAAATTATTGGTGGCTCTACCATTTTTCGGTTTGGAGGGCAGAAGCCCCCTTCCCACAGCTCCACTAGGCAGTGCCCTGATGGGGATTCAGTCTGGGGGCTCCAACCCCACATTTCTCTTCAGCACTGCCTGAACAGAGTCTTTCTGTGGGGGTTCTGCCCCTGTGGGAGGCTTCCCTTTGGGCACGTAGGCTTTTACATACAACCTCTGAAATCTAGTTGGAAGCTGCCAAGCTTCCTTCACTCTTGCACTCTGTGCAACTGCAGAGTTAACACCACATGGAAGCTACTGAGGCTTCTGGTTGAGTCCTGCAGAGCTGTGGCCCAAGCTACACCTGGAACTCTTTGAGCCAAGGCTGGAGCCAGAGTGGCTGGGATACGGGGAACAGTATCCTGAGGCTGAGCAGGGAAGTCCTGCCGTGAACCTGTTCCCTGAAGCCATTCTTTCCTCCCAGGACTCTGGGCCTGTGATAGTAGGAGTAGCCTGGTAGAAATCTTTCTGAACGGCCTTGAAGGCCTTTTTTCCCATTGTCTGGGCTACTAGCACTTGGCTTTCCTTTAGTCATGACAATTTCTCTAGGATGTGGTTGCTTCATAGCTGCTTCAATTCCTCTCCTGAAAAAACTCTATCCTTCCTTATCACCTTGCCAGGTGGCAAATTTTTCAATTTTTAACATTTTTCTTCCCTTTTTTCTTCCCTTTTCCTTATAAATTCCAACTTTAAATTATTTCTTAGCTCTCATATCTGTTCATAGGCTATAAGAAGCTGCCATACCACTTCTTGAATGCTTTGATGCTTAGAAATTTCTTCCTCCAGATACCCTACATCATTACTCTTACATTCAACCTTCCACAAAGTCCTTGTGCATGGACACAGTACAGCCAACTTCTTTGCTTGGGTGTAACAAGGGTGACCTTTGCTCCAGTTCCCAATACATTCCTCATTTCCAACTGAGACTTCATCAGCGAGTCCTTCACTGTCCATATTCCTGTTAGCATTTTGTTCACAACTACTTACAAAGTCTCTAAGTAAAGTTCCAAACTTTCCCTTGTCTTCCTGTATTCTTCGGAGCCCTCCATATTCTTCCAACTTCTGCCTGTTACCCAGTTCCGAAGCCACTTCCACATTTTCAGGTACCTTTAGAGTAACACCTCACTCCACATTACCAATTATCTGTATTAGTCAATTTTGCATTGCTATAAAGAAATACCTGAGGCTGGGTAATTTATAAAGAAAATGGAAAGGTTTATTTTGGCTCAAGATTCTGCAAACTCTGTAAGAAATGTGTTGCTGGTATCTGCTCCTGGTGAGGGACTCAGGAAGCTTACAGTCCTAGCAGAAGGTAAAGGGGAAGAAGGCATATCACATGGTAAGAGAAGGAGCAAGAGAGGGGGACGAAGCACCAGGCTCTTTTTAACAACCAGATCTTGTGTGAACTCATAGGGAGAACCCACTCATTACTGTAAGGACAGCACCAAGTTATTCATGAGAGATCTATTCCCATGAACTAAATACTTCCCACTTAGCTCCATCTCTAACATTGGAGATCACATTTTAACGTAGGTTTGCAAAGGACACACATCCAAGCCATATCATCACCCAAAGTTGCTGCCACACCAGTCCTATAACTCTAGCTTATTTGCTTTAGTGATCAATTTACAGAAATTGTTTTGGTTGCAAATGTACTTATTATGTATTTCTCCCAGTAGAATATTCTATCTCCAGCCTATGCTGTCTCCAGCTTTTTGAGCTGTGGCTGACACCTAGTATAGCTTCATATAAATAGTTTGAAATGAATAAAAAACAGAGGCAAAGTAAAAGTACTCAACATAGATGCTAGTCTATAATAGATGCTCAAAATTTTGCCACAAATTATTTATTTTGTTGGGGCTGTTAGCTTTAAGTGGCAGTCTATCCCAAATGAATATCTATGCCAAAATGTTAAAGTTTGGCAGAACTTATTTAAATCTTGGAATTATGTTTAAAATAGCTATTTCTGGAGACTTAGGAAATTTGCTATAAATGTGAATGTGACAAGTAGGAAAATATACAAATCCCTTTTTCCTACTTTGTGTTGATTATATCGAGTTTTTGGAGGCAGAATAAAATTCTATTCACTGTCAGCACATTATTTTCTCTGTCCAGCTACCTGCATTCCAGGTAAACAACATGGGCTGACATACACCAGTGAAAACATTATTAGAGCAATGACAGAAAAATAAAGATGCTAAACACTAAGTTTAAAAGCTAAAGATTAAGGTATGTGAGAGAAAGAAAACACTTAGATGATACAGCAATTTATTTCTTTCTCTATCCCTTCCACCAAACGCTGAGACTCTGGAAGAGCCCTCCAAGTGAGAGAAAGCAATGCAGTTAAGCTGGAAGGATTTGAGAAGCTTAGCAAAAGATCTGTTTTTGTGGTCTTCCCTTTAACTTCCCAAAGACTGAGCTGGGAGAAGAGACTGGAGTGTTGATAAAATGCCTCCTTTGAAATTGAGGGATATGAGAATAGAGAAAAACCAGGCTGTGCTAATCATTTCTAGAAATGGAATAAGCAGCTATGAGAGATGTTAGAAGCAAAGCATAGCCATTCGCAGCCCTGAGTTTCTTACAGCCCCCAAGTGTCACAGGGTAGATTTCAAAATCTCCTACAAGCTCAGAAGTGAGTCCAAAAGATTGCTGGGAGAAAGCAGGAAGAGAGGGAGGAAAAATAAGGAGGAAGAAAAAGGAAAATGGGAGTTTTATTATGAGGGTATGGAGATATGCTTTGAGATGATGAGGCATGCAGACTCCTCCCCAAAGGTTGTGAGAATGCTGAGTCCCTGGCTCCCTCTCAGAGGATCGCCATTGTCAGGGAGCTGCTCGTTTCCCATTCAAGGGCACTTTACATTACTGGACCAATGATCAGATACAACAATGTCCATCTGGAATGGAAATCTCAGAAATAAGCAGCAATGGCTTTTTTATTTTTTATTTTTTTAGTGCAGTTTTGGCTACTTTCCCAGCGATATTACTCCAGCAGTTTCTCAAGCCTTACCACTGCCCCCATCTACCTGCCAGTTTAAAACCATCAAAAAGAAGAGGGACAAAGAAAATACACCTGATGGGAGGCACTAAGTTTTTAAAATATAAAACATGTGCCTGGAAGTCAGAAAAAAATGTGAATTACTATAAAATAACAAAAATAACCATAATCACAGCCATCATTACAGGAGCAAACACGGATATGATGTTTGTTATATGCCAGACACTGCTCCCAGTTCTTTGTATAGATTAATACATTTAATATTCACAACACCATTATGATTTAGTTACTCTTGCCATCCTCACTTTATAAACAGGGAAACTGAGACACAGTGGGGTAAGTGTAACTTACTAAGGGTGACGTATGTGGCAGAATATGAAGTCTAACTCTTAGTTTATGCTCCTAACCACTATATACTTGACTTATATATAAAGTAGGTGTAATTGTATTTGCATATAAAATTCTGCGGCTTTCAGATTAAACATACTTTTGGACAGTAACACAAGTCTAAACTTTAGGTCTCTGCCCCAAACTAGGATTAAATATAAAAAAGGATCACGTTAAGAGGAGCTTTCTAGGCCGGGCACGATGGTCCATTCCTGTAATCCCAGCACTTTTGGAGACTGTGGTGGGCATATTGCTTGAGTCCAGGAGGTCAAGACCAGCCAGGACAACATGCTGAGACCCTGTCTCTACAAAAAATACAAAAATTAGTCTGGCGTGGTGTTGTGTGCCTATGGCTCCAGCTACTAGAGAGGCTGAGAGGCAGGAGGATCACCTGAGCCTTGGGGTTTATGGCTGCTGTGAGCCCTGATTGTGCCACTGCACTCCAGCCTAGGCGACAGAGTGGAAAGACCCTGTCTCAAAAAAAGAGAGAAAGTTTTCTAATTAGATATTGAAGAAAAAAAACATGATCAAGTGTGACAGTGGTATCTACTCTTATGTCCTAGTTTGTCATCTTGTGAGTTTAGAGCTAGATAAATGATTTATAATTATGAAATATTGTCATCAAGTCTTCTAAGCTATGCCTTTTATCTCCTCCAGTGTGAGCCCTTGAGAATACTATCAGCACCAGGTGGTCTCATCCACTCATTATCCCTATAGAAAATGCCATGGAGTTATAGAAATTTCTGTTAAATCTATTCATACATGCCACAAAAAATTAAGGCACATACAAACAGATAAATAGGTAAGTTGTATTGCTCTTTGTCCAGTTTCCCTCCCTTAATCACACCAAATATTTAAAAGTAAATTTCAAAATTACTTCCAGACTCCTCTTCTAGAAAAAAAAAAAAAAAAAATGTCCCCTGTTGGTTGTTTTTCTTCCACAGTAGAGAAAGCTAGAGTGGAGGATTTGGTTAAGAAAAGAGTGTTAGAATCTTGCTGTGTGTTCCATCAGAGTACACAACCAGGTCTTTCATTTAAAGCAGATCAAACGATGGACACATTATTCGTTATTGTTTAGCTGCCTGGGTTTAGGATGAAATTACCAGCTGCCCAGGGGCCCAGCATTTCAGCTTCAGATCTAGCTGTGCTCATAACACAAGGCACAATGCTTAATGGCATTGTCAGCCATTTAACATAAAAAGAACATGCTGTAATCAAGTGGGGACTTTTCCACTGTGTCACTCTTGGGGCCCATTTCAGGAAGCCTAGGAAACCTGCCACTGAGTTTTAAGGGGAGACAAAAAACAGAAAATGCTTCAAAGGGGGCAAAGGTAATTGTTCCCTATTAATTTTTTTCTCAAATAATATTTTTAGTTTCTTTTTTTAACGTGTTACTATTTTGAGAAAGCTGTACTAATGGCTTCAAATCTGGTACTTTCAGATTCTTATTTTTTAAAAAATCCATGGATTAGAATCTAAGGAAAATCAGAAGCTCCCAAAATGCAATATCTAAGACATCTAGGTTGGCATAACCCTTGAGAAGCAGCTCTAGTTCTTAGCAGGAATAATGTTACCTGCCACCTAAATAAATGCTAAGGTTTAGTGTGTGGAAATAATAAAGCCAGGGAGATGAAGTGGATTCTAGATATATTAAATCTGGGATAGTTTCAAATAACAGCCTTAAGCAATAAAGTGAAGCTTCCATCCTGTATTCATAATGTCAGTGTTACTGTGGAAATGCTAGCTTTAAAATATAAGCACCCAAGGTTGTCTTCTCAAAAGACTCTCTTCAGACATTATTTTAAGTCCCTTTGAACAGGGAAGCAGAATGTCACCAACTGCGGACTCTTGAGTTTTGATGTGATGAATTCTTGCTGACATCCTAGTGCTAGAGATGCTGCTCTTGAATTATTTGGAACTGAAGGCATTTCCATATGGACAAGCTCTCATTCCAAGAAGACAGAATGATGGTGAAAAATGTGGGCCTAGATAGAAAGATGACTTGAATAGCTGTGCCATTTTGGAAACTGTGGGATAGAAGACTGGCAGGGGGATAGGGTAGTAAGAGGAAGACAAGTGCGTTGTAAATATAGAATCAAAACCTGCCATTGCCAAGTGCAAAATCCACTACAAGCTTGAGGTGAGATTAAAAGATAAATAACCCTGAACGTGCTCCTCTTTGCCTCTGTGAAGAAATAGCAGTTCTATTTGCTGTATTTGGGAGAACCCAAATGTGGAATTAGAAGTTCTGGGTGGAGCGTTGGCTCTCTTAACAAGCTGAGAAAACTTGCACAAATTAATTAACCTCACTGAGCTTCAGTTTGCTTAACTGTATATTGGAGCTAGTAACATGTTGTCTAATTCATATGATTCTTGTGATAATCAAAATTGAAATGAAATAATGCATGTGAAAATGTATGGCAAATTGTAAAGAAGAATGCAAGTGTAGTATGCTATCATAATTAGGTAGTTAAAAGCTAGCAAAAGAATAAAGAAGGACATGAATGCTAGCTTCATGATGGCAAGTGCATTATTTTATTCACTGATATATCTGCAGTGCCTACAATGCAGTCAGGCAAATTGGGAAGTGCTCAATAAATTACTGTTGAATGAAAAAATAAATTATTATATTGTTTCTTTTTGAAAGATTTAGAAACATTCTTCATTTGCTTTTGGAATTCTTGTCTGAAACACCATGCCTATGGTAAGAATATAAAGCCATCTGAAGCTCCTGTTTCCTCAGTAAAATGGGAATATTACCTTACCTTTCATACGCAAGGGAGGAAAAAAAGAAAAACATTGTCTTATTTGATCTCTCTTTCAATAATTAAACGTTGAAAAGAAAAAGTGCACGTGTATGTGTTCATATACACATCAAGGTCCATAAAATTTGAATAAAAATTTAAAATTTGGATCTTTTGTATCAATACCACATTGTTTATGAAGTTTAACTCACTAACAAAATGGGCAGTTACCAATGGCCTCATTATTTGTGAAACTGGTAAACAGTTGGTACACACACACACACACACACACACACACCAGTTCTGGTCTTTGGTTTAAAATGTGACCTTACAGTAATGATTAGAAAAAAAAATCATTTTAGGACTGGAAATGTCAAAGCACTCTGTCAGTCTGTGGCTGGTTTTTCTATTTCTTACTGTCTCTCAGAAATAAACATTCATTGCTATAAAGTCGCTGTTTCTGTATAATGGCAACTAAGTTTGTGGAGTACTAGTTATCCAGCAACAAAATATATCAGACAGCATCATATAAAATTTTTTGACAATTATTATTAGAACTGAAGTGAATTTTATATTTATGCTTACAATAGAGAAAGGGTTTCCTAAATAATTTATGGTATACATAAGCATGCTAGAGACATATTTAAAATACTTCAAAGAAACAACTGTTTTCAAGGGCCCTCTGGCACCTGAGAAGTACTATTTATAAGCAGTTAATTGACACACTACTTATAAGTCATCCTTATGTGTGTGGAAAAAAAGAAAAAAAGGTGCCTAAAGACCTCTATTAGAAAACAATTTGCCACTCTGTATTTCCATCTACTGTATGTATTTGAAAGATATTAAACTACCTTAAAAGTATATTAAAATTCATTGTTTTCCTTTATTTTCTACATACTCAAACTGGAATCTCTTCCCCTCCCACTCCCCAAAGACACACAAACATGTCCATATGCATTTGCTCTGCAATAGTGAGGTTTTCCTGTATTTTGTTTTGCCATTCAGAGAAGAGAACTGTGTCAATTGACTTTCTTTGTCCTGAAGAATAAGAGCAGGATCCCCTTTGCTGGCATCAGCACCTCCTGTTTATCCTTCTTACACCACGTCTCCAGTTCTAGGCCCTGGGAGAGCCTCTCCTACGGGCTCCACATTGTATCCCTGGAAGAATAATGCTTCCCTGTCTCTCACCCAGCTCTTGGCAAAGAGCAGAGATCACTGAGGCCAATTTTCCCTGGGGAATGGTCTGAATTACTTGTCCACTTGAGTGATGGTCCTGGCAAAATATCTAATTGATGGCACTGCCTAGTGTTTATTATTCTAATAGTCCTGAAGAAAGCCTGGATGATTCTCCATTAACCCACAATGAAACTCTAGGGGAGCATTTCCACAGCACTTCAGAGCTTGTTAACCTAAAAGTAATTGGGCATATAAATTTGGAGGGTCTTATTTGTTCAGCCAGCACTAAGTGGAAGAAAAGAATGGCCATATTTACCCTATTTAAATATTCCATTCAAAGAAAATATGCCAAAAGCACACTGACTATCCAGGGTCCTGAGAGATAGATCTTGGAGAGACACCACAGCACACACGTGAGCCATTATGCCACTCCCATTGGAGCACAAAGGGTCACATATGACTGCTCTAGCATTTGTGCCTTTATTTGTAGCAGCAGATGAAACAACAAATGCATCCAGTCAGGAAAATACTATGCTGGTTCACGTTTAGCATGACTTTCCACACTCTACCTTCGGCCTGTGAATATTGACAACAGGATGCACACTGGGAGAGGAGAGCTGGGGAGCAAACATTACAAATGCAGGCACAGGTTTGTTATGTTAATATGGAAGAACAGTCCAGGAGCTTGGTGGAATAGGAGGGTATGAGTGTTAGCAAGATAAGCAGCAGAGAGAGCCTTAGAGAAGGAATCCACAAGAGAAGGAAGAAGGAAGGGAGAGAGCAAGGAAATTTGAGAGACATGGAGGGGAGCTAGGTATTGGCAACAATTTGCTGTGATTTCATCCGGATTAAACTTTGCCGAATAGTGGTCGTGTGATTGCTTTTGCATTTTTATTAGATCCATAGCTTGTGTTTGGCTCTCACCTGGGAGTGCTTTAAATAACTGTGACCTTTCATGACACAATTGTTCTTTGCATAGGCTTTCCCTTCCCTCCCTGAGATAAGAAAGAAACACATTAAAAGCCACCAGGTAGAGGAGTTACATGGGTGCAGAATGGCTCGAGCAATTGGAACACTGATAACATTAACAAATGTCGAGGTTGGTCTCACTCTCCAGAAGTAATTGTAAGTGAACCAAAGTAGTAGTGGGCATGTCATGTGATGAAACTCACATTTTGTGGTAGATACTTATACTTCATATTAAATCTCCAAACAATGTCATGTGGATACATATCAAAAGCACCCTGCGGCATACCTGTCAGGTGCTTCTCACCTCCAGCCCAGGAACCTCTCTGTTGGTGCTAAAGCATGAGATGCACAAGACTGCTAGGCACCCATGCAAGTGCAATCAGGAGACAGGGAGGAATTACTATCCCATGGGACAAACCAGTGGGAAACAGGATCCATAATTTTTTCTCCCATTGTTCTTTAATGGACTGTTCAATGAATCAAGTACATGGAGGACAACTATAGGTGGTATGAGTATGGGGGACAAAAACTGTATGAAAAACGAACTGGGTTATTGTAACAGAACACTGTAGGGAATTAGAAGGTGGTTCATGTCTTCTTTTTATGAAGTATAGCATTTTACAAACACTAATTAGTATAACTTCCCAGAAGATAGTCCCAAGAGATCTACTATGTTTCATTTGATAACAAGTGGTGGCCAGCTTGATAGCACACCCTGTTACTGAATCTCCTCCATTCTCTGCTTCGTTTCCCTTTTTCTTCACTCTTGTGACTCAGGATTTCACTCGATGATAAATTGGTAACATATAAACCTTTGCCTGGGGTTCTGCCTCATTGAGTCACAGGGACACCTCCATTTACAGTACCAACATGAATCTACCAGAAAATGGCCAGGAAATCATCTTACTATGTTTAATGTTGACTTAAGTACTTGGATTACAACGATGGGTGGTAGGAAATACAAGGGATAGAAGCTGTATTGACTGCAAAAAAAAAAAAAAAAAAAAAAAAATGGAGGTAGTAGCGCGACTGAGTCATTGTAGCAGAGCATGGCAGGGAATTCGAGGTAATTCATACTTTCCTGTTATGAAGTGAATACTTTAGGAATTGTCTTAAGTTTTGTTCTTAGAGTTTAGATCATTGGTAATGTACATGTGTCTTTTGGTTTAGAAAACTAGAAAGAGTCTACAATAAACAGAACATTAGAGGCCAATATCTAAAATAACCCAAAGCCAGAATATTTACTGCAGAAAGATAATAACTATCTCAGCTCTTGTATGTACTGAGAATAAAATAAGAAAACTCATGCAAAGTATGAGAAAGTAGTAGTGGGCATCTCAGGTGAAGAAACTGAAATTTTGAGTAGATACTTATACTTTCACATTAACTTAACATGAAAGTATAGGTATCAGCTATAAACTTAACATGAAAGTATAAGTATCAGCTATAAATGAAGTTATAAAATTTTCATAATCAATTTTATGAAATTGTTCCTCAGTATATTTGGAATTTTGGATTTTTGTTTTTAATTTCAATTTTTAATTGTAAATTGATAAAGCTGTGTATATTTATGGGTGAAAAAATGATGCTGTAATTTATTAATATAATGTGTGATAATTAAATCAACTTAATTAACATCCATGACCTCAAATAGTTATCATTTTAAATAGGTATCTTTTTTTCTTTTGGTGAGAACATTTGAAATATAGTCAGCAATTTTGAAGTGTACAATATATTATTATGTTCACCACGCTGCAATATATCTCAAAGAAAAATATTTTATACCTCCCATCTAATTGAGGCTTTGTACCCTTCAACCATCATCTCCCTGTTCCCCCATCCCCACCCCCAGCCTCTGGTAGCCACCATTCTACTCTTGCTTCTTTGAATTTGATTGCTTTTAATTCCACAAATAAGTGATAACATGTAGTGTTTGACTTTCGGTACCTGGCTTATTTCACCTAAAAATATAGTCTCCAATTTCATGCATGTTTTTGCAAATGACAAAATTTTTTTTCCTTTTAAGGCTGAACAGTGTTCCATTGTATATATACCACATTTTCTTTATTCATTCATATGTTGATGGACACTTTGGTTGATTTCATATGTAGATATTGTGATTGGTGCTGCAATAAGCATGAGAGTACAGCCACCTCTTTGACACACTGACTTAGAATATTTTGGGTGGATACCCCAAAGTGAGATTGCTCTTTCACCTAGTAATTCTACTTTTAGTTTTTTGAGGAAACTCCAAAATTTTTGCATAAGGGCTGTACTAATTTATAGTCAATGTGCATTCAGTACAGCAGTATTCAAGGCTTCCCTTTATTCCACAGTACCTTTTGCTTTTTCAGAGCCCATTTATTTTATAAATTGGTGGTTATGTATTGTGCTATTTTGTGATCATCTCAAAACCTTTAGTTGACCTCATTAAAGGTATTATGCACATATTTGATACTTTGGAGACTACATATTCTGGGACCCTAAAACTGTATACTGGAGAGAATTTTATGTTAATCTCTAAGGGACATTCATCCAAGTCTGACTCTGGATTGACAGCAAAGTCAGCTTGAAAGTCTTACATGAAAGGTTAACGTTTTGGGGGTTAGAGTCCTTTGTATAAAGGCAAATATTTCTAGGTGAATAATCATTCCCTGTGACAATGGTTCCATGGCTTTTTGGTATAGAGAATTTCAGAAATAAAGATCGACATGGAAGTTTTGGTTTTTGAACATTTATATTGTTGTAGAGTCAAATACTGTTTAAAAAGGTGACATAGTGCTGGAAGCAATTCAACTACTTGAAGACATAATATGTCTGAAGATGTGGTTACACATTCATCTTGCATTAAATTAATATATTTTATAAGCTTAACGAGATTTTGTGCTGAGACGATGGGGTTTTCTAAATAAACAATCATATCCTCTGCAAACAGGGACAATTTGACTTCCTCTTTTCCTAATTGAATACCCTTTATTTCTTTCTCTTGCCTGATTGCCCTGGCCAGAACTTCTAACACTATGTTGAATAGGAGTGGTGAGAGAGGGCATCCCTGTCTTGTGCCAGTTTTCAAAGGGAATGCTTCCAATTTTTGCCCATTCAGTATGATATTGGCTGTGGGTTTGTCATAAATAGCTCTTACTATTTTGAGATACGCCCCATCAACACCTAGTTCATTGAGAGTTTTTAGCATGAAGGCTGTTGAATTTTGTCAAAGGCCTTTTCTGCATCTATTGAGATAGTCATGTGGTTTTTGTCATTGGTTGTGTTTATGTGATGGATTACGTTTATTGATTTGCATATGTTGAACCAGCCTTGCATCCCAGGGATGAAACCAACTTGATCATGGTGGATAAGCTTTTTGATGTGCTGCTGGATTTTGTCTGCCAATATTTTACTGAGGATTTTCGCATTGATGTTCATCAGGGATATTGGTCTAACATTCTCTTTTTTTGTTGTGTCTCTGCAAGGCTTTAGTATCAGGATGATGTTGGCTTCATAAAATGAATTAGGGAGGGCTCCCTCTTTTTCTATTGATTGGAATAGTTCCAGAGGGAATGGTACCAGCTCCTCTTTGTACCTCTGGTGGAATCTGGCTATAAATCCATTGTAATTTACCCATCTGACAAAGGGCTAGTATCCAGAATCTACAAAGAATTTAAACAAATTTACAAGAAAAAAATCAAACAACCCCATCACAAAGTGGGCAAAGGGTATGAATAGACACTTCTTAAAAGAAGACATTTGTGCAGCCAACAGACACGTGAAAAACTGCGCAGCATCACTGGCCATCAGAGAAATGCAAATCAAAACCACAATGAGATACCATCTCACACCAGTTAGAATGGCGATCATTAAAAAGTCAGGAAACAACAGGTGCTGGAGAGGATGAGGAGAAATAGGAACACTTTTACAATGTTAGTGGGACCATAAACTAGTTCAACCATTGTGGAAGACAGTGTGGCGATTCCTCAAGGGTCTAGAACTAGAAATACCATTTGACCCAGCCATCCCATTACTGGGCATATACCGAAAGGATTATAAATCATGCTGCTATAAAGATACATGCACATGTATGTTTATTGTGGTGCTATTCACAATAGCAAAGTCTTGGAACTAACCCAAATGTCCATCAATGATAGACTGGATTAAGAAAATGTGGCACATATACACCATGGAATACTATGCAGCCATGAAAAAGGATGAGTTCATGTCCTTCGTAGGGACATGGATGAAGTTAGAAATCATCATTCAGAGCAAACTATCGCAAGGACAGAAAACCAAGCACCACATGTTCTCACTCATAGGTGGGAATTGAACAATGAGAACACTTGGACACAGGGTGGGTAACATCACACACTGGGGCCTGTCGTGGAGTGGGAGGAGGGGAGGGATAGCATTAGGAGATATACCTAAGGTAAATGATGAGTTAATGGGTTCAGGACTCCAACATGGCACATGTATACATATGTAACAAACCTGCACATTGTGCACGTGTACCGTAGAACTTAAAAAGTATAATAATAATAATAAAATTAATTAATATATCTCATCTAAGAAGTGATTTCAGATTTTAGATTTGACCCTACTGCTCAGAAATGTATTTTTTCTTTTCCAAAATCTATCAGAAGTTATCATTTGAAAAACAGATGTTGGAAGCTTATTTTAAGATATTGGGGTCTTATTGGGAGAGAATGGCATCAATGACTATTTTTGAAATATTAATACTTGGGAGATCGTGATTGCAGCATGTCAGGATAGTATTTGCCATAAATTTATATTTGAGGTTGTTTTCTTAGCCACTGAGGACTTAAGAAATATCTGAATATGCCTCAGATGACTTCCTTGGGGGAGGATGGGGAAGCTAAAGAGAAGTGGAACATAAAATACTGGACACATCCAATAAATTCCAGGAAGTATTGAGTTTTCCTAAAATATCTGTGAGTTATTCATTCAATCAATACCAAGATTACTTTAGTGTATATTATCTGTAGAAGGTGACAGATAAGTCAACACTGGCTGATGAATCGTACATCTTCAAATGCTAATATTAAAATAATTTTCCTTGCTGTGACATCTGTGCATTCCCTCAATAGAATTCACCTATTTTCTAAGTATCTCTCTCTTTTGTAAATATTCTCCACTGGATCTTGACTTACGTGAGTGCAGTGACCATGTGTATCTTGCATAAAGCTATATATTGGAAATGAGTTAACAAAAGTTGTGGAATAAATAAATGAATGAACTAAAATAATTTCGTATCCCCATGTTGATTTTCTTAAAATTGGGCCATTAGAGAAATACAATTTCATGCAGATAAAGAGTAGCTCTTTGTTCTTCAGTTTCCCCATTTTATGTCATTCACCAAATATTTTTTGAGGTTTTTTTGTTCTTGTTGTTTATTTGATGTCACACAATGTACTAGGGATTCTGCAGGGAAGCAAAAATAACACAAAACAAACATCAAAAAATTGTTCCTTACCTCTAATATTAATTTTAGATAATATAATATCTGCATCAAAAAAACTTGAAAGAAATCCTAATGAATTTACATATAACAAGATTTGGAATATGCTTTCACATATCATCTTCCTAAATCTTGAACACATTAATTACTTTTAAAAAGGAGAAAGCCTCCAGAGTAGCTGGAACTACAGGTGCATGCCACCATGCCTGGCTAATTTTCAAAATGTTTTAGTAGAGACAGGGTCTCACTGTGCTGCCTAGGCTGCTCTCAAGCTCCTGGGCTCAAGTGATCTGCTTGCCTTGGCCTCTGTGCTGAATTACAGGCATGAGCCGCCACCTCTGGACAAAAGATTCTATTTCAGAAAGCTTGTTCCAGTTTTGGAAAACAGTTGTTGGTGTTACCTTTAGGAGCTTCTTAAGTTAAACATCTTTAGATTATTATACCTTTTAAAATGTCATATGGAAGTTGATAGTTGTTTGATATTCATATATATATTGTATTTCATGTTTTAAGTATGTTTTTATGTCATGTTGTATCTTTATTATGGTTTTCTTTTACATGTTTTTTAAAATATGTTTTGGCGTGTTTTTCTATTTCTCCTCCCCACCAGCAGCCATTGACCAAGTTGGCTCAAGGCCTGGTCCAGGAGTGGACATTTGGCTTTTAAACCTGCTGGCCAATAGGCTTTGTGACCTTTTGGCAAGTCCCTCTCCAAGGCCCTATTTTTCTTGAAGGTACAAACAATGCAGAGACTCGAGAACCTTTCCCAAGTCCTTGTCTCACAGGAAGAATTCTAGTTGCAATCTTTTCTTCCTCTCTCTACTTTCTGCCGCTATCCAAGCTTCTTTTTCTCTATCCTCTCTCCATTATAGTGTGTTTGTACCTCCTTTATTCTATCTCTAGCACCAGCTGTATTAATAATAAAGTGATGCCTTGGCCTCCAAAAAAAAAAAAAAAAAAAAAAAGAGAAAGCCAAGTATCCCCAAAATATATTCTTAATGTCATCTAAAATAACAGAAGACCACATTTTTAGGGAATTATATGGCTATTCAAAATAAAAGCTGCACTCTCACTTGTGACTAATATCTATTGCTCTGGAAAACAGGATTTAAATATAAGCAATGTGGACAGCTCTCTGGGTGTACTCTAGAAAGAAAGGGCTATGCCCTCCTCTTCACCTGTTTCCTTCTCCTTCTGCCTGGAAGATGATGTGTTTTTGAGCCCTCTTGAATGATGTAAACGAAGGCAATAATCTAGAGGTAGTGGAGCCACAAGATAAAACATAAATTTAATTTCAACACCCGAGAAAACAACTCAAAAAAACAAATTACACATGATTATTAATCATGAATATGGATGAAAAAATTTTAAAATAATAAACCAAATCAAACAATATGTAAAAAGGATAATATGTCATGGCTAAGTATGACTTATCCCAGAGATGTAAATTTCACTTTACGTTTTAGTTAAAAGTAATCAATATGACCACATTATTGTTACAATAAAGGAGAACAAAACATATGGTCATTTCAATAGATTTGAAAAAAATGTTGGACATAATCAAAAGCACAAGTATATTGAAAAACTCAAAAACTAGAAATATTTGGAAAATCCTACAAACCGATAAAAGTTAACTATAACAAATCTTTAGCTAATATCATAGTTAATGATGACAGATTGAATTTGTTACCCAAAATATTAAAAAGAAAGCATGAATGCCAAGTTTTACCACTTCTATTCAGCATTGTATCCGAAGTCCTAGCTATTGCAATAAGGCAATAAAGTGAAATAAAAGAAATGAAGTCCAGAAAGGAAAAAGTAAGACTGTTACTTTTTTCCAAAGAATATAATTTCCTGTGTTGAAAATCCCAAGGAATCCAAAAAATATCTACTAGAACTAATACATAAATTTAACAAGGTTTCAGGAATACATGGGTTTTATTGAAATACAAAATGTATTCTTATTGATTAGCAGTAAATAAGTGAAAATAGAACTTAAAGATAATTGCATTAGTAGTAGCTGCAAAAGTTTTAAATACTTAGTGCTCAATGTAACCAAATGTATCTAAGATCTCTATACCAAAAAAAATGAGAAAAAAAAATTAAAAACAAATAGGAAGGGATACTGTGTTCTTAAGTTGGGAGTTAGAAGACTTGTTATAATTGAAAGAGCTGTTCTCTCAAATTGCTATATATACTAAAAATAATCCAATAAAAATTACCACTGGGTTTCTTTTAATAGAAATTAACAAGATTTTTCATATAGAAATGCAGAGAACTTATAATGACCAATAAATTGTTTTATAAGAAGAACAAATTGGAGGAGTTACCCTATTTGATTTCAGACAGTAATCAAGACAGTTTGGTATTAACAAAAAGTTAAGTATATCGATCAATGGAACCATAATTAGTCCAGAAAAAGACTCATACATGTGTGGAACGTTGATTTTCAGCAAAAATGCCAAGGAAATTCAGGGAAAAAATGTCTTTTCAATAATTTTTGCTGTATCAACTGGTTATACAGATGAAAAATATTTACATTTGTTAACCTAACTGCATACATAAAAACTAACTCAAAATACGTTATAAGACTAAATATAAAACAAAAAATTTGTACAATTTCTGAAAGAATACACAGGAGACAATTTTTGCAACCTTAGGTTAAGCAGCATATTCGCAGAACACAAAAAGCATGAGCCATAGAAACAAAAAAGAAAAATAAAAGATAATCTGGACATTATCAAGTGTTTAAAAAATTTCTTCTTTGAAAGACACCATTAAGAAAAACGTAAGCCAGGATATTGGAGAAAGTAACATTTGTAACATTATATCTGACAAAGAACTTGCAACCAGAAAATACAAAGAACCTTTATGACTCAGTAAAAATAATAATAATAAAATGAATAAATAAATAAAAATAAGAAAATGAGTAAAAAAGTTAATCAGATACTTCACAAAAGAAGCCTATAATCACATAAAATGATGTCCAATATCATTAATCATCACATAAATGCAAATTAAGAGCAAAATTTGACAACATCATATACATATAAGAATGACCAAAATTAAAATGACTGGTCATACCTAGGGTCAGTGAGAATCTGGAACAACTAGGACTCCCATAAAATTCTGATAGAAACTTTAAATGGCTATATCCACTTTGGAAAATAGTTGGATTTGTTTGTTTGTTTGTTTTGAGACCACGTGCCACTCTGTTACTAGGCTGGAGTGCAGTGGCATGATCGCGGCTCACTGCCATTCTCTGCCTCAGCTTCCCAAGTAGCTGGGATTCAAGCCATTCTCCTGCCTCAGCTTCCCAAGTAGCTGGGATTACGGGCACACACCACCGCATCCAGCTAATTTTTTAATTTTTAGTAGAGATGGGGTTTCACCATGTTGGCCAGGATGGTCTTGATCTGACCTTGTGATCTCCCTGCCTTGGCCTCCCAAAGTGCTGAGATTACAGGCATAAATCACTGTGCCGGGCCTGCATGATTTTTAAAAAAGGCAAATAATTAGTAATCAATCCAGTTAATCTGTTTCTAGGTATACACTCCAGAGAAATGAAAACAATATGTCCATACAAAGACTTATGCATGAACGTTCTTAATAGCTTTATTCGTAGGAGCCCCCAAATGGAAACAACCCAAATGTCCATTAATAGTTAAATTAATTAAAAAATTGTAATATATGGATACAGTGAAATACTAATCAGAAATAAAAAGAAAAAATCTATAAATAAACACACCAAATATAGATGAATATCAAAATCATTATGCTGAGTAAAATAAACTAGATTTTAAAAGAGTATACTTAGTAGTAAAATGTACACCTGTAGTTGTCTAGGGATAAAGATGAATGAAGAAGTACATTTTAAAAAGCCATAAGGAAACTTCTGGGGATGGTAGTAATGTCCATTATCTTCATTATCATGATGGTTTCACTTTCCAGGGATATCTAAAAACATATAAAATTGTACCTTTTACATATGTGCAATTTATTTTACTTCAACAGAAATTCAATAAAGTTATAAAAATAGTGATGATTACAGTAAGAGCATAGAGAAAAGGAACATAATTCTGTTGGGAAATTAAGAAAGGATTTCTGGATGAGGACCTATGTTTAGCTTCGTATAACCAGCCTAGTATTTTTTAGAAAACCACAGCTGAGTCACCAGACTTCTTAAAGTTATATACATATAGGTAAGCAAAAGTTTATCTCCTACTTGAAATAGGAACACTTTTACACTGTTGGTGGGACTGTAAACTAGTTCAACCATTGTGGAAGACAGTGTAGCGATTCCTCAAGGATCTAGAACTAGAAATACCATGTGACCCAGCCATCCCATTACTGGGCATATACCGAAAGGATTATAAATCATGCTGCTATAAAGACACATGCACATGTATGTTTATTGTGGCACTATTCACAATAGCAAAGACTTGGAACTAACCCAAATGTCCATCAATGATAGACTAGATTAAGAAAATGTGGCACATATACACCATGGAATACTATGCAGCCATAAAAAAGGATGAGTTCATGTCTTTTGTAGGAACATGGACGAAGTTAGAAACCATCATTCTGTGCAAACTATTGCAAGGACAGAAAACCAAACACTGCATGTTCTCACTCATAGGTGGGAATTGAACAATGAGAACACTTGGACACAGAGTGGGGAACATCACACACCAGGGCCTGTCCTAGAGTGGGGCGGGGAGAGGGATAGCATTAGGAGATATACCTAATGTAAACGATGAGTTAATGGGTGCAGCACACCAACATGGCACGTGTATACATATGTAACAAACCTGCATGTTTGCACATGTACTCTAGAACATAAAGTATAATAAATAAATAAATAAATTTATCTCCTACTTTTAATGTGTCTATCAGAAGGAAAAGGACAAAAAATAGCTGTAGATCCCTAAGTCACCTGAGCTTACGGGAACTGTTTCATTACCTTCCTTTTTCAGATCTGAGGATACTTTGTGAGACAATACTTCACTGGTACATGTGAGGCTCCAGTAGTGGCAGAGTTTTAGCTTGTTGCTGGAAAACTCAATGAGGCAAGAGGAGAGAAACTTGACCCCACTGGGACAGGTTCAAATACTTACGAACACTCAGAAATCTCTACATATGACTAGATTTCTTTAGGTCATCCCGTTTATGATTTTTAAAACTGTGTCAGAAATGTTAAAAATAAACATTTTATGTATGTCTGTGTGTGTGTGTAATTGAAATAAGTTTGATATGTGTCCCCACCCAAATATCATCTTGAATTGTAATCACCAGTATAAGAGGTGGGGCCTGGTAGGAGGGAATTGAATCATGGGGTGGATTTCTCATGAGTGGTTTAGCACCATCCCCTTGATGCTGTACTCACGATGTGATTTCTCATTAGATCTGATTGTTTAAAAGTGTATGGCACTTACTCCCTCTTGCTCCTGCTTTTCCATCTGATGTGCCTTCTCTACCTTTGCATTCAGCCCCAGAAGCAGATGCTGCCAAGCTTCCTGTACAGCTTGCAAAACTGTGAGCCAAATAAGCCTCTTTTCTTATAAATTGTCTGGTCTCAGGTTTTCTTTATAGCAGTGCAAGAATGACCTAATATAGTAATTAATAAGTAAACAAGCAACATATTATATCTGCACTTCAGGCAATAAATTTTGTCTAAATGTCCTCTTTTGTTTATTTCTACCCACTCCTCAATTTCCCTTTTCTTAGCAATGATTTCACCTCACTAGTTCTTCCCTGTTTCTCTCCAAAATCTGTCACTTTCATTGTCATGCTGTTATATTCTTTCAGCTAGTCCCTGCCACCTAGCAAGGTTTAACAAAATAACAATCTATTCATTTTATCACAACTTTCCCATTTGAGATTTATTGATGTAGATAAAGTTTGTTGTCAATTTGATATTTGTTTCTGACTAACCAATTGCTTCCTTCCCATATGCTTAGAAATTTTTTTCTTTACAACAGAATTTTAAAATTTCATTAAGCCATATTTTAGTATTTATAAAACCATTCCCATGGGTAGTTTTTAAAATATTGTTTATCAAATATTTATTTCCTCTTAGATTATTTGACATAGATCTTTAGCAATGTGACTTGATTTGGCCAATAAGATGTGAAATAATCTACTACGTGTCATTTTCTGGTAGAAGCCCTAAGAATCTGTTTCTTTTTCCTGCTTTGTCAATCAGTAGAGTGCAGACAATTCATAACTGCAAAAGCGTGGGACCAACCCAAGTGCCCATCAATGAGTGGATAAAGAAACTGTGATATATATATCATAGATATGTATATCATATAAATATGATGGGATACTACTTAGCCATATACAAGAATGAATTAACAGCATTTGCAGTGACCTGGATGATGAGATTGGAGACTATTATTCTAAATCAAGTAACTCAGGAATGTAAAGTCAAACATCCTATGTTCTCACTGATACATGGGAGCTAGGCTATGAGGATGCAAAAGCATAAGAATAATACAATGGACTTTGTGGACTTGTGGGGAAGAGTGGGAGGTAGGATGAGGGATAAAAGACAACACATATGGTGCAGTGTATACTGCTCAGATGATGGGTGCACCAGGATCTCATAAATCACCACTAAAGAATTTACTCATGTAACCAAATACCACCTGTACCCCAATAATTTATGGAAAAACAAAATAATAAAATAAACCCTCTGAATCTAGGGATCTGTGTTTTACATAAATGTAGCTAGTCTATCCTCAGTAACAGGAATGATAGAATTTTGAATGTTTTAAACATTTTGGATTAAAATTTTTAAAAAACATCCCAAGTAAGCCAAAAGCAAAACAAGACAAAAAACTTGAATCCCATTTCCAACTCAGCCAAATTTTCTTTTATCTTATTTTTATTACTGTGCTTACTTTTAATAGTTCTTCCCCAACAGCAATTCTTGATGGAGTCTCCCATCATTTATCTTAAAATTCATATGCTTCTTTTATTGTTTTCATTTGTTTCTGCTTTCTCCCTGAATTATGATGTCATTTCTCAACTTGTCCTGCACTTGTTTGTTTATTACCAATTACAATTAATTTAACAACTTTCTCCTAATTTACATAAGTGAGCTTTTCCCCCCAGGTCAGATAATTCGGATATAATAGGGAGTAACTATAAATGAACTACTGATATTTATAGATATCGTCAGAATGTCTTCCTAAATCGATGTCAATTGATAATTCTTCTCAGAATTTATAAGTACCAATTCGCCACATCTTTAGTAACTTTAGACATAATACTTTTTCAGTTTAGTAAAACTGGTGGTAAAGATATTCCACGATTGTATGTATTTTCTTTCACTGATGTTTGTTAATACTTACATTTGTATGGTGTTTCACAATATCCTAGTAAGACCTGTTTGCTATGATTTGCTTGTATCACTTTTCCTGTATATAAAGATTTTCTGTGACAGGCATGAGAATTAAGTTGATTCAGTGAACGTGTAAAATGACCATGCTGCAGATCGTGAGATCTACGGAACTGGTTCATCCTGCAGAGCTGAAACTGTGTACCCTTTGACCAACATCTCCTCCTTTTCCCATACACTTTGTGACTTGGCAACAACCATTCTATTCGCTGCTTCTATGAATTTGATTTTGATTGTCTGTTTTGTTTTTGAGACGGAGTCTCGCTCTGTTTCCAGACTGGAGTGCAGTGGCGCGAGCTCCGATCACTGCAACCTCTGCCTCCCGGGTCCAAGTGATTTTCCTGCCTCAGCCTCTCAAGTAGCTGGGAGTACAGGCGTGCGCCACCACGCCCAGCTAATTTTTTGCTTTTGTTTTGTTTTTGTATTTTTAGTAGAGAAGGGGTTTCACCATGTTGGCCAGGATGGTCTCAATCTCTTGACTTCGTGATCTGCCCGCCCCCGCCTCCCAAAGTGTTAGAATTACAGGCTGAGCCACGGTACCCAGCCGAATTTGACTTTTATAGATTCCATAGATACGTGAGATCATGGAGTATTTGTCTTTCCGTGCTCAGCTTATTTCACTAGCATAATTTCCTACAGATTCATCCATGTTGTCACAAATGACAAGATTTTCTTCCTAAGGATGAACAATATCTTATATATATGTACATATGTGTATATATATGTCCATAGGTGTAGGTATGTATATCTATGTATATATGTGACACTTCATTCATTCAACAATGTACACTTAACATTGATTCTGTCTGTTAGCTATTGTGAATAATGCTGCAACGAACATAGAAGTGCAGATATCTCTTTAATATACTAATCTCATTTTTTCAGATATATACCAAAGAGTGGGACTGCTGAATCAAATAGCAATTTCATCTTAAAATTTATGTGAAACCTCCACTGTTTTTCATAATGGCTATAACAATTTACATTCCAAACAAAAGTGTACAACGGTTGCCTTTTCTCCACATCTTCCACAATACTTCTTAACTTTTGATGTTTTGATAATACACATTCTAACAGGTGTGAGGTGATATATCATTGTGATTTTGATTTGCATATTCCTGATGATTAATGGTACTGAGTAGTTTTTTATACACCTGTTAGCAATTTGTATTTCTTCTTTTGACAAATGTCTATTCAGATCATTTACCCATTTTAAGTTCAGTTATTCATTTTCTGGCTATTGAGTTGAGTTCTTTATATTTTTTGGATATTAACTCCTTATCAGATGTATGGTTAACAAATATTTTCTCTCATTCTGTAGGTTGTCTCTTTGCTCTGTTGATTCTTTTCCTTCCTGTGCAAAAACGTTTTAGTTTGATGCAGTTTCATTTGTCAATTTTTGCATTTGTTGCCTGTGCTTTTGGAACCATATCAAAAATTAGTGGCCTAAACCAATTTCAAGGAGCATTTTCCCTTCACACTAGTTTTATAGTATCCAGTGTCAGGTCTTAAATTTAAGAGTTTAATCTATTTTGAATTAATTTTGGTGTATGGCATAGGATAAGAGGTTGATTTCACTTTCCTACATGTGGATATCCAGTTTTCCCAACACTATTTGTGGAGGAGATTGTCTTCCCCAGTGCATGTTTTAGGCAATTTTGTCAAATATCAGTTGACCATAAGTGTGTGGGTTTATTTCTGGGCCCTCTGTTATGTTTATAGGCCTATGTGTCTGTTTTAAATCAGTACCCTACCTTTTTTTTTATTGCCATAGCTTTGTAATACATATTAAAATCAGGTAATGTGATACCTACAGTTTTGTTCTTTCTGCTGCAGATTGATTTAGCTTTGGAGGGTGTTGGGTAGTTGTACAAAATCTATAGAATTCTGTAAATATTTTGGGGAAAATGTTATTGTAATTTTGATAGTGATTGCATTGAATATATATATGGCTTTAGGTAGTAATATTATAATATTAATTCTTCTAATCCATCAACATGGTATATCTTTCCATTTATTTGTCTTCTTTAATTTTTTCATCAATATCTTATAGTTTTCAATATAAGAGTCTTTCAGCTCCTTGGTTAAATTTATTCCTAAATATTTTATTCTTTTCATGGTACTGTAAATAGAATTTTCTTAATTTTCTTTTTTTTTGATAATTGCTCGTTAGTGTACAGAAACACAACTAATTTTTACAAGTGGATTTTCTATCCTGAATTTTTACTGAAATTACTTATTAGTTCTGGCTGGGCACAGTGGCTTATGCCTGTAATCCCAGCACTTTGGGAGGCCAAAGCAGGCAGATTGCTTGAGCTCAAGAGTTCAAGATCAGCCTGGGAAACATGGTGAAACCCTGTCTCTACAAAAAGTACAAAAATTAGCTTGACATGGTGGCAAGCACCTGTAGTTCCAGCTGCTTGAGAGGCTGAGGTGAGGGGATCACTTGATCTTGGAAGGTGGAAGTTGCAGTGAGTGTAGATTATGCCACTGCACTCCAGCCTGGGTGATAGACCCAGACTATGGAAAAGAAAAGAACAGAACAGAAGGGAAGGGAAGGGAAGGGAGGGGAAGAGAAGGGAAGGAAAGGGAAGGGAAGGGAAGGGAAGGGAAAGGAAGGAAAACAAAGGAAAGGAAAGGAAAAAAGGAGAGAGGGAAGGAAAGAAAGAGAAAGAGAGAAAGAAAGAGAGAGAAAGAAAACAAAGAAAGAAAAAAGGAAAGGAAAGGAAAAAAGAAAGGAGGAGGGAAGGAAAGAATGAGAGAAAGAAAGAAAGAGAAAGAAAGAAGAAAAGGAAAGGAAAGGAAGGAAGGAAGGAAGAAAGAAAGAAAGGAAAGGAAAGGAAAAGAAAGGAAAGGAAAAGGAAGCAATGAAGGAAGGAAGGAGAGAAAAAAAGAAAGAAAGAGAAAGAAAGAAAGAAAGAAAGAAAGAAAGAAAAGAAAGAAAGAAAGAAAGAAAGAAAGAATTCTAACAAGTGTTTTATTTGGTGGAGTATTTCAGGTTTCTTTACATAAGATTATGTTGCCTGCAAACAACATAATTTTATTTATTCCTTTTTGAGTAGGATATTTGTATTTCTTTCTCTTGTTTAAATGTTCTGGTTAGAACCTTCAGTACTATGTTGAATAGAAATGTTGAGAGTGGACGTCCTTGTCTTGCTCCTGACTTGTTCCTGAGGAAGGAGTTTCAACTCTTTGTCTTTGAGTACGATGTGAATTATAGGTTTGTTTTATATGGCTTTTATTGTATTGAGGTGCATTTCTTCCATGCCTTGTTTGTTGAGAGATTTTCATTATAGAAGTAAGTTGAATTTTGTCAAATACTTTTTCTTTATCTATGGAGATGATCATGTACTTTTTGTTATTCAATTTATTAATGTCACATACTACATTGTTTGATTTGCATATATTTAATTATCCTTGCAATGCAGGGAGAAACCTTACTTGATCCTAAAGTATGATTTGATTGCTGTAGTAATCTGTTGAATTTGGTTATCTAGTATTTTGCTAGGAAGTTTGGCACCTATAATCGTCAGGAATACTGCCTTTAGTTTCTTTTCTTACAGTATCTTTTTTTTGGTTTTGGGATATATTAATGCTGGCATCATAAAATGATTTTGTAAGTATTCCCATGTCTTTAATATTTTGGTGGGATTTGAAAATGATTGGTATTAATTCTTCTTTAAATGCTTGGTGGAATGTGTACCCTGTGGTCATCTGATCCTTGATTTCTCTTTGTTGTAAGCTGCTTCTTCTTCTTCTTCTTCTTCTTCTTCTTCTTCTTCTTCTTCTTCTTCTTCTTCTTCTTCTTCTTCTTCTTCTTCTTCTTCTTTTTGTTAATTCTAGTTACATCTCCTTACTGATTACTTGTTGGTTCATATTTTCTATTTCTTCATGATTCACTCTTGGTAGATAGTATGTTTCTAGAAATGTATACATTTTTTCTATGCTATGCAATTTGTGGGCCTATATTTGCTCAGAGTAGTCTTGATGATCCTTTGTATTTCTGTGGTTTCATTTGTAATTTTTTATTCCACTTATAATTTTATTTACTTGAGTCTTCTCTCAATTTTTCTAGGTTAGTCAAGCAACAAGTTTGTCAAATTTTTATAGTTTTCCCCAAAACTAACTCTTAGTTTTATTGATCTTTGCAATTGTTTTTTTTAGGCTGTATTTCATTTATTTCTGATCTGATTTTTTATTTACTATTTTCTATTACTTTGGGACTTAATTTTTTCATCTTTTTCTTATTCCTTGAGGTATAATGTTGGGTAATTCATTTGATTTTTTTCTTACTACAGGCATTTGTTGCTATATATTTCCCTCTTATAACTGCTTTTGCTGCATCTCATAAGTTTTGGAATGTTATGCTTTTATTTTCATTTGTCTCAAGCTTTTTTAAATTTTCTTTTGATTTTTTCTTTGACATATTGGTTGTTCAAGAGTGTGTTGTTTAATTTACACGTTTATTTTTCTCCTGAAATTAATTTCTAGTTTTACATCATTGTGGTGAGAAAAAATACTTGATATAATTCCCATCTTAAATTTAAGACTGACTTTGTAGGCTAACCTGTGATACATACTATAGAATTGTCCATATGCTCTTGAAAATAATGTGTATTCTGCTGCTGTTAGATGGAATGTTCTATACATCTGTTAGGTCTATTTGGTTTATAGTGGTGTTTATGTTTGCTGTTTCCTTATTGATTTTCTGTTTGGATAATCTGGCTGTTGTTGAAAATTGAGTATCTAAGTTCCTTACTATTATTGTTTTGCTATCTGTTTCTCCCTTTAGTTCTTCAATTATTTGGTGCTTCAATGTTGAGTGTATATATATTTGCAATTGTTATATCCTTTTGATGAACTGACCCCTTCATCATTCTATAGTGATCATCTTTGTCTCTTGTGATAGTTTTTTACAAAGTATTTTGTCTGATATAAGTAGAGCCACTCTTGCTCTCTTTTGGATATTCATTTCCAAGAAATATATTTTTCTATCCCTTCACTTTTAGCCTGCCTAAGTCCTTAAAGCAGAAATGAGTCTCTTGTAGGGGGCATATAGTTTAATCTTGATTTTCTTAATCTATTCACTCACTTTGTTTTTTGTTCAGAAAATTTAATACATATACATTATTATTGATGGTTAAGAATCACTACTGCCATTCTGTTTGTTGTTTTCTAATTGTTTTGTAGTTTTTTGTTTGTTTTTTTCTTCCTTTGTTGCTGCTTTTCTTTGTAATGTGATGCTTTTTATTTTTTTAAATAGTGGTATGCTTTGATTATTTCCTATTTTTCCCATGTAGATATACCAGTTTGTTCTCTGTGGTTACCATAAGGCTTACAGCTTACACAAAACATCTTATAGTTTTAGTAGTCCATTTTAAGCTTATAATTCACTTAAGTTGCACATTAAAACTCTCTAACTTCTTTCATCCACATATTTGATGTTATTGATGTCAAAATGTACATATTTTTATATAGAATATTCACTAACAAGTGATTATAGCCATCATTATTTTAATAGTTTTGTCTTTTATCATTTACACTAGAGTAAGAAGTGATTTATGCACCATTATTACATTATTTGTATATTCTGAATTTGATTAATTTGATTATATCCTTCCCTTTGCAGTGAGGTTTATACTTTCATATGTTTTCATGGTTGTCATTGTCTTTTAATTTCAACCTGAAGAACTTCCTTAAGCATTTATTATAAGGCAGCTCTAGTGGTGATGAACTACTACAGCTTTTGTTTGGGAAAGGCCTTATCACTCTCCTTACTTTGGAAGAACAGACTTGTCACATGCAGTATGCGTCATGGCCACTTCTTTTCTTTCAGCACTTTGAATATAATGTCCCCAACCTCTCTATCCTGCTATGTTTTTGCTGTAAAGTCTGCTGATAGCCTTGTGGGGGTTTACTTGTATATGATGGGTTTCTGTTCTCTAGTTGCTTTCAAAATTTTTACTTTGTCTTTGACTTTTGAGAATTTTAGTATAATGTGTCCCGGTGAAGTTCCCTTTATATTTAACATATTTGGAGTTCTTTGAGATTCATAGATCTGGTTGTTCATTTTCCTCTACAGATTTGGCATGTTTCCCATCATTGTTTTCAAAAATATTATTGTACTTCTTTTTCTGATCTTTCCATAATGCATATACTTGGTTGACTTGATGGTGACCCATAATTTCTTCACTCTTTTTTGTCTGTTTGTTTTTCTGACTAGGTAATTTCTAATGGCCTGTTCGTGATTCACTAACAAATGATTGTGGCCATCATTATGTTGTTATTTTTTCTTTGAGCTTGTTGATTCTCTTTTCTGCTGAATTATATTATGGTATTTACTTTAAAACATAGGAGTAGAGTAGCAGTATAAAATATGCATACATTTTCAAGCACCCTTTAACAGTGTATTAATTTTTAATAAAGATAACTCTACCAATAGAAGATATAAAGCCAGTTTTTTCTGAGGCATAGGTAGTCTCATATCCTTTACATTTTATCTGGTTCAAATTCTCAGAAGTTCCTGATCCCTTAGAAAAAGCATGCAAACAGAAATCAACCAAGCACAAAATAGTGCTTCTTACTGGCCCATTGGGCTAACAAATGAGGTGAATGTAAAATGCCACCTGACAAATTGCCACTTGTCTATTTGTACAGGTATTTGCATTGGATAGGCAGACAAAGGTATTATAAAGGGTCTTTACTTTACAATCTTGATTTGATGAAAGACCATTTTCTGCTGTTTTAGGGATTAAGCATCACCTTATCATACTGTTTAAAAATATCCAGTGGACTCCTGAGAGCCAGAGTTGGTGACCCCATTGTGCCTCCTTGCTCAGTCTTTGAGAAATAGGAAGTACTCTAGAAATACTAATCTTACCAGGTGATTTGAAGTCCACACATATCACGATTTTTTCATATAAGGTGCACCTTTATTGCCTATGATTATTTCCCAAAGAAAATATATTATTGTGGAAGGGGCTGAGAGTTAAGATTTTAATCTCATCTCTGCACAGACTCGGTTGACCTTATGCAAGTGATAAAGTCTCTGAGCTCTGCTTTTTCAGCTGTTAAATAGGAAGAATACCCTCTGCCTTTGTAGTAGTAGTGTTGTATATAAAAAAAGAAATATAGAGGTAAAATTGCTTTAAAAGTGATTATGGTATGACACTTATAAATAACTATATTTCAGTATTAAAATTGTATACTTTGTGTGGCCTTACCAGATATATTCTGAAATGTATACTAGTCTAACCTGTAAAATTAATGGAAGTTTGTTTATTCAGTGCCAAGAATATTCGTTAGTATTCAATAAAGATGAAAGTAAATATCATGTAAGGCAGTTAGTTATGAATTAGTTAAGCAATGAAAGAGTTACCTCTATAAATAATTATTCTAATTATGTAACATAAACATCAAGGAAACATTAGACCCCTATACTCATATGGAAAGGGAAAAAATTCCTTCTTTGGGGGTTAGTATTAATACAGAACTTTTACTGTACACTAAGAGTGGAAAGGTCAGGGATCAATGTGAAGAAGGAGACCAATTACCAAGCCAAAAATATTTTTTTAAAAAAGCTTAAAATATTTTTATTGTGAGTTTTAAATATGCTGATCACTAAAAGCTATTGAAAGGGCTATTAATGCCAGGCAACTCTGGTATCAAAACTAGATCTGAGTCTTCTAAAAATAAAAAATAATGTAAAATAAAATAATCATTTTCTTCTCTCTTAGGAAAATATAATAATATTGAAAATTTAAGATTAATGAGGAAGGTAACAATTATATGCAGGTGCTTTTATTTCACATCTTAAATATATTTACATTTACTGCAGTTTAAATCACTTAAAATGTTACTAATAAATAAAATTTTAATTTTTTATTTTAATATGGAGCTACTTTTATATAAAACTATAATAGACATATATTATCTTAGAGTACCTTATCCACAATGAATGTGTAAATGTTTTTGTAATACAGTCATAATCAAGAAATTTCTGACTAGAAATAATCAAAAAGTAAGCATGGAGCCTATAAAATAAATTTTTCAAAAACACAATGGATGTTATAAAAGCCAATATTGGCAAGTAGTAAAGCATGACACCAGCCCGTCTATCCTGTAAGTTAAGGTTCGTCCATATAGTTTTTAAGGAGGAAATTCTCACTAAGATCATATTTTGTTGATATAACAAAACTCAGCCAGTCGGACCCAGCATCATTCCTTGTCACCCTAATTACTGATTTTTAATCTATCCTAATCTGGGTTATAATGTGTTCCCTGGAAAGACCAGAAAGAAAGGTCTGGAGTAACGCTACTTCTGCAAAGTTCTCAGCTATTTTTTAATCCTTTAAGGAGAACTATTTCTGTAAACTTTTAGTAGATGGCAAAAATAGAAAATCATGTATGAATACAGTGTACTTGTCCCTTCTTGCATTGCTATAAAGCAATATCTGAGACTGGATGATATGTAAGAAACAAGAGGTTTAATTAGCTCATGGCTCTATAAGCTGTACAGGAAGCATAGTTCCATCTGCTTCTGGGAAGGCCTTAGGAAGCTTACAATTATGCCAGCAGGTGAAGGGGGAGCAGGCAAGTCACAGGGCAAAAGCAGGAGTAAGAGGGCGGGGGAAGACACACAGTTTCAAAGAACCAGATCTTGCGAGAACTTTTTCATTCTTGTGAGGACAGCGTCAAGAGGATGGCACTAAACCATTTACAAGAAATTCACCCTCATGACCCAATCACCTCCCACTAGGCCTTGTGTCCAACATTGGGGATTACATTTCAACATGAGATTTGGGAGGCAACAATATCCAAACTATATTATACAGACACCACACATAGTGGCTGCTTGATTCAGAGTAACAAGTGTTCTTGTCCTAGTTGAGATCACACTGATGTCAGTGAGCCACCTGGTAGACCAAAATGCAGAAATTTCATCAATGTTAACTTTTAAGAGACCACCTCATATCATGCCCAAAAAAGAGGGAAGTGGCAACCATGTTAACAGCAGATCCACTTTCTTTCTTTCCTTCTCTTGTTCCTTATCTCTTCAGTCCTAAAGTCAAAACACTGTAATACCTGTACTCTCAAGGGGAGGCAATATTGCCCGAAAGGGGTGAAAATTGCTTCTTTAGTGGGGAAGAGTTTTAAACATTACTCCGAGGAGTCACAGAACATAAACAGATATATAATAACATCTGTGGTATTTAAATTAAATGGGAGGGGGTGATTAAGGGGAAAAGGTCTAAAGGGCTCCTTCCTCCCATCTCGAGTAATGAATAAATGGTTGAGAAATATTGCTGCAGTATAATAGAGAAAAAATGACCAAACGTTTATTCATCTTGTTCCAGTTTTAAACTTAAATAAAATGCAATTTAAAACTATAAATGGCTAATGCAGTCTGAAAGTCACTAAGGTAGGCATTAAATGGGAAAAAATTATGTGCTGAAGGGAATATAATTGCCATTTGTTAAAAATGATAAAAAGCTGACTATTCATTGGAACCTATAAATTGCTAAAAATAGGGCACTTTTAGAGCTGGAGTATGCATAGTGCTATGGAATCCCTTCCTGGTGACAGAATTGTGGCGTACAATGTAGTAAGTGAATAAGTTGGCATTTGACTTGTTTAGGGGATGAATAATGAGAGAAGAGTCCAGAACCAGAGACATCCCCAGGTAGTATTAACTGGGGCAGGCAGACACATGGGCAAGAGGCAGAAAACCACCTTTGAGTCACAAATTCTAAGTTTGCACTCAATGCCTCATAGGGAAGAAAAGTCTTGGACATACCAATCCGAATGTCCTGTGGTCTCCTTGCAGCTTATTGTTTCAGTACCACTGAGTGGAGATTTATGTTCAGAAATCTGTTTGTGTGTTTCCTGGTCAGCAAGTTACAACATGAATCTTGGTGAATTTAAACTTCTGCAAGCGAAGCATAATGATGATTGAGATTGAAAGATCAAATCATTGCATTAATGTTTGAACTGTGATATTAAACTGAAGTCTTAGGAGCTATTCAACACAGACTAATAATGGATTAAAAAAATCTGTCTTGGGGCTGGGCACGGTGGCTCATGCCTGCAATCCTAGCACTTTGGGAAGCCAAAGTGGATGGATCACAAGGTCAGGAATTCAAGACCAGCGTAGCCAAGATGGTGAAACCCTGTCTCTACTGAGACTACAAAAATTAGCTGGGTGTGGTGGCAGGCGCCTGTAATCCCAGCTACTCAGGAGGCTGAGGCAAGAGAATTGCTTGAACCTGGGCCTCAGAGGAGTGAGTTGAGATCACGCCACTGCACTGTAGCCTGGATGACAGAGTAAAACTCGGTCTCAAAAAAAACCATTGAGGCTGGGAGCGGTGGCTCACCCCTGTAATCCCAGCACTTTGGGAGGCTGAGGCGGTGGATCATGAGGTTAGGAGTTCGAGATCAGTCTGACCAACATGGTGAAACTCCATCTCTACTAAAAATACAAAAATGAGCTGGGCATGGTGGTGCATACCTGTAATTCCAGCTAATCAGGAGGCTAAGGCAGGAGAATCCCTTGAACCCGGGAGGTGGAGGTTGCAGTGAGTAGGGATAGTGCCATTGCACTAAAGCCTGGGCGACAGAATGAGACTCCATCTCAAAAAAAAAAAGAAAAATTCCATCTTAATAAATCCACGACTTCAAGGAAATGTCTGTGCTCTAAGAACGTTATTGTCTCCTACCATTGTCCATGGATTAGCCATGATCCAAGAGCCAGTCAGAATAACAAAAATTGGGGACAACCAAGGCTTCTGATTCTACATCATACTTCCCTGTGTCTTTGAAAAGGCTTATACATAAAAATATAAAAACAAAAAGACTCTGTTGTCGATACTGCTTACCTGACAAGTACATTCGGATGTTTATTGGATGTCTAAATAAACATATTCAAAACTGAGTTCCTTACATTCTGTCTTCTAAATTTGATATTTTTGTCATCTTCCACATATCTGTTAACATATCTTCTTCCAGCTGATCAGGCCAAAATCCTTGCTTTTAATCTTGACTTTCCTTTCATGTACTGTATTGAGTTCATTATAAAATCTGAAGATTTTACCTTCAAAATATGTCCTAAATTTGTCACTTATTCACACTCCCACTGTGACTCTCTGGTCTATGCCACCATCAACTCCCACCTCTATGGCTGCCTTTGTCTCCTATCTGGTTTTTTGTTTCTACCTTTGCACACTCAAATCTGTTTTAAACAGAGAAGCCAAATGATCTGTTAAA